>NC_072392.2:5637500-6262500 GCF_028885625.2 Pongo pygmaeus | reverse complement strand
TCTCAATTTTCAATTTTGGCTTCAGTCTTACTTTAACGGAGCATCTTTCTCCAGTGGGGTTTTATTCTGCAGCCTGCAGCAGCTGCGTTAAAACTCACTTGGGGAAGAAACGCCCATCCTGGTTTTGAGTAAAGGAAAAGCAAAATTACTAAATAAAACATGAACATCTATTTAAAGAAATATGTGAAGCTGGAAAACAGAGTGGAAGAAGAAATTCAGTTATCTCTGGATCATTATCCCTGCAAAGCTCAATGGGTCACAGGTCTGTGTTTCATTAAAAAAAAAAAAAAATTCATCTACCAAATGGTTTAAGTTAATAAAACCTGAAACCTCACATCATCACTTCATCTTAATGAGTGGCCAATTCATAATAACATTATGTTTCAGGCAGTTCTGAAGTTTATTTTTCTCTTGTAGAACTGTTCGTAGTCTTGAAAAAGCACAGAAAAGCACAGAATTATAGGAAAAAAAGTTGTACTTCTTTCGGGAATGAACTTCCTGGCAATCAGCATGTAATGGAAGAAAGGATATGTTTAAAACAAAAGTAGCCCTTTGATATGGCTTGGATCTGTGTCCCCACCCAAATCTCATGTTCAATTATAATTCCCAGTGTTGAAGGTGGGGCCTGGTAGGAGGTGATTGGATCATGGGGGTGGATCCTCCATGAATAATTTAGCACTATCCCTTTGGCGGTGTTCTCGTAATAGAGTTCTCACAAGATCTGGATGTTTAGAAGTGTGTAGCACCTCCCCCACTCTCCCTCGTCCTCCTGCTCCAGCCATTTAAGACTTGCCTGAGGCCTCCCCAGCCATGGTTCCTGTACAGTCTGCAGAACCATGAGCCAAATTAAACCTCTTTTCTTTATAAATTACCCAGTCTCAGATATGTCTTTATAACAATGCAAAAATGGACGAATAACACCCTTTAATATATATCCAAACATGAATTCCAACTTAATTATTCAACTATGTGTCCAACAGTGGTATTAGGCCACTGAACAAACACAGCATCTTGACACAGATTTACCTCAATAGTAATGCTGGAAGTTGCAATCGCTGAGTAATTACTGCACACACACAATCACATTGCCAGAAATGTGCCATTTACCCAGCTAGAGCTCTCCCGCCTTTCCTTCCAGGAATCTGGCCACCCACAAGTCTGGACAGGGCTGTTGAGGGTGCTCAGTGCACAGGGAAAGGGAATTGCAGTGCTTTCTTTTAGGGCAATTTTCAGCCTGCTCTGAACCAGGCGTATCTTTAACTACTCAGTCTTGAGTTACAGATTTCCAACACGATCTGTTTCTTTTCTAGTATAAAGACCAGGCACTGGCACTCTTAGATCTTACCTCCCAACTGTTTTTTTATTTTCCATCTTCACTTTTCCACCTTCCCAGCACAGTGACATCACAATTTTGGTTAAGTCACTATCTTGTGTTTCTAATTATTATGACTCTATAACTGTTGTTCACTGTCAAGCCAGCGATACGATATGATGAGGCTTCTTTTCACATAATTGTTTGGGTTTTTGTTTTCCTCCTATTTTGTTCAATCTCATCCTGTTTCCATGGCTTTGAATACCAAGAGCTTCCTGATCAGTTTCATGATCTGCCCACACCCCTACCTTGTGCTCCAGACCTCTGTACACAATGAACTCAAATTCTTCACTTGGGTGTTGTATTAGTTAGGGTTCTCCAGAGGGACAGAACCAAATAGGATCTATCAATATATGAAAGGCAGTTCATTAAGAATTGGCTCACACAATTACAAGGCAAAGTCACACAACAGGCCATCTGCAAGTTGGGGAAGAGAGAAGGTGTTAGTGACTCAGTCCAAGTCCAAAAGCCTCAAAACCAGGGAAGTTGACAGTGCAGCCTTCAGTCTGTGGCCAAAGGACCAAGAGCTCCAGGCAAGCCGCTGGTGCAGTCCCAGAGTCCAAAGGCTGAAGAAACTAGGGTCTGATATCCAAGGGCAGGAGGAGCAGAAGAAAGCATCAAGCACAGGAGAAAGATGAAAGCTAGCAGACTCAGCAAGCAAGGTTATCCCATCTTATTCCGCCTGCTTTGTGCTAGCTGCACTGGCAGCTGATTGGATGGTGCCCACCCACATTGAGGGTGGGTCTTCCTCTTCCAGTTCACTGACTCAAATGTCAGTCTTCTCTGGTAACACCCTTAAAGACACACCCAGAAACCATACTTTACCAGCCATCTAGGCATCCTTCAATCCAGTCAAGTTGACACCTAATATCAACCATCACATGTGTCTGATAAGCTTTCTTAATATGCCTAAGGCACATCCTCTATGCTCCCCACCACCCCACAATATTCACCTGTATCTTTCTCTAGCCCAGCTACCAGTCACTCCAGCCTGCAACTGTTCAGACGAGGAGCTTTGAAGTTCCTCTGATTCTCTGCTTGCTCTTACACTCCACATCCAATCTTGGCAAATTCTCGTTACCTCTACCTGCAAAACACAGCCACAATCTGTCTCTTACCCTCTCTCACTGCTGGTGCCTTAGCCCATGCCACCATTGGCTCCCATCCAGATGTTTACAATCTGCCTCATAATTGGTCTCTCTACTTCCACCATTGTTCTCTGACAGTCTATTTCAACACAGAAGCTGGAGTGACTGTTTTAAAAGGTAAGTTAGATCATGTCACTCTTCTATTCTATTGCAATGCAAATCTCCTTCTCTGGTTCAATCCACTCCAGCCACACAAGCCTCCTTGGTGTTTCCTGACCTGCTAGGTATGCTCCCTTTGCAGAAACTTTGCATTTGCTATGCATTTGCTTCCCCAGGTATCTGCATGGTTTCTCCTTCCCCTCTTTCAGGACTTTTGCTGTGGTGCCTTCCCTGACTATCTAAAGCTGAACCTCAAACCTCATCCTGGCATCCCCATTCCCACTTTATTTTTCTCTGTAGCACAATGATCATCTAATATGCTATAGATTTCACTTATTTCCATTATTGTCTGATTTCCTTCTCTAGAACATATGCTGCATGAGGGCAGGGATTTTTATCTGCTTTATATACTGCTGTGTTCCCAGTGCTTAGAATGGTGCCAGGCCTCTAGAAGGTGCTCAATGAATAATTGTCCAATAATGCATTGCTGAGTTTTCTAGGCATCAGTCAGTGATGTTTTCCAGATATTCCTTTGATATTGTAAAATTCTTCTCAATATTATTTTCCACGTGGTCAATAATTAGATAATTATTGTCTGTTTTTAATGTTTTTCCTTCTGATTCTGGCCCTTTTACATTCTACTGTTTTAGTCTGGACTAGTTGGTCTTCAGGCTTACTTCCCAGTTGCAATTCTGGGACATCTTTTTGCCTCCTATGTGTTATATTCCTTGTTTCCTGGAGCCTAAGTCTTCCTCTTTCTTGATCTACTCCTTTGTTTGGTGTAGTTTATCCTCCAGTAGCTTTCTAAGAAAAGGTGCATGGGAGGTGTTCTTATTTTTTGAGATTCTACATGTCTGAAAATGTCTTTATTTTGCTTTCACACTTTGCTGATATTCGGCTGGTTATAGAATTGCAGATTAGAGATGACTTTCAGAATTTTGAAGTGGCTCTTTATGGTCACTTCATTTGTTCACATAATATATTCATTCCCTAGGGCTGCTGTAACGAAGTATCACAAGCTGGTTGGTTTAAACAACATAAATTTGGCTGGGTGTGTGGCTCATGCCTGTAATCCTAGAGCTTTGGGAGGTTGAGGTGGGCAGATTGCTTGAGCCCAGGAGTTTGAGACCAGCCTGGGCAACATAGGGAGACCCTGTCTCTACAAAAAACACAAAAATTAGCCGGGCATGGTGGTATGTGCCTGTAGTCCCAGCTACTTGGGAGGCTGAGTTGGAAGAACTGCTTGAGCCCAGGAAGTTGAGGTGATTGCTCCACTGCACTCCAGCTTGAGACAGAAGGAGAGACCCTGTCTCAAAAAAATCCAAGTGTTTCCCCTCCACCAAAAAAAAAAAAAAAAAACAAAAAACAAAACAAAACGAAAAACTAGAAATGTATTGTCTCACAGTTCTGGAGGCTATGATTCCAAGATCAAGGTGTCAGCAGGGTCAGTTCCTTCTGAGGACTATAAGGTAGAATCTGTTCCGTGCATTTCTCCTAGCTGTTAGGGGTTTGCTGCTCTCTTTGATTTTCCTTGGCTTCTGCTGCCTCACCCCAATCTCCACCTTCATCTTCACATAGCATCCCCCTGTGTGCATGCTTGTGTCTCGATTTCTCTTCTATATAAGGACACCAGTTGTATTGGTGTCTCTTCTATATAAGGACACCAGTTAAGATGTGACCTCATCTTAACCAGTTACATCTGCAAAGACTGTTTCCAAATAAGGCGTCCTTCTGAGGTATTGGGATTAAAACTTCAACATATGAATTTGGAGGGAACACAATTCAACACATGACATATACAAAAGTCGATATTATTCTTGACCCTTTGTATGTGACTGTTTTCTTCCTCTTAGGAGCTTTTACAATCTTTATTCTTGATATTCTGAAATTTCATGGTGATATGGTTTGGCTGTGTCCCCACCCAAATCTCATCTTGAGTTTAGTTCCCGTAATTCCCACGTGTCATAAGACGGACCAGGTGGGAGGTAATTTAATCATGGGGGCGGTGACCCTCATGCTGTTCTCGTGATAGTGAGTGAGTTCTCACGAGATCTGATGGTTTTATAAGGGGCTTTTCCCCCTTTTGCTCAGCACTTATCCTTGCTGTCACCATATGAAGAAGGACATGTTTGCTTCCCCTTGCACCATGACTGTAAGTTTCCTGAGACCTCCCCAGCCGTGCAGAACTGTGAGTCCATGAAACCTCTTTTTCTTTATAAATTACGCAGTCCCGGGTATGTCTTTATCAGCAGCATGAGAATGAGCTAATACACATGGTAACATACTTCGGTGGGCCTTTTAGTTTCCTTGGTATGGGCCCTCAGTAAACCCATTCAATCTGGAAATACTCGTCATTTGATTTGGATAAAATTTCATCTAGAATTTCTTTGATCGTTTTTCTTATGATTTTTTTTCTGTTCCCTCTGAGGCTCCTATCAGCTAAATATTGGCTCTCATAGATTGATATTCTAAATTTTATATTATTTATTTCTTATTGGCCATCTTTCTTCCTGTCCTGTTTTTGGGATGTTTATTCAACTTCATTTTCAAATCTTTCTACTGATTTTCATATTACTGATACTGTATATTTAATTTCTTTTAATTTTTTTTGAGACAGAATTTCCTTCTGTTGCCCAGGCTGGAGTGCAGTGGCATGATCTCAGCTCACTGCAACCTCTGCCTCCTGGGTTCAAGCAATTCTCCTGCCTCAGCCACCTGAGTAGCTGGGATTACAAGCACACGCTACCATGCCCGGCTAACTTTTGTATTTTTAGTAGAGACGGGATTTCACCATGTTGGCCAGGCTGGTCTTGAACTCCTGACCTCAGGTGATCCGCCCGCCTCGGCCTCCCAAAATACTGGGGTTACATGTGTGAGCCACCGCACCCGGTCTCTGTATTTTTAATTTCTAAGAGCTCTTATTTTCTGATTACCTCCGTCTTATAAGATCTTGTTCTTGTTTCATGGGAACAATATCTTTATCTCCCTGAGGATATTAATTATAAGGTCTTTGAAGTTTTCCTTTTGCTTCCTGTATTGGTTCTATTTCAGCAGAGGTCCTTTTTCTATCTATGTCTGTTTTGGTGTCTTATATTGAAAAATTTCCCCAAATATTTAGAGATTCTCACCGACCCATGCATATTTAAGAGCGAGACACTAAAAGGTTGGTCGGACTCTCTGCAGGTGGGCTAGGCTTGTCGATGGGGGAGGGGCTTTACTATAGAATAAAGGAGCAGGGGCCCAGCCATCTGGGGGCTTTCAACTTCAGCATTGGTAGGGGTTGTCTCATGGGTCTTTATTTTACCAGAAACGAATCATCCAGTATCCTGTTTGGAGATATGTGTTTGGTTGGCAAACAAGCAAGCAGATGGAGCTGGAGAACTTAGCCTTTAGGATGCAGCCTTCCTCACACTGGCCCTCTGATGTGCCCGTATCCCTGAGTCAGGAGCTCTCCTGGTCCAATTCCCTAATCAATTGCTTCTACCTTGCAGGGAGGGCAAGCAAGGCCCCTAACTGCTGGGGATGAAGGACGAGACCTGGGAGACACCAGTGCCTTTTTTCAGCCTTGGTCTGAGCCACCACCCTCAACATTACTGGGTGTCCCTAATTCCTGAACTTTCCTGGGGCATGGTGGGGCTAACATTTGCTTGTCATCTTTCTTCCCTCTGCAACAACTGATGCTTCAGCTCTTTCTCATTTCCTGGGCCAGTTATCACCGTCCCGCCTGTCTCACATTTGCCATACTCTCTCAGCTGCTCCTTTCTCCTTCCTCCTTCTCTACCCAGTCATGTTAATGGGGTTTTGGGGAGGAGCAGAGATTGTTGCCTCTGGTCGCTGTGGCTGTGCATACTCCTCTCTTGGGCTGGATGCATCCATGGGCCCCTCCATTCTTGTCCACTTCCCTCTGCCTCTTGGGAGGTTGACTCTGTGAGCCTAATCAAGAGGATCCTATGCTTTCTGGCTTCCAGCTGGGTTTGGCCAGAGGGAGGCCTTGGCAGGCGATCAAATGGTGGGAAAAGAGCTTCAGGGTTTGCTTCCCCAGCTTCTCCCCTGCTGGCCGCCTTGGGCAGGTTGTGTGTCTTAGTCCCGGCTGAGCAGCCCACTCTCCCTGCAGTTCCCTTTGGAGGCTCTCTCCTCTCAGTGCAGGGATAGGAGGGGCTCCTTATTATTACAAACCCCAGGGGACAGCACTATCCCTTCTTGATTTCTTTTTTTTTTATTATTATACTTTAAGTTTTAGGGTACATGTGCACAACGTGCAGGTTTGTTACATATGTATACATGTGCCATGTTGGTGTGCTGCACCCATTAACTCATCATTTAACATTAGGTATATCTCCTAATGCTATCCCTCCCCCCTCCCCCCACCTCACAACAGTCCTCGGAGTGTGATGTTCCCCTTCCTGTGTCCATGTGTTCTCATTGTTCAATTCCCACGTATGAGTGAGAACATGCGGTGTTTGGTTTTTGGTCCTTGCGATAGTTTGCTGAGAATGATGGTTTCCAGCTTCATCCATGTCCCTACAAAGGACATGAACTCATCATTTTTTATGGCTGCATAGTATTCCATGGTGTATGTGCCACATTTTCTTAATCCAGTCTATCATTGTTGGACATTTGGGTTGGTTCCAAGTCTTTGCTATTGTGAATAGTGCCACAATAAACATACGTGTGCATGTGTCTTTGTAGCAGCATGTTTTATAGTATACCAATACTATCTTGATTTCTTTTGACTCTTCCCACATCTGTGTAAGCGGTGCTCTCACCAGGTGCTCCCACATTATCTCATTGGCTTGTGCCATCCGTTTCCAGTGCGACCCCACTGATCAGCTTCATCCATCTAGCGCCTCCTCAGCATCCCCATCCCAGCCCCAGTGCTGCTCTTCTTAGGAAGTTCCCCTGAACCCTCAAGACATGATTGTTTGCTTTGCTTAACTTTACCCTAGAGCCCTCTTTTTGTCCTTTAGGGCTCTTTTTGCTAGGTTTAATAGATGACTGTCTTCTCCACCAGACAATAAGTTCCAGCCTGCAGGGACCATGTTTTGTTCATCCTCAGATCCGCAGCCCCCAGCAGAGTGCCTGTGGGGACTTAGTCAATATTGCCTCGGTGACAGAGTGAGTGACTGAGGAGGCCCTCTCCTACAAGAAGCCTTCCAGGATCTCCAAGAGAAGAGCCACCTTCCTTGTCTCTCAATATCAGCAGTGATGCCCCCCTCTGCTCTTGTAGCATTTGCCACTGTTTACCTTGCTTTGTGATTGCTGATGGCCACCCCTGCCTGCTCTCCTCATGTGGATCTCCCTCTGGACAATCCGGATCTCATCCAGTTTGAATCTCCAGTCCTCACACAATGCCTGGCTGATAGTAGGTGCACGGTAAATAGTTGAGAGGCAAATAGTGACTGATTGGAGTTTGGGGACAGACCTTGTTTATCTGGGGAGAAAGACCAGATGCTCCAGGTGGTTTATTTAATCGTCATTTTCTTTGTGAATTCATGATTGTTTTATTTCAGTGTTGCTTTTCCAAAGGTCTGCTTCTCCCCGGACCTGCACAGATTGCTTGAGTCAGGCTGATCAAATGCCGGGCAGCTGTGAGAAGAGGGAACTCATGGCTGAGGGGGAGAAGGCAGATCGAGCTGGCAAAGCTGGAGCCTTGGAAACAAGAAAAACCTCAAGAAGGCAATAGTAACAATGCCATCCTGCAGAAGCCACAGGTGGAGAGGCAAGCTGAGCCTGCAGCCCTAAGACCGGAGTTTCCTTTAGGGGAGGCTCAGAGAGAACAGCTTGGCAATGCCACCGGGGGTCCCCGAGTCATCACCTTCTCACCACTGCCTGCCTCTGCCAGGCAGCTGTCTCCAAATCCAGCGGATTCCTTCCTCCAGGGGCAAAATGGTAGCAAAAGCCTGGGTTCTGAGGTCAAATAGGTCTGAGTTTCTGTCTTGGTTCTGCCACCGCTGGTTATGTGACCTTGGCCTTAACCTCTCCAAGCTGCAGCCCCCTCATCTGCAAAATCGGAATTATAATAATGCTTGCTGCAGGCTGTTGAGAGGGTTAGGTGAGGTCACACATAAAGATCGACTAGCACTGCGTGTGTGATACATAGGAATTCTCTGCTGAAGGTAAGTCATCGGTGCTGTCTCCTGCGGTCAAGGATAGAACACTGAGAACCATGCCTCCATAAACGATGGATTTGATTAAAATTAATGCTATTATCAACCTTTGCCTTTTGGTTCTTATTTTAGCAGCCTGAGCCCACACCCTCATGGTTTTCTCCTCTGACTGCTAAGACTGCCCCATTACTGAGCCCTCACATCCAGCCGGTTGGAATGAACTCCCCGTCGCTGGAGGTATTCAAGGAGCAACCTGATGCTTTCTTGTGCTTCATGCTCTGGGTGGGAGGAGTGAGGGCGTGGGTGGTCAGCCCAGATGGCCTCCAGTTAGAAACTGAGGAGAGGTTTGGATCCCGTTAAACTGCCAGCCGGGGACTCCATGTGTCAGCGTGCTGCCTAGCAATTAAAATCGGGAGCGTTTAATCTGAAGAGAGTTCCAGCTTCGTTGTTTGCTCTTTTAATCTTGTCTGTTGCCATGGGAATGGCAAGTGATTGCAATCACCACTGTTTGTATTGTGAGCTTGTTCCCATCAATGCGGCTTTTGAAAAATAAGAAATAAAAATCTTGACTTTGGCATGCCACTCAGTACTATTCAGAACAAACCCCTGAGAAGTTCTGTCCGTCGCATCCTCCCCAGCACATGGGCTTTCGTTTGGAAATTCCCACCAGCCTAACTTCCGGCCGGATTTCTTTTCTCCTCTCTTCGCCAGGTGGCTCCGCAGAGGACGTACTCAAAGCACTGCGTGCTGGGGCAGATTCTGGGTGGGGCATTCTGGGTGAGCCAGAGGTGCAGCTCTCTGTGCTCGTGGGGAACTGGCTACCCAGCTTCCCTCCCTGCATGACGGCAGAGGCCCAAGGTACTGCCTGGGCCACTGCATTGCCTGCTAGTTACGATTACATTAATAGCTCATAATCACAATAATTACCACTTTGTGAAGATGAAGAGAAAGGGATGTTGTCCAGGGTCAGAGTCCTTGCAAAGTGATAGTTTGGGAATAGCAGCTTGTGAATGTGGGTCTGAGGCGTCTACGCCATGTTCTGGCTCACGGCAACCAACCTAGCTGCAAAACTCAGCAGCAACCAACCTAACTCCCCCATCCCCTCAGCTCTATCTGGCTGGACAGTCAGGTCCAGAGGTCACCCGCATGGCCTGGAGGGAAATACCTCAGCCTCCTTTGAGTGAACCGCAAATACCTTTGCCTTCCCTTGAAGCCTACAGAATGGGTTATTGAGAGAATGTGAAAATGTTGGCTGAATGCCCAGAGATAATTGATTATAGCATTTTTCTTTGAGTTGAGAAAGACTCCAGAGAGCATTGGCTCCCACCCCCTTCTAACAGCTGAGAATAAACTCTTGAGTGAGGAAGTGGCTTGCCAGAGGTCAGAGTATAAGAGAGTGTCTCCCAGCCCCTTCTCTTGATTTTGTGTAAATTCAATCTCATTTGTGAGACATGCTTCAGGGTGTTTCATTTCATAAAGTTTACAAAATTGGAACTCCTTTTATTTGAAATACACACATGCCTTGGACCAATGCTTTTCAGGGAAGATGCAAGTTGGTATAAAAATTTTAAACATGATCGAGACCATCCTGGCTAACATGGTGAAACCCTGTCTCTACTAAAAATACAAAAAATTAGCTGGGTGTTGTGGTGGGCGCCTGTAGTCCCAGCTACTTGGGAGGCTGAGGCAGGAGAATGGCGTGAACCCGGCAGGCGGAGCTTGCAGTGAGCCGAGATCACGCCACTGCACTCCAGCCTGGGGGATAGAGCAAGACTCCGTCTCAAAAAAAAAAAAAAAAAAAAAAAGAAAAAAAAAAAAAGGGCCAGGCGCAGTGGCTCACGCCTGTAATCCCAGCACTTTGGGAGGCCGAGGCGGGCGGATCACGAGGTCAGGAGATCGAGACCATCCTGGCTAACACGGTGAAACCCCATCTCTACTAAAAATACAAAAAATTAGCCGAGCGTGGTGGCGGGCACCTGTAGTCCCAGCTACTCGGGAGGCTGAGGCAGGAGAATGGTGTCAACCCGGGAGGCAGAGGTTGCAGTGAGCCGAGATCACACCACTGCACTCCAGCCTGGGCGACAGAGGGAGACTCCATCTCAAAAAAAAAAAAAAAAAGTTTTAAACACGAGCTAAATTCTAGAAACCCATACTTAGTGGCTACTTTGTTCTCAAGCTAGAGCTACAGGCGAGGAGAAGGGATAGGACCTCCTTGATTCAAGATCAGTCATGGCCTCCAGGCCTGGTTCAAGGACCTTCTGGTTGAGTTTCCTTGAGGGATCCACTACATCTCTCAGGGCTTCAGTATTCTCTTCTGTAAAAGGGGGAGAGTGGAGCTTATCTTGTCCACCTAAGGTCGTGCGTGAGGTTTCACATCAGCACATGGGTATAGGTGCATCTTAGAAGCTGCAAAGAATTGTATAGTATTATGGCTGGGTGTGGTGGCTTACGCCTGTAATCCCAGCACTTTGGGAGGCCAAGGCGGGCGGATCACCTGAGGTCAGAGTTCGAGACCAGCTTGACCAACATGGTGAAACCCCATCTCTACTAAAAATACAAAAAAAATTAGCTGGACATGGTGGCAGACACCTGTAATCCCAGCTATTTTGGAGGCTGAGGCAGGAGAATTGCTTGAACCAGGGAGGCGGAGGTTGCAGTGAGCTGAGATCACGTCACTGCACTCTAGCCTGGACAACAGAGTCAGATTCCGTCTCAAAAAAAAAAAAAAAAAGTTGTATAGTATTATGCTGTGGCTATTACTGTCACAGATCCTTAGAGTTAGGTCTTCTAGACCAGAATTCCTTTTACAGACCTAATGTCTACATGATGAATCTAAGTTTTTACTCTTCTGTTTGGATACAAATGATCCTCCTTTGATATTTTGACATTGCACAGATCTAAGACAGATTCCCTGGTTTAGATTCTAAACCCATCAACTATGAAGAAAAGTGTCCTGCACTAACCCCCAAGGTTCTAGCTTTGCAGATGAGTCACAATTTCATTCATTCATTCAGCAAATACTGGGACCCCTCTGTATGCCTGGCCCTATACTGAGCTCTAGGATTCAATGGTACATAAAACAGAATGGCCCCTGCCCTGTGAAGAAGTCTCTACCAGTTCTCTGCCTCTTCTTTTTTTTTAGAGATGGGGTCTTGCTCTGTCACTGAGGCTGGAGTACAAGTGGCCCAATCATAGCTTACTGCAGCCTCAAACTATTGGACTCAGGAGATCCTCCCACCTCAGCCTCCCAAGTAGCTGGGACTACAATTACATGCCATCATGCTCGGCTAATTTTTAATTTTTTTTGTGGTGACAGGGGTAGGGGTGAGGTCTTGCTGCATTGCCCAGACTGGTCTTCAACTCCTGGCCTCAAGTGATCCTCCTACACCTGGTTATAGATGTGAGCCACCTGTAATCAGCCTGGCATTTTGGGTACCTGTTTGAAAGGTAAAAGCCTCAGAAAAGAGCTGAAATCTCAGGAATAAGATCTTTCTCTTTTTCAATCTAAACTAGACTCTGATCCCCCTAGGGCTGGAGCATCTTTTGAACCCCTGTGTGCCCAGACAGAGCACAGAAGCTGCCACACACAGGAGACGCTCAGTAGGTGTTAGTTGGACCTAAATTCCCAGAGGTAGCTGGCCATCTAATCACCAAAAAGCCGCGTTGTCCACCCACAACGTAGCTCTGCTGCTGGAAAGTGATTGCCCAGCCAAAGACTACGCTTCTCATCTAGATAGCAACATGCAAACATATGTGGAACTGCCGTGTGACACTCCGGGTGAAGGAGTTTAAGTGGGTGTCTTCCACCCGCTCCTGATCTCCTTTGCCAGTTGGCAGAAGCAAAAGACAGCCCATGGGCCAAATTGGGTTTGCTGCTTGCTTTTGTAAAAAAGTTTTCTTGGAACATAGAGCTGTGTCTATTTATTGCTGGTTTTTTTATAAATAAAGTTTTATTGAAACATTGCCATGCCCATTCATTTAATGTATAATCTGGCTGCTTTGGCCCTGCAAGAGCAGAGCTGAGTAGTTGTGACAGATGTGATCTGGCCCACAAAACCTAAAATATTTACTATCTGGACCTTTACAAAAAAGTTTGCCTTGGCCGGGCTCGGTGGCTCACGCCTGTAATCCCAGCACTTTGGGATGCTGAGGCGGGCAGATCACCTGAGGTCAGGAGTTCAAGACCAGCTGGGCTGATATGGTGAAAATCCGGGTCTACTAAAAATACAAAAATATTTAGCTGGGTGTGGTGGTGCATACCTGTAATCCCAGCTACTTGGGAGGCCGAGGCAGGAGAATGGCATGAACCTGGGAGGCAGAGCTTGTAGTGAGCCGAGATCGCGCCACTGCACTCCAGCCTGGACAACAGAGGGAGACTCCATCTCAAAAAAAAAAAAAAAGAGTTACCAAGCCCTTTCCTAGAGGATGGTGGAGACATTGTATGGAAGGAACCTGGATCTCTGAATCTTTATGTGGAGAGAATTTGTCCACCACCCAGGAGCACCTGTGCTGAATGAGAGATAATCCTTTACTGCGCTAAAACCTTAAAGTGTGCATCCTTATTCAGCAGTCGCTGGTGTCACCTTAACTGATACACAAGCCAGTATGGAGATATGCAGGTGCTCTGTACTGTTGAACTGGTGCTGGTGGTGGTTTCTAGATTTCTTGATGAGTCTACATTAGACTCTCTGCAGAGCTGATTCCCTAAGGTCATTGTTCAGGTGGTGGATACAAACTTTACTTGCCTCAACTGTTGTGGGGAGAGTCCTTGAAAGGATAAGGGCAGGTGGAGAGACAAGGGTTACATAGCAACCCAGGGACAAGGAAGGTGAACAGCAGCGTCTCCTGAGATCTGGAACAGAACACAGGATGGTGTGGCGAGGAGGGTGAGGACATGTACTCTGGATTCACATGACCCAGGTTTCAGCTTCCCACTTACTAGCTGGGGGATCTTGGGCAAATTTATTCATTTTTCTGAGCCCGAGTCCTCCAAAATGGTCATAATAACAGATCTAACTTCTGGGATTGATGTGAGGATTATGTGACCTCTGCCTCTGAAGTGCTTGGCACCGTGATGAATTGCTCACCAGGATGCCTGTGCTGGAGGGGCCCTGGGAGAGCATTGCGCCAGCCTCTCGGTGTACAGAAGGGAAAACTGAGGCCCTGGGAGGCACCACTGACTCTGCCTTAGTCAGCGATGCTAGTGATCCTCCAGAGACTCAAGGCAGATACACCCTGACCCCTTCCTTTTCATCCGCCATATCCAACCACATCCTGTCCATTTTAGCTCCTGTCCCATCCATTTTACCTCCCAAATTACTCTTGGATCTGCCCATTTCTGTCCATCTTGTCCCGGCTGTTGTTGGTTCCTGTCTGGATTTGCTGCAAACCCTTCTGCCTGTTCTCACTGGAGGCCGTCAGTGGCTTCCCTAAATCTCTTCTCTTTCTAGAAACCAGAGCAATGCCATTTCTAGATGCACACCTGCTCATGTTACATCCGCTTTAAAGACCTTCCCAACAGAGATGATGGAGCTTCCTCCTCTGGCTCAGGGACCCAGGGGCTCCGCCCTCCTCTCCCACATCCCCCTTCTCACTCTGCTCCACCCTCATGTGAATCCCCTTGGTTGCTTGTGACTGTCACAACTCTTGCTCTCCAGTCCTCCCTGCAGGACTTGATACCGACTGTTCTTTCCTCTTAGAATGTCCATTCCCTGCCTCTTTTTTTGCTTTATGTGTCCTTGTCCTTTAAGTCTCGGATGAAGCATCACTTCCTGGGAAGGCGTATCTGGCCCTTTTGTTGGGTCCTGGCCCCTCTGAACTTACCCGAAGTCGCCCAGAGAGGTGAGCAAGGAATGAAGACTCAGTCCCAGACTTGGCCAGGCTCCCTCTGGCTGTGGTCTGGTCCCACCATGGTTACCTCATTGTGGGTTCACCCCACAAGCATTGAAGAACACCTGATGCCAGCAGAGAGTGCTGAGCTCCTTGGCTTCACTCCCCGCGAACTCCTACTCATCCTTCAAAGCCCAGTGCAAATGTTCCTTCTTCTGCAAAGGCTCTTCTGACTTTCTGACTGCCTGGCCTCCTTGTCCGTTGGCGTGCTTGTTTCTTCCTCCTCTCTCTCACCCTGTGAACTTGTTGGGGTAGGAATCCTGTCTTATTCATCTCTGGATTCCCAGTGCCAAGCATAGGGCATGTTGTGGTGTGCCAGCCAGAACTGTTACATTGAATGAATGAATGATGGGTGTTCTGGGTGAGAAGAAGATGAGTGGGTCACAGAAGAGTTCATATTGTGGCAGAGAGAGAAGGCCAGGCAGGGGCCAGGCACGGTGGCTCATGCCTGTAGTCCCAGCACTTTGGGAGGCCGAGGTGGGTGGATCATGAGGTCAGGAGATCAAGACCATCCTGGCTAATATGGTGAAACCCTGTCTCTACTAAAAATACAAAAAATTAGCTGAGCGTGGTGGTGCATGCCTGTAATCCCAGCTACTCGGGAGGCTGAGGCAGGAGAATCGCTTGAACGTGGGAGGCGGAGGTTGCAGAGCCGGATTTCGCAGCTGCACTGCAGTCTGGGCAACAGAGTGAGACTCCGTCTTAAAAAAAAAAAAGGAAGGCCAGGCATAAGCCACCATGAGAGCCAGCAGGTGGGGACGAGTGCCTGGAGGCCAGGCCATGCTTCAGGTTCTGGGTGAGAGAGTGATCTGCAGGAGTAGAGTCAGGGAAGTTTCCCAGCCAGAGTGGGAGAGCACGCACCCCACGCAACAATTTACCAATGGTGTTTTGAGGCTCTTGGAATTCTGAGAAGATGCTCCAGGGGCTGCTGAAGAGGAAGGCGACACTGAGTAAGCGGGGTTCCCCACCACTCTGTTCCATCTGTTTGAAAACCTGGCTTTCTATGCAAGAGGCTGTGGGGAAAAAAAAAGTTCTAGTGACTTAGTTTTTATAAGTCAGGATCCTTAGAAACAACCCAGGACAGGGGTTCTGAAGCATGTGATGTATCATGGAAGTCCTCAGAGAAGAAGGGAAACAAGGATGATGAGAGAGGGCAGAGGCAGGAGCCAGGCAGACAGGGGCTCTCAGCTGGCTCTTACCTCAGCCTGACCCCGTGGGGTGCTCTGGAGTGTGAGCCACAGTGCACAGCTGGTCCCACCTTGAGACAAGCAGTGGGCTTTTCAGATCCCTGAGTTAGTCATGCGTTGGCCTGTGGGCAGCACGACTTTTATGCGCAGGTGCATTGACAGAAACTCATTCTCTAGAGCAAACTTCTTCTGTTAAGGGCCAGGTAGTGTATACGTTATGCTTTGTGGGCCATACGGTTTCTGTTGCAGTGACTCAACTCTGCCATTGTACTGCAAACTCAGTCACAGACAATTAAATGAACGGGCGTGGCTGTGTTCCAATAAAACTTTATTTACAAAAACAGGCTGCTCTGGAGAAGGGGGTGCTGTGAGCCATTAGCATCCAATATTCACAGCACTGGCTTTAAAGGGGATCTAGAAGGGCACAAACAGCACCTGTGTCTTCAGCAACGAGATATGCAGACTTCCCTTACTAGATTCTGAAGCACTTGAGGTTTTGACTGGGTCCTGCCAGCTGAGTGGGTCCCTCTGGCACATGTTCTAAGGGGATCTCTTACTTCCCTCCAGGGGAGAGGCACATAGTAAGGTGGACTGAGATGGAGGAGCATCATGGACTGCAAAAGGTGGTGCTCTGGGCTGGGCGCAGTGGCTCATGCCTGTAATCCCAGCACTTTGGGAGGCCTAAGCTGATGGATTACTAGGTCAGGAGTTCGGGACCAGCCTGGCCAACTTGGTGAAACCCCGTCTCTACTAAAAATACAAAAATTAGCCGGGCATGATGGCACGTGCCTGTAATCCCAGCTACTCAGGAGGCTGAGGCAGGAGAATTGCTTGAACTCAGGAGGCAGAGGTTTTAGTGAGCTGAGATCATGCCATTGCACTCCAGCCTGGAAAACAGAGTGAGACTCTGTCTCAAAAAAAAAAAAAAAAAAAAAGGTGGTGCTCTGACAGTGCAGCCTTGGGTGGAACAGGAAGGGGGATGAAAGTGTTCTGGAGCATTCTGGGAAGAAGGGTCTGCCAGGTCGCCAACCCTGCTGGGAGTGGGTACGAACTGCTGGCTTGAGCCGTCTCTTTCCAAGGCAGCCCATAACCCTCTTCTCTGCTAATATCCAAATTATACATGACTAGGAAAAAGCCACGGAGACAATTTGTTGTCAAAGTGGCCAAGTTTACTTTGGGTATGTTAGAGGAAAAAAAGCTATTTCCTGGTGTCTAAATCTCATTAAAAAAGCAATTTTTGCAATCAATTACAATGCAATTTAGCCACTAACTGCATATATATATATATATATATATATATATAGAGACAGAGAGAGAGAGAGAGAGAGAGAGAGAGAGAGAGAGAGAGAGAGAGAAAAGCAGAAGCAAGTTTGTTTTTCCTGCCCTCATATTTATGAGCCACGCTGGAAGAGGTTGTCTTTGGAGGAGCTCTTTGGAGCAGAATGGGTGGCCAGCTCGGCCCAATGACACTGCAAGTTAAACTTTCCAAGTCAATATATTATGTTAGCCCAAGGAGGTGGTATCATTCTGAGCATGGGAGCGGGACAGATTCATTTTGATACAAGAGTTCAGACCTTTCTTGTTCGGTCATGGACTATAAAAATTGTATAATTCTATGTGGCTTTTATTAAAGGAACATTATTTCTATAAATTATTTTTTAATGCTGTGGAGGAATTTGCCTTCTAGAACCATCTCAGTAAAAGAATTGGGGGGTGAAATAGAGACTCGAGTCTACAGAGTGCAGGAGAAATCAAGGCTTGGAGAGAGAAGTGGAGAAGGCTGCCTCCAGGCAGGGCTGCTTTCCCCACAGAGGAGAGGACGTGGGATGTGGAGGGAGGAAGGGGCATCTGGAACCATGGAGTGGGGAGGGCTGATGCAGCCCCTGCACATCCCTTGCCTGGAGGAAGAGGGGACCAGCTTCCCTCCGGGCTCTGTCCATTGCTCCTTCTGTCCTGGTTCTTGTCCCTGGCAAAGTGCATGGAGCACTGGTTGCCACTGAAGCAGAAGCCCTGGCCGCCGCTGCTGACTCCCTTCCTTCCACCTCCTCTCCAGGCCCATTCCGACCCCTGGATCCTTGGGCTGCTCTCCTCTGCTCTCTGACCCATGCTTGACTCACTCCTTCTGCTCCCGGTGCCTGCCTCCCAGTGTCTGCACCACGGCCATGAGAAACACCCACTGTGGCCCTCTGTCTCAGGGTCTCCCCTTCTGGCCAGGGTAGGGGTGTTAGAGACAGAGGGCCCAAACCTGGATCTTTGGAAATATTCAAGGGACATTTATTTTTGCTTTTTTTCCTGCCTGTCTGGTGTCACAAGACACAAAGATATGGCTGTAGCGGGTGTCTTTTTGGCATCAAGTGGCAGAGTAGTTTTGGCAGACCTGCTGTTTGCAGAAGACAAATTGCTAACGTGAGTCTTTTTGTTCTTAAAAATGTCTACATTCATGTTGCATGTGGGCAGGAAGGTGCCTTCATATCATGAAGGGGAATGACGCACTTCAGCCACAGCATGCTGAGAGCTGGATGCCCACGATGCTTCAGCCATGGGTTATGTTCATAGAAATCTTTAAACTTCACATCAAGAAACTCTGCTCTCTGCCCTTGAGCTGAGTCTCCACTGTGGCCCCAGTGCGAGCCAGATTCTGGCTATAGGCTGAGGGCTGATCCTAGGGGTGGGCTGAATTCTGACCCCATTTCCAGACTGAGCTCTAGCCCTGGCCCAAGACCCAGGTCCAAAGGCAAACCCCAGACTGAGCCCAGGTTTTCACACAGCCTAAGTTGTGGGCCAGCTGCAGCTGAGACAGGCTCCTCCATCTCACAGGCATGTGCCATCATCACAGGGAAGCCCCAGAAGAACATGGCTTCATCCACTGGGACATGAATTGCCCCCAGGTCCTCTGCCTGTGAAGTCCGGATCTTCCTACAAGTGGAGGAAAGAGGATGGAGGCTCCCAAATCCTAAGAGTTGTAATGAAAATGTGTGGAAGGAAGCCTGGAGAGGATGAAGACATTATCTCCAGGGAGAAAGCCATAAAAAAGAGATGATGATAATGATGTTGATGATGATGATGATGATGATGTTGATGATGATGATAATGATGATGGCTATTACTTACATGGTGCCTACTATGTGCCAGGTTTGGCCCATATCATTTTCTAGAATCCTCACAAGCAACTCTGTAAAGTTGATACTCTTATTTCCTCCATGTTACAGAGGGATACAATGGCTTGATCAGCGTCTTTCAGTGCCTCAGGCAATACTCAAACCTGGGTCTTTCTAACTTCATATTAGATGCTGTCAACCCCATGCTGCTACCCGAGAATGCCTTTATGCAGACAAATGACGTGGTTGTATTTGCACCTTAGGAAGATCGTCTGGGTTGCTGGTGCTCAAGCTGGGTAGGTTACAGGGGGAGAGAAGGGAGACAGGGAGGCAGGTGAGGAGGCTGCTGCAGAGTCCAGCCCCCTGTGGATGCAGCAAGGAATCAGAAAAGCAAAGGAGCCAGTGCCCCTGAGTCTGCCTGCTTGAACTGGTCCCAGGATGCGATGCTTCAAGTGGAAAAGGCTGTGAGATCCACACGGAGGCCTGGTGGTCAGTCCTCGGCTCCTGCTTCTTCCACCCTGCCAGGGCATATCTAGATGCTGGACTGGCCTTGACCACTCTGTTTTCATTTTCTCTAATTCCCAATCAGCCTGGCTCTGGGCCATGTGGCTGACAGAACACATAATTATGTATTGATTTCCTTCCAAAATGCCTGGCCTTGAGTTAGCGTGCACTTTCATGGCCCTGGATATGCACAATCTGAGGAATAAGAGGGTTGGATTTGGAGGGGAAGTCAGAGGAGCCTGGGTCCAGGGTGAGCAGGGGGCACAAGAGTGAAGGCTGCCGTTGTCTGTGCTTTGTGGCTGCAGGGAGCAGGGCCTGGTGGCTTCTGGGGGATCCCGATGTGGCCGGAGCCTGGATGGGTGGGTTGGCCATTGGTGGGGGAAAAGGAAACCTGCTCCTACCCTTGATCTTTGATAAAGTGAATAGAGAGCCTGTGTGTTGATTTGTCCATCTATCTATCCCTCCATGGTTCGTGAATTTTCTTTGAATTCCCCCAGTTGATTCAATTTCATGGTGCTTTGCCAGATGGCATATTCTCCCACTTCCCCAGTCCTCCAGGGACTGTCTGAAATACAGGCCAAGCACTCTTACCTCAAAATTATATTGAAGTGTTTAATTAACAGAAATGGCTCGACAACCCATAGATCACACTCCAAGTGCACATGTCACATGCACACACGGGCAGGCGCTTGGCTGAATCCCTTTGCCTCTGGAGACCCAATCACGTCATGCACAGCCATCACATCAAGCTGCGATCTTCCGTCCTTCCTCATGTGAAACTCCGGGCGGTGGGTGCTGCTTTAAAATACTAAATCTTGTGGTATTCCCTGGCCCAGAATCTCTCCACAAAGGCACTAAATTTGTTCGTCTTTAAAGTCCAACAGAAGCAAGTTCCCCCAAGTTAGCTCCAAATCTTGGAGTTGGGCAGACAACTGCCAGCTTCCTGTCCTCATGCCCTCAAGGACTGGATCTGCAAGCCCTCGGTAGGGTGGGCTGCCTGGCCTGCCCTCTCCCTGAGGGGCCATAAGACTGAGTCTTGCGTTATTCTGATGTGAGTCAGAAACACTGGGCCATTCACGTCGTGTGTCTGCTGGGAACTCTGTCTGCTTCTTTCATTAGTCTCCTCCTGAGCGCCTCCTCTGTTGTACTTTGTTTTCTCTCTGGAACCTCACTGGTGGTTCTCTTGGGTGGTGCTTTTTCTCTGATGATGCACTGGGGGGAAGTGATGATGCATTATATATCTATATAGGTCTATATCTCTGTTATAACAGCCCCCCGTCTGATGATTCTCAACTGGCGGTATGGCCCCCTAGGGAACAACTCAAACTTTAGAGTGTGGCTTTGGTTAAACCAAAGATGGTGGGGTGCCTTGTTTCCTGAAATGTTCTCAACAAATTATCCCAGGTCCTGCTGGACTTCAAATGTCCAGCCAGTTATTCTTGTCGGTGTATTGTTGTTCATGCTTATCTGCATGTAGAGCATAAGAATTTTTTGGCTCAGTTTTTAACCCATACTGAATAGTGGAAGAATACAGCTGTGGTATAAATCAAGGGAATTTTATATTTTGTTTTGTTCTGAACATTACCAATAGCTCTTCACCATTTTGGAGATCATTACTGAAGATAATGATGTTCATAATATGAGTCACCAGGATAACATTCCTGTGTCACGCTGTGTGTGTCACTCTGCATATAAATATAAGAGGCTGATTACTTCATGATGTCTTCTAGTGCGATTACACCAAAGCATTTACATATTGAAATACATATTGTTTTATTATAAATTATTTACCTTCCATACCTCTTTTATATTATGTTTAGTGAATACTTTTATGTTTTTAAGCATTTACATTTAGGTTAGCTCTATTTTCCATGTTTTCATTTTAAGGATAATAAAGGGTATGTATTCATTCATTCTTGCATTGCTATAAAGAAATACCTGAGAGGCCGAGTGTAATCACAGCACTTTGGGAGGCTGAGGCGGATGGATCATAAGGTCAGGAGTTCAAGACCAGCCAGGCCAAGACTGTGAAACCCCGTCTCTACTAATAATGCAAAAATTAGCCAGGCATGGTGGCTGGCGCCTGTAATCCCAGCTACTCGGGAAGCTGAGGCAGGAGAATCGCTTGAATCTGGGGAGATGGAGGTTGCAGTGAGCTGAGATCGCACCACTGCACTCCAGCCTGGGTGACAGAGTGAAACTCCATCTCAAAAAAAAAAAAAAAAAAAAAAGAAAAAAAGAAATATCTGAGACTGGGTAATTTATAAAGAGGCTTGTTCATGGCTCTGCAGGCTGTACAGGAAGCATGATGCTGGTATCTCCTCAGCTTCTGGGGAGGCCTCAGGAAACTTACCATCATGCCAGAGTGTGAAGAGGGAGCAGGCATATCACATGACCAGAGCAGGAGCAAGAGAGAGAGAGAGCAAGAGGACCATCTTTGCTCCACCCCCATGATGCAATTACCTTCCACCAAGCCCCACCTCCAATACTGGGGATTACAGTTCAACATGAGATTTGGGTGGGGACACATATCCAAACTATATCAGAGTGCTATGGTCGATTGTTTAATGGCCACAAAATCCTGTTAGCCCTGTATGCACATCCCTTTGCAATGTGACTTTTTAACTCTTTTCATTCAGCGATAAAGTCTATTTTGTGACTTGTGAATAACAGATTATGGCAGAAGGGATGCATTAGTCAGGATTCTCCAGAGAAACAGAACCAACAAGAGACTACACACACACACACACACACACACACACACACACACACACGGATAGTCCCCTATTTATGATGGACACACACACACGCAGGTGGTCCTCTATTTATGACAGACACACACACACACACGCTGATGGTCCCTTATTTATGATGGACACACACACACAGACACACACACATAGACATACACAAACACAGAGGGATGGTATTCTATTTATGATGGTTTGACTTTATGCTGGGACATAACCCCATTGTGAGTCAAGGAGCATCTGGACTTAATGACGGCTTGGCTTTCAATTTTTTGACATTACAATGTGTTTATAGGGGTATGATATTTTCCACTTACAATGAGTTTATCAGGATGTAGCTTCATTGTAAGTTAAGGAGTATCTGTATATGTGTGTATGTGATATATATAATTAATATTAATTGGGTAATATAATTAATTAATTATATATATTTTCTATATACATACATACATATATAAGTGTGTGTATATATATATATATATATATGTATGTATGTATATAGTTGGTTTATGCAATTACAGAGACTTTCAAGTCCCAAGACTCACAGTTGGCAAGCTGGAGATGCAGGTATCCAAAAGCCTGAGGTGAAGGATGAGTCTGTCATGTTTCTGTTCAAGTCTGAAGACAGGAAAAAGGCAATGTCTCAGCTCAAAGGCAGTCAGGCAGGAGGTATTCCCTCTTACTTGTGGGAGGGTCACACTTTTTGTTCTCTTGAGTCCTTCAACTGATTTTATGAGCACATCCACATTGAAGAGAGCAATCTGCTTTATTCAGTCTATCAATCCAAATGTTGATATCATCCAAAAATGCCCTCATAAACACACCCAGAATAATGTTTGGTCAAATGTCTGGGCATCCTGTAGCCCAGTCAAGTTGACACATAAAATTAACCAACACAAGGGATATTGTATGATTTTCAAGATGCCTTGAAGCTTCTGTCTTCACCCTCTTGGAATACTATCTTGAGACCACCATGCAAGGAAGCTGGTCTAGTCTACAGGAGGTTAACTGAGGAGCCCTGGCTGACAGCCTGACCAACTGCCAGACATGGGAGCAAAGCCATCGTGGCTCTTCCATCTGAGAGAAGCTTGATGGGCCCTTGGGCCTTCCATTAGGATCTCAGGAGGGCTACACTAGAGGAGTGAAGATTGTGTCCCAGGACTAGGGATTTGCTCTAGGACGAAGGGCAAAACTGAAACAGACCTGCTCTAATAATACCAAACCAAGCCTCTAAGAGTTCAAGGTGATTATCTAGTAATTTAACTTCATATTACAACAAAAATCAGCACTCATCATGGAAAAATATACAGAATCCAAAGTCTATCTACAATGTATTTTCCACAATAATCAGTATACAATTAAAAATGGCTAGACATGAAGTAACAGAAAAATGTGACCCATAGTCAAAAGAAAAAGCAGTTGATAGGAACAGATCTCAAAATGACCCACATGTTGGAATTAGTTGACAAAATCTTTATAAGCAAGCTAATAAAATACATATGGACTTGATCATAATGATGAGCAGATGGAGAAAAGAAGATAAAAGCAAACCCAAAGAAAATTCCAGAATTGAAGATTAAAATATCTAAAATGAAAAATTTACTAATGGGCTTAACATCACACTAAAGATAGCAAAAGAAAGGGTGACTGAAATGGAAGACACATCAAATCATCCAATCTGTAGAGAAAAAGTTAATTGAAATAAAATTGAACATGGTCTTAGCAATTTGTGAAACAATATCAAGTGGCTTATCATATGTTTAGTTGAGTCCCAGAAGAGAAGAGAGAGAAAGAGAGTTGGACAGAGAAAATATATGGAAAAATCAATGTCCTAATTTTTCCCAAATTTCATGAAGACGTATACTTACAGATTCAAGAAACTCAGCCAACCCCATGGCTGAATACATACAAAGAAAACTGTACTTAGGCACATCATCACCAAACTACTGAAAAGCAAAGAAAGAGAAAAATGTGAAAGCAGAGAGAAAAATACTTTACATGCAGAGAACAATGATACAAAGGATAGCTGACTTCCCATCAAAAACAATGGAGATCCTGACAATGGAATGGCATCTTTAACACATGGAAAGAAAAAAAGCAGCCAACTCAAAATTCTATATTCTTTGAAAAACACTCTTTTCATATCAAAAATGAAGGCAATATCAAGACATTTTCAGATGAACAAAAGCTGAGCAGACATGCAACACAAAATGCTACAGGCAGTTCTTCAAGATAAAGGGAAATGGCACCAGGTGGAAACTCAGATATAAGAGAAAGAATAAAGAACATTAGCAATGGCAAAATGCAGGTAAACATCAAAAACAATGTTTTTTTTTCTTCTTTTGATTCCTTTGGAAGATAATGACTACTTCAAGGAAAAAGAATAGCATTGTATTATAAGGTCTATAATGTATGAAAATAGGAAATATATGACTGGCACAGCACAAATGACAGGGAATGAGTAAATGGAGTCAGACTGTTGTAAGGTTCTTTAAGGTTCATTGAAAAAATACTCCGGCTACTCCAGCTCTGTTGGTGTCCCAGGTGTCCACATAGTGTGAGTGGCGGGGATCAGCTGTAGCGGGAGAGGGAGAAGAGGGCACGGGGGCAAGGAGTCCCTACAGCAGATCCTCTGCCTGGGACTGAGGTGGTCCTTGGGCTTAGGGTAGATCCCCCAAGGAGAGACTACAGGACTGTTCATCTCTTCTTGCCCCAGAGAGCAAGTAATGTACTACCACTTACTGGTGGAAAGCGATCCCTAGGACTCCTGATACAGCTAAGAATGCAGCACGAAACCTTTATCGTGTTTGCATCAGCATAGCCTGCTTGGAACATGAAATAAAGCTTCTCCCTGGCACCTTATCACTAATAGGATCGGTCATTTCAGCAGGGCACCGGGAGCTGCCGCGCACATGCTCAGCATGCCTGGGAAGGTGCAGTTGCCGGGCTGCGGCTCAGTTAGCTGTGGAATCTGTCTCCAGGACAGAAGCTTTCCTATTCAGGAGGGAAACAATCCTCCGGGGCCACTTCCTTCCTTCTGATGCAGGCATTTTCTCAGCGTGCGCCACTGTCTGGAGGTCATGAAGGGCGTGGCATCCCCCAAGCTGGGCCGTTTTGTCCCCCACCTACAGCCTCAGGTAGGGGCTGGGGCTCCAGCTGCAAAGCCCTGACTCGAGAAGGAGGCACAGGCAGATCCATTTCCAGGCTCCATCAGGCTTTCACCTCTTTCCTCTGGAAGCTTCTCCCATCATAGTAGCACATACCTCACATGAAATGTGGATTTTTTTCTTTCTGTAAATAAATTGAAGATGTGTCCTGGTGCGGTGGCTCACGCCTGTAATTCCAGCACTTTGGGAGGCTGACGCAGGCTGATCAGGAGATTGAAACCATCCTGGCCAACATGGTGAAACCCCGTCTCTACTAAAAATAGAAAAAATTAGCCAGGCGTGGTGGTGCGCAACTCTAATCCCAGATACTCAGGAGGCTGAGACAGGAGAATCGCTTGAACCCGGGAGGCAGAGCTTGCAGTGAGCCGAGATTGCACCACTGCACTCCAGCCTGGGTGACAGAGCAAGACTCCATCTCAGGAAAAAAAAAAAAAATTGAAGGTGTTTGATAATTTGGCTTTTGAAATGATTTGGTCACAGTTACTCGTCTAAGTTAGTGTTGGTCAGCTTTTCTCAGGCACCCTTAGGAATTCTGCAAGGTGACGAAAGCAAATCTAGAACATGGTTTTGAAACGTAAGGACGTGTTCTACGTATTCTACATGTCACCATTCATGAAGCCAACACGTCATACTGTTTTTTGTTTGTTTGTTTTCCAGACAGAGTCTCACTCTGTTGCCCAGGCTGGAGTGCAATGGCGTGATCTCGGCTCACTGCAGCCTCTGCCTCCTGGGTTCAAGTGATTCTCCTGCCTCAGCCTCCCAAGTAGCTGAGATTACAGGCATGCACCAACATACCCAGCTAATTTTTGTATTTTTTAGTAGAGACAGGGTTTCACCATGTTGGCCATGCTGGTCTCGAACTCCTGACCTCAGGTGATCTGCCCACCTCAGCCTCCCGAAGTGCTGGGATTACAGGTGTGAGCCACAGTGCCCGGCCTCATTGTGTTCTTTTGTAATCTTTAATTGAACATTTTACTAAATGTCATTTTGCAGTTTGCTTTTAGTATTTTGGAACCAATTGTTCTTTTCCAGGCCCTACATATTTTATGGGCCCTCGGCGGCACTTCCCCTATCATGCCTGATAAGTAAAAAGATCTTTTTTATTTTTTATCTATTTATTTTGTTTTGGAGAGAGAGTCTTGCTCTGTCACCCTGGCTGGAGTGCAATGGCACAATCTCCGCTCACTGCAACCTCCACCTCCTGGATTCAAGCAATTCTCCTGCCTCAGCCTCCCAAGTAGCTGGGATTACAGGCGCCTGCCACCACGCCTAGCTAATTTTTGTATTTTTAGTAGGGACAGGGTTTCACCATGTGAGTCAGGCTGGTCTCGAACTCCTGACCTCAGGTAATCCACCCACTTCAGCCTCCCAAAGTGCTAGGATTACAGGCGTGAGCCACTCTGCCTGGCAAAAGATCTTTAGTACCTGTGGAAGAAGCCCGGAGGCCTTCCTGTCTCTTTTCTGCCACTTGTTAACTATGTGGCCTTGGGCAAGGCCTTGGTCCTTTGGGGGCTTTCTTCCCTCAGTGGGACAGTGGGGAGTGGGATGCAGTAGACACTGTATCCTCCACTGGGGGGTGTTCCTTTTTGGAATAGGCTGGATGGCAGGTAAAGCCAAATCCAGGTAAGTCTAGACCTTTGACATAGAGTTTCTGGGGTCAGATTCCCCCTACTTGGGAAGCGAAGGGTTAACCAGGCCGGAGTCTGAAGCCTGAAGCTGGGACCTGCCGGGACCTCCCCTCCGTTGCTGAGCAACAGGTGCCTTTTCTGTGCAGTGACTCAGACGGGAGTGGGGTTTGGGAGTGGGGTTTGTGAGTGGGCTCCAGGCACACACGACTTCGTGCCTGTGACGCTGGCTCCTCCATCTGCCTCTTTCCTGGAGTGCAGCCTGAGTCACAGCTCGAAACTTCTCCCACCTTCTCCGGGTGGAGGGGGCTTCCCCAGTCTTGGGGTGGGCACCTCAGACAATGACCCATCCCTCACCCCCCAGTGCTGGGACTGCATGGGAAGGTAAGCAACTAAGTGCTGCAAACAGTGTAGGGGCTGTCAGAGCTGGAGCTTCCCTCCAACCCTCCCAGGGTTCTGAGGGTTCACAAGAGACAGCCCCACTGCTTCACGCTTGATCTTAGAGCCCAGAATCTCCATCACCCACCACTCTTTCCAACTTTTCTGTGCTCCAGCCATGCAGGACTTCCCAACCCAGACTCCAAACATCTACTTTCCTGTTCCAAGCTTTTGTGGACACCATTTCCTTTTGCTTTATTCCTCTGGAAATGGCTTTTGGGAATGCTTCCTCCTCCAGCAGCCTCCTCCTTCTCTCAGTGCTCAGCCCTGTGTCCCAGCCTCATCTCCTGCCTTGCTGTAAACCTTGGGGCAGCCTCACTGTATCTGCCTTGGAAGGGTTCTCCAGTAGATCCTCTGGGCAGCAGACAGTTGGGTGTGACAGATGCTGCTGTTATTTGCCAAACCTATTTTTCCTCTTCTTCCTGGCCACACAGCTGGACTACACGGCTCAGCCTCCCTTGAAGTTGCAGTGAACTTATGATGGTTTGTTCTAACCACTGTAATGTGAGCAAAAGTTATGTTGTGTGCACTTTCTAGGCTAAGATTTCCCCCTTCCCTTAAAAAAAATCAGTTATTAACACAGAATTTACATACAATGAAAAGCACCCTTTTAACATGTACAACTTGTATATCCCCAATACCAGCTTGATGAATACCACTACTAGCACAATCAACCTATTGAACATTTTCATGACCCCAAAGGGCTTTCACTTGCTCCTCTGTAATAAATCCCTCCCACCCATTGAACGGTGAGGGCATGTGGACCCAGGAAGGGGAGCATCGCACTCCGGGGACTGTTGCGGGGTGGGGGGAGGGGGGAGGGATAGCATTAGGAGATATACCTAATGCTAAATGATGAGTTAATGGGTGCAGCACACCAACATGGCACATGTATACATATGTAACAAACCTGCACATTGTGCACATGTACCCTAAAACTTAAAGTATAATAATAATAAAATTAAAAAAAAGTTTAAAAAAAAACCGTATTTATCCTGATGTTCTCCCTGCCCCAACTCAATCCCCCAACAGGCCCCAGTGTGTGTTGTTCCCCTCCCTGTGTCCATGTGTTCTCATTGTTCAGCTCCTACTTATGGGTGAGAGCACGTGGTGTTTGGTTTTCTGCTCCTGCGTTAGGTTGCTGGGATAATTTTTCTCAGTATTCTTAAGACATAAGACAATATCTGGCACTGTAGAAGTTTCTCAAAAAATGTTTCTTGACTAGAGCTCAATGGGGAAAGATGGACTAGGAAAACACTGTTCAAATTAACTGTGAATTGTGTAAAAGACACAGAATCCGGTTAAAAGGAAATTATTATTGATGAGTTATGTGTAGAGGAAACAATAGAATTGGGGATAGATATTACACATTTCTTCAAAGATTCTATAATTGTGTATTACTTCAGAAAAAATCCGATAAGAGTCTAGGATATTAATGCATGTTTCTTGTGTTTTTTTCCTGCATTGCATTAAACTATTTAGTAATGTTTTGACATTTAGAAAAAAAAAATTCCCTCCCACCCACAGGTGACTGCCTGTTCCACTGTATGTTATCGTAGATTAGATTTGCACATTCACGGATTTCGTATACATAAAATCATACAACATGAAGTGGCCTGGGCTGGCTACTTTCGCTTCACATAATGTTTTAAAATTCGTTCATGTTGTTGTGTATATCCGTGGTTTTTACCTTTTTAGGCTGGGATTACAGGCACCCGCCACCACGTCCAGCTAATTTTTGTATTTTTCGTAGAGATGGGGTCTTGCCATGTTGGCCAGGCTGGTCTTGAACTCCCGACCTCAGGTGATCTGCTTGCCTCAGCCTCCCAAAGTGCTGGGATTACAGGCATAAGCCACCACGCCCGGCCTCTTTGTGGTTTTAATTTGCATTTCCTTGATGACTGATGATGTCAAACATCCTTTCATGCACATTTCCTTTTGTGAGTGTCTTAAAATCTTTTGCCACTGAATTTGAGGGGGGTCTTATTGAATTCTAGGGGTTCTTCATATACTGTGGATGCAAGTCCTTTGTTTGATATGTGAATTACAAAAATGTTTTCTTTGTGGTTTGGCTTTTCATTTTGTTCATGATGTATTTTGAAAAGGAGAAATATTTCATTTTGATGCAGTCCAATTAATTGGTATGCCAATTTTTTTCTTTGATGGTGTGTTTTCATCGTGTCCTGTTCTAAGACATCTTTGTCCACCATAAGGTTGCTGGGCTAAAACGTTAAAAAAAAGCAGATATGTCCCTCCTGCCTCCTTCTTTTTTTTTTCTCTGACTGGAAGCAGATGACAACAAGGCCCTAGAGAATAGAGAAGCCAGAGGATAAAAGGAGTCTGGGACTGAAAACGCTGCACGAAGGAGGATCACCTTCCCTGGACTAGGTATTTGAGACAGGAATGAACATCTATTGTGTTTGAGTCATTAACATATTGTGGGTCTATTTGTGATGGTATCTTAGCCTGCCCTGGAATTTACTATTTCTCCAGGTGTGCAGATACTGTGCCCAGGAGTCCCCGCTGTGGCAGTGGCAGTGGCAGTGGCAGTATGCCACTGATTGAAGGGCTATCACCATTCAACACTCTTCCTGCTCCTGCACCTAAGCTTTCTCACTTTCATTCTCTGAACAAGCCAGACAATGAACTCTAAGGCAGATGTGTGCATATCTTTATGGAAGTGTTAAGGTATTAGTATCTAAATGGCACTGGGCTGGGGCTGGGAGGATCAGTGCTATGACTCACTTGCTCTCTTGTCCACCCAAAGTGAAGAGGGCAAAGCCTCCACTCAACCTAGTATTCTTCCTTCTTCCTTCTCCCTTCTCCCTTCTCCCTCTTCCATCCTCCCTCCTCCCTCCTGCCTCTTCTTCTCCTCCTCCTCCTCACCATTCTCTTCCTCCTCCTTCTCCTCCTCCTCCTCTTCTTGTTCTTCCTCTTCCTCCTCCTCTTCTTCTTCTTCCTCTTCCTCCTCCTCCTCCTCCTCTTCTTCTTCCTCTTCCTCCTCCTCCTCCTCTTTTTCTTCTTCTTCTTTTCTTCTTCTTCCTTTCTTTTTGAGACAGGGTCTTGCTCTGTCGCCCAGGCTGGAATGCAGTGGCACGATCCCGGCTCACTGCAACCTCCGCCTCCCAGGTTCAAGAGATTCTCCCACCTCAGCCTCCAAAATAGCTGGGACTACAGGTATGTGCCACCATGCCCGGCTAATTTTTGTATTTTTTAGTAGAGATGTGGTTTCACCATTTGGCCAGGCTGATCTCAAATTCCTGACCTCAAGTGATCTGCCCACCTCAGCCTCCCCAAGTGCTGGGATTACAGGTGTGAGTCACTGAGCTAGGCCAGTATTCTCCTCCTTCTCACTGTCCATTCCCCCATTATCATCAATTCTGCCTATATATCTAAGAGGCCCCCTGTTGGATTTCTGCTCTGGGGACTGTGTGCTAGTTCTGCCTCTGTGTTCTTACCACGTTTCTTAGATGAGGTTTAGTCTTACCTCACCAACTCTCCACTGGTCAGTTTGTTATTATAATGCATATTTTTATCAGGTCCATCCCTTATCTCTCTCTCTTTCTTTTTTTTTTTTTTTTTTTTTTGAGACTGAGTCTCGCTCTGTCGCCCAGGCTGGAGGGCAGTGGTACGATCTCAGCTCACTGCAACCTCTGCCTCCCAGGTTCAAGCGATTCTCTTGCCTCAGCCTCCCCAGTAGCTGGGATTACAGGCTTCGCCACCATGCCCGGCTAATTTTTGTATTTTTAGTAGAGATGGGGTTTCACCATGTTGGTCAGTCTGGTCTTGAACTCCTGACCTTGTGATCCACCACCCTTGGCCTCTTAAAGTGCTGGAATTACAAGTGTTTGCGACTGCGCCTGGCCCTTTATCTCTTTTATAATTTATTTTATTTTATTTATTTTTCTTTTTTTGAGATGGAATCTTGCTCTGTCGCCCAGGCTGGAGTGCAGTGACATGATCTTGGCTCACTTCAACCTCCACTTCCCAGGTTGAAGTGATTCTCCTGCCTCAGCCTGCCGAGTAGCTGGGATTACAGGTGCCCGCTACCACACCCCACTAACTTTTGAATTTTAGTAGAGATGGGGTTTCACCATATTGGCCAGGCTGGTCTCGAACCCCTGACCTCAAGTGATCCGCCTGCCTCAGCCTCCCAAAGTGCTGGGATTATAGGCTTGAGCCAGTGCACCCCACCAATTTATTTTAAATTGTTTTTATTAACTATAAGTTGTTTTATGTATGTGTTGAGTAGAAACAAAATAATATTTATTAATATTTATAAACTAGATAGAAGGTATAAGAAATATTGATACAATGAACACTTTTATACCACCACCTAATATAGGGAAAAAGATTATCAATACTTTCAACATTTCTTCTTTGCCATCATCACCTCCCATTCCCCTCTGTCCCCCTCGTAGGTAACTACTCTCCTGAATTTTATGTTTATCATTCTCTAGCTTTTCTTTACAATTTTACTACATGCTTGTATCTTTCAATTGTGATACATGATTTATACCTTCAGTAGCAATGTATGAACATATTGAGCAATAATTTACATATAAATTTCCGCCATTGCGAAGGTATAGTTCGATGATTTTTCGTACATTTATACAGTTGCGCAACCATCACTACAATCTATTTTTAGAATATTTCCATCTCTCCGAAAAGATTCCTTGTGCTCATTCTCCATCATTCAAAAAGTACATTCCAGCTTCCAGCATGATAGAGTTTTGGTATGGCATACCCAAGGTGCGGTTGAGGTGTCAGCTTGGAGGTGGTCCTCTATGAGGATGGAATACTGTCTTATACGACAATTAAAAGGATACATGGGTCCAGAAATCAAGCAGTGGAAGCAGAAGTGTACTCACTATAATTCTCATGGATCCACTGGAGGAATAAAAAGCCTGGCCATTTGGGCCCCAAATGGGACATGTCTGAACAGCCACATATACCCAGGCTAGATTTTCACTGCATTGCCTTCCAGCTTCTTTCTGCCCAATCCTGCTTCTTTCCGCTCTTACACAAGTGTAGGTCTTCAATAAACACCTCGCTTGCCAAAAAAGAACACATTGTAGTGGGTATGAAAGGTATCTCATTGTGATTTTCATTTGCATTTCCTGAAGAAAATTGATACTGAGCATTTTTCACGTCTTAGTGACCATTCATATATCTTCTTTTGTGAAATGTCTCTTCAAATCTTTTGCCCATTTTTAAAGTTATGCTACTTGTGTTTTTGTTGATTAGTAGGAATTCCTCATATATTTGGAATATGAGTCCTTTGTTAGATATACACATATTGTGATATTTTTCTCAGTGTGTGGCCAGCCTCCTTGTTCATTTTATTAATGGCATAGTCTGATGAGCAGAAATTTAAATTTTCATTAATTCCATCTGTTAATTTTTTCTTTTATGATGACTGGCTTCTGTGTTCTAAGAAGTCTTTGTCTATCCCAAGTCTCAAAGATATTATTTTATGTTTTCTCTGGAAGCTTTCTGGATCTAGTGCTGTGTTTAGCTTTATGATCTTCTAATACATTTTTGCATATGGAGTGAGGTAGGAGTTGAGATTCTTTGTTTTTAAATAGAACTACGCAGTTATTCTGACACATTGTAACAAGGCTCTCCTCTCCTTTATTGAACTGGCTTGGCTAAAAATTAATTGACTGTGTGTGGGTCTATTTTTGGACCTTGTATTCCGCTCTGTTCACCTATTCTTACACCAAAATCATACTGATTTCATCACTGTTACTTTATAGAAAGATTTGAAATTAGTTTAAGTCTTCCAACTTTGTCTTTTTTGTTTTGGCTACTCTAGGTACTTTGCATTTCCATATATATTTTAGAACCAACTTGTCAATTCAAAAACTCCTCTTGGAATTTGGGATTGTGATTGATAGATCACTTTGGGGGCAAATGACATCTTAACAATATCAAGTTGTTTAATCCACAAACATGATATATGTTTCCATTTTTAAAAGTCTTTTAAATTTCTCTCAGCAACTGTTTTGTAGTTTTCAGTACAGTGCTTTTGCTCCTTATTAGTTAGAATCATACCTAGGTATTTGAGTTTATTAATTTTATTGCAAATGGCAATTTAAAAACGTTTTGTTGCTTGTGCCTGTAATCCTAGCACTTTGGGAGGCCAAGGCTGGAGGATTGCTTGAGCCCAGGAGTTCGACACCAGCCTGGGCAATATGGCATGACCCCGTCTCTACAAAAAATAAAACTAAATAAAATTAGCCCAGCATGGCAGTATGCACCTGTGGTCCCGACTACTTGGGAGACTGAGGTGGGAGGATCACTTGAGCCTGGGAGGTCAAGGCTACAGTGATCCCTGTTTGTGCCACTGCACTTTAGCTTGGGTGACAGAAAGACCCTGTCTCAAAAAAAAAAAAAAAGTTTTTATTTTCCATTTTTTGGTGGCTAGTATGTAGAGCAATAATTGATTTTTTAAATATAATGACATTGTATCCTGTAAGATTCATAAATACAATTATTCTAATATATTTTTGAAGATTCCATAGAGTATTCCATGAATATAACCACATTGTGAATACAGCTTTACTTTTCAATTTCCAATATTTATGACTTTTACTTAGTTTTCTTGTCCTAGTACACTATCTGCAGCTTAGTACAATGTTCAAGATATTATCTATTAGAATTGTTATTGATCTCATAAGAAAAGCATTCAATGTTTCACAGTTATGTGGGATTTTTTAACTCTAGATATTAATAGATGCCTTCATCAGATTAAGAAAATTCTACTCATAGTTGTTTTTTTTTGTTGTTTTTTTTGTTTGTTTGTTTTTTTTGTGAGACAGAGTCTCACTCTGTCGCCCAGGCTGGAGTGCAGTGGCAGGATCTCGGCTCACTGGAAGCTCCGCCTCCTGGGTTCATGCCATCCTCCTGCCTCAGCCTCCCGAGTAGCTGGGACTACAGGCGCCCGCCACCACGCCCGGCTAATTTTTTGTATTTTTAGTAGAGACAGGGTTTCACCATGTTAGCCAGGATGGTCTTGATCTCCTGACCTCGTGATCCGCCCGCCTCGGCCTCCCAAAGTGCTGGGATTACAGGCGTGAGCCACCGCGCCCAGCCCCTCATAGTTTTTTTTTTTTTTTTTTTTTAACTGTAATGGGTATTGAATTGGCCCAATGTTTTGTCTGAATTATATTATTTTTCTCCTTTATTCAATCAATGTTGTGAATTACATCGATCTTTTTCTCCCTTATTCTGTTAATTTTGTGAATTTCAGATTTTCTCAAAAATCTTTCAACTTGATTTGTTTTATTTTCCAAATGTTAAGTCAACTTTGTATTACTGTGATAAGCACAACTTTTTCAGGTTATATTATACTTCTCTATACTGCTGTTTAATTTGCTAGTAGTTTAACAAGGGTTTAAAAAATCTCTTTAATTATGAGAAATATTGGTCTGTAACAATCTTTTCTAATATTGTGTCAGTTTTTGATGTCAGGATTATTCTGACTTCATTAAATGAGTTGGAAAATATTTCCTTCTCTTTGACTTTCAGAGTTTGTTTAATACCAATGTATTATATCTTCCTTATATGTTTGATGAAATTCACTGGTAAAGCCACCTGGACTCAGAATTTTCTTTGTGGGAAAGTTGTTGACTATGAATTAAAATTACTTAATAGATATAGGATGATTTAGATTTATAATTTCATGTATTTCATTTTTGTGAGTTATCTTTTCCAAGGAGTTTGTCCGTTTTGTTTAAGTTGTCAATTTATTGACCTAAAGTTGTTCATAATATTTTGTATTGTTTTTAAATAGATATAGGATCTATAGTGATATGCCATATGTAATTTCTCATATTGATAATATGCGTTTTCTGTCCTTTTTTTCTTTTTTGGCTTATAAACATCAGAAATTTAATTTCTCTTAGTTCTAGAAACAAAGCAGAGTCCAAGATCAACGTGCCATCAGATTGAGTGTCTGGTGAGGGCCCATTTTCTGGTTCATAGATGATCTCCTTTTTTTCTTGGCTAGTCTTCTTCAGAGGGGCTGTCAGTTTTATTATCTTTTCAAAGAAAAGATTAATTGTCTATCTCATTTCTATATCATCGATTTTCTCTCTTCTTATTGTTTTCCATTTCCTGTTTACACTGAGTTTCATTTGCTCTTCTTTTTTTGTGTCTGGAGGTGGATGCTTAGATCATTGATTTTGTGCCTTTTTTTCTTTATTAATCTAGGCATTTAAAGATCCAACTTCCCTTCTAATCTCCACTTCAACCGTATCCTACAAATTTTGATATGTGTTGCTTTTATTATCATTCAGTTTGAAATACTTTCCAATTTCCCTGTGATTTCTTCATGGATCTATGAGTTATTTAAAAGTGTTTTATTTAATTTCCTGATATTTGGTGATTTTCTAGATAGCTGTTATTACTTTTTAATTTAATTCCACTATAATAAAATAACTTGTATGATTTCAATCTTTTAAAAATTTTTGAGACATGCTTTTTGGCGAAATATATGGCCAATGGATATTCCTTGCTACCTGAAAAAAATGTGATTTCTGCTGTTAGATGGAGAGAGCTATAAATGTCAATTAGGTAAAATTGGTGGATAGTATTGATCAAATCTTCTGTGTTCTTACAGGTGTGATGAGTTTGAAAACATATTATGAGGATATATTCTGTTTTGGAGTGGTTGGCTGGTGAAGGTTCATTTGCTGGGAACTTTGTTTTGTTATAAACACTTAAGGCCAAGTATGTCATAATCAGTCTATAGAACTCAACAGGTGAACAGAGACAGCCTGGCTAAGATTACTTGACTTGTTTAATTCAGCTAGTCGCTGTGGGCCCACTGTGTGCCTATCCTATTTCTGGGGAGCCCAAGGAGAGAGGATAAGCTTTCACCAGCAGACAGTGTACTGCCCTGTAATTAAGCATGCCTAGTGTCACTTTTCTTTGGAACTGAATATGCTCTGTGAGAGGGGATGTGCTCTGGTGCCTTAGGGAACTTGATTGCCTTGGCATGGAGCATGCCCTGTGGGTAGTACACTTTGGGGGTACTGGGCATGCTCAGTGGGTAGCTCACCTGCAGACTGAGCATGCTCAGTGGGTAGCTCACCTGTGGACTGAACATTCTCAGCAGGTAGTTCTCCTGAGTACTGAGTATGTGCATTGGCTAGGTCAACTGGGGATTAAGTATTATGCATGCTTTTTTTAACTGCTCAGCTCTAATACTCGATGCTGCTACCCTGTGTGATTGTTGGTGCCCAGGAGTTAAATCACAAAATGTCAGAGTTTTGAGTTATCAAAACCAAACCACTCATTGTACAGATGGGGAACCCACAGCTCAGAGAAGGTTGAGGAATTGGTCAAGATCATACAATAAATTATCGTCAGTGCAGGAATAAGTTGCTGTCCTCTCTCTTCTTCAAGGCTTGGCCTACTGCAGTATTTCACTCTTTGGCTGGAACCTCAGGTAATCCACTATGGCAACTTTCCATGGGTGATCACATAAAGAGGATCAAGATGCAAAGATTTTTCTCCTCTGGCTTCTCTTTTCAGGCATGCTTCTCCCTTTTCAGGATCCCTGGTAGGAGAAGAGGTGAAAAGAGCGGTGAAGGTCCACGGCCCACTTTGATTCTTGGTGGCACTGGCTACTCAATGAGTTGTTTCCTTTAAGGACTGACTTACTTAGGGCTAAGGTCAGAGTTTAAGGAAAGGAGCAGAGGGGAACTCTACCCAAGGATTTGTGGTTTAATGGCCCCAAGAAATTGGGAAGGCAAGGAGGAGAGGAAAATCCTCCAGAAGGGAATGAGTAATTGTGTATAGAAATTATATTGAGCTTGTTGCGAAATGTTTGCAAACTGTCATGTATCGGCGAGTGAGCGTGCTTACGTGAGTGTTTTAGTTACAGCAATTTATTCGGCCTATCTCTCAATGTGTCGGGAAGTGGTGTTGCCACAAGGGTCTGATGGTTTGTGTTTTCTGCTTAAGCAAAATGTAAATTATCTGGCCCATTAATATCTGGGTGCTCTAATCCGTTATTAGAGGAGAAAAGTAAAAATTCTACACCAAGATGAATGTTTGCTTTTAAGGTGATTAATAATGCTCAGCCACTGTGCATTCATCACTCTGCCAGCGGCTTCTGCAGGGAAAGAAGGAAGGAAACAGACTGGAAATACTGCACACTGCTGCTCAGTGCTCACCCGAATGACGCCTTCTGTCATCTCCCTCCTCCAGAACCTTCACTAGCTCCCTATTGCCTTTGTTATAAAGGCTGAACTTGTAGCCCTCAGTGAACAGACCATATCCCGCCTGCCTACTGGAGCAACTACGATGTGCCTGTCCCTACACTGTGCGGGAGGCAGGAGAAGAGGAAGAGGTGCTTCTTGCTACTGGAGAATTTTCTGTTCATTGGGGGGTGATAAGGAAGCTCCTGGAGAAGCATCAGTGCCCAAGATGACAGAGTGAGAAATCAGGCGTTAGGCTGATGGGGCGGACTGCAAGGATCGTCAGAGCCAAGAGAGGGAGAAGTCTGAGTTGGGTTGGGTTGTCAGGAAATGCTTCCTGGAGGAGGTGGGCTGCAGCTGGGCCTTGGGAAATGAAAAATTTGAGGATAACCCCAATCACAGGTACTGACCATTAAGCACCAACTTTATGCCAAGCACCATGCTAGGAGCTTCTTGTATATAACTGTGACTCTGCCTCACAGCCCTGCAAGGTGGGTGTCGTTATCTTGTCTTTGTGGATGAGAAAAACAAGGCTCAGAGAGGTGAAGACACCTACCTGGTGTCACACAGTGAGTGAGGGGCAGAGCCAGGATGAACAGGCCAGATTGGGAGGCTCTGAAGGCCGTGAGTCTGAATTCAGTGCTTCTCTCACCGTTCTAAGCAGGAGGAACTCTTAAGAAGCAAACGACCTTGACAGAGTGTGTAATGTAAGTGTGTGGGGTAAGGTACCACATGGGCAGAGGCTGGCCTGCCTGGAAGAAAGGAACTTGGAAGGATGACCCCCCGAAAAGTTATAGCTGGTCCCTTCTCAACCTAGATGTAGAGATTCTTCCTTTTTCTGTTTTAATTAAGCTACCTTGTTTCTGGGGGTTAAGAGTTGTTCCTGCCAGAATCTAGTGTGCCCCTCTACTGGGTGCTCCTTCTGCTGGTTTCAAAGCCACTCCTGATTGCGAGTTGCTCCAGGGAGCTTACACTGACCAAAGGGAAGGAGTCTGCCTACAAAATGGTACGAAGAGGCTTCTGCCTTGAGAGGCAAACCCTTTATTACGGATAGACCTGCAGATTGCATATTTTTATAATTTCCCAGAGAGTCCATTTTATGCTCTGCTAAGATCTAAATGAACTGGTGCAAATGCCTGGACTTCCTTCTGCCTCTGGCGAGGTGCAGTCTGCAGGGCTGGAGAATGTGCACATGGGTCTGAGAGCGAGCTCTGCTCCGGAAGGGGCGAGGGCAGAGCAGCACGTGCAGGATGGAAAACCACTTCTTTTCACTCAGGGTCCCTACGATATCTTTGCTCCTAGGATGAAGGGTATTATTTCTCAATGGGGATCACTTTTGGGAACCTCTGAGCTGGTAAAGGGGCTAATACGAAGGCTTCCATTTGGGCATATGAGAAAGCTTCATCGGGTAGGAGACATGACCTCGTTGGAAGATCAAAAACTACATCTATAGTTAAAAGGAGATTCTGTCTGGAGTGACTGGGATGAGACATTGTGAGGTCTGGAGATGTGCAGTGGCGGGAACCAGGGGCGTCTGGCGGCAGAGAGAATACTGAGACCTGGCTGAGGGCTAGGCAGAGCCCCATTGTAGAGGCCTTGAATGTAGTCCAAGGGATTTGTCATTTTCCCCCCAGTTTTTTTTACTTTTATTTTCTGAATTATAAAAGTAATATGTATTTATCATGGAAAAAAGTTAAAACTTCAGAAACATCTAATAAAATAGAAAATTAGAAGCCTATTATTTCACCATCTAGAATCACTGTTGTTAGCATTTTTGTTTCCTTTGTTATTTTTTCTATAAATTGTTTAGATTCTTAAGGTCGTATTACATATACAATTTTACATGCTTTTCTTTCAAGTTTTTTTTTTTTTTTTTTAGATGGAGTCTCGCTCTGTCACCCAGGCTGGAGTACAGTGGTGCGATCTCATCTCACTGCAAGCTCCACCTCCCGGGGTTCACGCCATTCTCCTGCCTCAGCCTCCTGAGTAGCTGGGACTACAGGTGCCCGCCACCACACGCAGCTAATTTTTTTTTTTTTTTTTTTTGTATTTTTAGTAGAGACGGGGTTTTACTGTGTTAGCCAGGATGGTCTCGATCTCCTGACCTCGTGATCCACCCGCCTTGGCCTCCCAAAGTGCTGGAATTACAGGCGTTAGCCACTGCGCCCCTCCCCACCTCCTTTTTTTTTCTGAGACGGAGTCTCACTCTGTCACCCAGGCCGGAGTGCATTGGTGCAATTCTCCTGCCTCAGCCTCCCGAGTAGCCTGGACTACAGGTGCATGCCGCCACACCCGGCTAATTTTTTGTATTTTAGTAGAGACGGGGTTTCACCGTGTTGCCCAGGCTGGTCTCGAACTCCTGAGCTCAGGCAATCTGCCCTCGTTGGCCTCCCAAAGTGCTGGGATTACAGGCGTGAGCCACCCTGCCTGGCCTACATCGGGCTTTTCTTATACTTACCAAAACGTTCTATGCATTGCTTCATATTATCAACAGCTTAAACTACTTTTACTCCAACGATGTGCCCTAAGAAGATGCTCTCCAAGGCTGATATTCCCCTCTTTTTGCTTCGTTCTCTTAGACGGTGGTTCTCATCCTTGGCTACATATTAGAATCATCTGGGGAGCTTTAAAAATTCCTAGTGCCCGGGATGTACCCAGACCAATTAAATCAGAAACCCACACATTAATGCTTTTTAAGGATTCCTCAGGAGAGTCTAACATGCCGCTGAGACTGAGAACCACGGAGTAGGACGCAAACACTCCTTTCCGTGCTGGCCATGTTGGCCAATGAAGCGTCTCACCTCTCCAGCGGCCAAGGTTATCAGATTCATCATGCCTGGATGGACTTAGCCTAACCAGGAACATCAGTTGTCTGGGGGAATCTAGCGGCAGAAAAAGAAAGAGGCAAATAAAATCATGATAAATAATACCACAGCCACACAGCCACCACTACCACCAACCTTCAGTAAACCCCAGAGTTGTGGTTGTCTGCTTGTCTCTTGTTTTTATTCAATGAAGATTTTTTTTTTTTTTTTTTTTTTTGACAGAGTCTCACATTGTCACCCGGGCTGGAGTGCAATGGCGTGATCTCAGCTCACTGCAACCTCCGCCTCCCCGGTTCAAGCCATTCTCCTGCCTCAGCCTCCCGAGCAGCTGGGATTACAGGTGCACACCACCACACCTGGCTAATTTTTTGTATTTTTAGTAGAGATAGGGTTTCACTATGTTGGCCAGACTAGTCTCGAACTCCTGACCTCGTGATCCACCTGCCTCAGCCTCCCAAAGTGCATCAAAGATTTTTATCTTTACTGGGAACCGCTCTTCTTGCATCCCATGCCATTCTGGTGGGACTATCAATCTCAGTGCTTCCTGTACAACCTGACTACAGGGCTATCTCAATTCTGCCCACAGAGATTGGGCCAAAGGATAGACATGTGACTCAAGCAGGACAATCAGATTTCTCCCATATTGAGTTGCCGGGTAAAATACAGCCTACCCAATTAACTTTGAATTTCAGATAAACCACAATATTAAGTGAAGCTGCTTGTGGCCAACTTTGCTGGATATATCCATTTACAGTTGGAGAGAATGAGGGTGATCTATAAAAGGAGCTGAGATGTAACCAGGGTGAACAGCAAACGGGTCTTGAGAACACTGAGTCTCTGACTCTGGTCAACTCTAGGTCCGGACGTCCCAATGCTATGAGCCAGTAAATTTCCTTTCCTGACTAAATTCTTTTGAGATGAATTTGTGTTACCTACAAACGACTCCTAAAAGTGGCAGCAATTGGTACTTGGAATTGGCATTGCTGAGCTGAAGAGGAATGAGGCACAGGGGAATCCCTCAGTTTGCAGCTGGGAAGCCCTTGTTATCAGTAGCTATGCAGCTGGTTAAATTGTTACTGTGTGCTTACTGAGGATGGCACTTCAGGGGATTGGTAGATATTTCGGGGATATTAGAGTATGTTAGCTACGCCTTATGGCCCCTTGGGAGGGCATAAATGTAGTCCACAATAAACATGGTCTAAGCAGCCCATCTGGAAAACAGAGAGGGAGGAGCAAGCAGTGTTGACAGAAGAACCCTCCCTTCCCCTTTCTTTAGACTAAGTCTTGATGGGATAAGCCACGCGCCTTGCAGAATTGCAAAAGTAGAATTTCTTGCTTCTGGCTAAGATAGAAAGGCAGAAAAAGACATAACAGAGAAGTAAGATTGGATAGGGAGGAGCCAAAGGAATAGAGGAAGCGGATCCCCCAGTTCCTAAGCAACTCTTCAAGCACCCTCCTGTCTTTTGGAGGAAATGATACCTTCATTATAAAGTGCATCCCTGGGATATAACCTTGAGGCAGAGGGCAGACAAGATCTGCCTTAGAACAATTTTTTTCAGACTACTTTCCTCCAAGCTTACAAGCTGTTGTTTAACATTCTAGTTTTAGCCTATTTTTAAAATTCCAATGTATTTGACATTATGATTATTGTTTTGTACAGTCATTGCTTAGACTTTGCCAGTTATTTTACAATATTTATCTCATTATTCTACCTTCCATTTTAGACCTTTCATTTGGGACCATTTCTCTTCTGTGTGAAGCATAAGCTTTAGAATTTCCTTTAGTGGGCATCCTATAGTAGTAAATTATCTGTTTTTATTGTCTCAAAATGTCTTTTTAAATCCTCATTATTGAAAGAAAAGTTTCTGGATATAGAATTTTACTTTGACAGTACTTTCAACATGATGATAATCTTCATGTTTTCTCTCTTTCATTGTAGTGTTTGAAAGGTTGGTTGTAATCTTAATTGTGGTCTTCTTTTTCTTTGATATTTTGCAATTTCACTGTAATGCATAGAGATTTAAAAAAATATTATTCTACTTGGAATTCATAGGTTTTCCCTAAACTGAGAATTGGTGTTTTTCAACAGTTCTGGAAAATTCTCAGCTATTATCCCTTCCTATATTGCCACTTTCTCATTCTCTTTGTTATTTTCTTTTGGAAATCTGATGATAATTATATTAGACCTTCTTGACATATTTCCTTTGTTTAACCTCTCTTCCATAGTTCCGTCTTTTTGTTCTATGGGCTGCAGCTAGATCATTTATTCAGATCTTTTAGTTTACCATTTCTCTCTTCACAGGTGCTTAATCTGCTAGTTGATATGTTTAGTGAATTTAATTTTTTTTTTTTTTGAGACAGAGTTTTGCTTTTGTTGCCCAGGCTGGAGTGCAATGGTATGATCTTGGCTCACCTCAACCTCCGCCTTCTGGGTTCAAGCGATTTTCCTGCCTCAGTCTCCTGAGTAGCTGTGATTACAGGCATGTGCCACCACGTCTGGCTAATTTTTTTTGTATTTTTAGTAGAGACCTGATTTCTCCATGTTGGTCAGGCTGGTCTCGAACTCCCAACCTCAGGTGATCCACCCGCCTCGACCTCCCAAAGTGCTAGGATTACAGGCATGAGCCACCGTGCCTGGCCTTTAATTATTATTATTGTATTTTATTTCTATTTAGCTTATTTTCCATTTTTTCCTGTGTCTATTTATGTGTATGTTATATTCTATATCGAAAAATTCCAATGTCTAAAGTTCTTGCAAATCTTTTTTTTTTCTCTCAGAGTTTTTACTCATGATACTTTATTTCCTCATATGTTTTTATGTTTTGTGATTTTGGGCTTTAAGCTGCTTATTGTCCTTGGGACTTTATTTGTGAGGATTCTTGGGGACTTCTTTGAGGTTGAGTTTCTCCAGAGAGGATTTTTATTTGCTTCTGAAGTGCCCAGGGGCACTGCCTGAGGTTTTTTGGATCTCACAACTAGTATAATTTTGGATCTCAAAGTTATGTAAGAAGTGACCTGTGTTTACAATGTTTTCCCCTCTCACCAATGCCAGAGTGCATTGGTTACGTTTCCTTGTTGCCTCTTGGTGGAGATCCAGGTTTACTTCTTCTTCTTTTTTTAAAAAAAAAAATTGAGATGGAGTCTTGCTCCGTCACCCAGGCTAGAGTGCAGTGGCGCGATCTCGGCTCACTGCCAACCTCTGCTGCCCAGGTTCAAGCGATTCTCCCGCCTCAGCCTCTGGAATATCTGGGATTACAAGTGCACGACACCACACCTGGCTAATTCTTTTGTATTTTTAGTAGAAACATGGGTTGTGGCATGTTGACCAGACTGGTCTTGAACTTGTGACCTCAGGTGATCCACCCACCCTGGCCTCCCAAAGTTCTGGGATTACAGGTGTGAGCCACTGCTCCCGGCCCAGGTTTACTTTTTATTTTTTTATTTCATTATTATTATACTTTAAGTTTTAGGGTACATGTGCACAACGTGCAGGTTTGTTACATATGTATACTAGAAATACCATTTGACCCAGCCATCCCATTACTGGGAATATACTCAAAGGATTATAAATCATGCTGCTATAAAAACACATGCACACGTATGTTTATAGCGGCACTATTCACAATAGCAAAGACTTGGAACCAACCTAAATGTCCAACAACAATAGACTGGATTAAGAAAATGTGGCACATATACACCATGGAATACTATGCAGCCATAAAAAATGATGAGTTCATGTCCTTTGTAGGGACATGGATGAAACTGAAAACCATCATTCCCAGGTTTACTTTTTATTCACTTTTAGAGTGTGGCCTCTGTGAGCCTCAACCTTATGCAGGGATTTCACATTAGATCGCCAGCCTTGGGCTATGATTGGCTTTGGTTTCCTGTCCCCTACACCTCAGATAGCCATCAGAGAAGAACCTCAGCGTCTCCAGAGGTTAGCAGAAGCCTTCAGGGAGAAAGTAGACTTTGGCACTCGTTTTCCTTCCAGACTTCTTATTTCACTTTGTTTTAGGGCTTTGCAGAGTTCTGACTTTCGTGCCAACTCCGTAATACATTTAAATAGATTTTTAAAAATATTTTATTTAACCATTTAGTAGTTTCACTTGGGAAGGTCCTTCAGGGCAATCAAATCTACCCTGCTGTTGGAAACAAGCCATTATGTTATTCTTTATAACTCAAGTTAATTTCTTATTAAAACCATCATCAACTTTATCTCCATTGATTTACCTCTTTTGCCCCTGCTCTGGGTGGGTGGGAAGGGCTTTATAGTGCCCAGGCATGGGTGTGGGAGCAGGGTGTGTCTGATCCCAATATCATATTCCCCTGTGGGCATAGATGGAGATGGTTCACCTGAATGATGACTGAGCCATTCATCCGGCCTTAAGACATCTTCAGGTCTGTTGGCTCTTACCAGCAGTCCTGTGCCACTGTTGGGGGTTGTATAAACACCCCATTAGAGCCCAGATCATCAGGCCCTTCTGTGAATTAAAAAGAAATACTTGTTCCTGCAGAGCAGGGTGGGCAGCAGGAATGGAGTTGGGGGCTCTCCTCCAGTGACGCTGATACAGGGCCTGGCCTGGACCACCAGGCTTCTGGGGAAAGGAGTGGATAAGGCAGTCTTGGCTCTTGGGCTGCAGCTGAGCTGAGATAGGTCTAAAGGGGTTGAATGGCTTTGACCCAAGGGTACAGGAACCTGGTAAGTGAGTAGATCTACGGGGTCAGAGAGCCCATCCATGGCCTGGGGCGAGAGAAAGCAGCTGTACAGGAGAATCAGGCTTTACTGGCTCAGGAAAGTAAGTACAGGGTTTGCATTAACTGAAGATTTCCATAGCCCGGAAGATTTCCTTCTGTTAGTCTCTGGGCCTCTTGGGAGACAGACCTGGGGATTCAAACTTAAGGTGGCCTCATTCTCCCCTAGTCCTCTCTCCACGTCTCTCCCCTTCCCTCTGACTTTTCTTGCTACCTTCCTGTTTCTTAAACCATCCATTATGTTTTTATTTATTTGAAAAATAATGTTCATTTTTCTTTTATTTAACAAAGTAATATATGTTCGTGATAGAAAAGTTAGAACAATGTACAAAAGTGCAAGGAGGTAATTAATGTTTATCCACAGTTTTGTCTACTATTACTTATAACCATTATTTATATTTTGCTATACATATTTATATATTTGTCATATATAAAACAGGAAATACATAATTCAGTAATTTATATTGTAGAATTTCAATGATATTCTGTGGCATTTGTTTTTACAGACTTCTTTGTGCCCTTAATGATGTATTATGATGAATTTTATTGCTTTAAGCATTCTTTGAAAAGATTATTTTTAATGGCTCATAGATTCCATTTTATAGATGGAATATCAAGTATTCAATCAAGTGTTATGCATTGGTATGTTTTCTGATTTCTCAGTTTTATAAGTCACTCTTTAATGAACACACTTATGTATAAATTTTTGTGTGTACCTGATTTTTTTCCTATATGTATATTGCTGTAAGTGAAATTGCTGGTTGATTTTTTTAGGCTTTTGATAATCATATAGAGGTGTACTACAATAATGTGATATATATGTATATACATGTCATATAAAATGCTAAAAAATATTGTGTTCTGCAAAACTGCGCACTAAAAATAACATGACTTAGGGAAAAATAAGTTTGAGTCAGATCACTCAAAATTTGTTTTATGTTGTAACCACAACACTAACAAAAAATAACAAGCCTCATGAAAATGCTATTCAAAAATTAATTAGATTTCTAATAAACAGAGTAACAATTACATTACATATTGGACTTTTAAAAGTTGTTTGATGGAAAGGGATGTAAAGAAGAATTGGAGACGAGATGCTGAGTTATGGAGACAAGGACAAAATGCATAAAGATGGTGAATTATCAGATAATAAGCACTTTCGTGGCAGAACAAGTGGCCAAATCTAACCAAAGGAAGAATGTGAGTGAGGCAGCATGAACTGCATCCCCCTGGGGCTACCCATGCTCAGCTGTTGGGGCGGGTATTGAGTTCAGCTGCTGGTACTTGGTGGTTTAAAACACAACCTTCTGGGAAGAATTGCATAGGGACCAAGGCATGGGTTCTACTGACATCCTTAACTTTCTGCAAATCACATATGACCTCATTCTCATGACAGAAGCAATATGCTGTCACAAACAGACTGTATTGCAAAATTGCTGTCCAGAGAGGTTGTTTTATATACTTCCACTATTAGTGTATAAAAATCCTTAATTGGACGCTACCAAACACAGAGTATTTAAGGCCTTTAAAATTTTGCCAGTTTGATAGATTAAACATGGATTCTTATTTTAAAATGTGCATTTTTTAATTACCAAGGAAGATGACTATTTCTTTTTTCTTTTCTTTTCTTTTTTTCTTTTTTGAGACAGTCTCGCCCTGTCACCCAGGCTGGAGTGCAATGGCGCGATCTTGGCTCACTGCAACCTCCACCTCCTGGATTCAAATGATTCTCCTGCCTCAGCCTCCTCAGTAGCTGGGATTACAGGTGCCTGCCACCACGCCCGGCTATTTTTTGTCTTTTTAGTAGAGACATGGTTTCACCGTGTTGGCCAGACTGGTCTTGAATTCCTGACCTCATGATCTGCCCGCCTTGGCCTCCCAAAGTGCTAGGATTATGGGTGTGAGCCACCGCGCCTGGCCGGAAAGATGACTATTTCTTATATATGTTTTAGCCAATGATACATCGCTTGTGAGTTGTTGGGGTCTGTCTGTTGCCCATATTTTTATTAGAGTGTTAGTGCTTTTCTTATTGATTTTTTAATATGTGAAGGTTATTAATCCTTTCTCTGGCATAATTATGTCAATTTTTTTACCTTGTCACTTACCTTTCAGTTTTGCTTATGATTCTCTTGAGGTACAGAAGTTCGAAAATGTTCTCATCAAATCTGTAGGTCTTTTTCTTTACTATTTTATCCATTGCTTTGTGCTTGGAAAATTTTTCCCTACACAGCAATCAGTTAAATATTGACACATATTCTCTTCCCGATTGTTTGTTTCTTTTTTTACATTTAGTTGTTTTAATTAGCCAATAATTTATTTTGATATATCGTGTGATGTAATGATCTAATAATTTATTTTTCTCCTACTTCAATTTCCCTTAAGTTTCTGATACTTCTAACACTATATATTTATCTCTTATTATGAATTAAGCCCATTTAAGGGTGATGCAACATATTTCATTGATTTGTATGTCAGTATTTTCCTTAGAGTCCTTCTATTTTAGTTATTGTATTTTTTTTTTCTAATAAGTCAAGAGCTTTATTGATGCAGCAGGCACTTTACAATGAGACCCAGAATGTCTGTCTCCTCTGGGAAGATGAGATGTCTGTACAAACCCTTAGGTTCTTTTCCACTTCAAAATACAAGCTCTCCCTTTTACCACAGTCCTTGGATCTGCACCTGCCCAAACCATCCCATCCCCAGCACACACAGGTGCACCAGACCAATGCCAGGCAGGCAACCACTCTGGTACGGTCTAAATGCCAGTTTTACAGTAGTCGTAGACAAGGGCGTAGACTATCAGATCCTGCACAGGATTTAGTAAACAGACAATTTTTCCCTCCACCTTGAAATTAAAATACATTTCAGCAGATTGCATGTCCTGAAATAGTGTAGTTGGGAGTTCCTAGGAAGAGGGTCCGTTGTCCAGCCCTTCTTCACCAGCCTGGGCATCAGAATTCTTCTCAAGGTAACATGAGGCTTTTTATGTGTTTATTTATTTTGTATTCTTTTTTAAAATCTTACTTTAAGTTCTGGGACACATGTGCTAAATGTTCAGGTTTATTACATAGGTATACAAGTGCCATGGTGGTTTGCTGCACCTATCAACCCGTCATCTAGGTTTTAAGCCCTGCATGCATTAGGTATTTGTCCTAATGCTCCGCCTCCCCTTAACCCCTACCCCCCGACAGGCCCGGGAGTGTGATGTTCCCCTCCCTGTGTCCATGTGTTCTCATTGTTCAACTCTCACTTATGAGTGAGAACTTTTTTTTTCCCCAAAGTTTTCTTAGTTAAGAATTTCACCTGTGTCTTCTTCCAGATCAACTGACGTTTATCTACAAGGACTTTTATTAGGGTTGTTTGAAACCAGGGGTCAGCAAAATTGTTTTGTGACCAGTCAAGTAGTAAGTATGTTGCTTTGTGAGCAACATATAATCTCTATCTTTTTTCTCTCCTCTGCCTCCTTGTTCTCCATTCCCTCTTCCTTCTTGTTTCTTTTCTTTTGTTTACACACAGATATAAAATATAAAAACCATTCTTGGCAAGGAGCAGTGGCTTATGCCTGTAATCTCAGCACTTTGGGAGGCTGAGGCGGGCAGATCTCCTGAGGTCAGGAGTTCGAGACCAGCCTGGCCAACATGGTGAAATCCCATCTCTACTAAAAACACAAAATTACCCAGGTGTGGTGGCCGGCGCCTGTAATCCCAGTTATTCAGGAGGTTGAGGCAGGAGAATTGCTTGAACCTGAGAGGTGGAGGTTGGAGTGAGCCAAGATTGTGGCCCTGTACTCCAGCCTGGGTGGCAGAGTGACACTCCGTCTCAAAACAAAAACAAACAAACAAAAAACAACAACAACAAAAAAAAGTCCCTATTTCCAAATAAGGTCACGTTCTGAGGTACTGGTGGTAATAACTTCACCATATCTCTTTTTGGAAGGATACGATTTAACTCATAACACAAATAAATTAATTTGAAAAAAGTACAATATAAATCTTTTCAATATTTAATATTTCCATCTAAACATTACATATGTATTCAATATTAATTTTATAACATTAAACCTTTCAGACAAACCTCAAAGAATACCAACTTATGTATTCATATGATTTTAAATTTGTCTTGCCACTGTTTATGCAGGAATTTATGTCTGCATTTTTAAGTGAACTCGGTTTTTATTTTTCTTTTTATGGTATATAAGTGTTATCAAGACCATCCTTCCTCGATAGAATGAAGAGCTTAGCTTTCCGTATTTGTCTATACATAAGAACAGTTTATTTGGAATGGGAATTAATGCTTCCTGGAAAGCCTGAAAGAAGTCACCAGTAAAACCATCAGGCCCTGTAACCTTTTTCTTTTTTAGATTATTTTTTGATAACTCTATATTTCCTCCATTGTTACTTCTCCCTCTCTCTAAGTGGACAGAATCATCTAAGCACCTGACTCAGAGGTCTTGAAATGCTTTCCTTCACCTGGATGCATGAAAAGTAGACAGGTACTGCTGACTCTGAACTGAAGATCAAGCTGATGGGCTCTGACTATGGGAGGTTTCTTCAGCAGAATAAATTCACTGACACAAATTTCAGGAGTTTGTCTGCAAGGGCATTGGGCTATCTGTTGGTGACCTGGGTATGTCTGTATGCAATGGAGTAAGTGTGCAGTGACCAGAAAGAGCATGCATGGAAAAATGAGTGTGTCTATTCTGCCAAGGGATGGTGCCATTAACAATCACCAAGGCAGCAAAGTAGGTTTGCAGCCAATGGCCACTGACGTTAGTCACCTTCTTAGCCTTCACAACCCACTAATTCAGGCAGCTCTCTTTCCAATCCAGCCTACCACACTCAGGGGTCACCTGTCTTGACACTACTCCTCACCATGTTTCCACATTCCCCACAAGGCAGGGAGCACACCTGCTCCCATTGGGCACCCACAGGCAATACAGTGTGGAGCAGCCCATTAGAGTATCAGTTTTCTGGCTATTCTTTGGAGCTGCTGGATCCAATATGTTTCCCCATATGCTTGAACTTTTTGCAATTCTTCCATCTGTTTCTGGGAAATGTGAAGGAATTTAATGATCTTTTCTGGGGTTATTAAACCGACAGCTGTTGTCATTAATAGAGGACATTCTTTACTGCAGCGAATAAATGCTAGTCATAACTCCAGCCTGTCTTATGCACTCTCATTAGTGACTAGAGTGTTTGTCTCAAGACTGGGGTGATGAACATGGGGGGTTCTGATGCCAGCTTTGGAGATGATTCATCTTCAAAGTGTGAACACCCTCACTTCTTTTTTGTACTCTGGGCAGCTTTCGAGGCAAAATGTATAATTGGTAAAAAACAAAATCCAATCCAACAGCCGTTGGCTTTCTTTGAAAATGAAGGAGCTTGGGTGTTAAAAAGGAAAGATTACTTTTTACTGTATGTTTCAAATTATGGTTCATTTTCTAGTAGAATGTTAGAGGAGAGAAACTAACTTTTATGGCTTGAATTGGAGGTTTTCTACACTGTTGTAGATTAGAAACAGAGATGCAAGGCTGTGCTCACACAGAAAAACAACAGGGAAAAGAGACTAGAGAGTAGAGGCCCTGACCCGGCCTCCACCTGCCCCATGGACAAAGTGGGTTTTGCTGACTGGTAGCCTTAAGGATTGATCTTTGGGATTCAGATAGCCTGGTAAGGCCACAGATCAGAAGGGTGGGGGAATTTTTTATCTTACTGGGGAGTGATTTCAAGATGCATGAACTGGGGAAGGTGAGGAATCTTGAGACAGCAAAGCTCGGTCATCCTGGCAGTCGCCTACAAGTCTGCCCTGGCAGCAGGTTCTCCAGGCTGGCTTCTGGCAGAGCTGGGTCAGGCAAAACCATGTTGAGGCTCCATTTTTATGAGAAATTGGGGTGCATGGCCAGACATGGTGGCTCATGCCTATAATCCCAGCACTTTGGGAGGCTGAGGTGGAGGGAATGTTTGAGGCCAGGAGTTTGAGACCAGCTCTGGGCAACATAGTGAGACCCTGGGAGCTACTTGGGAGGCTGAGGTGGGAGGATCTCTTGAACCTGGAAGTTTGAGGCTGGAGTGAACTATGATCAGGCCACTGCACTCCAGCCTGAGTGGCAGATTGAGACTCTATCTCTAAAAAAATAGTTGGGGTACAAATGGCCAGTGATCATAGAAAGAATCAAAAAGCCCACTCCTATAAACTTGATAGCACTTAGCAACTTGGGTCCCGAGTACTATTCTTCATCATCTGCCATTCAAACCTATTGAGAGTCCTGTGTTGCAGAGATGGGGGCTTAGCAATTTCCTCTGGATACTGGATTAGGCCAACTGGGGGGATATGGGGTGTATGTCAGGAGGCCTGACAGGTTAGAGACCTGGATCTCTATCTACTTTAGTGCTTCTTGCTTAGGGAATGAAGATCAGAACCCATGGCAGCAAGCTAAGGGTGCCCAGCAGTTGTGGATCTGGGAATGAAAGAGGCAGGGGAGAAAGGGGATGTCTGACACCACAGGGTCACTGCTATCTTCTTTGTCTAGTCATAAGCGTTTCCTCTGAAACTTCATCCATCCATTCTTTTTTTTTTTTTGAGATGGAGTCTTGCTCTGTTGACCAGGCTGGAGTGCAGTGGCGCGATCTCAGCTCACTGCAAGCTCTGCCTCCTGGGTTCACGCCATTCTCCTGCCTCAGCCTCCCAAGTAGCTGGGACTACAGGTGCCTGCCACCATGCCCGGCTAATTTTTTGTATTTTTAGTAGAGACGGGGTTTCACCATGTTAGCCAGGATGGTCTCGATCTCCTGACCTCGTGATCTGCCCGCCTCGGCCTCCCAAAGTGCTGGGATTACAGGCGTGGGCCATCGTGCCTGGCCCATCCACCCATTCAAAAATCCTTCCCGAGTACCTGCATATACTGGACATTGTGCTGCACTGTGGAATCTAAAGGGCTCCAAGGCCCTGCCCCTGAGGAGCTTGCAGTCTAGTGGGGAGATAGCCACATGGCACCATTGTGTAATGGCTACCAAAGGGGGCACACACAAGGTCCTGCAGGGCACAGGAGAGGGGCACTAATTCTAGTCTTGGTGTGGGTAGGGGAAGATTCTGGAGGAAGTAGCATCTCAGCTGAGGGCTAAAAAACAAGCAAGTTTCAGCTAGTACAGAGAGGGTAGAGAAAATTCTAATCAGCAAGGACAGCAGTACAAAGGTCCCACAGCAAGCGAGAGGCTGGAGCTGGGATGTAGCAGGAGAGGTGAAAGAAGTAAGAGATGAGGTCAGGCATGGTGGCTCACACCTGTAATCCCAGCACTTTGGGAGGCCGAGACGGGTGGATCAGCTGAGGTCGGGAGTTCGAGACCAGCCTGGCCAACATGATGAAACCCCGTCTCTACTAAAAATACAAAAAGTTAGCTAGGCATGGTGGCATGCACCTGTATTCCCAGCTACTCGGAAGGCAGAGGCAGGAGAATTGCTTGAACCCAGGAAACAGAGGTTGCAGTGAACCATGCCACTGTGCTCCAGCCTGGGCAACAGAGTGAGACTCTATCTCAAAAGGCGGTGGCCCACGCCTGGAATCCCAGCACTTTGGGAGGCCGAGGCAGGTGGATCAGCTGAGGTTGGGAGTTTGAAACCATCTTGGCCAGCATGGTGAAACCCCATCTCTACTAAAAATACAAAAATTAGATGGGCATGGTGGCAGACACCTGTAGTTCCAGCTACCAAGGAGGCTGAGGCAGAAGAATTGCTGGAACCCAGGAGGCAGAGGCTGCAGTGAGCCGAGATCGTGCCACTGCACTCCAGCCTGGGCGACAGAGCAAGACTGTCTCAAAAATAAAAAAGAGAGATGAGGTCAGGCATGGTGGCTCATGCCTGTAATCCCAGCACTTTGGGAGGCTGAGGCAGGTGGATCAGCTGGAGTCGGGAGTCCAAGACCAGCCTTGTCAACATGGTGAAACACCATCTCTACTAAAAATAAAAAAATTAGCCAGGTGTGGTGGTGCACACCTGTAGTCCCAGCTACTCTGGAGGCTGAGGCAGAAGAATCACTTGAACCCGGGAGACGGAGGTTGCAGTGAACTGAGATCACACCACTGAGCTCCAGCCTGGGTGACAGAGTGAGATTCCACCTCAAAAAACAAAAAACAAAAACAAAAACAAACAAACGGCTGGGGGCTGTGGCCCATGCCTGTAATTCCAGCACTTTGGGAGGCTGACGTGGGTAGATCAGCTGAGGTAGGGAGTTCGAGACCAGCCTGGCCAACATGGCAAAATCCCATTTCTACTAAAAATCCAAAAAATTAGCCAGGCATGGTGGCATGCACCTGTAGTCCCAGCTACCCAGGAGGCTGAGGCAGGAGAATCGCTTGAACCCAGGAGGCAGAGGTTGCAGTGAGCCGTGCCACTGTGCTCCAGCCTGGGTGACAGAGTGAGACTCCATCTCAAAAAAAGAAAAAAGAAGTAAGAGATGAGGCTGCAGAGGGAGGTATGGGAGATCAGTTCTTGGGTACACTCTATGGTTGATTAAATATTCCCTGACTTTCCCAGGCTTGCAGGTTACAGCCATGTTTATAACGGCCTCACTGATGCATTTGCTGAGATTTTCCCACTGTCTTTACGCTCCACTCCATACACCAATTAAAATAGAAAATTCAGCAAAGTGAAAGATAAATGGCTGTGTGGTATTTGCCCAGGAACTTGGTGCTCTGCTAAGAGCTTTAATAACCACACAGTCTCCATATCTTCTTCTTGTGGGGGACAAAGAAAGAAAAAATCTCTTGGGTGTGGCTGTATTTGCTGGCATCAGGGATAGAGAGAAATGCCAGCACTCCCTGGGGTAGATAATTTAGGGGAGTCCTCTGCATCTGTCCTGTGGTCTTTCACAGCTCATGTTTTCTCGGAATGATGGATGCACAATGAGGTCCTCAGATGGTTTCTCAGGTAAGTTTCCAGTGAACATGACTTTGTCCCATTCATTTGTAACTGGGCAGAAGCTGGGTCCCGGATGCCTCCGGGTGGAGGCATTCAGAGGGCAACACCCTGGTCTCAATGCACTACATATCTTTGAATTGCACACCGGGGCAGCCTCCTGGGAAAACCACTGACAGATTTCTCATGAAGGAGTCAGCTGGGTTGGGAGAAGTTGAGTGCTCATGAGCCTCTCATGGGAAATATAACATTAAATAAAATATTTCTCAAATCCTAGCAATGCTTGGCTCTTCTTTTGAAATGAAAATACTTTCAAAGAACTTCTCCCTCTTTGTTGACACAAGTAATTTCTATTATAATGCTATTTAAATATGTACCAACACACAAGCTGGAGTAAAATCTTTCTGCTGATGGCTGTCATATGACCATAAAAGCAAAACAAATGGACAAATTATAGAACGGCAAATGACGAAATCAATAAAATTCAAATTAACAACATAAATTTAATGGGATATCATTTCACCAAACTTAAATCATGGCTCTTCCTGTGAGCATGGGGTTAACATTGGAGCGTGGTTCTTGGGAGCCTGGCAGGGGGAGGATCTGTGCCCGACTCTCCTCTGCTGTAATGACCGTGGGAAGCATGTCCATCTACAGGGCATGCACATTGCAGTTCTTTTCTCCTTAGCTTGCCACAATTAAAGAAAACAATGGAACCAAACGTGGTACTTGAAATCCTGGAGCAGTATTTTTTAAGCCCTGGCTTTCACACACACACACACACACACACACACACACACACACACACACACACAGGTGCATGTATACCCCAAGTACTCAGGAGAGCATAAAGGCTACAGTGAAAGAGGCACATCCTGGCATTATTGGACTAAAGGGGCAAACCAGATTCACACATGGAACAATCATGTCGCCAGGACTGTAAAATCCCATGCCCCTGGATCCTGGCTGCTCACATACCCATGGTCTGAGAAAGGAGAGGTCAGAGAGACGGGGACAGTCAAGGAGCCACAGGGGACATCAGCTTTGCAAGACATGTAGGGTGTAGCATATGGGAGGAAAGATGGCTGGGGAGGGCAGGTCATTGGGGATGATCTTGGTAAAGACCAGCCTCGGTTGAGAACGCAAGCTCTTGTAGGCCTGATCAGGTCCAGGATGATGCACCTCCCATCCAGGGTTCATGCTCTGACCCTGGCTTTAGGAGAGCTGGGGAGAGCAAGCTGCCAAGAGTGGCACCTGCTTGGTCCCACTCCCACTCTGATGTTCTCACTCACCTCTTGGGCCCTTCACCCGGTGCACAATGGGATGACTTTTAGACCAGGCTGCCTCTCAGGGAAGGTAAATCCTAAGAGAGTAGTTACACCAGTAGCATCAAAGCTGAAAAACAGAGTTTATTGAATCAAAAAACATTTGCTGAGTCCCTGTATGAGGTTCTGGGTGGGAAAAAATATCAAGGAATTCAATGGGGAAGATAAATCAGGAGTATAGATCATTGTAGCACAAGATAAAAACATGAATGTGCTGTATGAGAGGGAGGGAGGGCACCCCCGGCTAGGGTGGTGGTAGAATCTTGGCAGGCTTCTACAAGGAGGTGGTCTCTGCGGGGAGACTGCAAGAAATTCTGAGAAGATGAGGGCTGATGGCCCAGGAGAGAGAAGCCGGGGTGTGAAAGGGCACAGTGGGAGATGAAGCTGGACATGGAAGACATGGAAAGCCAGGCGGAGGAATTGGGAATGTCTCCAGGTTTCCTCGCAGGGATGCCTCCAAACCCCATCTGATCAGCATGTCAATTCCATCCCTCTGGAGGGAACGTGGGAGCAGGACTGAAAAAGAAGACTTAGGAGATGATGGCAACTGTCTAAGAGAGAGAAGACAAGGCCTTGGACCAAGAAGGTGGCAGTGGGAATGGAGGGAAGGGGCACAGAGTGACTGCCCCCCATGACAGGCTTTCTCTAGTCCACTTGAGGAGTGCATGCAGAACTTTGTACTCTACTGGCCCTCAGCTACTGGAGAAGTCCCCCAGAAGCAGGGTTTTCTTGCGGGGGGCTGGTGCTTGGAGAACATCCATGACAATCTCCATCTGCACCTCCAACTCCATGTCCTACCCCCTAGAAATTCTGATACATGCTGCTCGCTTGCAGTTCCAGCCCTAAATTGCTACTGTCTAATGAGCCTATCCTGTCTGACATTGACCTGGAGGTCACCTTTGGCCAAAGAGTTAACTGAGATTGACCTAAGCCTTGAATCCATAACATGAAACAGTTTAGCATACTCATCTGCATATTCAACTACAGGTAATATTCCATGAGGTATGCTGTCAATTGTGGATCCAGCAAGAATCAGGAATTAGGAGGACTAGTTCCTGAGAAAGAGGGTTCTTTGGGTCTATCTTAGGCATCCTCTTCCTGGTGTCCTGCCCCAGGCTGTGCTAGGAAGACCAGTTGGCAACAGGCACTGCGGCAGCTTGGGCACTGCGTGCATCAGAGCCCAGCCACACCATACTGTTGCCTATGTTCTCTGTCTCTCCACCTTCACCAGGAGCTGTCTGAGACTGGAGACAGCCACATGTATCTTGATGGGCTGCTGCCAGCACCTGGCACAGAGCGAATGTCCAGTAAATATGTGCTGAGTTGAATCAAACTGAAATTCTTTGGATGTGGGTGACGGCTTCCAGCTTAGGCACCAAGCAGAGAGCCTGTATTTCCATGGCTCACTGTTTTTGTTTTGGGCAAGCAGCCACCAGCTACGTCCCTCTGCCTTCCAAGCCCTCCCCTCCACATAGTCCCTGTCACTCATCTTGCCCTGGAACAACCTCTCTTTGCTTTCCTGGCACTGTAGCTGTCTCTGCTGTCTTGCCCTGTGCATTTCCGTTCTGGGTCTGTATTTCCATGACCTGGATTTTAGCAGTGATTGAAGGTTTCCCGCTCTAGCTTTCTCACTGAATCCACAGAAATGTGGATGCTGCCTCTTCCTACTTAGCACAGTAAACAGTCTCTTCTGGAGCAGCTGTGTGTGTGCGTGTGTGTGTGTGTGTGTGTGTGTGTGTGTGTGTAGGAGAAATATTTGCTATTTAACCATGTTCTGTCCACTGCTTTCTTTGTTGCCTCTTGACTTTCTATATGAGGAGAATTTGGGTGTAGCCATCCGGAGGGAAGTGGTGCTGGGACTCCTCTTAAAGCTTTACGGCAGAGCACATACACTCTAAAAAAACTTAGTATATCATTGAGGTGAATAAAAACATTTTTCTAAATATGGTTTTATTGGCCAGGAGTGGTGGCTCACGTATGTAATCCCAGCACTTTGGGAGACTGAGGTGGATGGATCACCTGAGGTCAGGAGTTCAAGGCCAGGCTGGTCAATATGGTGAAATCCTGTCTCCACTAAAAATACAAAAATTAGCCGGGCGTGATGGCAGGTGCCTGTAATCCCAGCTACTTGGGAGGCTGAGGCAGGAGAATTGCTTGAACCCAGGAGGCAGAGGTTGCAGTGAGCTGAGATTGTGCCATTGGACTCCAGCCTGGGTGACAAGAGCAAAACTCTGTCTCAAAAAAAAAAAAAAGTGCTTTTATTCGGATTTTGCCTAAGATTGAGAAAATATCAGTTGTCCATCTCAAAAAATATGAATAGCATTCTTGCTTTTATTTGTGGCAGAGTTGGGGGCTGCTGGTCCTTGCAGGGAGTGGCTAAACCCCCTCCTGAGACCCCTTCTTGGCTCTGCCGTGTCTGTTGATTGGGCTGCATCCAAGCAGTGTGTAATGGGCTCAACAGAATGAGCCTGGCCTCAGGAGGCTGGACGGCTGCTGGGCATATGATCAAAGATGGGAGGGGTTCCTTGGAATGCATTTATCCCATTGTAGCTGTGTGGTCCAGAATTGTAGTTTCACTTGTACACTCAGACCTGGCTAGGCGCTCAGCAATTTTATTTAAGCTCCCATGAAACCAAGTTTTAGCCCAAGAGCTGATCTTAGAGACCAAAAACTCAATTCTTATGAATCTGACCCCTACATAAGATCATTGATTTATTTATCCTGCAAATAGTTTTTGAATATCTGTTATGTGCCAAACACCCTCTGAGTGCCAGGGGAACACAGCCAGTGAACAAAGCAGATAAAAATCTGTATTCTCTGGAGATAAAGAAGGGGCATGAGGGAATTTTCTGGGTGAAGGGAATTTTCTGTATCTTGGTAAAGGCTTGGGTTACACAAGTAACATTTGACATTTGTCAAAACTTCTTGAGTGGCACACTTAAGATTTGTGCATTTCACTTGATGTAAATTTTGCCTCCAAAAATAAAAAGGAGTTTTATACCAATCCCGAACTTTAGTAGATGACACACATGCCAAAAAGTTTAGTGGTGAAGCATAGGGTTGTCTACATCTTACTCAGAGTGCCAGCAAAAACAAGATGGGTTGGCCAGGCCTGGTAATCATGCCTGTAATCCCAGCACTTTGGGAGGCCGAGGCGGGCAGATCATGAAGTCAGGAGTTTGAGACCAGCCTGGTCAACATGGTGAAACCCTGTCTCCACTAAAAATACAAAAGAATTTAGCCGGGCGTGGTGGCAGGTGCCTGTAATCCCAGCTACTCAGGAGGATGAGGCAGGAGAATCACTTGAACCTGGGAGGTGGAGGTTGCAATGAGCCAAGATCGTGCCATTGCATTCCAGCCTGGGAGACAGAGCAAGACTGTGTCTCAAAAAAAACAAAAACGATAACAACACAACAAAAAACAAACAAACAAAAAAACCCAAGATGGGTTAATGGATGGATAGAGGGTTGGATAGATGGTTAGATATGGTAAAAAGCAAATGTTGCAAAATGTTAATAATCGTAGCACCTGGGAGGTGGGTATGTGAGTGTTCATTGTACAATTGTTTGAATTTTCCGTATGTTTGAAAAAATTCGTGATAAAATGTTAGAAAACATGAAAATAGAAATGAAATAAACATTAAGCCAAGAATGTTGAAAGTAATCCCTACCCTAGTTGAGTATACATTCTAGTGGGAGAAGAAGGACCATGTTTAGTATATTGGATGGTGATAAATAGTTTGAAGAAAAATCAAGCAGGGTGGGGATGCTGGTGTGGGGCAGGTGTTCTTTTAAGTGGATTGTCAGAGAAGGCCTGAAATGGCCAGGGAGCAGGTCACGTGGGTCCTGGGAGACCAGTCCAGGCAGAGGGAATCGCACCAGTGGAGACCCTGGGGCCGGGCGTGCTGCTCAGTTAAGGAACAGCAGAGGCCAGCTGGGCTGAAATGGAGAGAAGGAGAGGGATGAAGCTGGAGGCCATTGGGCCTTGTAGGTCTCATGGGAGCCTTCTTTTCTGAGAGAGATGGGGAGCCCGCTGAAGGGCTTTGAAGCAGAAGTGTGTACGAGTGAAAGGATCAGACCTCTGTTTTTTTTTGTTTTTTGTTTTTTTTTGAGACAGAGTTTCGTTCTTGTTGCCCAGGCTGGAGTGCAATGGCACGATCTTGGCTCACTGCAACCTCTGCCTACCGGGTTCAAGCGATTCTCCTGCCTCGGCCTCCCGAGTAGCTGGGATTACAGGCATGCACCACCACGCCCGGCTAATTTTGTATTTTTAGTAGAGATGGAGTTTCTCCATGTTTAGTAGAGATGGAGTTTCTCAGGCTGGTCTCAAACTCGCAACCTCAGATGATCTGCCCACCTCGGCCTCCCAAAGTGCTGGGATTACAGGAGTGAGCCACCACGCCTGGCCTAGACTTCTGTTTTAAAAGACTCAGTCTAGCTGCTCTGTTGAGGATAGAGTGTGGGCAGGTGAGAGCCAAGGCTGAGAGCCAGTCACAAGGTCTCAGCAAAGGGCCAGGGGAGATGTGACTTGGACCAGGGTGTAGTCATGGAGGTGTTTAGATGTGTTTGGATTCTTGACACTGTAACCTTGTCAGACCAATCTGGTTCCAATCTGGTTCAACTTTTTTTTTTTTTTTTGTGATGGAGTGTTGCTCTATTGTCCAGGCTGGAGTGCAATGGCATGATCTTGGTTCACTGCAATCTCTGCCTTCCAGGTTCAAACGATTCTCCTGCCTCAGCCTCTCAAGTAGCTGAAATTACAGGTGCACACTGCCATGCCTGGCTAACTTTTTGTATTTTAGTAGAGATGGGGTTTCACCCTGCTGCCCGGCCTGGTCCCGAACTCCTGAGTTTAGGTAATCTGCCCACCTCAGCCTCCCACAGTGTTAGGAGTACAGGCGTGAGCCACTGAGCCCTGCCTCGTTCAACTTTTATGAAAGAAAGTTATGAATTGTTTTTCAGTTGCCGTGACCCTCAGGTTGAAGGTCACATAACCTGAGCATGCCCAGAGGAACCAAGTGTGCAGCCAGAGGGGGAACCTAAGGGCTTGGACAGAGGATCGGGGGACTGAATTAAGAAGTGGACATGGCAGGACCCAGGATCCAATCAGGTCAATCCCTAGCATCATCTCATGGAAGGATCCAATCAGATCATGCCTCCCAGTATCACCTCATTGCAAGATCCAATCAGATCATGTCTCATTACTTTATGCCTATAAAACCTGACCCAGCCCTCCATTTAGGAGGCACTGTTTTAGGAATTATCCCCTGTGGTCCCCTTACTTGTTGCAAGTAATAAAATCCCCTTGTTAAATCCTTCTTTGTTGTGGTTATTGGGCTGGCACCCACGAAGAAACTGAACCTATCCATTGGGCATGTAGCAGTACATTTTCAAGGCGTAACCAACAGGATTTGCTTGTAGTGTGGACGTGAGGAGGGCGTGTAGTGTGGGAGTGGTTCACAGTCTGGTTCTGGGCTATTTCCTCCAAAGTCTTTTCACTGCACTCTAAACAATCACCACATCAACCTTTGAAGCATGGGAAAGGCTTTTGGAGAATGGGCTTAAGATCAACGACATCTGCCCTATGAAACATCCTCCTCCCAGCTATGCTTGTTTCCTGCTTTCTGGGGCTGGGGGTGAAGAATCTGTCACTGGGATCCCAAGGCAGTGACAAGTTCTGCCATGTGTCTGAGTGAAACGGGCCAGGATATAGGCCAACCACCAGCTGGCGAAGCTCATGGGTCGGGCTGCCCACTGGCTCTGACCACCGTGACGACCACCCGGAGTTCTGGCACCATTGAACTTGGAAGCAGAATGTATTTGGCTGTGGAGGATGGCCACAGTAAAGCAAAGCTCCCTGGTGAGGCCCGTTGAATTTACAACTCTCCTCTTTGTGATGGGGCCAGACTTCCCAGCTCAAATCAGACCCAGGATGTTATGTTAAAAAGAGGAACAGGCCGGGTGTGGTGGCTCATGCCTGTAATTCCAGCACTTTGGGAGGCCAAGGCAGGTGGATCACGAGGTCAGAAGATCGAGACCATCCTGGCTAACACGGTGAAACCCCGTCTCTACTAAAAATACAAAAAATTAACTGGGTGTGGTGGCAGGCGCCTGTAGTCCCAGCTACTCGGGAGGCTGAGGCAGGAGAATGGCGTGAACCCGGGAGGTGGTGCTTGCAGTGAGCAGAGATCACGCCACTGCATTCCAGCCTGGGTGACAGAGTGAGACTCCATCTCAAAAAAAAAAAAAAAAAAGAGGAACAGAGAATTATATTGATTGGCCATGTTTTATAATAACTAAAATTCAATAATATGCCTTGTTAAGTACGGAAGGGAAAATATCCCTACTGTAAATATAGGTTACAGGAGACAGATGAAGAAATTATATTATAGCATGGCAAGATGCTAATGTGATATGTGTGTTCTATAAATATCATAGCGTCAGATCTGCCTGGAAATTGAATTTTTTTCCTGCTTATTGGACTCAACCCTCTCTGCCTTCTTGTTGAATGGAGACTTTGAATGAAGAATAGAAGTGTGACCAGAAGGAAAGTTTTTATCTTGCTTAAAGCTGCACAATAAAAACGTGATTTTGTAAAGGGGAAAGCAATCTACGGTGATCTGTATTTAGGAGATACCTCATGGAGGCATCTTTGTCCTGTGGTGCTTCTGCAAATAGCAACTGAAGAATAATTAAATCTTTAGTCTGTTGGAACAGGAGGGGATTACATGGGCAGTTCTGATCAACTCCAAATTGTCTTTTAAGTTGCTAACTTTCTGGGTCACTGCACATGACACAGAAGCCACAGTGGGGACTGTACCAGCTTCCAGAGCCCAGTGCTCCTCTCTCAAGGAGACAGTGTTTGAAATATATCTGTGATTGAAAACACTTAAGTGTGAGGCCTCCAGCGCTCCCCCCTTTCAAGGTGACAGGAATTGAAGGATGGTACCAGGCAATCCTGACATTTATAATTCAGCTGTGGAAAAGGTCAGCTTCCTTTTGGTTCTGCACTGGAGCCAGTGGGAAAAGAGCTCTGAGATGTCACATTACGTCTCTGATATTTTTAGGGATGCTTTGATTAATAACAGCTTTAATTTGCAATGTACGTATAATTATAACCACCCCCCCTCCCCAACCCCGCACCACCACTCTCCACTGTAGGAAATGACAGATTCTAACTATAAAGCTATCATCTCCCCCACAGAAGGGTTTGAGTGGAGGCCCACGAGCACTTGGGGACAAATGGTCTGCATGAGAAATAAGCTCTCTTCTTCCTCAGATGCACGCTTTAGACCCGATCGTGAAGGGCCTGGAAGGCCATGCCCAGGAAGCTGGAATCTACCTGGAGGGCAGTGGGAAGCCACAGATAAGTTGTGAGCGGAAGGGTATTAATGAGCATGTATTTGATTTTTTGCAAGTACACTTGGTGACAGATTGGGGCGAGGGTCAGGGAGGAGGTGATGAGACTGGAAGTAGGAATTCCAGTCAGTAAGGAGGCTGTGGGTGCCAGCTTGTACCAAGGAAGAATTGGGTGAAGATGGAGAGAAGGAGTTCACGGGGGAAGCATTTGGGATGTAGAATGGACAGATCTTGAAAACAAGCATGTGTTCGTACGAAGAAGAGAGAGCTGTTGAGGCTGACTCCGAGGGCCTTCCAGTTGACTGAATAATCATCAGGTCTTTCTTTAGACGATTCCAACCAGTGGCGTTTGCTTAGGTTTTCTTGCAGAGAGGTTGTGTGAATCTGAGATATGCCTGCTCATGCCAGATTCCTTTAGGTCAAAGAACAGATTGTGGCCGTCGTTCTGGGCATTGGGTCCCACAGTGAGGGAATGTTTCCAGGATGCAACTCCACCAGTAGCATCTGGGCCCAGAGTCAAAGCAGCAGATCCAGAGATTAGCCATGCTCGGTACATGGGGTGGAGGGCCGGGTTAGGCTGCCTTGTGGTAAACAAGATGTACCCCCAGTTGTGTGGAGGGAAACCATCACATACCGTGGCCACTTGCAACAACAGTGTATGTTCCCAGGGTGACTGGAGGGAGTCAAGGATTGGTATGTTGCTGGGGGTCAGAGTTCAGTTTGTAATGAGGGCATAGAATCATCGATGACCACGTCAGGGTTTAATTCTGTGTCAGGGGCCAAAGTTCAAGATCTGGCCAGGAATAAGGCTCAGTGAGGGCTGAAGTCAAGGTCAGTGTGTAGCTAGGGTCATGGCTTAGGCAGTGGTCAAGGCATGGATCAAAGAGATTGATTGCATCAGAAATTATAATCAATCAGGATACTTCTTTGCAGATTGTCTGTTACAACAGAGGCTGTGCCATGTGGTTTCTGCTCTGAGGTGGGCCCTATATTAGTTAAGCGTATTTTTTTTAAATTTCACATTCTCAGAAGGAGAAAGAAATTTTTGATTAGCCCAGCTCGGGTCAGGTGCTCAACCCTGTGTCAACCAATCATCGGTGGGCAAGTGGGGAGTGGAGAGGGGCGGTCTTAAAGCCAAAAGGACCCTACGATTAATAGCATATACTGGGGTAATTCCTAGAGAAGGGTGTAGTATTATGAACCAGGGAGCTACCGTGCTTGTGAGTTTTTTCAGAAGCATTATAACATCTTTCTTGGGGGTGTTATCTCTGGTATTTCTAACCCAAAATTTTCCCTTACATCAGCTAAATCCTCATCATGGAGCTCACTGCCTGGATTTGTAGAGATGCTGATTTCTCAGGGGAACATGGATCTAATGGTGTATTAGTCAGGGTTCTCCAGAGAGAAAAATGAACAGAAATATTATATATTACCATGAATAAATACACATATATTTGTGAGGAATTGGCTACATGATCATGGAGGCTAAGAAGTTCCACAGTCTTTGTTCTGCAAGCTAGAGACCCAGGAAAGCTTGTGGTGTTGTGGTGTTGCTCCAGTCTGAGTCCAGAGGCCTAAGAACCAGGGCAGCCAATGGCCTAGTTGAAGGGCAGAAGATTGATGTCCCAGCTCAAGCAAGCAGGGAGATAGCAAAAGGGATGAATTCCTCCTTCCTCTCCTTTTGAGTTCTATTCAGGCCCTCATTGACTGGATGATACTCACCCACACTGTGGAGGACAATCTACTGAGTCCACTGATTCTAACGCTAATCTCATCCAGAAACAGCCTCACAGACACACCCAGAAGCAATGTTTAATCTGGGCACCCTGTAGCCCAGTCGAATTGGCACATAAAATTAACCATCACAAATGGGAATCAGGAGCATTTCTTCTTTCCTGGTGGGTAGTTTGTATAAACACGAGTTGGGCTTATTCGTGAGCCTGCAGATACACTCACAGGCCCCAGATATTTACATCTGGGAGGATCCTTAGACATTGCTTTGGGAAGGATGAGTCTCAGAGTGTCAGCCTCAACCACAGTCCACTTCAAGGGGTTCCATATGGCGACCACATGGCTCCCACCATGAAGTCTTGAACTGATTGGGTCTGTGTGGGCACTAGATGTCAAGGTGGTCAGTCCATGGGTTTGTCAGGCTGAGGGAGTGTCGAAGCCACAAGAATAATAATGACTAACTGGACCAATCAGAGCTTTCCTCTCAGAAATTTAAAGTCAGGGTACAGAGGACGTCATCAGATGGCAGCAGGAGGAGAAGTAGAGAGACAGAGTTAGCGGTAGAGCATCAGAGCTGCCATCCTCAGCTTCCGGAGCTGAAGGGTTGATACAACACCATGAGAGGGTCTTAATTCTGCACAGCGTTCCCATTTTTTTTCTTTCTTTCTTCTTTTTTTTTTTTTTTGAAACAGAGTCCCACTCTGTTGCCCAGGCTGGAGTGCAGTGGTGTGATCTGGGCTCACTGCAACCTCCACCTCCTGGGTTCAGGCAATTCTCCTCCCTCAGTCCCTCAAGTAGCTGAGATTACAGGTGCCTGCCACCACATCCAGCTAATTTTTTAATATTTTTAGTAGAGACGGGGTTTCATCATGTTGATCAGGGTGGTCTCGAACCCCTGACCTCAGGTGATCCACCCGCCTTGGCCTCCCAAAGTGCTGGGATTACAGGCATGAGCCACCATGCCCAACCTGCTTTCCCATTCTTAAAGAGCTTTCCAGGCCCTTTGAGATGCAGCCAGGCCATGCTGTCTATTTTCCCTGGAAGGCGTGGCCACAAGTCAGAGATACCTGTCTACCTCATTGTTAGACATGTTCCTCAATGAATCCCCATTTCTCAAGATGACCACAGTCTCTGCTCTTTGCATCCATCAGAAGGAGATTGGGTCAAATGGTGAACTAAGCACTTGTTTATCTTTTTGATCCAAATCTCTAGAAATGATTAAAAAAAAAGGTATAAACAATTTATTGTAGCATTTAAAGCAAGGAGCATGTCCTTGATGGACCAGACATTATTAAAAAAAAATTTAGAGGATGGAAAGCAAATGGAATAGAATTAACAGCAAATACTGCTGTAAAAAAATGGGACTTATGAGTCTATGGGTGTGCAGAGGGCTGATGGGGGCAAGGAGAGAGCCAGGGGGCAACTACCAGGGTGAAGAAGGCAGGCAGTTTGGCCTCTTTCTTGTCTCAGTGATGGGTGTGGTTGCAGGCCTCTGTGGATGGACTCAGTCTCAGAAAGATCACAGTTATATGGGGATCAATGAGCTCAACCATCAAGCTGAGGAAATCTCCTAAAACACACTGCCCAAGGACAAAGCATCAAACATTGAGATTGACTTCCAATTTCGGCTCAGTTTCCTCTTCTGTAAAATGGGCATAATGATAGCATCTAGCATAGGGTGTGGAAAGTATTACCTGAGTAAAGCACACTCAGAATAGCCTGGCCATGTGAAAAAACTCAATGCAAGCTATTAACATTAATATTATTATCATTGTTATTGGAAGGTGCCAAAGGGTCAAACATGTTGAGTAAAATATGTACCAAACATCAGACTGATCATAGAAAACTCTTGCAACACCAAGGATAAAGAGAAAGATCATAAAACCTCTCAGAAAGGGCAAGAGAGAAAAAAGAAACAGAGAAACAGAGTCTATATAAAATAACAAGTATGAGCAACACTGAATACAAGAATAGAAGGAGCCATGTACTCCAAGCTCTAAGGGAAAGTAATTTAAAGCTAGAATTACATACCTTGCCTCAAATGCCCTGGAGGGTAAAGATATTTTCAGCTGAGCAAGGACCCAGAAAGCTTACCTTTCATAATCCATCTGAAAAAATGACTAGACATGAAAGAAGAATTGAAGAAGACATTGGGATACAAGATGCAGTGGTATGCAAAAAAAAACAATAAAATTTGAAGATAAGTAATATTTGATTGTGAAGAATAACAACAAGATGGAATTAATGTCTTAGAGGATGTACTGTGAGATAACAGACAGGGAAGGTATAGGCAGAAGGGTGAAAGGAAGGAAAGAATACTCAGAATTTTGTTCTGTTCAGGGAGAAGATATAGATACTGATTACTTCTAGATACTGACAGGTAATGTAGGTTTAAGTATGAATATGAAATATTTAAGGACATTCTCTGTAAAAATCAAAACTATTAGAAGGAAAAATATTAAATATTAGAGAGGAAAATGTGATAAATATACTTAGTCCACCCAATAATAGGTAAGAAGTAAGGTGGGCAGACAAGAAGAACCACCAGAAGAAATAGAAGACACAAAATGAAATGGTAACAATCAGTCCAAAGTAACTGTGAATGACAATTGCATCTCTGCTACAGTGATGGGGTAGAGTCACAAAGTATGGTTTAATTAGATTTAAAGAAAATAAAGAAATGTAATATTTCTTGAATATTTGAATTATGGAATGAAGGTTTGGACTGATTCATGTTATTAGAATTAATCTTGCTTCACTTATTTTTATAGATTAGTCCTCTTCCAATTTTACGGTGCCTCAGAATGACTTGGAGTGCTTATTGAAAGTACAGCTTTCTGGGTTCTATACCCAGAGATTCAGATTTTGTAGGTCTGGGGAGTGGGATGGGACCACCTAGGGTCTAAAGGTCCCTTGACTGCTGTGGGACTGCCAATCCCTCCCCATTCCAGGTTGGGGAAATTCACTCGCCTCTCTCCCCTCAGGGACACCACCCTGATGTCATGAAAGATGGAGAAGAGCTGTCTTCAGGAGGCCCTCTGCTTTCAATTCTTCTAAAGCGCTAAAGCCAAGAAATGAAATGGCCTGGTTGCCTTCTTAGAATGGGAAGATATAGTTGGCTTTTTAACAAGTGCCTCTGTGAATGATAAGAGTTTTGCCCTATCCAGTGGTTCTGCACATTGAAATCACCTGAGGAGCTTTTAAACATTCCGATGCACAGATCACATCCCAGGTCTGTTAAATCTGAATATTTGCAGAGGGGATCAGCATCAATTTTTAAAAATGTCTTCAGGAGATTCTAAGATGCAGCTAAAGTTGAGGACCACTGTCCTAAACAGTGTGGTCCTCGGGGGCAAGATCTATAGACGTCTGGGTGTCTACACTGGAGAATTAATCCCACTCCTATCCGTACACCTGCCCATCCAGCCATTCACCCCTTCCCTTCCCTTCCCTTCCCTTCCCTTCCCTTCCCTTCCCTTCCCTCCCCTCCCCTCCCTCCCTCCTTCCTTCCCCCCTTCTTTCCTTCCCCCCTTCTTTCCTTCCTTCCTCCTTCCTGCTTTCCTTCCTCTCTCCCTTCCATCAACCCATCTATCCATCATCTGTTCAACAAATATTTATTGACTTTACTTTATGCCAGACTCTGTTCTATGTACTGAAGATCAGAAGAAGTAAGCAAAATGAGCAAAAATCCCTGATCGTGGGCAGCTTTTATACTTGAACAGAAAAGACAGATGTGAGATCAGAATCCTGTACAAGGATGTTTATTGCAATATCATTTGTGAGAATGAAGAAATTGGAAAGAGCCCAAATGCCTGATAGAGACTGTTAAATAAAGTATACAATCTTGTGCAGCAACCAGGCACTTCCAGATGCATACAGGATAGATCGTGGTGGAATGCCAAACCTTACCATTCCAAGGCTGTATACAGTAAGTTACTTCATGACTTTAAGCCTCAGTTTTCTCATCTGTAAAATGGGGATAATTATATTAGCCTCTTCAAAAGTTATTTTATTTTAAAAATGTATTTATAGAATTAAATGAGATTATGCATTAAAAAGCTTAGTAAGTTCATGGCAGAGGAAATCCTCAATAAATATTACCTGCTATGGCTTTTGTTGTTGCTATTGTTATGCTTGCTGGCATAATGGCTGCATGTTAGAGGCACTGGAGATACAGAAGTATCTGTATATGTAGCAGAAAAAAATACCAGGTGTAGAAGCAGAAAACTTGAGTTCTATTGTGTAGAAGCAGAGAACTTGAGTTCTATTCTTAATTACACCAGTTATGCCTCATATGACCTGAGGCAAGGAACAATTAGGAAATGTATCAACTAGAATCTCATTGCATTTCATCTGTTAACAGTTAATAATTTGTTTCTTAGTTGAGATGCTCTACTCGGATTACTTATGTTCCCCAGTGTTCTTAAAACAATGGAAGTGGTAGGGTCTCCTGAAGTACACTTGCCCTATCTTATTGCCAGTCACAATAGGGATCTAAGCTTCACCAGGCATGTCCTGGCGACTGAACCCAGAGACGCCTCCTCAACAGAGTGGCAAGAGAAATGCCCAGGTATGAATTTGCCAGTATTGCTCCTAGCTGTGGAATTTAAAAACCCAAATAAACTCACTTAAGATAGGTCTTTTAAAAAAAAACCTCAAACCAATGAAACATATATGAAACTAGAGAGAACAGTACAATGAACCCCTATGGACACACCACCCAGTTTCAACAGTTGTCAACTCATGGCTAACATTTCATAAAATGGATCTTTAAGTATAGCCTGCATGCAATGAGTGTGGTATCTCAGAAGGCTTCCTAATTCCTGCAGTCCAGGTCCTCCTGATATCAGGAGCCAACTCCAGCCTGAATGCTGTAGAGAGCATGAGAAGGAGTGGCTCATGCCTGCCATCCCAGGAGGCCGAGGTGGGCAGATCACAGGGTCAGGAGTTCGAGACCAGCCTGGCCAACATGGTGAAACCCTGTCTCTATTAAAAATACAAAAGTTAGCTGGGGGTGGTGGAGTGCACCTGTAATCCCACTACTCAGGAGGCTGAGGCAGAAGAATCACTTGAATCCAGGAGGTGGAGGTTACAGTGAGCCAAGAAAGCACTGCTGCATTCCAGCCTGGGTGACAGAGCAAGACTCTCTCTCAGAAAAAAAAAAAAAGAAAGAAAGAAAGAAAAAAAAAAAGAAATAAAAGAGCGCATGAGGAACTGACTTTGGTGCAGAGCAACTTGTTACCTGTGTGCCTCTGAGAACCAGTCTTGGGTGAAAGAAATGGATAGCAATGTGTTCCAGTTAGACACATGGCTGAGTACCTAACACCCATTATGTTATTTATTCTTCAGAAAATCCCTAAAAGGTAGGCATGCTGTACCTACATAATGGGTGTACTTAATACCCATTATGTTATTTATTCTTCAGAAAAATCCCTAAAAGGTAGGCACTTGTATTATTTACAGTGGGAAAGGACTTCCATAAACTGCAGGGCAAAGAGCGGGTAAGTAAGTGGCTGAGCCTATGTTTGAATCTTGGTCCAACACCCAAGCCTGATGCTTTCAATATCTCTCTTCTACCAGCTAGAGGGGTTTCCAGGAAGGCAGGAAATAAAAAACCGAGTGAGCTCTGAAAACATACGTGGTGTTGCTACCCATCACACACAGATGGGTTTGGGAAGACCAATAATTAGCAATAATTAGTGACCTCTAAACAGCACTGTTTGGAAGCTTGGCACATGCTTGGCATGGGGCGTCCAAGCCAGTGCTTGATACTGGGCTCTTGTTATGTTGGGAGCCTGGTGATATGGAGGTCTTCTCTAGGCCTACAAGACAAGCTGTGTCTTCTGTCACTCACTCTGGCTCTTGCATTGGTCTTCATGCCATTGCCAACGTCCCCACTTGCTTCAGATTAGCCGCTAAGTCTGAAACTGGGTCCAATATTTCAATAAAAGCCTCATTTAAGTTGCATAGTGTGGGAGGACTAATACCATGTTTATCGACCGGATTAATTATCGAGTGAGTTTCAGAGTCCATGCATAACAATTTCAACATTGTTCTTATTAATGGGGGGTTTCCTCCCTGGGAATTGCAACTGCTATTCAAATTGGTTACCCTGTAGCAGCCACTGGAATTTCAGTGAAGGGCTCATTATTTTTGCACATTTCATGCTTCGTTTTCTGTTAAAAATGATCCACATTAGCTAATTGTGGATGTGTTGTTCAGGTCACAGCTGCATGGTATGAACTCTGTACAGGAGTGATGGATCTTGCGTCCTCTGGGCTCAGAGATGGTGCCTCTCGGCTAGCAGGTGGAGGTGGTGGGAGGGAGGCAGCATCTAAACACCAAATAAGTGGGAAGCAAAGTTGTTCTTTCCTATGAGTTGTGTAGTGGAAAAGAAACTCATGCTCCAGCACAGAGCCTACTGGAGCTTGGAGATGTGGTTCAGAAACATGGACATGCCTGTTCCCTTGTACTCCCGATGACGGACACCTCGGCCATCTCTAGGGGAGAATGGTCCTTCCTCATTTCATCCTCGTAGTATGCTCTAGGGTCTGGTAGAGCAGAGCACTGCATCCTCTCATCACATTTGAGAAATCTAAGGCTCTGTGAGGTATTAATAAAACGTCTTGTCTGAAGTCACATAGAGACAGTGTCAAAGTCAAGTCTTAGATAGCTACTTCAAAGCTCTGTAGAGCTCGTGTCTCCCCTTTGTGCAACATGGCCCCTTCCTATTAGATGAGTGTCAGGGACACACATATAATTTTTTGACTGTTCAACATGGCTTTGGGTAACCATATATTTTGGGTGACTCTTCCACCTGAGCATGTGACCCAGACCTCCCAATCAAAGTATGTCATGCCTTGGTCTCAGTGACTGGTTCAGCCATGGACATGTGCTCCAAGTTGGGCAAATGAGAGCTTTCTCTGGAATTTTTGCTGCAACAAAAGGTTCTCTCCTTCCACTGGTATGACCAGCTGTGAGGAAGATGGAGGTCTAGAGGTGGCAGTGGCCACCTTATTGCCACATGGGGAGGCCCTCCCTGGGAATTTAGTGAGAGCACAATGAAACAGTGTCCTGTGACACTATTGAACCTCTTGGGCCCCACCATGCCTAAGGCCAGCTAAACTAGAATGCCCAGTTACATGAGACATTAGATTCCTTCCCCACCCTTGCTTTTTTGGTTTGAGTTGGGTTTCTTATTTTGTTTACTACCACAGGGCATTTGGGCATGGAGGACTCCAGGGCTTCTTCCAACTTAGAGGATGCTCCATCCCCATGGGGCCATCGGGCTCCTCTTGCTGCCTGGCTGAGCTGCTCAGGTTGTCATCTAGGAGGCAGAAATTTGAAGTGTTAAGTCTGTGACTGGGGGCATTGCTTGTCAGCCAGGTTTCCCTAGCATGGTGGGGAGAGAGAGTAGAAAGCTGGTGCTCTACAAGGACGGGTCCAGAATTCTGTGCTGGGTCATTTTGCCTGGAGTCTCCGGAGCTACCCTCCAGGGATACACCATAATCAGAGAGGATACACCAGTGAATCAGTATGTCTAATTGGTGATTATGCTAGTGTTTCAGATGTCTGGGATATGAGCTGGTGACATTCACAATGTCACTATGACCCAGCTCTGCCATCCATGGGTTTGGGCAAAGAAGCAGATGATGAAAGTTGTCATCAGGACACTCAGGGTGAGCTTGAGAAGGTGACCTCTAAGCAGCAACTTGAAGGAGGTGAAGAAGTTTGTTTGGCTGACTTCTGGGAGAAGCCAGTGGGAATAGCCAGCACAATGGACCAAAGGTGGGTGTTAGGCCTGGCATGACTGAGGAGCAGCAAGGAGCCCGGGAATACTGGAGCAATTAAGGGAGCACATGGTAGGCGACGAGACCAGAGAGATGGGGAGGGCCAGGCCAGGAGAGCCTGGTCCTGGATTGCCCAGGATAGGTGCATTTGTACCTATACTTCTGGCATAAGTATTAACAGCATTTCATGTCACCCTCAAGAGTACCCCTGTTAGGATGATACAGCAAGTGGACACGTACCTGCAGGCCCTTGTAAAGACTTTGGGTTTTGCTCCTAATGAAAAAGGGCTTAAATTGAAGGATGAGTAGGAAGGTGAAGAGGGATAGAAAGAGGATTCCAGACAAAGGAAAGAGCTTGTGCAAAGGCCCTGTGGTGGGAGAGAAGGATAGTATCAGATCTTGGTTTTGACTAATCACTCTGGGCGTACCATGAAATATGGGGGGGGTGGGGTAGGGGCCAGCATAGATGTGGGACAGCAGTTAGGAAAGAATGGCCATGGTCCATGTGAGGAATGATGCTTGCACGTAACTGGCTGAGCACAGCATCGTTTGCCTAGAACTGAAAGGACCCCATATGTATTATTATTATTATTGTTCACCAAGACCCAAATCTTCCAGAAAACAGAATGTGGGTCCCAGTCTCTGGTTCAGGCCATAACTAGCATGACAACTTCTTGGTAAACACATTTTAACTATAAATCATTAAGATTGTTGGCAGCAGGGCCTCTGTAGTAAATCAGCAGATAATGCCACTCTGTTATGGTGTGTTGTTGGAGTAGCATCTTTATGCAATTTCAGAAAATTTAACCTAGTAAATGGACTTCTCCTAGAGAGTTGAGCTAAACATTTTATAGTAAGTAGGGGGTTAATTTCTCTTCCTTTGTGATGCTGTTAGAATCTGTGATAGCTACAACATAAATTTGTATAATCTCACACTCTCAGCAGGAAATAATGAGGGAAAAAGTGGTTTTGACAAATAATTATGATTGAGCTGATGTGAATCCACTTGAGCTGTTAATGTATGTTGAGTGATATGTGAATAGTGCATGGTGAATTCCAGAGGCTCTTCTGATGGTCTCCTGTTGAAGGTACAGACTTTGGGAGAAACTCGCCCTCTTCTAGTGTGACAGTTGTGCTGGTGGACTGCCCCCCATTTGATCACTTTGAACTTGACATTTTGACATTTCTTTCTTCCCTGGGGTGCTTCTAACCCCTGCCATGAGCTGGGGCTGGCGGCTGGGGTAGGATTCCGATGTGCGTTGCACTCACCAGCCACATTCCCTCCTAGGTTTTGAGCAGAGACCCTGGAGAACATTTGAAAGATTCCGGTTCAGGGTTGAATCTGACCAAGAGTCACCTTGTTTGGAGTTTCAGACATTAGTCCTGCCACAATACATGTGGCTGAAGGGTGTGAGATAGCAGACTTTGGTGGGGATCAAAATGGTGAAGGCAGACCGTTTGGGGAAAAGAAACAGTGAATGGTCACCAGCTTGATGGAGCAGTGAATACCGGTTGATATATCTGACTTGAGGTGTGTCCTGAAGTCTGTGACCCTCTCAGGTCTAGCCTGTTCAGATCTTCCCCTCTTTGTGGTCCTCAAACTGAACTCATGACAGTTGAGTTCCAACCTTCCAGAGTTGAAAGGTAAGATAGATATTGAACTCACATACCTTTCTCCAACTTGGCTGCGTCACCTTTGGCCCCACCACCATCTGTCTCTTGAATCTGCACCACCTTGACAGCCAGGAGGTATGCTCAGTTTCACTCTTATTATTTTGCTTACCTGAGCCGCTGTCTGATTGCAGGTGTGCTCATATGAGTACAAATATGCATAGAATATCTGAGGCAGACACATGAGTGTAGGCCTGCTTGTACCCAATTGGCTGTTTGCTTTTCCTGAAGATCTTGTGGGCCCTTCCGTATCTGTGGCCATTATCCTGAGCGGTCATTTTCCCCATATTGCTAAGTGTCTCCTACTATTCATTCTGTCTTCCAAGTGCTAGCTGGGCACATGACCGCCAAGCTAGAAACTACATTTCCCAGCCTTCTTTGTGGCCAGAGAAGTCAAGTGACTCATGTGACTAAATTTGAGCCAATGGGATGTGAGTGGAAGTGCCATGTGAGTTCCACCTTAAAGACAAACTCACTTGACCTCGAGTCCCTTTTGCTACCTTCTTCCTTGTTGGGAAACATCCATGGTAGGAGACCACTTGGACACAGAGATGGAAGTCCCATGTTGAGGCTGGCAGTGCTGACTGGCCTGCCCCGAATGACCTTGTAGAATGAGGCCATTTACCCTTTCTCGACCCATACCCATCTTTGTGTAAGACAGACACTATCTCATTTAAGCCACTGCATTTTTGTTTGTTTGTCTGTTTTTGTTTTTGAGACGGAGTCTCACTCTGTCGCCCAGGCTGGAGTGCAGCGGCACAATCTTGGCTCACTGCAACCTCCGCCTCCCAGGTTCAAGCCAATCCCCTGCCTCAGCCTCCCGAGTAGCTGAGACTACAGGTGCCCGCCAGCACACTTGGCTACTTTTTGTATTTTTAGTAGAGACGGGGTTTTCACTGTGTTAGCCAGAATGGTCTCGATCTCCTGACCTTGTGATCTGCCTGCATCGGCCTCCCAAAGTGCTGGGATTACAGGCGTAAGCCCCCGTGCCTGGCCTGTCACTGCATTTTTTAGTCTGTTATACTCCTAAGTCTGTACTCTGGTCAGTATTTCATGTTCACCCTGCGCATGTATAGCAAAGCCTGCAGCCTCTCCAGAACCTTTGGGGCTGTCATCTCATCTGACCTTAACAGTGGCCCTTGTGAGTTAGGGAGGGTGTGTAGCAGCTACCACACTTTACTGAGAAGGAAACTGAGGTTCATAGAGGACAGGGTTTTGCCCACTGGTACAGATGTAGAGTTGGGACAAGAACCCAGGTCCCAAGCCTTCCCATGTCGAGCTTGTTCCCTGTGCCAGGCTATTGCCTGTAACACTGAATCAAGACCATAATGTTGCTATTAAAATATTTACTTGCATGAAAAATTTCTATTACCTGAAACTCATGTATTATAGATGGAATCAGTAGCTTAGAAGGAAATAAACAAGAAGAATCACTTTAATAACAAAAGCTATGCAGATAAATTCCTCATTTCAGCAAGCTCTTGGTGGTCCCGAATAAATATGTCATTTTTATCAGGCAAATGCTCCAGAAACGGCGTCTTCGGGAAATATGTCAAAATAATCTCCTTGCCTGCGCTCCTTTTTGGAGGAAGGAAATATGATGGTGGCAGCAAAAAGAACGATTAACAGGCGTTTCCTGACTACAGTACAAACCATCATAAAGAAGGGTAATGAGAGGGCTGGTCAAGCCGATCTCAGGGTTTCCTTCCAGCCTCAGTGGAGCATGGCAGGGGGAGCACTGGGCTGGGAGTCAGAAGTCAAGACTCCACCCTCTCAGCTTTTGGCTGTGTGACATGTGGCACACTGCTCATCCTCTCTGAGCCTCTATTGGCCTGCCTCAGAGAGCTATTTAGGTAGAGAAAATTTCTATTGAATATAACTGTGCACAAATGATGTGTGACCCTATTTGTCATTAATGTTATTATTTAAGTCACGTATGGGAGGAATGAGGGAAAGAATTCCAGAGAAAAGGGGTCTGATAAGTACTGGCTAGGGAGTGAAGGGTGTGTGTGTGTGTGTGTGTGTGTATGTGTGTGCATACATGTGTGTATGTGTGCGTGCATATGCACATGTGCACATGTGTGTATGTGTGTATATGGGCATGTACACACGTGTATGGGTGTACACACATACATGTTTATATATGTACATGTGTATGTGTATGTGTGTACATGCACTTATGGATGTGTATGTGTGTACATGCGTGTAAGTGTGTGTGTGCATGTATGTGTTTACATGTCATGCGTGTGCACATATGTATGTGTGTATGCGTGTGTATGTATGTGTTTGCATGTGCATTTATGTGTATGTGCATGTGTATGTGTGTATGCATGTGTGTCTACGTGTATGTGTGTGCTCTCACACATTCTTCAGTGTGCTCTTCTGTAAATGCACCACCATTCACCCAGGCCTCAGTGATCAAACCCCAGAGCCATCTCGGCCGCTGGCTCTCTCCCCGCTGTAGACAGTGAGTCCTGAGCCCTGTGTGCCTGACCTTCCTAGTCATTCTTGTTCCCAGCACCATGACCTGTCCTCCACCTTGCCATTTCCTCCTGAATCAGGATGCCACAGCTTCTGATTGTTGTCTCAGCCTGCCTTCGTCTCTCCCCCTTCCCAGCCTTTCCTGACACTTGCCACCGGTCTCAGTTTCCCGAAGGACAAATTGTGTCACTTCCCTTCTCAGAAGCCTTCATTGCCTGTAGGATAAAATCCAAAGTCCTCACTTGACACTCGGGGCTCTTTGTACCTCTCTCTCCCCAGTGCTGCCCCGTGCTGGCATGTAACCCGGCAGTCCCCAAACAAGCCCTGTCTTTAATGCTCCCACACTGGTTCACGCAGTGATCTGTCTGCCACAACCTTTCCCTTCTTCTTCGGGGGCAGCCGCTCACCCTCTAAAATACCCTTGGGGATCGTCACAGGCAGAGGCAAAGGCTTTCTCTCCTTGGCTTGTCTCGGACTCCCATCCACACCTATGCAGCTCCCTCCACACCCTCTGAGCTGCAGCTTGCCATCTGCTTGTTCCAGCCCAAGGCAGGAAGGGGAAGAGGGAGTAGTGCCAAGGTCCTGCTCTCTTTTTTTTTTTTTTGAGATGGAATCTTGCTCTGTTGCCCAGGCTGAAGTGCAATGGCACAATCTCGGCTCACTGCAACCTCCACTTCCTGGGTTCAAGCGATTCTCCTGTCTCAGCCTCCCAAGTAGCTGGGACTACAGGTGCTACCACACCCAGTTAATTTTTGTATTTTTAATAGAGACGGGTTTTCATCATTTGGTCAGGCTGGTCTCGAACTCCTGACCTCAGGTGATCCATCCACCTCAGCCTCTCAAAGTGTTGGGATTACAGGCATGAGCCACTGTGTCCAGCCAAGGTCCTGCTCTTAAGGTGCAGCAACCCTGCCTGCTAGCAGAACATGGGCTCTGACCCATCAGACCAACATCTCCACTCTTGGGAAGGGATAGGGAATAGGCATGCAGAGGCAGGGATTTCGGGACAGGGAGGGCAATGTCCCTCCCCTTTAGCAGTCTTGTAATATTTCAGGCCCAAGCCAAGAAGCAAACTTTTCCCTTTTCTTTCTTCCCTGTGTTTCAATACCCTTGCTTATACCCACCTGATTTAGTCACAGCTCATCCCCATAGCAACCCACGTTCCTCACCAAGCTGTTAGGGTCTCTATCACAAGAGGAGGAAAATGAAAGATTGGGCTGTTTTTCATTTGGAATCCTGTCTAGCACCCTTATGTTCTGGTAGGCTCCTGGCAGGAGCCAGAAAGAAGAAATAACATGTGACAATTAGTCCAAACCAATCCTTAAGTATCCTGCATCATGTGTGTCACTCAGCCCCGAGGACACAGACTCTCCAAATATGTGTGTATATCTTTGTCACAAAGAGGAATGCAGAAGGATCTAAGCTCAGATCATATTAATGTTCCTGATCCTAATAGGAGGCTGGAACTATGCAGGGGGATGCAGAATGTCCTTGAGTGACTCTGTCTTCAAGTAAGAAAATCCCCAATGCATGAGACCTGAGACTCAAAATCAGTTCTCTGGACTTTGATGCTGACGCCCTTTGCATAACACCTGCTAATGTGTGCGCATGCATGCATTTGTGTGTGCGCACGTGCGTGTGTACATGCACACTCGTGCATGTGTGCACATGGAGTGTGATTAGACTCGCATGTGTAGGAGTGTATAAGGGCCAAGGGCTCACACAATCACAGGCAGAGCTGATTTCCCTTGCTAATGCTGGTGTACCTCGATAACTAGCCCGCCAAAGATAGAAGTAACTTTCTCGTTGTTTCTCTCAACTCCTCCACTTGACAGTGAGGAGGAACTTGCAAAAGTTGATCATCAGTTTCTCTACCAGACGTGCCCAGCAAAATTTTGCTATGCATAATACACCAGTAATTAACCTTGTAAACTTACTTTTTGAACAGCTCTCATCTACAGTTTACAATTAATTAGGGGATCCACAAGGGATTGACTCTGAAGAAGACAATTATGCCTCTTCCTGGAGTTATGGGGAGCTTCGCTAGTCAAGAGGCATCTTATTTTCCCCGGGAAATTAAACCAGTGCTCCATTATCAGATTGTTTCTAAATGAGTAAAGGACTGAATTTTGACATCACGGTCTCATTTCAGCAAGAAAGAGACAAACTGACAAGCTGTTTTGTCACATGCTTGTTTGAGCAGAACATTTGAGGAATGTCTCTGGGTCTGTCTGGGAAGAGGAGCCTCTGGGTAGGAAAAATGTCCTAGATGACCAAATGTGACGGGGCTATTTGCCAAGTAATCACCCCACGCCTGAGCACAGGAAAAGAGGAAATGCATTTCCATTTTCTGCTCTTGGGCCAGAGGGAGTTTGCTCAGGGTGGGGAGTCAGAGCACATTTGGTAAAATATTATGACCATTTTGCATGGCTATTGATGCTAGTGTACACAGCGGTATAAAATCAACAAATTCTGCCTAATAACATTTTGCTCATCAGTAGCAGGCCCCCCTCGGGATGGCCTTCCAGCTCGCACACCTGTCTTCCCCAGGAATGGCCCTCGTAACTCAGAGTGGTTGCCCTGCAGCCTCAGCCCGCCTAGCCAGAACTGATCTGTCCTAGGTGAGGACACATGACCTCAGCTGGGCCAATCAGATTCTCTCCACCAGGAATTATGAATGAAGGCAGTTCCACTGGGAGCCTTGACTTTGATTGGCACTTGGTAAGGACAGCTCCAGTGATGGGGTCCTCCTCTTTGAAGAGAAGGGAGGTGGAAGTGAAAATTTGGAGCCTGGTTTTGGATCCAGACATTTCTGGGTTTGAATCCTCACCCACTTCTGGCTCCAGTCCCAGCCCTGTGACCTTCAGCAAGTGACTTAACCTCTCTGACTTCAATTTCCTCACCTGGGAAAATGGAAATCAGGTAAAGAGAAAAAATATATATTTAAAAACTATCTTAAAGCCACTTTTACTGGTTGTGAAATCTCTCGATAAATAGACTTTGGCTATATTGATAAACTCTTTGGTTTTGAAAAAATAGGCCTGAGGATGTACACGCCTGGAAATTCATAGAAAGATTTATTTTGTTCTAAAGAATGAGGTAAGAATCGCAGAGCCGCCATCTTGCATCCCCATGTGTGTTTGCTTAACTCTGCTTGAACCCTGGGTGCCAACCTGTCCCCTGCATGGCCCCTTTTTTGCTCTGACAAGATGACAGAGACAATCATGAACTAGGAAAAACCCGCCAAACTTCAGGCACAACTATGCATTGGTGGGAAAGAAATTGGTTGTAGAAAGAAGAAGGTGGTTCATAGAACAGCTACAGCAGATGATAAAAAAAACTTCAGCTCTTAAACAAGTTAGGGGCCGGCACAGCGGCTCACACCTGCAATCCCAGCACTTTGGGAGGCAGAGGTGGGTGGATCACCTGAGGTCAGGAGTTCCAGACAAGCTTGGCCAATATGATGAAACCCCATCTCTACTAAAAAAAAAAATACAAAAAATTAGCCAGGCATTGTGGCAGGCACCTGTAATCTCAGCTACCCGGGAGGCTGAAGCAGGAGAATTGCTTGAACCCGGGAGGCACAGGGTAGAGCCGCAGTGAGCCAAGATCGCACCACTGCACTCCATCCTGGGTGACAGAGCAAGACTCCATCTCAAAAAATAATAATAATAATAAAAAAAAAAGAAGCTAGGGGAAAACAATATCTGGTATTGATTGAAGAGGTGAATAAATTTACAAGTTAAAGTAGACCGCTTTAACAATCCTAAAGTTCAGGCATCTTTGGCAGCAAACACTTCTTTCACCATTGCAGGCCATGCTGAGACACAGCAGCTGATAGAAACGCTACCCAACATCTTAAGCCGGTGAGATGCAGACAGTCTGGCTAGTTTGGGAAGATGGGCTGAAGTTCTGCCCAAACAGTCTGTGGATGAAAAAGCACCACTTGCTACTGGAGAGGATGATGATGAAGAAGTTCCAGCTCTTGCAGAGAATTTTGATGAGGCTTCCAAGAATGAGGCAAACTGAATTAAGCCAACTTCTGAAGAAGATAAAACCTGCAGAAATTACTGGGAGCTGCTATTTTACATTAGGACTCTTTTTTTTTTTTTTTTTTTTTTGACAGAATCTCACTCTTGTTGCCCAGGCTGGAGTGCAATGGTGTGATCTTAGCTCACTGCAACCTCCACCTCCTGGGTGCAAGCAATTCTCTTGCCTCAGCCTCCCAAGTAGCTGAGATTACAGGTGCCCACTACCACGCCCAGCTAATTTTTTTGTGTTTTTAACAGAGATGGGGTTTTACCATGTTGGCCAGGCTGGTCTCGAACTCCTGACCGCAGGGGATCCACCCATCTCAGCCTCCCAACGTGCTGGGATTACAGGAGTGAGCCACTGCGCCTGGCCTTGACTGCTTTATAAAGTTGATTTATGGATCTGGTAAAATCTAGATCTCTAATATTTTTAAGCCCAAGCGCCTTGGACACTGCAGCTTTTTGCTTACATACAATTAACTTTTGCTTACATACAATTCATTACTTGTAGGTAATTAAGCTGAAGACGCCTGGAAATAAGGTTTGAAACAAAGGTTAATAAGGTTATTTGCCTACTTGAAAGAAAAAAAAAGAACTGTAGAGTTTCTAGAGTGAGTGGGCTTAAGGGAGGAGAGGGAGGAGGAGGCTCTTAGTGGGAGTGAGGAATGAATCCCAGAAGATGGGGGAATCTGGGACTTCTGGAGAATGTTTTCAAATTTCCTTCTCTGATTTTGCTTTCACCAAACCCAGAACCCAGGAGCCAGCAAGAGTTAGTGGGCAGTGCTCACAGAATTCACACACCCTTTTCTCTCCAGACCACAGGCAAGAGTACTCTTGGTTTGGCACTTGCCAGGAAACAGGAAATCTTCCTCTTGAGCTTCGTCATTCTTGGCAGGTTTTCAGTTCTAAATGAGCCAAATCTATCTAGCCCCTTTAGTGAAAAAAACGAGCTTTAACCATGAGGGAAGTTGCCTTGGCGGTCCAATCACCAGAATTTCCTGGTGGAAGAACACGCCAGACTCTGTCAGTGGACAACCCTCCTGGGAAGTGGACCTATTCTTCAGGCCATAACTCAGGGTGTCTCAAGTCCCTGCAGCAGCACACAAGGCTCCTTATGGATCCAGAAGTTCCACAGTGGCAGTTGTCTTTGCTCCCCCACCATTACTCCATCATTTCGTTAACTTTTTCTGAATTCTCAAGGCCAGAATTACATGGTTCAAATTGTCCCTCTCATCATATTTCCATCTTCCTGGTCTAATTCTGCTGAATGCTTTCTAGGCATACTGCACGGCTGCCATCTAAGGACGTTGCTTTAGTGAATCCACTCTCTGCTGCATCCTTTCCTAGTTTTTTGATTTACTTCCTTGTCTATCCAGAGCATACCCTCAAGTCACTTTTTAAAAAGGTACATGGGAAGTAAATCTTCTGAGTCTTTGCTGTCCGAAAATGCCTTTATATTATCTTGGCATTCAATATAGACTATAGAATTTTAGAGGAAAAATTATTTTCCATCAGCACCTTGGTGGCATTTTCCCGTTACCTTCTGGCGTTCAATGAGGCTGACAAAAAGTTTCTGATGCCAGGTTGATTTTGTGCTTTTGGGGGTGAACTTTTCTCTCTTTTTGTAAGTTTTCTCTTCAGAACAGAGGTCAGCAAATTTTCTTCTGTAAAGGGCCAGATAGCAAATAGTTTAGACTTTGCAGGCGTGTGGTTTCTGTTCTAACTGCTCGGCTCTGCTGTTGTAGCAGGAAAGCAGCCATAGGCAATACATAAACAAGCAGACATAACCATTTCCAATAAAACTTTATTGACAAAAACAAGTGGTGGGCCAGATTTGCTTCATGAATTTAGTTTGCCAACCTCTCTGCTTTAGAAGGTCAAAGGGTATTCTTTTTATGCTTGACATTTTAAATTTTTCCAGTGAACTGTCTATGTATTATTCTTTATTCGTTGACTATGCTTGAACACTTAGTGAAACTTCCAACACTGATATTCATGTCCTTTAGCTTTGATAAGTTTCTTAGTTTCTTACTTTTCTAAATTTTATATATATATATTTTAGGTAACCAATACCTGTTGAACCTCCCAGATTTATTCAGTATATCTTTTTTCTTCTCTCTCTCATCGTTTTCATCTCTTTTTGTTGTTGTTGTTTTTGTATTTTTCTGAACTATTGGTTTTGACTTTTTAAAACAATCCTTTTATATGTTTAAAAAATTTTGGCCATATATTTTTTAATTTTAACAGTTCCTTTTTGTTTTCTAATTGTTTCTGTTTTATAGAATTATTTTATTGTATAATGGATGCAATATCTTCTGGATTCTTCCTGAAGATACCAGAGGTTTTTTGTGTTTTTCCAATTGTCTTATATTTCCTGAATTGTCTCTAATCCCTTAGGGGTCAGAATTTTCCTTTATTATTGTTGAGTTATTCTCTTTTCTATTGCAAGTTGTTTTCTCTTTAAAAATATCTGGTGTCCTGGTTGACAATTTGCATTTAAATTAAGGAATATAGAGTTGCTTTGGTAGCCTATGAGTATGAGGAGACCTTGTTAAATTGTGGAATTTGCTCTAAAATGTTGGTAAAGGAGCTGGCTTTAGAGATGGAAGACCCCGAAATACCAGAATACAGAGGTCTGTTTTCCTGGAGTGTGGTTGTTTTAAAACACATCCACAGATTCTGGGGGATGCTCCCCTTCAGGAGAGGGAGCTTCATTCCGCTTTCCTTGAGTGAGGATTGGGCTTAGTGACTTGATTCTGCTGAGTAGAATACGGCCAACATGACTATGTGTGACTTCCAAGATTTGGTCATCAAAGGCAACTATTTCTTCTTTCTTGTCCCCCTTGGGGGAAGTCAGCTGCCATGCCATGAGGACACTCAAGGAACCCTGTGGAGAGGTCCATGTGGTAAGGAGCTGAGGCCTCCAGGCAACAGCCCTATGAGTGTGCTGTCTAGAAAATGGATCATCCAGCCCCAGTTAAGCCAAATAGTTAAGACTTTGTGGCCATGTGGTTTCTGTTCCAACTGCTCAGCTCTGCTATTGTAGCATAAAAGTAGCCATAGATAGTACATGAACAAATGCACATGGCCATGTTGGAAAACTTCAACCCTGGATGACATCTCAACTTTAGCCTTATGAGAAACCTTGAGCCAGAATCATCCAACTAAGGTACTCTTAAATTCCTCATCCACAGAAATTGTAAGATAATAAATATGTGTGCTATAAGTAACTACGTTTGGGGACATTTGTTATGCAGCAATAGATAACTAATACATGGACTATCAAATTTTCTTGAGATTGACCCCTTGATACTTTACTCGGATAGCTCTACGTAGCTGCTAGGAGTTTTGGTCCAAGAGTGGATTAAGATATTTTATGTAGAGATAATCAACTCAACTACTCTGATTTTAGCTTCATATTTCATTTCCATTTATATCTGAAATTTCTGAATCCCAACTACAGGGTTCTGGAGGGCAGATTACTTCCTGAACTGCATCCATTTCCATGTCTACACTTAGTGTGGCTTCCTCTACAGTACTTCACCTGTTATCACCCATCCACCTGCTTCCTAGCTTCCAGAAATTCACTGGTATCTCTTTTTTTTGAGACAGAATTTCACTTTTGTTGCCCACCCTGGAGTGCAATGGCATGATCTTGGCTCACTGCAACTGACGCCTCCCGGGTTCAAGTGACTCTCATGCCTCAGCCTCCCAAGTAGCTGGGATTACAGGTACCTGCCACCACATCTGGCTAACTTTTTGTATTTTTAGTAGAGACGGTGTTTCACCATGTTGGCCAGGGTGGTCTCGAACTCCTGACCTCAGGTGATCCACCTGCCTCGGCCTCCCAAAGTGCGGGGATTACAGGCATGAGCCACTGCACCTGGCTAATTTATTGATATCTCTTGTCTGCTTATGTCTCTCTTCTTGTTGTCTTTATCAATCTGTGTTTATAATTTTTATGGGTCTTTTACTTTCATTTTAATAGGATCTCAGGTGAGAGAGGAAATTCATAACTGTGGTTAATGTATACTTTTGATCCCACCTTTCTAGAACGGTCAAAGGTCTATAACTGGAAGCACATCAAGAAGATGCAAGCAAAAGTCCGGATACTAAAACTTCTGGCTCATTTTCACATCACAAAGAGCTGAGAAGCCAACCATGAATTGTGTCTTCATTTTTAACCCCAAACTTTGCAGGTCTCATGGAGAATGTTGGTTCTGATTACCTCAGAGACAGAGGCCATTCATAATTGTGGAGCATATTTTGCTTCTGCTAAGCCTTTCATTTCATACCCACAAGTCGAGCTCGTCAGCTATTTCCACGTGACAAAGCCTCTGATGAAGGCTGGGAGCCTTAATGAACAAATAATTAGTTTTAAGAACATAAGTCGACACAAAAGCCCAACTAATGCCTTTTTAATTGCTTTTGCTCTCACATCTTGAGAAAACACATATACCCGTGTCTCACGGAATCACGGTTATCTGTATTGGCAACTATGGCATGTCAGGGAATCAGAGGCCCCAGTCTCAGACAGGGATACTGTGGGGCAAAGAAGCTGGGCTTTGGTTAGTCCATTTGCTGACCCTCAGAGCACCACTAGAATTCAAGGGATAGAATGTCTAACCTATGGACTCTCGAGATAGTTATAAAAATGGGTTCTTCTGGACCAGAGCTTCAAAAAGCCAAGGACATTCAAGATCTAGAGCTTTTAAGGGGAAAACCTGGGGAGTGAGGTGGGGCGGGCAAGACATGGATACTGGCTGGGTGCGGTGGCTCATGCCTGTAATCCCAGCCTGGCCAACATAGTGAAATCACGTCTCTACTAAAAATATAAAAATTAGCTTGGCATGGTGGCGGGTGCCTGTAATCCCAGCTACTCGGGATGTTGAGGCACAAGAATTGCTTCAACTGGGGAGGTGGAGGTTGCAGTGAGCCGAGATGAAGCCATTGCACTCCAGCCTGGGCAATAGAGTGAGACTCAGTCTCGGAAAAAAAAAAAAGTAAAGTAAAGTAAAGTAAAGAAAAGAAAAGCTTTGGGAGGCCGAGGCGGGCGGATCACAAGGTCAGGAGATCGAGACCATCCTGGCTAACACGGTGAAATCCAATCTCTACTAAAAATACAAAAAATTAGCCGGGCATGGTGGTGGGTGCCTGTAGTCCCAGCTACTCGGAGGCTGAGGCGGGAGAATGGCATGAACCCGGGAGGCGGAGCTTACAGTGAGCAGAGATTGTGCCACTGCACTGCAGCTTGGGCGACAGAGCGTGACTCCGTCTCAAAAAAAAAAAGAAAAGAAAACTGTCTCTAGTTTTTGTAGTAACAAAGTAACAAAGTAAAGTAATGAAACTAGTAACAAAGTAAAGTAACAAAAACTAGAGATAAGTTCTCATTCATAACTAGAGATAGTTTTTGTTACTCCTGAGATGAAATAAATTCTTTTTTTAAATTTTTTATTTATTTTTTTGTTGTTTTCTTTTATTTATTCTATTTATTTATTTATTTTTTATGGCAGTCTTCAGACTTAGCCATAGAGCTATATGACATGATACATGCTTTCTTTGTTCTTAAGTTTAGGTGTGAAGGTTATAGTCTCATGAGGTAATAAGGAAAATGAACAAATAGTCTGATAAAATAATTCTATGATTGGTTAGGCAACGGCAAATGGATAGTGCACTGCAACAGAGAAAAAAGGGAGATCTTTTTTGAAGGGCGTGATTGGGAGTCCGAAAATTATACACCCAAAGGGTCAAGAATTAGTTCTAAAGGTTGGATAGAGGGGGAGGAATTTCACTCTCTATTCTAAATTGGTTTAGTTTTTTTCTTTCAAGAATGTCACTTTTGTAATAATTTTATTACTAATTTAAGTAAATGATGTTTCAAAGCTTGCTATCTTTTGTGCCTGCCACTCTCTTTTGCTCACTTATTTAGTCAATAACCTTTTCTATTTCACTGGCTCTGTGTCTGCCCCTGAGTGGACCTCTTTTTTTTCCTTTTTCTGAGATGGAGTCCCGCTCTGTCACCCAGGCTGGAGTGCAGTGGCAAGATCTCGGCTCACTGCAACCTCCGTCTCCCGGGTTCCAGTGATTCTCCTGCCTCAGCCTCCTAAGTAGCTGGGATTACAGGCACCTGTCATCACACCCGGATAATTTTTTTATTTTTAGTAGAGATGGGGTTTTGCCACGTTGGCCAGGCTGGTCTGGAACTCCTGACCTCAGGTGATCCACCTGCCTCAGCCTGCCAAAGAGATGGGATTACAGGCATGAGCCACTGCGCCCGGCCCTGGGTGAACCTCTAAGTAAGGAAACAGAACCAGTTCCTTGAGGCCTTTGAGTGTCTCATAGATCAGTGAAAGAAGTGCCCGACGAAAGTAGCTGCTCAATAAATATTAATTGAATGAATAAATACATTATATTTACATGCAGCACAATCATTTGACCTGCTTTTCCCAGCCTCACTGTGTTGTAACCATCTTCCCATGTCAGCGCATAATCAAGTTTCTATAAGCTGTTGGAGGACGAGGATTTTTTCTGTTTTAATCACCCAGGGGACTTACAAATAGGGGAACGTTCACAAATGAATAAGCCATCGTCTTGTCCCCACATACTTCACTTTTTTTGTGAATTACCAGTTCATGCCTTTGGTCCATTTTGCTCAGCATCTAGAATAGCGCCTGGCACATAGCAGGCATTCAGTGAATGCTTGTTGCATAAATGAATGCTCATAAGCATTTCTCTAATAGGTTGTTGTATGGTTAGACTCTGTAACCAAAGAGCAAGGTTGTTGTCATGCAGTCCTGCCATGACTTTGGACATGCCACTTAAACTTCCTGAGTCTTAATTTCTTCAGCTCTAAAATGGAGATAATAACATACATCCCATGGAGCTGACGTGAAGGTTAACTCAAGTGAAGCCTTTAAGTGCTCTGTGTGTGTGTCTGGGACCCTGAGTATCAGATAAATGAGAGCAAGGCATATTTAGGTTACCCTCAGTGTTCACCTTCTTGTAAATATATGTATGTACTTTTGCAATTATTTCCTTCACCAAATTTGTAGGCATGGAACTGCGTTGTCATAGAGCATGTGCAATTTAAATTTTGCTACTATCAACAGGTTGCATCTGGGAAAGTTGGTACAATTTACAGTCCTGCTGGTACTGTTGTTTTTATTTTCTCCAGTCTGGTAGGTTCAAATGACTTCGCACTGTTGTGTGATGTTGCATTTCTTTGATCTCAAGGGAGGTTCAGCATCTCTTCATCTGTGTAACTTGTGTGAAAGCCAGGCCCCCGTGGGTCAGCATGGAGTAGCTTAATCTGAGAAGCACAGACATGTAGCCTAAAGTAATTAAAAAGGAATCAGGCTTTACTTGTGTCTCTCAAAGAACATTAAATAAGTTCTCATTCATAACTAAAAATGACTTCTCCAAAGCTATTTCCTTTCCTCCCCAGTTTTCTCACCCCTGCAGACAGAAGTGGCTCTAGAGAGCTGGGGGTTGGGGGAACTATTCATAAATTAATAAGTCATGTCCTTGTCACACGCGTTTCACATTTTTCATGAGTTGCCAGCTCATGCCTTTGGCCTTTTTTCCTATTGTGACACATGTATTTGTCTTTCTTTCTTTTTTTGTTTTTTTGAGATGGAGTCTTGCTGTGTTGCCCCTGCTGGAATGCAATGGTGTGATCTCACCTCACTGCAACCTCCACTTCCCGGGTTCAAGCTATTCTCCTGCCTCAGCCTCCTGACTAGCTGGGATTACAGGTGCATGCCACCACACCTGGCTAATTTTTGTGTTTTTAATAGAGACAGGGTTTCACCATGTTGGTCGGGCTGGTCTCGAACTCCTGACCTCGTGATCCGCCTGCTTCGGCGGTGGGATTACAGGTGTGAGCCAACACGCCTGGCCATATTTGTCTTTTTGATTTGCCTAAATCTATTTACATATCTGCTGAGAGCAGATCAAGTAGCGGCCTCCCCTGCAGTAGGTGGGTGGCAAAGTCCCACGTCCTTGGCTTGAATCCTCCATTGTGGGATTCCAGGAATTCCTGGTTCCCTGAAAGAATCCCTGAAACCTGCAACTTCCCCCTTCTGATTATTTCCTGCCTCCATCCCCCCTTCTCTTCTTTTAGCTTGGATCTTAGGGGTATCTGTGTATAGATAGTGGTGGAGTTACCATGGAGATCTAGACTACATTAAACCCTGTAAGTGGGTGATGGCCAGTATCTTTTTTTTTTTTTTTTTTGACACAGACTAGATCAGAATAGAAAACATAAGAATGCATCAGGTAGTAAAGCTAAGTGTTTTTTAAAAAATAAAACACAATATAGATAATTATGCTGGGTCATGCTTACTCTGGTTCTATAACAGTCACTGAAATTCAGTGAATTAGTCCTTCAGGTACTGGGCTGTGGGTTTGGAACTTTGATTTTTTTAAATCATGCCTGTTGAGATGAACTACAGTTAGCCCACCTCTTCCTAGTCTTATTGCCTATGCCAGGAGCCTGTTGCACTAAGTCTGTCTCTCTACTTGCCCAGATCACACCACACCCAGTGACTTGTTGGTACAACCACCACCATGTTCTGCATGCAGCCTGTGCACCCACCAGCCTGCCAGCTGGGATGCTACCCTCTGATTCACATTGCTCTTTCACCCGAGGACCCTGTTGCCTTGAGTTGACAGATTCCACAGGGCTCTGTTGGAAAACCTTCCTGCCCACATTTCAAATGGGGCCATCTTTTTCTTGTATGAATTATGAGCCATTTTTTTTTCTTACTGACCACATTTCCTCCATCCATTCAGGGAGGAGGCTTCATTCCTCCCAGATACTCTCCCATTTTTCTGTCTACTGCAGGCTTTGCTCTCTGTCTCAGGGATCTTAATTTTCTGTTTCTTTGGTCATTTCAATGCAGTTTTGGGAAGAGTAAGGTAATGATATGGTTTGGCTCTGTGTCCCCACTCAAATCTCCTTTTGAATTGTACTCCATAATTCCCACATATTGTGGGAGGGACCTGGTGGGTGATAATTGAATCAAGGGGGCGGTTCGCCCATACTGCTGTCATGGTAGTGAATAAGTCTCATAAGATCTGATGATTTTCCTCATTCTCTCTTTGTCTGCTGCCATCCATGTAAGGCGTGACTTGCTTCTCCTTGCCTTCCACCATGATTGTGAGGCTTCCCCAGCCACATTGAACTGTAAGTCCAATTAAACCACTTTCTTTTGTAAATTGCCCAGTCTTGGGTAAGTCTTTATCAACAGGGTGAAAATGGACTAATACAGGTAAATCCTTGAATTCTAAGTTCACAGTCTTGAAAGTGGAAACTAGATATTTTTTTAAATCGAGGTAAAACTCACATAACCTGAAATTAACCATTTAAAAGTGAATGACTCAGTGGCATTTTGTGCATTTACAGTGTTGTGCATTTAGCACATTCATCAGTGTTTCCAGCTAATAAGCAGAAACTTAACATTATTCAAATTTCAGTTGTGTCCGCCTTTGAGTCATTGGTAAAAATGTTAAATAGAACCAAGGGGAGAGAACCATGGGAGAGAGAGAGCTCTGCAAATATCTTTCTCATTTGCCCTGATTTCAGTCTTAACATCCAGCTCCAAATCAGCCCAAGAGAAGCTCATCCTTCCCATTAACGACTAGATGGGGACATCATGCAATTATCACCTCTATTTGGGTCCAAAATATTTTCATCACTCCAAAAGGAAATCCTGTACCCATTAAGCAGTTTCTGTTGCTCTCCAATCCTCCTTCTCATCAGCCCCTGGCAATCACTAGTCTTTGTTCTGTCTCAATAGCTTTACCCATTATGAATATTTCATATAAATGGAGTCGTATAATGTGTGACCTTTTGTGTCTGGCTTCTTTCGCTTAGCATAATATTTTCCAGGTTTATCCACTTTGCTATCATTCATTCCTTTTTAATGGCTTAATAATACTTTATTCCTTTTTGAGTTAATACAGTGCTTCATTACTTTTAATATTTTAAAAATATTTCATTATATGTACATACCACAATTTGTTTCCCCATTTGTTCATTGATGGACATTTGGGCTGTTTCTACCTTTTGAATATTGTGAATAGCGTTGCTCTGACATGTGGTTACATGCATTTGTTTTAGTAACAGTTTTCAGTTCTTTTATATGTATATATATATTTGAGAGGAATCACTGAATCATAGAGTATTTTTTTTTTTTTTTGGTACAGGGTCTTTCTCCGTCATCCAGGCTGGAGTGCAGTGGTGTGATCATGGCTCACTGCAGCCTCAACCTCTCAGGTTCAAACAATCCTCCCACCTCAGCCTCCTGAGTAGCTAGAACTATAGGCATGTGCCACCACATCCGGCTAATTTTGTTTATATTTTATAGAGATGAGGTCTCCCTATGTTGCTCAGGATTATCTCAAATTCTTGAACTCAAGCAATCCTTTTGCCTCAGCTTCCTAACATGCTGGGATTGCAGGCATGAGCTACTGCACCCAGCCTCATGTAGTAATTTTATAATTAACTTTTTGAGGAACCACCAGGCCATTTTCCACGGTGGCTGAGCCATTTTACATTCCCACCAGCAATGTATGAGAGTTCTAATTTTTTCACATCTAATTTTTTCACATCCTTGCCAATTCTTATTATTATTTTAAAAAATTACTACAGCCATCCTAGTGGGTGTGGAGTGGCATCTCCTTGTGGTTTGATTTGCATTTCTGTAATGATTAATGCGGTTGATCATCTTTTCCTGTGTTTGTTGGCCATTTGTATATCTTTTTTGGAGGAATGTCTATTCAAGTCCTTTGCCCACTTGTTGTTGAGTTTTAAGTGTTCTTTATATGTTCTCGATATTAGACCTGGTTTTGACTTCTGTCTTTCTCTATGTTCCCATCTAGCTGTTTATGGGAAAGATGAGCTTCATGTGGGCTGATTTGGAGCTGGATGTTAAGACTGAACTGGGGGCAAATGAGAAAAATGTCTGCAGAGCTGTTCTCCAGCTCTCTGTGCTTGCTTCTCTTCTATTTAGCATTTTTACCAATGACTCAAAGGTAGACACAACTAAAATTTGGATAGTGTTAAGTTTCTGCTTATCAGCTGGAAACACTGATGAGTGCCCATGAAGAAATTTTCAGAGAGGATTAGTTCTTTGCTGAACAGAGACTCAGTGACTTAAGGATCTCACAATCTGGGGATCTCAAATGTAAAATGGCCACCAGAGGAAGGGAGGTACCTGATGTTCTGCAGGACAGCATCTTCACTTAGGGGAGGGGTGTACTCACTATTACAGGTGATGTATGTGTGACAGAATCAGAGGTGGAGGAGGGCTTAAGCCCGTTTTTAGGAATTAAAGCCAGGAAGGTGTTCCATGGAGGGTATCTAGTGATCATCTCAGAGAGGGCTTTAACTGTGGACAAAGAGCCAGACTTTATGGACTTTGTAGAATTCTGAGACTAATGTGATTCCCTCATATTCATTACTGTATTACTCCATATCAAATTTCTCTCAGTAATCATTAGCGAAACTCTTAAAATGCAAAGGACCTGTACTTGTCTTTGGGGGTATGGAGGAAAGGAATAGCTGTAGAGGCCAGATCTCCAGCCATAACAGGCTGTAGGGGAACCTGAAGGGATACAGTGAATGATGGGGCTACTGTGGGGGAGTATGTTTTGCCTCCTTATCACTAGATGGTCAGATGCAAGGAGAGGAACAGCCAATACTTAGGTGTTTGAGTCAGATTCCAAGACGACTTCGATGGGTTGAAACAATCTGTTGAAATTAAGAAAGAAGTTGAAGGGATGAGCAGAATAAATGTAAAGCCCCACAGTTGGGTCTTAAAACTCAATTGCATACTTACAGGATGAAGGAGAACAGGCTTGAAAAATTTTCCGTGAAGAGGACTCTGGGTTTTGGTTGATGGCATGGCAAGGTTGTAAAAATGTGACTGCAATGGAGAGTACATTGTCCAGATCATGGGAAGCCAGGATCCTAGTCCTTTCTGGGCTTGAGTTGATTTCACATGGAATTATATATCCACTGCTTGGGGCCAGCATGTGAAGGGGCCTATTAGTCATGGGACACTAGAGAGTTTTCAGAGCAAGGTGACAAGGACAGTAAGAGCCTGGAAGCCATGTATTACAAGGTATGGTTGAAAAATCATGTATTGTTTGGAAAGGAGAGCCCATAGTTGTTGGCCTCACCTGCATCAAGCACTACTGTGAGGGTGTATTAGTTTCTTATTGCTGCCATAACAAATGACCACAAACTTTGTGGCTTATGACAACACAAATTGATCTTATAGTTCTAGAGGTCGGAAGCCTCACTCTGCTAACATCAAGATGTCAGCAGAGCTGTGTTACTTCTGGACACTCTAGCAAAGAATCTGTTCCTCATCTTTTCCAACTTCCAGAGCCATTCCTTGGTGCAGGCCCCTCTTTCATTTGTAAAGCAGTGATCTTGACACTCTGACCTCTGCTTCCTCCTTCTTATTCTCCTGCCTTCCTCTTTCCCTTATAAGGAGGCTTGTGGTTGCATTGGACACTCCTGGAAGATCCAGGTTAATGTTCCCATCTGAAAGTCCTTAATTTAGTCACATCTGTAAAGTCTCTTTTGCCATGTAAGGCAACATACTCACAGGTTCTGGAGATTAGGTTGTTTACATCTTTGTGTGTGTGTGTCGGGGGGGTGGGGGGGTTGGATATTATTCTGCCTATCATCAATGGCATAAATGGAAAAGTGTTTTCCTTTTTTTTCTTTTGCCTGGCTCTGGGAAACAGAACCTGGATTAACAGGTGTAGGTCACAGTGGGAGACGTTTGGAACTAAGACAAGGCAACCCTATCTCATAGACTGGAATTTCTACAACAGGAGAGGAGGGCTTAAGATGGAGTGGTCCTGCCCTCTTGGGATCATTCACGTAGAGGATGACTTTTTGCTTGGAATGATGGTTCAGCAGGATTTCCTGTACTGGGTGGGATGTTAGACTAAATGACATTGATAGTTCTTCCCAATTTTAAGAGTATGAATTTTACATAGACTGTTTCTTACATAGACTGTTTCTTACATAGACTGTGTCATTTGTGTTGTTTGGTTCATGATTCAGGAGACTAGACAAGGCTTGCCACATGGGATGTGACAAGCCACAGTCATGCCCAGGGCAGCAGACCCTGGCCGTGTCCTGCAGTGCCCTATCAGCACTCACCAACGCTGCATGGTCCAGCATCTGACTGCAGGCAACGATGACGCTTTGCCAAGGGCTCTGCTCAGGCCAAGTGCAGGCCAGGCTGCAGTGCCTGGAAGTCAATGCTACCAGGAGCAGCCCTTGGTTGATGACAAAAAGAAATGGGTGAATAAATAACCCAGTTCGGGCCAGGCACAGTGGCTCACGCCTGTAATCCCAGCACTTTGGGAGGCCGAGGTGGGCGGATCACAAGGTCAAGAGAGGGAGACCATCCTGGCCAACATGGTGAAACCCCATCTCTACTAAAAATACAAAAAATAAGCTGGATGTGGTGGTGTGCACCTGTAATCCCAGCTGCTCGGGAGGCTGAGGCAGGAGAATCACTTGAACCCAGGAGGCGGAGGTTGCAGTCAGAAGAGATTGTGCCACTACACTCCAGCCTGGCAGAGTGAGACGCCATCTCAAAAAACAAAACAAAACAAAACAGAAACAAAAACAAACAAAAAAGAACCCAGCTTCCTAACCCTGGTAGTAGTGGAGGGAGGGGGTGCTACATAGCTACATCCCAGCTTCCCGGGTGGTCACCTGCTCATGAAGTCACTTGGGGGAAGCATGGGCTTCTTTCCCTTCCCTGACTCACTTTCCCATTCTCTAGAACACTTTCTAGATCATCTCCCAAACAGATCTCCTGTTCTCAAATCCTTACCTTCAAATAAGCTTCTGGGAGGAACCCAGGCTAGGATACAACAGAAGGTTTTCAGGGGAAATAAATCCTTCCCTGACAAGATATGATGTGAGCTAGGAGTTTCCTATAGGCAACACCCCTCCTTCCAATACAGAAATTCTCAGCATGATAGTCCCATCTTCATTTCGAGAATTCTAAAATAGGCTCCTGCCTTTCCTAGCCATATGTAAAGTTTTGCTCTCAATGCTACATGAAGAAGAATCTCCTTATCACAAGGAGTCAGGTACTTATTGGCATTTGTTTATGAAATGCATATAAAATTTTAGTGGTTGTAAAGCTGGTTGTGGGGAAAATGGGATGTTCTGGGCTTCCAGAACTGATTTTATTTTTTTCACTCCAAGCACCCAGTTGATAAAGTGCAGGTGGCTTTTTTTCTTCCAGTTCAAGTTTTCTTAGCCTATCCATTTACTGGGGAAAGGCGAGGTATATTTGGAGTTGTTAGCTTGGTCATAACCCTCTGTTCCCCTTCAGCCCCATGGACAAATAAGCCAAGGCCTGCTGATGCAACTGGCATTATGGTGGGGCATGGGGTCGTGTGTTCTTTGTCCTGCCTGCTCTAGGGGCTTGCCACAGCTGTGAATGCCAGGCCAGTCTTGGGCTCTTTCTCAGTGCCCCAGTGTTGGCAATAGCCTGAACCGTTGGTTGCCTGCTATCTTTGGCACTTTGCATTTCTCTGATAGTCACATCTTTATACCCCATGAGTCCCCCACTGTCACCTACTGTATTAGTCAGGGTTCTCCAGAGAGACAGAACCAGTAGGAGAATTGGTTCACGTGATTACAAGGCGAAGTCCCACGATAGTCTGTCTGCAAGCTGGGAAAAGAAAAGCCACTATCGAGGCTCAGTCCAAGTCCAAAAACCAGAGAAGCCCACATTGCAGCCCCCAGTCTGAGTCTGAAGGCCCAAGACCCCCTGGGATGCTGCTGGTGTACGTTCCAGAATCTAAAGACCAAAGGATCTGGAGTCTGATATCCAAGGGCAGGAGGAGAGGAAGCAAATGTCCAGCACAGTATGGGAAGAGAGACAGCAGAGAGCAAGCAGACTCAGCAAGCAAGCTGCTTATCCCCCTTCTTCTGCCTGCTTTGTTCTAGTCACGCTGGCAGCCGATTGCATAGTGCCCACCCACATTGAGGGTGGGCCTTCCTCTTCCAGTCCACTGACTCATGTGTCATCTCCTCTGGCAACATCCTCACAGGCACACCCAGAAACAATACTTTACCAGCTACCTAGGCATCCTTCAATCCAGTCAAGTTGACATCTACCATTCACCATCACAGCTACCCTCTGAGTTCCTGACTTGGGGATGCCGAGATGTTTGCGTTCATCCTCCGTTTCCTCTTCGGCTCCCTCTCAGGCGTAGACATATACCTCACTGATCCATCCATACTCCCAGGGTCTGGGTGTGCAAGAAACATCTGTGGGTTTCCAACTTCAAAACTCCAGCCAGCAAACAGCATATAGGTCTCCCCTTTTTTTCAAATCCCACCTCCCCACCTCAATTTCAGAGGGAACTCACCTATTTCTTTTCGCTCCCTCTTCCTGTCCTGTAAGCACGGCAGTAGACGACTTAGCTATGCTCTGTCAGATTCACTTCTTTCCCTCCAACTCTTCTCCCTTCTATTAACGTGGAACCTTTTTACACAGAACAAGGCAAGAGAGGTGGGCATGAGGGCTAATCAGTTCCGCCTGAACCCATCAACTTTCACATCTCACATCCCTTGTGTCTAGCGCAGAAGCTAACAAATGGGTGCCTTGGGTCCCAGCAATTCACACTTTGGAGCAAACGGTGACTGCAGTTCACATGTCTAAATGGGGGTGGCCTGTGTGTGTGTGTGAGGGGGCAGAGCAGTCTGTCCTGTCTGATGTCCCAGGCTTTTTCTCCATATAAATCATCCCCTAGCCCTAGGTGGCTTGAAACAGCAGGTATGAACAGATGGCAGTGGCTTCTCAGCATCCTGTGTTCCTGGGGCGAGTCCAGCCACAGAGAGAGTGGGGATTCAGAGTGGCCACCAGGAGAACAGTGCATCAAAACTCTGAACTGTGTCTCAGCAACGGCCTGGGGGCCCAGCCGAGAGGAGATGTTCACCGGGAAACTTGCGCAGCACAGAACTCAGTGGCCTCCACCTCAGTAATCGAAAGCACATTCTAAATACATCTCTCAATGACTCCTGCCTCGTGGCTGTTTGGTGCATGCTTGGACAGATGGAGAGGTGGGCTCCCCAGTGGGTCTGGAGCGTGGGCTTCAGAGAGTGCTAATGTTTCTCAGATCTCCTCTGCAAAGCGCCAACTGTGGAAACACTGAAGCTCAGGCCAGGAAATGGAAACACACTGCCAGGTGGCAGGATGGGCTGCTTCTTAATTAAGGAGCCTCCCCAGCTCACGGGTGACGGGTGTGGTTTGTAAATAGTTTATGCACCTGTTACATCCATGTGTTGCGGGAATGCTCCTGGGCTTTGTCCAAGTGGGGTCCAGGCCTCCTTCGCCAGAACAATAGTAGAAATAATATGTGGTCTTTATGGAACATTTATAGTCTACCAAGCTTTGTGCAGTGTGAGCCCCTTTACCTGCATTATCTCATCGAATCCTCCTAGCAACCCTATAGGTAGATGTGTTATTAAGCTCATTTTATATGTGGGAAGCTGACAGCAAAAGGTTAAGCAAACAGCTCAAGCTCACAGAGCTTGTGGGAGAGGGAGTCAGAACTCAAACTTGTAATTAGACAAACCTGAATTTGGAGGCTCAGTTCATCATGTGTGAAACAGGGTAATTCTATCTACCTCTTAGGATACTGTAGGGATGAAAGAAAAGTATATGGACAAAAATCTACCAGCTTGGAATGTGTCATTGGGTGACAATTTGGTAAATGCTTGAATGCCTATTGTGAAGGCTAATTGTATGTGTCAATTCGCTAGGCCATGGTGCCCATATATTTGATCAAATACTATTGTATGTGTTCCTGAAAAGGTATTAACACTTAAATCAGTAGACAGGGAGTAAAGCAGATCGACTACCCTCCATAATGTGGGTGGGCCTTATCCAATCAGGTGAAGAACTTAATAGAAAAAGAGCGACCTTTTTCTGTTAAGAATAGAAAGCACTATGCTGGAATAAGAGTGAATTCTTCCAGCACAATAGTACCATAGTGCCTTTGGACCAGAACTGCAGCTCTTCCAGCACAATAGTGCCTTTGGACTAGAACTCCAGCCTCTCTGTGTACCCTGAAGATTTGCAGCTTATCAAGTATTTACAATCATGTGAGCCAATTCCTCAAAAATATTTTATCTCTCTCTCTCTCTATATATATATATACACACACACACACATATGTATATATATGTATCTCTCTCTGTCTCTCTCTCTTTCTATATATATACACACACACACACACATTCTATTGATTCTGTTTCTCTGGAGAATCCTGACTGAAACACCTATGAATACACCTATGAATAAGAGAATGTTTTAATAATATATGGTTTACCTATATGATATAATATGCAATGTTAAAAAGAACAACAAATGCCTATTTATTTTTAGAGGAGAAGAAAACCAGAACGCGTGTGTGTGTGCATGAGTCTCTATGTTTCCCTGTGAGCATAGAGAAAGATGTGAAAGGATACACGCCTGAGGGATGATGGTGGTGGTTGTGGAAGTGTTATTGGGGTAGGCAAGGATATTCACTTTTTCTTTCTACACTCGATTGTTTGATTTTAGCATATGTTATTTGTGTCACTAAAAGGATAATAAAGTAGATAAGTATAATATGAACATTTTGTTGATTTAAAATTGTCCTCTTCTGTGACTGGAGGCGGTGGGGACAGCATAGCACAAGTCTGTCTGTATCTATTTGTTTTGTGCTGATCTATATTGAGAATATACCCTATCTGGAGGGAGTTGACTGGTGGTGCCTTGAGGCTGCTTTGATTAATACCGCCTCGCCTACACAGTACCCTGACCTATATAAGTATCTGAGTCCAGCTGTAGTTTTAAAGGAATCTCCTTCCACAATTCCTGACCTTGGTTTTTGGGGGTCTGGACAAGTTTGATGGCCCATCGGGTGCAGTTAGGGCAGCCAAGGGTTGCTCTTCCATTGCTGAAGGGTATTAATGCTTAAACCCTCCACCCTCAGCTCTGGGATATGTCAACAAACAGCACCAAGCAGGGACTAGGTACTGGGTGCTGTCCTGGGTGCTGAAAAGTCAAAGAGGGCCAGATTTCCACTCACTATCAACTTTGACTGAAGGTTTACTAGGCAGAGTCATTCTGGAAGCCCAGACAAGTGGAAGCATCTGATCAGAGTGGCCTGGCTTTTGGAATGTGGCCAATTGGACATTATCAGGGAAATGTCAAGCGAATTGAACCTCTTTCCTTCCATCCTTTTGTAGGGTCAGCTGCTCACAATTGGAATTGACTGTTGGCTTGACTGACTTAGTTGAATCAATGTGTGGTTTGTTCCTTCTGCCAACACCAATCTCCCACCTCCATATCCATAGAAGAGCAGGGTCTTTCTCACCTAAGATTATAGAGGATGCCAAAAGGAAGTGAGAGACCCCCAACACCTCCTCAAGCCAGCCAACTTGAAGCAATTCATTCCAACAAACGTTCACCTGAAAAACAATTTGCAATTGCCAATTGCAGGCAAGACTCTCCCCTGGGACCAAAGTGTGATGAAGATCAGATATTTCTGGCAAATAGAGGATTCTAAAGTACATCAAAATGAAGAAGGGCCTCTCCATGAAGTGCACATCAAGACCACCTGGGAGGATGGAAAAATGCAGGTATTTAGGCTCTTTTTAAAATCCCAGGGGAAAAGTACTGTGATAGTGCTATGGGATGAGTGTCTGTTCTATTAGTCATTCCCTATGTCTGAAATGTTGGATGCAAAACAAGGAGGGATGAGAGAAGAGACTGAAGACACTAGCCACGTCACAGTGGGGCTGGCAATCTGCAGACCCAGCTGCAGTGGTTGCCAAGGTGTCTCCTTTCACATTCCACATCTTGTCTGTATCTTTGGGAAGAGCTGATGAGAGGGTGACGATAACCAGCTCATGTAATTATCACCCCTGTCCTAGTGAAGATGGGCTGTGTCTGGATAATAGCAGGAGTCCTGAGCGGCAGCTAGAAGCCGCAGGTGGTTGAGATGCAGATCAGGTTCTGAGCCATCACTGGCTTTAGGGATGATGCATACTGGAACCGGTACTTGTCCATCCTTGAGTGTGGAGAGAGAGGAGGCTGTCAGTCAAATCTGCAGCTGGGGTCTGTAGCATGCAGGGAAAGAGCAATGCCTGGGCACCAGGAGACCAGGGCATTTAGCCTTAGCTCTGACAGTAACTTGCCATGAATTTGGTGAAATGACTCCTCCCCACTTCCCCATCTCTGAGCTCTTTTTAAACTTGAGGGGGGTGATTCCGAATGAGCTTTTATGTTCCCTCCTTATTTTGACAGTTTGTGATCCTCTAAACTTCTGATATCAAGATATAGCCAAACAGAAACAAACCAAGTCAGTATATCTGAAGAACATTAGTTAAATAAATTTTTAAATTACAAAAGTAATATCTGCTCATTATAAATATTCAACTGACACAGAATAAAAAGCAAAATCCCTTATCTCCCCATACTATTTCCCAAAAGCAACAACTGCTAATAGTTTGGGGATGTTCTTTCCTCAGCTTTTACTATGATGTCTCTATGTTTTAAATTGTGAGCTTTACCATTGAACTCCAAAATTTAAATAGTAGGAGACTAGACTGACTCTGAATTAAGACTTAGAAGATACGAACTGGAACTGTTCTCTCCCATTCTGCACAGATGTGGGTCAGTGAGGCAGAGCTGGGAGTATGTGGCATTGTTAGGAGGAGCACCAGTGGTGGGAAATCTTTATCTTTAGTCATAACAAAGGCTCTGGGCTGGGTGGAAAGATCTGGAAGTGCCCACCATATTCCCTTTCGCAAAGGTGTTGATTGTGACTTACACTCCATTAGGCTGGAAATTGCACTTGCTTGTTAATTTCTTAAGCTTCAAAACTTTTCACCCTGGCCTCAGGCTCTCTGCACAGTTTGCTAAAGAAATGCTGTCAATTCACCTCATTTTGTCTGCTTATGGCTGATGACTGGTTCACTCAGGTTTTCGGTGTTGATCTCTCTCTCTCTCTCTCTGTATATGTGTATGTGTATTTGTGTGGAATTGTCTGAGGTAGGTAGGTTTGTGGGAAAGGACTGCTGTTGTCTGCCACAGTGGACTTTTATTCAAGATGGTGCCCAGTGGCCATTTCAATGGAGTCTGAATGGCCTTCATGGTGGCTGGACCTCTGAGCGTGGAGAACAAGAAGAGAGCCTGTCCTGCAATGAGACTTCTGTGCCTGCTTGGGGGTGCTCTTGTGTGGCGGTGAGTTTTAAGTTTGGTCAGCTGGGATTAGTTCTTCCCCAAATCCCTCATGGGATCTGCCCTGACTGGAGGGTGAGAGGCATGAGGGCTGCCCTGAGCAGGTCAGGGCTGAGCTCAGGATGACCTGCCCACACATAGCAGCCAGTGGGTAGTCATCCATGCACCTCAAAGCCGTTTGTGGTGTTGATGCACTGAGGCCCCAGCCCTGCCTTACTCCTTCCTCCAGATGTGGCCAGACTTACGTGGCTCCATTTATTATTACTATTTTTTTTAAAAAAGCAGAACCGTATTATACATATTTTTCTTTGTGCTGTTTCCCCCACTCAATATTTTGTATATAGCTTTCCAAGTCAATAGATATAGATCTGCTTCATTCTTTGTAATAGCTGTGTAGTATTCCACAGAATATAAGATTTTCTTTTTTATTATAAACAATTCTACAATAAACACCCTTGCCCATAAATCTTTTGAACTGGTACTTTTATTTCAGTTGGATGGATCCCCAGAAGCAGCATTGCTCCTGGGTCAAAAGGACTTAACATCTTTAACTTTAATAAATCCTGCTAGATTACTCTCTAAAATGGTTGGGATAATTTACAGTTCCACCAACAGAGTTTGTGAGTGTCCCTTTCTTCCTGCCCTTGTCAGCACTAGATGTTATCAGTCTTCTTAAATTCGGAGGTTGGGAAGTGGAATCTTTTTTTTTTATTTGCGTTTCTCTGAAAACTAATGGGGTTTAATTTAGTCTTAAATTTTACTCTGTGCATTCTCTTTGCAGATGGGCTGGGTTTGGGTTGCATGTGAGGATAGAAGGTGAAGATATTTTGGAAGGTCAAAGAGCTTGGAGAAAATGGGGTGTGTCCTTGATTATTTTCTGATCACATGGGGTGATCTGGTGGTGTCTGGTATTACCAAATGCATACAGATGAAGGCATGGGATTATGGCACAAAACTGAAGCAGCTTAGAAAAATGAAATTGGGGTTGCCTTCTTCATTTTCAGAGTTGAGCATAAATTGATGGGCTTTTTGAGGAGTTAGTGAGCTCTTCATTCCTGGAAGGATTTAAACAGACATAAGAAGACTGACTTCTATTTATTTCTTAAGGACAGAATGGTGAATGAGACAGGCATGGTCTTTGCATTCATGGATCTTAGAGTGTGATGAAGAAGTCATACAGTTAGCAACATGATTTTACATATGCAATCCTCCCTCATCATCCATGGGGAATTGGTGTTTTTATAAAAAGCGGAAATTTGGACATAGGGAGAATTCCTTGTGGAGATGAAGGCAGAAATAAAACTGAAGCGTCTACACACCAAAGAATTTCAGTAAACCACGAGAAGCTAAAGAGAGGCAAAAAAGGTGTGTTAACCCATTCTCACATTGCTGTAAGGAACTACCCGAGACAGAGTAATTTATAAAGAAAAGAGGTTTAATTGGCCCATGGTTCCACAGGCTGTACAGGAGGCATGGCTGGGGAGGCCTCAGGAAACTTATAGTCGTGGCAGAAGGTGAAGTGGAAGCAGGCACATCTTCACATGGCCACAGAAGAAAGACAGAAAGTGTGAGCAAAGCAGGAGGTGCTATACACTTCTAAACAACCAGATCACATGAGATATCTGTCACGTGGTCTATCAGGAGATCTATCACATGAGAGGTCTCTCATGAGACAGCACTAGGGGGATGGTGCTAAACATTAGAAACCACCCCCAGTATCCAGTTACCTCCCACCAGGCCCCACCTCCAACAATGGGGATTACAATTCAATGGGATTTGGGTGGGGACATAGAGCCAAACCTCATGAAAAGGATTCCCCTACTTGCTCCAGAGGGAGCATGGCAATGCCGACACCTTGGTCTCAGACTTCTAGCCTCCAAAACTGTGAGACAATACCTTTCCATTGTTTAAGCCTCCCAGTTTCTGGTACTATTTAATATCAGCCCTAGAAAACTAATACAGAGAATCAGGGAAATCATCAAATCCAGGGTTGGAGGTGGAGTGGGGAGGAGCAAGGATGAAAACTAATACATGGAGCTTCATGGACAGAGAGCTAAGAGGGCATGAGAACTGATTGACAGCAAAGAGAGGAGACCCTGAGGAATGGCCAACACATGTCTTCTGCTCAGTTTGGGTGTCTGCCAGGGCTGGTGCCCGAGGCTGATGGGGAAGCCGACCCAAATGATAGAGGAGGCTTTGAAAATCCACCTGGATGACTCAGGCAGATGGCTGGCTCCTGCACTTACCTGGGTGTGGAATGACGAATCATCCCTGTTTGCCTAGGACTGAGGAGTTTCCTGGGATATGGACTTCCAGTGTGAACACTAGCAAAGCCTCAGGAAAATTGCTATATTGGTCACCCTACCTGGGTGTAACCCCAAAGGGTACAGCTTCTTTGAAACAATGTAAAATCCCAAGGGTGGTTCTCAGGCTAGCCTGCCAAAGCGCGATGATGTTGGCCACACTCTGATTACACCAAGGTGCTGATGGATCTGACCAGCAACAACAAGGGTGTGGCCATGGTGTCTGTGGGTCCCTAATCTTCACAAATTTCAGAACAGAGGCCAGATCAGGGACTTCCTTAATGGAGAACCTGCCTGGTTTTCCTTCTGGTCCTCCAGGATATGCCAGGGGCACCTGTATTGGGGTGAGTGGTGCCCCCCAAAAGATATCTCCTTGTCCTTATCCCTAGAACCTGTGAGTATTACCTTACATGGCAAAAGTTGTGATAAAATTAAGAATCTTCAGAGGGGAAATTTATTCTAGATTATCCTGAAGACAATAGATGCCACCGTAGGTATTCTGATAAAAAGGAATGCAGAGGAAAGTTTGATACAGAAACACAGAGGGGAAGGTGGCATGAGGATGGAGGCGGGAATTGGAGCGATGCAGCCACATGCCCAGGAATGCTAGGGCAGCCAGTCCTAGAAGAAGCAAGCGCTGGGTTGTTCTCCAGAGGCTCCAAAGGGAGTGTGGCCCTGCTGACACCTTGATTTCAGACTTCTAGTCTCTAGACCTGTGAGAGACTCAAATTCTGTTGTTTTAAGCCACCAGGTATATGGTTGTTATAGCAGCTACAGGAAACTGAGGCAGCACCCATAGACTGAGCTTTTAGAGCATCAGACAAGAGAATCCAAGCTTGGGTCCCCATCTGGTCATGGCCACGCCTCCACCTGACAAGCTGTTGCCCAGAGTCACAAATGACAGGTAGCCAGTCGGGGGTCATTGTGTGTGTGGGACAAGTGGGTGAGCGAGGGTCTGCTCCATGCCAGCTGAGCCTCAGCATTAATTCACAAGTGAAGCTGAAAGCAACCTGTTTCTGCACTCGAGAATCATGGGCACTTCTCCCCAGTAGTCAGGCATTAGACTTCACCAGGCAGCTGGTGTTTTGTGGGAAAAAATAGGCACGCAGGGCCCTGGCAATATGATAGGCACAGAAACTGGTAGAAGAGGAGGGAGGCGGGAACTGCTTGGCGGCGGAGTTGGTGCTAATTCATTCAAACAGCTTCTCCCATTGGCGCAGCCTTTTCCAGCTTGTAAGGTGTTTTCGCAGGCCCTTCCTCATCTGCTCCTGGCAAGATCCCTGGGAGGGAGGCCGGGAGGGGGTGCTGATGTGTTGGAAAGACAAAGTTCCGATGACCAGGGGAGGTGTTGGCACCTGGGCCTCCCAGCTGGTGAGCCAGGTGAGGCAGAACCAGCTGCCTCCAATTTAGTGCTCATTCCTCAGCTTCAAGGGGCCTAGGAGTTGAGCTCAGGCAGGTTCCATCAGGTGGCTCCCCTGTTTTGCTTTGGGGGGCAGCTTCTGCAACGCCTGTGAAGGGTTGTCTCAGGGTGGGTTCTCCGGGAAGCAGACAGTGGGCATGCAAGATGTTTTTTAGGGTATATTTTGGGGGCCAATGCCTATGGAAGGGAGGGCGAGGAGGTGGTACTGGACAGAGGGAGAAGTTGAGCTGGAACGCAATCTTCAGTGGTGGCCTCAGCCAACCCCACAGAGAGCTCTGCTGCTAGGATGAGCCTTGACAGCTGTCTCAAGGTGAGGCTAGAAGGCTGGGTCTTTTTACCCCTGGGTTGATCAGTCATTGGATGTGGGCTTCCCCAGAAAGAGGGCATGATCTTGGGTGAGGGACCCTCCTCAGCTGGGCAAGCCCTGGAAGAGGATGCCAGGCGAGGGCTCTCTGCCTGCAGCACTTCCAGCAGCTGGAGATGTGTCCTTCATTTCTGCAGGGGGCCCTGGTGATGTATCATATTATCTGCTACAGGGGCCTTTGAGAAGGCTGGGGGTGACTAGTGGGAGTCAATATCCTATTGAGGCTGTTCTTGGAGTATTGAGGGGGTCTGGAGGAGGCCCAGGGAGTGATATTTCCCAATATCGCATCCTAGAGAAGGTGGCATATACTACAAGAATATTGCAAATAACCATAGGGAAAGCTTTTGAACATACCCACAGCAAAGCTATTTCAAGTAGTTAAGACTTGGTGACTTTTTTTTTTTTTTTTTTGAGATGGAGTCTCACTCTGTCACCCAGGCTGGAGTGCAATGGCACGATCTCGGCTCACTGCAGCCTCCGCCTCCCAGGTTCAAGCGATTCTCCTGCCTCAGCCTCCCGAGTAGCTGAGACTACAGGCACATGCCACCACACCCGACTAATTTTTTGTATTTTTAGTAGAGATGTGGAGGAGGTGGTACTGGGCAGAGGGAGAAGTTGAGCTGGAATGCAATACTCAGTGGTGGTCTCACCATGCTGGCCAGGATGGTCTTGATCTCCTGACCTTGTGAACTGCCTGCCTCGGCCTCCCAAAGTGCTGGGATTACAGGCATGAGCCACTGCTGCTGGCCTTTTTTTCTTTTTTTTGTATTTTTAGTAGAGACAGGGTTTCACCTTGTTGGCCAGACTGGTCTCGAACTCCTGACCTCAGGTAATCTGCCCACCTCAGCCTCCCAAAGTGCTGGGATTACAGGCATAAGCCACCACACCCAGCCAAGACTTGATGACATTTCTAGGGGAAAATTATCTCAGAGTTCCAGCCCACTTCTGGCTCAAACCACCAATCGTTCCTAGGCCAGGGCATTGTCTGCAGACCTGATAAATTATCTGCCAATAGTTGTGAGTTAAGTAGCCTCGGGACACAGGGCTTGGAGAGACACTGGTGAATTGTCGCATGCATCTCTCTTGGTACATAGAAGGTGCATGGGCTTTGAGGCCACAGACACAATTTTAAGTCTTAGTTCTGCTGGTTGCTAGCTGTGTGACCTTGCACGAGTTACTTGACCTCTCTGAACTTCAGTTTCCTTCCCCTATGAAATGGGGGCAATAATACCTACTCATTTAGCTTTTCTTCTGTTATTACATCTCATAAAAAGTGTTAACTGTAGGTAACTGAAAGAAATATGTGCATATGTGTGTTTATATGTATACACACACACACATACACACATACATTGTTATTGTGCTTGCTGGGCACTCACTGTGCTCCCAGCCTTACACTTGGGATGTGAAGAGGGAAGATAATATTTGATTTATTCTCAAACAGCTTACAGTCTAGTGAAGCTGAAACAATATACTTGTGAAGTCATAAGAATATAACTTTCACAATTATTATTTAATTTAATAATAATTAATTTAATTTAATTAAATAATGATTTAATTAAATTATTAATTAAATGCCCTGTGCAAAAGGCATTTTTAACCCCTTTTACAGATGGAAAACTGAGGCTCAGAGAAGGGAAGAGACTTGCCTAAGGTCACAAGGCAGATCAGTGGTGATGGGACAGGAACTAGGACTCAGGTCTCCCCAGTCCCATGAGCTTCTCAGGGACACCCAGGATGCTGACGCTTCTGGGCTTGTCAATTTCCGCTAAGTGTTCCTGCGGAGTGAAACTGTTATTGCTAAGGAAGAGACTGAATGGTTAGTGGAGTTGGGTGGGTTAATGGGGCAGCTGCCTGGAGCAGGAGTAATCCAGGCTGGGGCTGAGGGAAGAGGGACCAAGGGGTGATCTGTTGGGCGCTGCAGGGACCCCCAGTTGTGTAGGAACTGGGCACTGTCAGCGTGCCTGGGGTCAAACTTCATTGTCCTTGCCTGCCTCTGAGCCTGGTGTTTCCATCTTACAGTGGGAAGATAGGACTATGCAGTGTCTGAGGTTCCTTCTGGCTCCACCTTTCCGGGGCTCTGAGATTCTGAAGTAACCCTGATCTGAAAGGAGGGGGCTGACATCCTGGGATGCGGCAAACTTGAATGACTCCTGCTTGCAGAAATGTTGGGGTTGGGGATTGGAGGTGAGGGCTGTGGGAAATGTTTTAAATTATGTTTTTAAAAATTTTTTGAGACAGAGTTTCGCTTTTGTTGCCCAGGCTAGAGTGCAATGGTGTGATCTTGGCTCACTGCAACCTCCACCTTCCAGGTTCAAGCAATTCTCCTGCCTCAGCCTCCAGAGTAGCTGGGGAACCCAGCTAATTTTGAGTAGGACCACCACGCCCGGCTAATTTTTTGAGTAGCACCACCATGCCCGACAAATTTTGTAGTTTTAGTAGAGATGGGGTTTCTGCATGTTGGTCAGGCTGGTCTTGAACTCCTGATCTCAGGTGATCCGACCGCCTCGGCCTCCCAAAGCGTTGGGATTACAGGCGTGAGCCGTCACACCCGGCCTAAATTATCTTTTAAAAACCATTTTAAGCATACAATGCAGTGATATAAATTGCATTTACCATGTTGTGCAACCATCACCATTATCTACTTCCAAAACTTTGTCATCACCCCACACAGAAATTCTATACCCATAACTCTCGATTCCCACTGCTCTTCAGCCTCTGGTAACCTCTAATCTGTCTTCTGTTTCTCTGAATTTGTCTATTCCAGATACCCCATAGAAGCAGAATCACACAATATTTGTCCTTTTGTGTCTGGCTCATTTCACCTAGCCTGTTTTTGAGGTTTGTCCATGTCGTAACATGTATCCTTGTTATGGCTGAATACACCCTTTATGGCTGTGTACACCATTTTTTTGTTTATTCATTCATCTGTGGCTGGATGCTTGGGTCATTTCTACCTTTTGGCTCTTGTGAATAATACTTCTATGAACATGGATAGACAAGTATGTGTTTGAGTTCCTGTCTTCAGTTCTGTTGGGTATACACCTAGGAGTGTAATTGCTGGGTCATGTGCTAATTCTGTTTTGCTTTTTGAGAAACAGCCAGACCATTTTCCACAGCAACTGCACCGTTTTACCTTCCCACCAGCAATGCACAAAGGCTCCAATTTCTCCACATCCTCACCAACATGTGTTTCCTTTTTTTAAATTAAAGCCATCTGACATCCTAATAGTTGTGACGTGATATCTCATTGTGGTTTTGATCATATTCCCCCAATGACTAATGACAATGAACACATTTTCATGTGCTTAAAAGTCATTTATATATCTTCTTTGGAGAAATACCTATTTAAGTCCTTTGCCCATTTTAAAATTAGGTTCTTTACTTTTTTGTTATGGAGATGTAAAATTTCTTTACATGTTCTAGATATTAAACTCATAAGATATTTGATGTGCAATCATTTTCTCTCATTCTATAGGATGTCTTTTCACTTTCTTGATAGTGTCTTTTGATGTACAAAAGTTTTAAATTTTGATGAGGTCCAATTTGTCTATTATTTTCTTTTCTTGCTCATGCGTCTAAGAATCCTCTGCCAAATCCAAGGCCATGAAGATTTACCTCTACATCTTCTTCTAAGAATCTTACAGTTTTACCTCTTAGATTTAGATCTCTTTGATCCACTTTGAGTTAATTTTTGTATATGCTGGGAGAGGTAAGGTAAATTCCTTTTTAACAAATATTTTGTTTAATGTGGTTATGCTATTTTTTGATGGAAAAAACCTGATATTTAAAAGCTAAAGTTAAAAACTAAAACTAAAACAGGGAGAGCTGAAGTAAACCAGATAGACAGGGCCAGAAGCATTCAGATGGTCTTAGACACAAACGCAGAAGTAGGTTTTCAGTGCCTGAAGGAAGAGATTTTTATCAGCTTTGTTTCTATCCTAACCAAGATATGGGGTAGGATGCTGAACTCAGGGGCCCTTTAAATCAGTGCTTCTCAGACACACAGATCATGTGGGCATCTTGTCGATATGCAGATTCTGATTCAGTAGGTCTGCGTTAGGGCCTGAGATTCTGCATTTTTGTTTTTTTTTGTTAACTGTATTTTATTGTGATAAGAAGATTTAACATGAGATCTACACTCAATTTTTTTTTTTTTTTTTGAGACAGAGTCTCGCTCTGTCACCCAGGTTGCAGTGCAGTGGCACAATCTCAGCTCACTGCAACCTCCGCCTCCGGGTTCAAGCGATTCTCATGCCTCAGCCTCCCAAAGTGCTGGGATTACAGGCATGACCCACTGCGCCTGACCCTCTTAAATTTTTAAGCATACAACAAATACAGTATTTTTGACCATAGGTATAATGTTGTATGGCAGGTCTCTAGAAGTTATCCATCTTACCTAGTGGACACTTTATGCCATTGATTAATAATTCCCCATTTCCGTTCTCCCCCAGCCCTTGGAAACACCATTCCACTCTTTGATTCTATGAGTGTGACTATTTTAGATACCTAGTATATGTGGAATCAAGCAGTACAATTGGCCCGCAATCTGCAGGTTTCACCTCCCATTCAACCAACTGTGTATTGAAAATACTCTATTTGAAAAAGAAATTATACAAATACAATACAAAAAAATAAAAACAACATAATAAAAGACAACACTAATAAATATGTAGTATAACAATGATTTACATAGCATTTACAATGTATTAGGTATGATAAGTAATCCAGAAATGATTTAAAGTATATGGGAGGATGTGCATAGGTTATAGGCAAATTCTACACCATGTTATATCTGGGACTTGGGCATCTGTGGATTTTGGTATCCAAGGAGGTCCTGGAACCAATCCCCCATAGATATGGAGGGAGGTCTGTATTTGCCTTTGTGGAATTGGCTTGTTTCCCTTAGCATAATGTCCTAAAGATTCGTTTATGTCATCACCTCACATCTGTTAGGGTGGCTATTATCAAAGAAAAAGATGATGAATATTGGTGAGGATATGGAGAAATTGGAATTCTTGCACACTGTTGGTGGGAATGCAGGATGGTGTGGCTGCTATGGAAAACGGTATAGAGGTTCCCAAAAAATTAAAAATAGGACTATCATATACTCCAGCAATCTTATTCCTGGGTATGTATCCAAAAGAACTGAAATCAGGATCGCAAAGAGATATGAGCATTCCCATGCTCACTGCAGCATCATTCACATTAGCCAAGGGAACAACCTAATGTCCATTGACGGATGGAGAATCAAAATGCAGTGTATACATACAGTGGGGTATTATTCAGCCTCTGCAGTGTTTGAGATTCTGCCCTTCTAACAAGTTCTCAGGTGATGTGGGTGCTGCTGGCCCGTGGAGAGTCCTGGCTCCTGCAGGCATCGGTGTTGAGGTTTGTGGCCTGGTCTATGTGCCCAACCCTCAGCCTTCCTCCTACCGTCTGACCCAGGGATGAGTGGAATAATGGTCAGGACTGGGCTGGCCTGTGAGGGAAGCAGAGAGAGGCCTGTAGGTTTCACCACAGGTTGTGGTTGAGGAGTCCACCTTACAGCCTGGACACTGGCTTAGCAGTGACCAGAGGAACTGAGTGAGGCACCTGGGGTGCAAAATTTAAGGAGTTGCTTGTTTTGGGGGTTGTACAAGTGTAGGGTCAGCATGTATGTGACTGAGACAGTAAGGGTCTCCTTAAATTTCATGCCCCAGGCATCTCACTTGCCTCATCCAGGTTCCAGCCCTGGGCTCAGGGTCCATCTAGGGGACTCTCCTGGCCCATCTGGGACAGAAGGAGCAGATCTAGCTTGAAGACCTCTAGGATTTTGTGGCAATGTGTATGGGAGTTCATATAAAGGATTCCCCAGTGATCACACCCAGACCGGCTACATAATTTGTAGGGCTGAGTGTGAAATGAAAATTCAAACATTGTTAAGAATTTTAAGACAATGGCAGCAGAGAATTCAACCAAACATGTGCCCTTCTGATAGTGGGGACCCCATGAAGCTGCACAGGTTGCAGGCCCTAAGCAGACCTGTAATGAGAGAATGGATGACTTTGTAAGGCAGTGAGCTCCCTGGCTGTGGAACGATGAGGAGGCCCTCCAGCATCAAAACAGAACTGCACTCAAGGTCGCAGTCTGCAGGCGGCATTGCATTTGGAGGGCTGATTCTCTGAGGGTCTGAGCTGGGAACCTTCTGACCCCCATCCTTTGGGCTGCCAGGCCAACCCTGAGAGGAGCCCTTGGTCTCAGTTCTTCAAAGCCACAGCAGAGAGCAGGAGTCAGCTGCATATTTCCCCAGTGCAGGTGGAGTGAGGCTTTGCCTGGGGCCTCTGTCTTTACTCAGAACCTCAGCCTTGCTAAGGGCCTCTCTAAGCAGGAGCAAGATCCTGCAAGATCCTCCCACCAGAGGGAAGAAGGGAAGTTTTGCCTGGGAAGCCTGGGGAGGATTTCTGATGCGAGAGAATCTTGCAAAAGTGACCTGCTTGGAGGACAGACAGAGCTGTTGAGGGCAGGGAGAAGTCATAGCTTCTGGCCAGCAGACAGCAGACAGCAGCCTTCCAGGACCAGTCAGCTCTGGCTGGAGGAAGACCTCTACCCTGGTTCTGGCAACCTGGCTTAGGGTTCTGCTTGACTCCCGGTGTCCCCACCTTATACTCTCCTGAGGGACTCATGACTCAGGAATGCACAGTTTAGGTGTCATGGGCCAGGTCACTGCTGGTCAGGATTGGAGGGTGGCTGCTGAATTGGCCAGGGTTAGGAGCCAGGTGACACGTGGCCTTCGTCTAGATTCCCCCAGACTCCCCAGGCCATGGGGTATTCCCACCTGGCTTGGACTCTATAGCTTCCTCCCTAATCTCTGGGGTTCCACCTGGAGGCTGCCTGCTCCAACTCTATTTCCAACATGCTGGACTCCAAGAGGGCTCCTACTGGTGGACGAGGGGACTGTAGCTCCTGATAACCTCTGGGCAGCATCCCACAGTTAAGAAGCGTTTTCAACGCACTGTCTCATCTTCTCTTCCCCATAACCTTCTGAATGAGATGAGGATCCTTGTTTTATCGATAAGACCACTAAGGAGCAGAAAGATTCAGACTCTGCCCAAGTCAATCCAGAAAAGAGCTTGACCAAGGTTTGAACTGAGATCAGTCCAACTCTGAAACCCAAGCTCATTGTACTACTTCAATCAGCAGTTCTCAAATGGGATTACGCACCGGAGTGACTTGGGGAGCACAGAAAACACAGGTCGCTGGGCCCCTCCATCTTAGTCTATGACAAAATACCGTAGATTAGCAGCTGATAAAAAAGGAAAACGTATTTCTCGTAGTTCTGGAGACTGAGAAGTCCAAGATCAAGGTGACTGCAGATTTGGGGGCTGGTGAGGGCTGGTTCCTCAGTGACGATGTATTCTCGCTACATCCTCACATGGTGGAAGGGGCTAGCTAGCTCTCTGGGGCCTCTTTTTTTTTTTTTCAGATGGAGTTTTGCTCTTGTTGCCTAGGCTAGAGTGCAATGGTTTGATCTCTGCTCACTGCAACCTCCTCTTCCCGAGTTCAAGCAATTCTCCTGCCTCAGCCTCCTGAGTAGCTGGGATTACAGGCACCTGCCACCACACCTGGCTAATTTTTGTATTTTTAGTAGAGATGCGGTTTCACCACATTAGCTAGGCTGGTCTCAAACTCCTGACCTCAGGTGATCTGCCCATCTCGGCCTCCCAAAGTGCTGGAATTACGGGTGTGAGCCACTGTGCCCAGCCTCTGGGGTCTCTTTTATAAGGGCACTAATTTATTTTATAAGGGTGGAACCCTCCTGATTTAATCATCCCCCAAAGCCCCTGCCTTCTAATAACATTGCCTTGGATATCAGGTTTCAACATGTGAGTTTTGTGCGCAACAAATATTCAGATCGTATCACACCCCTAGCTTCTGATTCAGTAGGTCTGGTGTGGGGACTGAGAATCTGCTTTTCTAACAAGTTCCCAGGGGATGTGGATGCTGCTGGTCAGGGGGCCAGATTCTGAGAACTCCGACCTAGAAACACTTCTCTTGTATTCAGGAACTAGACTCAGTTCTGCAGGAACTATGTACCAAATCAGGATGCAAACGCATTGCAGAGCAATGGCAGTGCCAGGTTGAACTCGTGCCACACTAAGCGTGCACCAGGCACTGTAAGGCACCAACTCATTTAATCCTTGTAGCAACTCTGTGAAGTGGGAAGCCTCATTGTCCCCATTTTAGAGATGAGGAAATATAGCCACAGGGGAAAAACTGCCCAAGGTCACACAGCCAGCAAACAGCAGATTTGGGCTTGAAATCCAGTCAGTCTGGCTCCAGAGTGTACCCTGACTTACACCAGCCCGAGTCTTGCAGACCTGGGTGTGAGTCCCTGCTCCATCACTTACCACCCTTACAACCTTGAACATGTTATCTGGTGTTTCTCAGCCTCAGTATCCAGGCTTGTGCAACGGGCAAAAGAGTGGTGCCTGCTCTTTGGGAGTCTAAGGATTAGAAATGATGAATCAAAGGGCCTGAAGGAAGCATGTGGCATACAGTGGCACTCACTAGACAGTAATGACTATTGTTGAGATTGCTGAAAAGCACCTGCCCTCTTCCTTGGGTACAAATCCCTCAGCCAAGGATGTGGGGAAATCCAGGATCTTCTTTTCTCTCCTCCCTCTCCCCATCCTCCAGCTCCCCAAACCCTCAGGCCTTCAGTGTTACTTCTGAATGGGACCCCCTCTCTCAAGCAGATCTGGGAGCTCTTGGTGGCGGTGCAGCATGGGTGCTAGGGATGACAGTGTTCCCTTTGGGGGCTGGGAATTCATTATTTCTGGCTACACTCAAACACTGCCAGCTTTGGAAGTGAGTGCATTTTGCCCCAGATATAGGGACATAAAAGATTTGGCTTCATGGCCAGGCACGGTGTCTCACACCTGTAATCCCAGCACTTTGAGAGGCGGAGGTGGGCGGATCACCTGAGGTCAGGAGTTTGAGACCAGCCTGTCCAACATGGTGAAATCCCGTCTCTACTAAAAATACAAAAATTAGCCGGGTGTGATGATGGGCACCTGTAATCCCAGCTACTCGGGAGGCTGAGGTGGGAGAATTGCTTGAACCCGGGAGGCAGAGGTTGCAGTGAGCCAAGATCGCATCACTGCACTCCAGCCAGGGCGACAAAGAGCGAAACTCTGTCTAAAAAAAAAAAAAAAGAAAATTTGGCTTCAGATGGGCGACAGTTCAAAATCATAAATCACAGACAATCACAGAGGAGCCTTCTTTCCTTGTTCGGGAGGGAAATGGACCCTAACCGTCCTGGTTTTCATTGATGGGATTTTAGGAGGATCTTCTAACAGCTGCCTGGGGGAGGGTGGAGAGGGGCCCATCATGCCAGAGAACCAATTGTGGAGCCTTCAGCAAGTGGGCAGCCCTGCCCCTGCAATTTGGGGTGAAGGAGGCTCTTCCCAAGCCCCTTACCAACTGGTGTGTGTGTGAAACATTACACTTAACCACATGCTTCTGGGCTCCTTTGATAGCCTAGTGGGGCATGTCTTGGTCATGTGTGGCTTTTACAATTATATTCCTTGGGGGTATAACAGGAAGTATGGGCCAGGCACAGTGGCTCACACCTGTAATCCAAGCACTTTGAGAGGCAGAGGCAGGTGGATCACTTGAGGTCAGGAGTTCGAGACCAGCCTGGCCAACATGGTGAAACCCTGTCTCTACTAAAAATACAAAAATTAGCTGGATGTGGTGGTGCACACCTGTAATCCCAGCTACTAAGGAGGCTGAGGCAGGAATCGCTTGAACCTGGGAGGTGGAGTTTGCAGTGAGCTGAGATCGCACCACTGCACTCCAGCCTGGGCGACAGAGCGAGACTCTGTCTCAAAAAAAAAAAAAAAAAAGGAAGTATGAAGACTCTGGAATTTGACAGATTTGGTATTGAACTCCAGCTCAGGCTCTTCTGAGTGCTTTTATAGAACTTCCCAGGGGCCAGGCACCAGTCTTAGTGCTTTAAATAAATTATACATTTAATATTCGTACCAACCATATGAGATAGACACTATTATTATTCCTCTTTCAGAATAAGGAACTGAATCATGGAGAAGTTAAGTAAATTACCCAAGGTCACACAGCTAACAAGTGGTTGAACCTTGAGGTACTGGCTGTCGATGCTATTTATTTAGGGCTGTTTAAAGTGGTTTCTGTGTATTAACTCATTTAATCTCACAAACCCTATGAAGTAGAAATTATTCTTATCCCTACTTTATGGATGGGAATACTGAGTCTCAGAGGTTGGTCTTTTCCAAGTTCATAAGGGAGGCAACATGCCCTGATGGTAAAGGACAGGAGGACCTGCAGCTGGACTGACCAGGGTTCAAATTCCATTGCCACTCTTTACTATCTGTGTGACGCTGAGCAACTTACTTAACATCTCTGACCCTCAATAAAGGAGGGATAGTGATATAGGATAGCAGGGGGTAAGTGATAATAGTATCTAGTACTTACCACGAGATACCATCTACTATAATACTTAGTTCCTTACAATTAACCTGTTAAACTGTTCCAATAACCCCATGATTCTATTACTAGTCAAATATTTATGGATGAAACACAGAGAAGTTACGTAACTTGCCTAAATTCACACAGCTAGAAAATACAAGAGCTAGGATTAGATGATGGGTAGTTAGCTTGGGCAGTCTGGCTCCAGAGACAGTGCTCTTAAGGACTGAATTAAACTGATCACATATGTAACCAGTTTATAGAATGAGCTGTAATTTTTAGGCTGCAAGCAGAAAGTAATTTAATATTTACCCCATTAATTCATTCTCTTGAATAATTTTTTCCTGTTCCCAGATGAAATCTTCAGCAGATCTTTAGCTTTTCTGTGCACTCTTAGGAATTAATAAATACCTTATTTTCCCCCCAGTCATTAAAAAGTCCCGTTTTCTGTATTATCGAAGCTTTAGTCTCACATCCAATTCAAAACAACTTTCTCTTCCCAACCACCTCTTAGCTTGGGCCCCCTTCAGGCTGGGACACCTGCCTTGGGGAAAAGCGGTCATGATTGGGCTTCCTGATGCTTTCCACCACTGAGTTTCTGCACCTCCTCCTTCTCTACCTCTTCTGTGTGGGTTTTCCCAGGTCTGGAGCTGAGGGAGGGAGGAGAGGCAAGGGGTTGAACCAGGTGATCCGTGGAGTTACCACCTGGAGCTGGTGCCCTCTAGGGGTGGTGCATTTCAAACGCTGATCCATTCACTCATGGGACCCTTTGGAGGGTTTCTTGGGTAATGGCAGTACCCTGGGATAGATGGTCCCAGCTTAAGAGGCTTCTCTCAGCCCCTGGCTTCCTGCTGTCTGTCTCCCAACAGACCTATGGTGGATCTCTGGATGGAGGCCCTTTCAAGACAACTTCCTTCTGGAGGGAAGGGTCCATGCCTTCGTCTGCCCTCCTGGAAATGAAACTTCTGCAGCCCCCTCTTCTTGCTGTGTTATTCCTTTAGTCATCACTTGAGCCTTTTATGGTGTCAGTAAGGTACCAGCCCCTGCAGCCCTGAGATTCAGATGACTTGAACCAAGCTTGTGACAGGGAAGCACCTCCTTTCTCCATGAGAAGAGAGAATAGCACAGGATGCCAGAAACCCCCTCTCAAAAAGCATCCTCCTGCTCCACCCTCCCTCATTAATTTTCAAGCCTTTCTTTCCATGCCTTCAAGGTGGGTGATGGATGAAGGGTTGCCAGGTGTGATTTTTTTTGGTCATCCTTCTGCAAGTCTTTCAGAGATGATGCAACAGCTCTACAGGGTATGTGGACACCAAACACCCTCTGCTCTCAGCTTTGCATCTGTAGAAAGTGGTTTCCAAAGATAGCCACTAGTAATCCCTCCATCCATGCACCCACAGGCCAGTCCTCCCAACAAAAGAGGGTTTACTCCTCCTCTCTTGGCCTTTGGGCTGACCTTACAACCTGCTTTGATCAATGGAATGTGGGAAAAGTAATGCCATGCCAATTCTGGGTCTGGCCCTTAAGATGCTGTTTTCTTTCCCTCCTGGAACCCTGTTTCCAAGCTGTAAGGAAGTCAGGCCATGCTGCCGGAGAAAGAGGCCATGCTGAGAGGCCCTGGGGGATGAGATGCCCCATGGAGAGGCCACGAAGTAAGAGGGCAGAAGCATGCCAGCCGACAGTTGGCTCCAATATGTGAGAGACCTTCTCAGACCTTCTGCCCATCAACCACCTGAATGCAGCCACACAAGCAATTGAGATGACGGACATGGAGCAGAAGGTCTGCCCAGTCAACCCAGAGAGTCATGAGAAATAATAAATCATCGTGGTTTAAAGCAAATCAGTCTGGACTGTTTGTGATACAGCTATTCATAGGTAACTGAACCTGGAGCCACTGCTGAAACTGAGATGCCAGGACACCTTCCCCGTTAGCATCTCCTTCAATAAATAGAATACACATTAGGTGCGACTCTGGGAACAGGTATTGATATTGGTGTCATTATTAATAGTTGATATTATAAAGACCTGTGTTGCCATTCTGGCCTTGTCAATTGGTGGACTCATCTTTTTTAGCCTAATGTTTTTCATCTGTGATATGGGAACTTCTTCCATTCTTACATGGGATTGTGGTGAGAATTAGAGGAAATATACTAACAATGGTGTGGGCGTAAATCAGAGATATTTTGGTTGGTTATTCACCTTCTCAACAACGGGGAGCCACAGCAGGTTTTAGAGGAAGGGAGGGCTGACATCCAAGCTACTTTTCACTGTTTAGTTTTACCTGAGTGATTTGACAGGCTCACAGACATGTCCTGGAGTAGCAGGCAGGGAAGAGAGAGGTGATGTGAGAGAGAAGGACAGAGGTCCTTGGGCTCCTCCGCTGTGCTGGGGACACTGGTAAGCATTTGGTTAAATTCTAGAGAGCACTTTTCACTACAAAATGGGCCTGCAGTCTCTTGGTGGATGAGTCCTAGTTCTCCAGCCTCTCCCAGGAAGTAGGCTTCTGCCTTTGGGCACATTTCCTAACCCATTACGGTAGAAGTGTTCAGCCAAGGTTCTCACTGCATGCAGGTGTCCAAGAGATGGATGCGCAAAGCACCTCACCTGAGCCTCACTTCCCAGGCCCCAAACCTAATGGCTGTAACTGAGGCCCTGCAGGCCCAGCTCTAGTGGCCAGGATGATGCTTGAGTGTCCTGCGGCAATGATGCTGCAAGATACTAATAACTGAGGTTGGAAGTTTGCAGGACCAGGGCCTACACCCTGCATGAGGCTGACAGAGCAGGAGTATTGCCATCTTTGACAAGCACTGTCATTTTAAGTCCACCTTGATCAAAAACTGCCTAAATCCAAAAGATATCAGCCTAATGGCTAAGGTCAGCAGAACCATAAACCACAAATCACATCTCCAACCAGAAACATTTCAAACCCCTCCCCAACCAGAGACATGCCAGCCCCGAGATAACTCCCCTCTGACCAGAGACATTCCAACCCCGCCATAAAACTTCTCCCCAACACAGAAATATTCCAAGCTTGTGATAAGCCCCCTCACCCTAAAACCAATATATACTCTTAGTCTGTAAGAGACAATCCTCCTGACCGAAATTGGCCAGAAGCCCCTCTCAGATTTATTTCTCTAAAATAAACCTGTCTTTGACTGTTGAACTACATTTCGAGTTTCTTTCCTCTTTCTTTAACTCTTACAAAGGCTCTCTCTTCTCCTAGGCTGGGGCCAGCAGCTGTTCCTTTGCTTGCTCAGGAAGTAGCTCCGAGGCCGCATAACTTCTCTCTGAGTGAGTAGGTAGATTCAGGGCATAAGGTCAGCACTTTAGGGGAGCTGCTGGCAGAAGGGACTCTGGGAGTAGGGGGCAGGGGCAGGGCAAAGAGCCCTTGGACAAGAGTCTGAAAACTTTGGTTTGGGTCCTTTCGGTTGTTTGCTCATGGTATGACTTTGGGAAAGTCACTTCTCTTTTTGGAGGCTCAGTTTTCTCATCTGCAAATTGGGAATGAACATGCTGCTCTGCCAGTCCTCACAGTGGGGCTATTGTGAGGACTGTTGAGATAATGGGACTGGTGAGGCACTACTTTTCCTCTGTACTTTCTTAGCTAAGGGACTTGAGCTGGTCGATACAGCTGTCAGCTTCTTAGTTTCTTTATCTGTGAAATGGGCACAATAAAATGTTTTGTTTTTTTTTGTTTGTTTTTTGTTTTTTGTTTTTGCTGGTTTGTCATGAGGTGTTTTTTTTTTCCCTTTTTTTTTTTTTTTTTGTTTGTTTTTTTGAGATGGAGTCTCGCTCTGTCACCCAGGCTGGAGTGCAGTTGCGCCATCTCGGGTCACTGCAAGCTCAGCCTCCCGGATTCATGCCATTCTCCTGCCTCAGCCTCCTGAGTAGCTGGGACTACAGGCATGCACCACCATGCCTGGCTAACTTTTTGTATTTTTATTAGAGATGGGGTTTCAACATGTCAGCCAGGATGGTCTCGATCTCCTGACCTCGTGATCCACCCACCTCAGCCTCCCAGAGTGCTGGGATTACAGGCCTGAGCCACTGCATCTGGCCTGTCATAAGGTTTAAAGGATCCTTTAGCTTCAAATGACAAAAACCATCTCTCATGAGTTTGAGCAACAAGGGAAATTGTTGCAATCAGCAGGGGTTTTTGGCACCCTCCAGACCACCCCGCCGTTGATGTGACTTGGCTCCAAAACTCTCTGTTCAACATTTAAAGCTCACCTGGGGTCAAATGTTCCTGTCTGGACCAATAGGCTCTAGCCAGGGAGACAAGAGTCAGGCCAAAGACACATGGCTTCTGTGAATCTACCCACATGGCAGGGTAGACAGCCGTGTGCTGCTCATCCCCCAGAGCTCTGTGAACCAGTGCCTGGTGGCCTGCAGAGAATGGTGGTGGCCACTATCACCACTGTGCCTGTTATGATAGAGAAAGGAGAGCCCAAAGTTATTCCCATCCTGGGGCTGCCCTCCAGAGTAGTTGTAGGGGCCATAGGTAGCAGTTCCAGGTATCTGTTTCTCCTCCATTGTCCAGGCCCTTGTCCTTCAGTCTCCCAGCCAGGTCCTAAGGGCAGCTTGTGGTTCACTCAAGGTTCTCAGGGACATAGGACACTAACAGCCCAGCTCTGTGCTTATTTGCAGCACATGGGAGAGGCTGGAGAGGGGCACACCTCACAGGCGCAGTACATATCAGTCTGTAAGGCACTGTATCAGATCTTCATTCATTTTGATTTTGTTCCTCAGGCATTATTAACTTTCACTAGTGATTAAAACTTTGAACCTTCCAAACGCCACAAAACCATTACAAGGCAAGGCCAAAACTTTAACACACACCTTTTGATTCCTGATTCCCAGGCTAGTGTTCAGAGGTAGAAGTTGCTTGTCTGGTCAGAGAAAGAAGGCTCACATAGGCAACAGCTGCAAAACTCCAAAGGATTGCTACTCATTTATCCCCATATCTTCTCTGCTGCCTGCCCCTCCCTGCATCTATTCAGCCTTCCATTTACCCATCTATCTATCCATCCAACCATCCATCCATCCATCCATCCAGTCATCCATCCATTCATCACAAAATTAGACCATCTGACCCTGTGCTGAGCAATCAGGAGAGAAAAATGAATCAGTGTGGTCCCTGCTGTCAAGGAGATGCACAGGTGAACAGACAAATCAGAGCACAGGATAGAGTCACGAGCTGATAGAGGGTGGCACTGAGGCAAAGGAAGAACATAGAAGCCTGGAAGGATTCATGGAAGAGGTAATGCTTTGTGCTGGAGGCATCAAAGAGCCACTAAAGTGTTTTAAGAAGAGAAGCTGATATGGTCAACTTAGTGTTTTATGGTGGGAGAAGGAACAGGACGAATTGGGGTAAGATATGGTGAACTCTACTATTGTGCTTAACCATTCACTCCCTCTTCCTGTAAGCAGGCCATATTTCCTTACCCATTGCTCTATGACTTGCAATATTTCCATAGGTATTTGATGCCAGGCTGATCTTGTGATCTGTTTTGGCCAATTAAGTGAGAGTAGAGTGACATACACCAATTCTGAGCAGAAGCTTTAAAAGGCTGTGTTAGTCATCTACTGCTGCATAATGAATTACCCCTAAACATAGTGGCTCAACACAATAAATATTTATTATCTCACACAGTTTCTCTGGGAAAGGAGTCTAGGAGGAGCATTGCTGGTTGGTTCTGGTTCAGTCACCCTCGAGGTTTCAGCCAAGATATCAGTTGGGCCACAGTCATCTGAAGGCTTGACTGGGGCTGGAGGATCTGCTTCCAAGGTGCTCCCTCACATAGCCAGTAGTGCTGGCTGTTGGCAGGAGGCCTCAGTTCCTCACCACAACATCTCTTCCATAAAGATGCCAAGTGTCCTAGTGACATGGCAGCTGGCCTGCCCCGGAGCAGTGATCCAAGATCCAAGAAAGAGCCAGAGTGCTTTTATGACCTATTTTCAGAGACTGCACACCAGCAGTTCTGCTATGGGCTGGTCACTAACCCCAACTCAAGGGGAGGAGAATTAAACTGTACCTCTTGAAGCAAGGAGTATAAAAACATTTGTAAAAAGATTTTAAAACCACCACAGAGGCATTGCATTTTTGTGCTGCTCTCTCGCCTTTTCTTGCTAGGAAAATGGCATGTCTCAGACAGGGACTGTTGCTCCAGCCTGAATCCTGGATCCTGCAAGTGCAGGAGAGTTGCAACTAGATCTTGCTGTTGCAAGATTCTAAAATTGAGAGGTTGTTTGTTACTGCAGCATAACCAACTGAAAACTGCCTGCTACAAGGTAGTAGGTCTGAAGTCAGGGAGACTGGCTGAGAAGATGGGGTTTGGCCTAAGGCAGGGGAAGGTGACTTGGAAGGTGGAGTGGCGAGGGCTTTGGTGACTGATGGGCCATGGGGAGAGGAAGTTGCCAAGAGAACTCCCGGAATACTTGCCTGATTGTATGGGGCTCACTCTGAAGGCAGCAGGATATTTTTTAAAAAGACTGGAGAGCCCCCCTGGAGCAACTAGAAGAGGCTTCATGGAGGGGGAATCTGGTGGGAGGGGTTCTTGAAGAGTGGACTGGGTTGGGTAATCTACTGCCAGACAGCCTGCTGCAGCCTGGACAAGCTGAGCTCTGGCTGGGCTCAGGATGATGTTCCCAGGATTCATTCAGTCATTGACTCAAAAGTTAACATTTATTGAATACCTACTATGTGCTAGGAACATTTCTAAGGTTTGGAAATATTAAGATAATCAGAGAAAAAGCTATAGCTGTCAAGAAGTTTAAAGTCTGGTAGGCCGAGTGAGGTGGCTCACGCCTGTAATCCCTGCACTTTGGGAGGCCGAAGTGGGCAGATTACGAGGTCAGGATATCGAGACCAGCCTAGGAAACATGGTGAAACCCTATCTCTACTAAAATACAAAAAACTAGCTGGGCGTGGCCGCAGGCGCCTATAGTCCCAGCTACTTGGGAGCCTGAGGCGGGAGAATAGCTTGAACCCGGGAGGCGGAGGTTGCAGTGAGCTGAGATTGCGCCACTGCACTCCAGCCTGGTGACAGAGCAAAACTCCATCTCACACACACAAAAAAAAAGGAAAAAAAAAGAGAAAAAGAAAAAGAAAAGAAAAAGTCTGGTAGATGGGAGAGGCAATAAACAAGTAACTAGTGTTGGGATCTCCCTTATCTCCTGACCACTGTGTGTTCCACTAGGCGGGGATCTTTCTCCACCTTTCTCTGCCAGGACATCTGCAGGAACCTTTCTGGCACCACCCAATGGCTCATCTGGCAGCTGTGATCTGGATTTGGCCTGAAGAGTGAACTTCCTTCCCCGTGCCCCGACTCGCCCATCTTTGTGTGTCAGCCTTGTCACGTGTTTCTGCACTGACCGTGCCTTGTGTGGATGGAGGTGTTACAGGTAAAGGCAACCTTGAGAGCAATCCAGGGAGGACCAGGCTTTTGGAAGCAAAATTTTTGGCACCAGGGCCTGGTGTGTTCTCCATGTCTGATGCGTGACCTTCACGCTCCTAGTGACGACTGCTGTAGCTGTTACCACAAAATCCAATTTCAAATGATATTTATTTTAGTATCATCGTCTCTGTCTCTGTCTAATTTTTATTCCTATAGTTTCTTCATGCTTCCATTGACAACATCTCAGTTCTCCAAGATGGTCATAAAATAGAGTCAAGGTACATCAGATTTCCTTCCCAGGGGTGATAAGTGAAGTAGAACAGAAAGTCCTTTACTAAAGGAAAACATGTTTTCCTTTTTATTGTTGAAGAATATATGCAAAATTTCCGTGACACAAGATACTTGTTATTAGCCAGTAACTTTTATTATGAGTTTTTTTTTTCTTTCTTAGCAAAGTAGAAACTAATACAAGTGTTTCCCAAGGTTGGACAAAGACTGATCAGACAGAGGTCAATGGAAGATTTGTCATTAGTTTGTCTCCGGCTGGGCAAAAGGAGGAGGTTCCTGGAAGTTCATTCCTTTGTGTGGTGTCTGGAGCCCAAGTCCTAATCCAGGCTCCACTACTGACTAGCTGCAGGATCTTGGGCAATTCCATTGCCTGGTCTGGGCCTCAGTTTCTTTCCTATAAAATGAGGGCCTCCTGCAAATAGACACACTCAGACATCGCTGGTAGTAGTGAGAATTAGCAGAGCCACTTTGCAGAGCAGTTTGGCAATATCCAGCCACACTGAAAATACAACAAAACCTAAGACCAGCAATTCCACATCAAGGTTTCCACCTTAGAGAAACCCCCACTAGGGGTGTGCAAGGGTATTTACTGCAGCACTAATTAATGACAAAAAGAAAAAAGGGAAACAACTTAGATTTCAGGCAATCAGAGGAGTAACTGAATAAAATGGAGTCTATTCATATAATAAAATTAAAAGCGATTAAAGGAATGTGCTAGATTCACGCAGCAATATGGATAAATCTCAAGACTATCATGTTGAATGAGAAAAGTGTGTTTCAGAAAGCAGAGAAGAAGGTTATGTGAAAGTTCTACCCCCTATGCTGATCAACACACATGAAGCAATACTACGTATTATCAGGGGTTTCTGTGTCTATGCCAAAGTTTAAAAATGGAGCCAGAGAAGTGCACATTTAATTCATGATCATGTTTGCCTTGGCAAGATGAAAGAAAATAGAATTAGGAATGAGGAAGAAAGAGACTTTGAATCTGGCTGTCATGTCATAATACATATGTGATTAAATTTTATAAATTTCTAAAAAGGAAGACAAAGCAAGTAACATGAACAAATTGTCAGTTCTGCATGGTAGGTGATAAGTAGGTGCATATGGGTGCTGATTTTATGTTTTTCCTGTATCTTTAAAATTTCTCAACAAAATTAAAAATGAAAGCATATGCATAAAAAGCTGGAGGCCGGGCGCCGTGGCTCACGCCTGTAATCCCAGCAGTTTGGGAGGCCGAGGCAGGTGGATCACTTGAGGTCGGAAGTTCAAGATCAGCCTGGCCAACGTGATGAAACCCCATCCCTACTAAAAATACAAAAATTAGCTGGGTGTGGTGGTGTGCACCTGTAATCCCAGCTACTCGGGAGGCTGAGGCAGGAGAATCGCTTGAACCTGGGAGGCAGAGGTTGCAGTGAGCCGAGATTGCACCAACGCACTCCAGCCTGGGTGACAGAGTGAAACTCTGAAAAAAAAAAAAAAAAACCCTGGAAAGGGCTCATTAGAAGGAAAAAGGTGATTCAGTCCTTTGGTCCCAACTTGCTGGGCCTCTAGGGCTACAGAGAGTGGACTGAGGGTTCCACATCTCTTGGGATTCCTTCCCTGGGAAACTCTACCCACAGTAGCTCTTACTCATCAGCCCAAACCAGGGAAGCCTGTGAGCAGTTGGTGTTGCTAAAACGTGGTATGTGAACAGGAGAAGGTGGGACTATAACAGGAATAGGAGGCCAGGACCCACTCACGAGAGACTGAGGTGGCAGATGGAGCAATCAGGATTGAAAGCGCTGTTGGAGTTTTCCAGGGTGAAAGAGGTAATGGGGAGGAGACACTCTGAGGTGTGAGCGCGGTGCAAGTAAATGAACAAAGATGTGATGGATATGGGCTTTAGGGAGTGGGAATATGGCTCAGAGCAGCTAGAGAATGGAGTGGGTACGGAAGGAGGTGAAGCTGGAGGTGCGTGTTTGGGCCAGATTACGCAAAAGCTGTGAGTAACATGCCCAGCAGGGAGGACTCTATGCTAAGGGGCCGGGGAAGCAGCAGGCCTTGTAAGCCACCCTCTGGCAGCTGGCAAGGAGGCTGGGATGGAGAGGAGGCCCTGGAGACAGGGGGTGCAGCAAGGTCCCACTGTCCAGGTGAGCATCCATGGGCAAGGCTGTTCTGAATTGCAGCAGTGCCAGTGAGGCGGAGGAGTTGAAACTGGCTGGCAGGCACGACTACAATAATTACAAACACCTGCTTTTGGGCAGGCCCACAGCTTAGCACTTTACACAAGTGGATTTTTAAAATCCTCCCAACATCCCCAGGAGGTAAGTATCACGTCCATCATCTCCATTTTACAGATGAGGATACGGAGTCCAGGAGAAGTTAAGAAACTTGTCTGGGGCTCCACCACCAGACAGTGGCAGAGCCAGGCTTTTCACCCAAGCAGTCGCCATTGGAGGCCAAGGCTGGACCACTGCATCATGCTACCTCTAGGATAAACTCTGGGTAGAAACGGTGAAGCCCCCTTTGGGAAAAGATCAGCTAATAAGGAGGTGATGGTGACCTGGCACCCTCTAGCCTTTGAAGGAGGCTTTACCATTTCCAAGGGGCTTTCATCCCAGCCTTGGCACAAGGCAGGTATCAGAATTCCTATTTTAGAGACAAGAAAACTGAGTCTTAGGTGGATTGAAGGACTCGACAAGCCCCCAGCTAGTGACCCCACTGTGCAGCCTATTGACCTTCCAGCCTCCTGGAATGGTCATCCATGCCCACTTCGGGCTGATCTTACACTGCTGTCACTTTAGGCTGGTCCTGCACTGTTGTCTCTTCCCCTCCTTTGCCTTGAAGCATCACAGAAGGCCTCATGGTGTCTTGTTTGTTTGTTTGTTTATTTATTTGAGATGGAGTCTCTGTTGCCCAGGCGGGAGTTCAATGGCGCGGTCTCAGTTCACTGCAACTTTGCCTCCTGGATTCAAGTGATTCTCCTGCCTCAGCCTCCCAAGTAGCTGGGACTATAGGTGCATGCCACCACACCCAGCTAATTTTTGTATTTTCAGCAGAGACAGGGTTTCATTACGTTGGCCAGGCTGGTCTTGAACTCCTGACCTCACGGTCTACCCGCCTCGGCCTCCCAAAGTGCTAGGATTACAGGCATGAGTCACCGTTCCCGGCCCGCAGTGTCTTCTTGACTCTACCTTGTCCTGGTGCCCTTCGCATCCCTAGTTTCACAGGAACGCCCTCCTGAGCACACAGATCCCCTGGAGCCTTCTATTGTCTCCTCGCAGATACCTATTGATTAAAGCGCCAATCAGGCCTTTTGTTGGCCTCTGAGGCCATCTTTCCTCCAGGAGGCCCAATAGAGTAGTGCTTGTGGATATTTTTATGGGTCATGTTTTAAAAATTACATCCAAATTAAATTTGTACTGATTTAATTAGAATGTGGAAGCTGAGGGATTTCTTTATTGCTCTTCCTGCTGGGTCCTGGGCAAATGGCTTCTCTCTGGAAACTGCTGTGCTCACCACGAACAGATGTGGTGCAGGCTGGGCCATCCCTTGTCTGCCTGTAGATTAAATACCCTTAGGAAGTAGAAGGTCAAAACTGGAAGTGTCCTTGAGACCATCAAGTCTTCATCCTTCCTTGCACAGAAGACAGGCTGAGCCCCAGAGACAGGCAACAAGCCACTTAAGGTCACATAGACAGGGCCAGATGGCCTCAACAATTCTGGCATCTTCTAGGAGCCTCTCTCCAGAGAAGAGGGTTGTCTAGTGAGTAAGAATCTCTCCTTGGATGCTGTGAGGCACAGCAGAGCTGGAAGTCAGGGCCTGAGGAATGGCTTGAGGCTCGAGAGACCCCCAGTAGCAACACCCCTAGATATGGCTTTAGGCACCATGCTTTCAGGGCTCTGTTCCTCTCCAGCTCTCAGGTCTGTCTTCTCCTGAGCTGTTTTTAGCCTTAGGCTTTACTGGAAGCAGGACTAGCGTAACAGCAGCAGACTTTATATCTTCTCATCTTGAAATATTTGGGAAAAAGGACTTTTTTTTTTTTTTTTTTTGAGACAGAGTCTTGCTCTGTCGCCCAGGCTAGAATGCAGTGGCACGATCTCCACTCACTGCAACCCCTGCCTCCCGGGTTCAAGCAATTATCCTGCCTCAGCCTCCGGAGTAGCTGGGACTACAGGTGCATGCCACTATGCCAGGCTAATTTTTGTATTTTTAATAGAGACAGGGTTTCACAATGTTGACCAGGCTGGTCTGGAACTCCTAACCCATGATCCATCTGCCTCCCAAAGTGCTGGGATTACAGGCATAGGCCACTGTGCCCAGCCGACAGTTTTTTTTTTTACTTCCCCGAAGCCTCTACTGAGCTCTCCAGTGGGGCATACCTCAGTCCGGCATCCCTTCTGGAGCTGAGGCAATCACAGGGCTGAGATCTAGGGAATGGTGGACCGTCAGATAAAAATCAAAGGCTGTGATTACAAGAAGCCAGAAGGTGGGGTGGGGAGGAATGATCGCACACCCCAAAACAGGTAGGACCACTGGGAAGCAGGTCAACATCATCTTCAATGCACATGGTATGGAACAGCAGTGGTTCAAATCCAAGTGTTATGACTTACAAGCTGTGCAGCCCTGAGCAAGTCAATCGCGATCCCAAGCCTCATAAGGCTCATCTGAAAAACGGAGAAGCTAATCTTCACCTTATAGGGATTTTGTAGGAATTAGAGATATTAATATTATGTATACAAAGCACTTGACACAATGCCTGGCCTGGAGGAAGTCCGTAGTAGGTGGTGAGTTCTGATGGTGATGATGACAGCAATGATGATGATCATGACAGTGATGATGATGATGAGAGTGATGATGATGATGACAGTGGTGGTGATGATGATGATGATGACAGTGATGATGATGACAGTGATAATGATGATGACAGTGATGATGATGATGACAGCGATGATGATGATGACAGTGATGATGATGATGAGAGTGATGATGATGATGACAGTGGTGGTGATGATGATGATGATGACAGCAATGATGATGACAGTGATAATGATGATGACAGTGATGATGATGATGACAGCAATGATGATGATGATGACAGTGATGATGATGATGAGAGTGATGATGATGATGACAGTGGTGGTGATGATGATGATGACAGTGATGATGATGACAGTGATAATGATGATGACAGTGATGATGATGATGACAGCAATGATGATGATGATGACAGCGATGATGATGATGACAGTGATGATGATGACAGCGATGAAGATGATGATGACGATGTTGACAGCAATGGTGGTGATGATGACGATGATGACAGCGATGATGATGACAGTGATAATGATGACAGTGATGATGATGATGACAGCGATGATGATGATGACAGTGATGATGATGATGACAGTGATGATGATGATGATGACAGTGATGATGATGATGACAGCAATGATGATGATGACAGTGATGATGATGACAGCAATGATGATGATGATGACAGTGATGATGATGATGACAGCAATGATGATGATGACAGTGATGATGATGACAGCAATGATGATGATGATGACAGTGATGATGATGATGACAGCAATGATGATGATGACAGTGATGATGATGACAGTGATGATGATGACAGCGATGATGATGATGATGACAGTGATGGTGATGATGATGATGACAGTGATGATGATGATGACAGTGATGATGATGATGATGACAGTGATGGTGATGATGATGACAGTGATGATGATGATGACAGTGATGATGATGATGATGACAGTGATGATGATGATGATGACAGCGATGGTGATGATGATGATGACAGCAATGATGATGATGACAGTGATGATGATGACAGCGATGATGATGATGACGATGTTGACAGTGATGGTGATGATGATGATGATGACAGCGATGGTGATGATGATGATGATGACAGTGATGATGATGATGACAGTGATGATGATGATGATGACAGTGATGGTGATGATGATGATGACAGTGATGATGATGATGACAGTGATGATGATGATGATGACAGTGATGATGATGATGATGACAGCGATGGTGATGATGATGATGACAGCAATGATGATGATGACAGTGATGATGATGACAGCGATGATGATGATGACGATGTTGACAGTGATGGTGATGATGATGATGATGACAGCGATGGTGATGATGATGATGATGACAGTGATGATGATGATGACAGTGATGATGATGATGATGACAGTGATGATGATGATGATGACAGCGATGGTGATGATGATGATGACAGTGATGATGATGACAGTGATGATGATGATGATGATGATGACAGTGATGATGAAGATCTTGGGCTGTAGGTCTGCAAGTGGACACTCTGGTTTTCTTGGTGCCCAAAGAACTGGCTCACATACTTTTGGGTATCGAAATCAATCAGTAAGTTAAAGAATAAAAATAGCTAACAAGAAAAAAATCGAGCGTATCTTTTGGCACAAAATAGAATTGGTAAAGGCTCCAAGAAAAAGTTTCCATTCAAATGCCACTGCTCAATCTGAATATTTAAAAATATCTTCCTACTGAGCATATCCAGTTTCTGTTTCTTGGAATGAAAAGTAGATAACAAAAGTCAACAAACAACTGCCTTCCTTGGCATGTAACAACTACCACTGACTCACTGTCCCAGGCAAATCTGCTGTGGTTCTTTCCTTCTTAGATGAAAGACTCTGTGCTCCTTGAGGGAGATGCCGTTGGGGTCCACTCAATCCTGGAACCAATGAACATTCTTCTCCTTGGCAGAGCCCATGATGATGTGCTAAGGCTCCAGATGTCAATCTTGGGCTGTGGCGCCCAGGGTGGAAGGAACCTCCCACCAAGCCTGACCTTGACCTCATGGCAGTCAGTGGGTGAGCGGATCTGCCCAGCGAACATCCAGCACTCTTGTCTCCGTCATCTGCTTTGGTTTACATGGCACCTCAATGACTCCATGTGCTTTACAAGTGAGAATGTTGAGGTTCAGACAGGAAATCCAAGTCATCTAAGGTCACACAGCAAGAGCGTATCTGGGCCTATCACCTCCGTCTCCTGCTTCCCAGCCATTCCTACTGTTGGTGTCACATAAATGGATATTTGGAAAGTAAACTGATTATGGTAATGGAGCTGTTTAGGAGTAAAGAATCCACATCTCAAACATATGGCTCAAGCAATGTGCTAGGTACTCCAGAAAACACAGATTAGTGACACCCTTGCAGAACTTACATTGTTCCCAGGCAAAACAGTTCCCCATCTCCTCTTGTCAACCAAACCATGAGAGAGCCAGACTGAAAGGTCCCATTCTTTAGCAAGCTCTCTATGCTGTCACCCCCTTCATTGTGGTTCCCAGTGCTTTACATCTACTTTCTGGGCCTTTGCCTCCTTTTCCTTGTATCATGACATTCACTGCTGGGTCTGTGCCGCAGACCTTGGCTGACAGGTGAAATTACTCAGACACAGTTATGCAGTGTAAGAGCAGCTAGGTGACTGCCTGGCTCTAGTGGCCAATGAGCAGCCCCGAGAAGCTGGAGCTGCTTGCTTTTATTCAGTGCAGGCATAATGCGGAAAACCTGGAGGCAACACAACCTGCAGGTAATTAACATTTATTGTTCCCCTTTCAGGGAACCTCATGCTCAAGGATGATCAAAGTTCAGTTCCTGGACAATATAAGTAAACAAGCTTGATCAAGATAGCTTCCCCCTCAGTCCCTTGCACATACTTAGGGTTATAGAACAGCTGCCTTCAGCTATTCTCCCCCAAAGCTATGCGGAGCCTTCCAACCTTTCCCTATAATTTCTCCCACCACTCTGATCAATCTCCTATAATTCACACATGTTTTCCCTGCATTGCTGAAAAGTGAGCCTCATGAGGACAGAGGTTCTGTCTCCTGCTTTTCCATACTCCCCATGGCAACTTGCAGAGCACATGTGCTCAGTGCACTTTCAACAAAAGGATGTCCAAGTGCTGATGACTTCCCCATCAAATAGATCTCACTGCAGCAGAGGAATTCCATTATCTGAGACAGGAATGTCCTTCTTGAAAGGGAACAGGCTTTGTTGAGTCATGAATAATACCACTGATATTCTTTGGGACCTCAGCTCTCTGACTGATGTATAGGCATCTCCATAGGTAACTACACGAAGTGAACTTGGGTGTCAGCCTGAGCCAGAGTAAAAGGATTGGAGCATGTTTGCTATAGCCAGTGAATGGGTCTGACTCAGGGATCAAACATCATGCAATATTCCAGTCTTAACGTTCATTACAAAGCACCTACCATGTGCCAGGTATGGGGCTTAACACAGTAACAACTTCAACGGATTCACTGTCTAATAAAAAAGACTGACTCATAATCAAATGAGGCCATGAGAACAGCTTCAAAACAGGTCTGTAGGAACGCAGAGAAAAGGGAAAATTGGTTTCTGATATAAAGATTCTCAGGGAGATACTGAGCATTCCCTCTGGGTAAAGAAAGCCCAAGGAGGGAACTGGATACTGTACTTCACACAAGTGGCTTGTTCTTCCACTTCATTGCATTGGTTGGTATGGTCCTCTAATGTGAATCCTTCTCACTGTGAATCCTTCACACTGCCTAGATTATGAGTCCCCTAAGTGCGAAAATTCTGTCTTTTGCTTCTCTTTCCTCTTCTTCCTAAGAAGAGATCTAGGCCAGGCTCGGCAGCTCATGCCTGCAATCCCAGCACTTTGGGAGGCCAAGGCAGGTAGATCACCTGAGGTCAGGAGTTCGAGACCAGCCTGACCAACATGGTGAAACCCTGTCTCTACTAAAAATACAAAAATTAGCTGGTCATGGTGGCACATGCCTGTAAACCCAGCTACTCAGGAGGCTGAGGCAGGAGAATCACTTGAACCTGCAGTAAGCCAAGATCACACCATTGCACTCCAGCCTGGACAACAAGAGCAAAACTCTGTCTTAAAAAAAAAAAAAAAAAAAAAAGAAGAAGAAGAAGAAGACAAGGTCTTCTAAACTGATAGTAAGAACTTCACCTTTGTTTCTATTCTTAATTCCCCAAGGGTGGGCCTGGGATTTTGTTTCCTACCTTCCCCCTCACACCTGACCCTGACATGGGGCCCACTGTATGCATAATCTTCATAGATGTGAGGTCTTGTGGTGACTGGTGGACAGGGGTGGTCTCAGCCAGGTCCAGGCAGCCTCATTCACTGAATGATGCAGGACAAGGAGGCTGTCTTCATCTGGAGCTGACTTCTCATGCTGAGAACTGGCAGTGGGTCTGGGGACCGTGAATATGAGCAGAGTGGTTGGAACGGATGCCTGGTACAACTCTTAATTTTTTCTCTTCATTCCCCTCTTTGTCTTTAGGCCAGCATCTACAGCTGGGGCCAGGATTGAGTAACCCCACTTCACAGACAATATATCTTTCAGATTGCTTGAGGTAGAAACACTTTAGTTTTAGTTCCAGAAGTTGATAACCTCTTGGAGACAATATTCTCTAGCCAATTAGGCTATCTTTTCTCTAATTTCTTTTTTTCTTTCTTTTCCCTTTTTTTTGAGACAAAGTCTTGCTCTGTTGCCCAGGCTGGAGTGCAGTGGCATGATCTCAGCTCACTGCAACATCTGCCTCCCGGGTTCAAGCGATTCTCCTGCCTCAGCCTCCCGAGTAGCTGGGATTACAGGCACATGCCACCATTCCTGGCTAATTTTTGTATTTTTAGTAGATACAGGGTTTCATCATGTTGGTTAGGCTGGTCTTGAACTCCTGACATTATGATCTTCCTGCCTTGGCCTCCCAAAGCTCTGGGATTACAGGCATGAGCCAATGCATCCGGCCCTTTTCTTTAATTTCTATGCTATCTTTCCCAAATCTAAATGGGGTGTATTCAATACCCTAAGCACATTCCTGTTGTCCAGGAAGTTTACATGGCCCTTGTTACTCCGTCTTTGCTTTGATGAAATACTAGATTACGTTTGCAGAAAGATGAATCATGCCACAGCCAGGAGAACACTTCTGAGAAAATCACTGAGAAAAAGATAATTGTAGTGCAGAAGGTCTCCAGTCTCCTCAGATCATTCTTTTTTTCTTATTTTCATAAGACAGGAAGAGCTCAAAGAGACTTTAAATCATTGATTGCTGGAACAATGGGTCAGGTACTGAGAAGGTGGAGTCTTTATAAATTGCAGAGGCTTCCTTGCTCCTGTGCTTTGCACGGTTTGTGTGTAGGTGCTAGGATAAATCCTAGACTTCTTACTCTGGCATTTATGACTTATTTTAACTGATATCCACCTGATCTCCATGTGCCATCTCTTTTGTGCCACTTCTAGGAATGCAGAGTCTAGTAAAAAATGCAGATGTAAAAGAAAATTATAATTGAGAGTTGAATGCAATGGTAGAGAGCAACACAGGGGATATAGAGTTGGGGCTGACTTATTTCATTTGAGGTAGCAGAGGGTAACAATTTTCCAGGTAAAATAAACTCAGCTCACAGGTAATCAAGGAAGGCTTCCTAAAGGAAGTGACACTTTGGCGAGTCTCAAAGAATTTGTAACCAGTAAGGGCTATGACAAGTGAAGGGGTGTGTGTGTGTGTGTGTGTGTGTGTGATTTCAAAAAATAGCATGCATGAAGGCCCAGAACTATGGAGAGGATCGAGATGTGGGAGAAATTACAAGTCAGGCCATGTGGCTGGGGCATGCGATTATTGTTGGAGAGTGGCTGGAAAGGGGAGAGTTAGAAGACAACGGGGTAAATCAGAGATCCAAGTAAAACATCTGGGAAATACAGGCTTTCAGGAAATAAGACACTGTGTGCAACCTGATGTAATCCTGTGCTGGCGACAACATTCAGAAATGAGAAAGTAGACAGCTGACTTGGAGCCCTGAAGGACAGGCTTTGTTTCAGCACCACGGCCAGCGGCTAGCACACTTGCGCAGGATCTGAGGCAAAGCTCATTCTCTGATTTTGAGCTGCACCCTAAGATCTCAAAGCGCTAAGGAGTAGGAAGTGGAAGTGGCTGAAGAGTTGATGCTCAGACTCTGGTTATAACGAAGAGTGTGTGTATGTTCATTTATTCTTGGATGAGTGCAGAAGATGCTCTTAAGAAATTAATGCTGTGATTCAAAATTGGGTAGAGTTAGCAGACATTTTTCCTGAATTCATTTCTGAATTTCCTGATTCATTCTTTCTGAAGTGCAGAAGAGTCAAACTTTGAACCCCTATTGTATCCTATGATGAAAATGTTCTCTTTCATGGATGTGATTTAATTACTATATTGGTTATATGAACCAGCTCAGAGACTAGAATCCTTGGTCTCAGCTTGAAGCTAAGGCCTCTCAAAAGAAAACTGCTCATTACAGTCAAAAAGTCAGGATGTACAATGGAAAATTCTCAATTTGTTGAGGATACAATTCATATGAACATTTTTTGACATAAGGTAAAAATAATAACTATATCCAACACCCTTCGCTTCACACACCTTCCATTTTTGGCAAGTCTAAAGAAGCATTTGTTCCCTTTCTTCTGCCTGAGTTAGACTCTGTCCTGTTCCTTCTCTCCTATGAGCATCCACAGGCCTGAGTATGTAACTGAACCATTATTCAGCAAGCTCTCAACTTTTTAATTCATCTGTTCTATGGCCTCTAAGAAAGTGGCCAGGCACAGTGGTTCACGCCTGTAATCCCAGCACTTTGGAGGCCGAGGTGGGCAGATCACAAGGTAAAGAAATTGAGACCATCCTGGCCAACATGGTGAAACCCGTCTCTACTAAAAATACAAAAATTAGCTGGGTGTGGTGGCTCATTCCTGTAGTCCAGCTACTCGGGAGGCTGAGGCAAGAGAATCACTTGAGCCTGGGAGACGGAGGTTGCAGTGAGCCAAGATCGTGCCACTGCCCTCCAGCCTGGTGACAGAATGAGACTCTGTCAAAAAAAAAAAAAAAAAAAGTAAGACTTGTTGGAGAGGAGTAGAAGTTTGCTTGGATTAGACAGGACTGGTGGAAAGAAATGGGTTCTAACCTGAGATCCACAAGAGGGCTTCCTTCCATGGGTCATGGATTCTCAGAAATTCTTTGTAAATATTAAGCATAAAGAACAAAGAGCTAAAAACAGAACTACCATTCAACCTAGCAATCTTATTACTGTTTATATTCCCAGAGAAATAATTCATTCTACCAAAAGATGCATGTTCTTGTATGTTCATTGCAGCAGTGTTCACAGTAGAAAAGACGTGGACTCAACATAGATGTCCATCAATGGTGGACTGGATAAAGAAAATGTGGTACATATACACCATAGAATACCATGCAGCCATAAAAAAGAATGAAATCATGTCCTTTGCAGCAATGTGGACTCAGCTGCAGTCCATTATCCTAAGCAAATAAGCATAGAAACAGAAAACCAAATACTGCATGTTTTCATTTATAAGTGGGAGCTAAACATTGAGTACATAGGGACACAAAGAGGGGAACAATAGACACTGGGGCCTACTTGAGGGTGGAGGGTGGGAGGTGGGTGAGGATTAAAAAACGACCTATCAGGCACTATACTTGCTATCTATCTTGATGATGAAATCATTTGCATACCAAACTCCAGCGACTTGCAATTTACCCATGTAATAAAACTGTACATGGGAGGCCAAGGCAGGCAGATCACGAGATCAGGAGTTCGAGACCAGCCTGACCAACATGGTGAAATCCCATCTCTGCTAAAAATACAAAAATTAGCCAGGCATGGTGGCATGCACCTGTAATCCCAGCTACTTAGGAGGCTGAGGCAGGAGAATCGCTCGAACCCGGGAGGCGGAGGTTGCAGTGAGCCAAGATCGCACCACTGTACTGCAGCCTGGGGGACAGAGCGAGACTCCATCTCAAAACAAAACAAAAACAAAACAAAACAAAACAAAAAAAACTGTACGTATACCTCCTGAACTGAAAATAAAAGTTAAAAAAAAGAAAAAAATTACAAAATGGTGTCTGTGTGCATGCAGGGGTGTGTGTGTCTGTGTGTAGGGGTGTGTGTGTGTGTGTGTAGGGGTGTGTGTGTAGGGGGTGTGTGTGTAGGGGGTGTGTGTGTAGGGGTGTGTGTGTGTAGGGGTGTGTGTAGGGGTGTGTGTGTAGGGGTGCGTGTGTAGGGGTGTGTGTGTGCGTGTAGGGGTGTGTGTAGGGGTGTGTGTGTAGGGGTCTGTGCGTGTGTAGGGTTGTGTGTAGGGGGTGTGTGTGTGTGCGTCTAGGGATGCGTGTGTGTAGGGATGTGTGTGTGTAGGGGGTGTGTGTGTAGGGGTGTGTGTGTAGGGGTGTGTGTGTGTGTAGGGGTGTATGTGTGTGTGTAGGGGTGTGTGTGTAGGGGTGTGTGTGTGTAGGGGTGTGTTTGTGTAGGGGTGTGTGTGTGTGTAGGGGTGTGTGTGTGTAGGGGTGTGTGTGTAGGGGTGTGTGTGTGTAGGGGTGTGTGTGTGTGTGTAGGGGTGGGTGTTCATGATCATGTTTCAAGTAAGCAAGACCATAACTTTCTTTAGATGCTCTAAGAGGCTCATGACTCCTCCAAATGAGTTAAAAACTACAGGATAGAGAAGAATAGATTTAGAGGACTCAACCATCTCTGGCTAAAGTTGCTACTCACATCCCTACCCCACTCCTCATTCTAAAAGTAAGCTCTAAGGTGGGCTAGACTGTGAGCCACATGTAGGGAAAGTCTGTCTATATTTCCTACTGTTAGAGGCCCAGAACCTAGAATGACACTTGGCTTGTAGAGTGTCTTTGAATAAATTCATGGGCTTGATTGGTAGGACGGGGGCAAGTAAGCAGTTTTCAGGGATTCCTATGCAGGAAAACAGGAAGAAAACCCCAGATTCCTAAGGGTTTTGTAGAGGCCTGAGCTGCTCTGGTATGGTCCCAAGTGACCAGGTCAGCAGCGCTGCTGCATAGAATGGCACCCGGTGCTGGGCTTGATCTGTTAATAATGGTGATGTCAGACACATATCCAGGCTCCCAGCAGTGCAAAGCACTCATATCAAATAGTTGATTTTTCCTCAAATCCTGGGATATAGACAAGGCCCTTAGGATAACATATGACAGAAAAAGAGTAGTAGTATGATAGTGGCAGTAGGGGTGTTGGTGAGTGATTTATTCATAGGTCTTCTTCTCACATCAATCAGTGCTTTCCTGGAGCTCCAGAAAGGAGTTTCCTCCATATGCTTCTTTCCTGCTGTCTGCAGGAAAGTTCGCATCATTCAGATCAGGTCACCTGAGTGGGAAGACCTGGGAAGATAATGAATGCGTGTCTCTATGTTGTATCAGGAGGTAAGGGTGGGCAAGCTGTGGGAGGGAGAGCTGAGCTTTACTACTGGCTCTATCATATTGTCTTTAGGTCAAAGAGTCAGGAAAGCTGAGGATAGAAGCTCACTGCCATGTAGACTACGGGAAGAGGGGAAGAAGAAAATCACCAAGGGATTAGAGAGGTCTGTCTGTGGAAGAGGCCAGGCTCAGCCCTGCCTGGGATCTCAGTCTCCTGACGGGGCAAGGACAAAAGGGGCAAGTGTGAACATGTAATATGCTTTTCCTGTGTGGGAGTCCTTATGACATGGTTTGCATCAGAGGCTTCATTCATTCATCCCAAAGACACTAAAGGGTACATGCTTCCATATCCATTGCAGAGATGAGAAAACAGGCAAAGAGGGTGCGAAGTGGCTTGCCCTTCTACCAACAGCTCATTTCCAAGCTAGGAGAAAGACACCGGGGGCAGACAACCTCAAAGTTTTCTTCCATCCTGAAAGGTTGGTTCAAGGAAAGTGTAGTAGAATGAATAATGCCCACCCCGCCACGACCACCACCAAAGATATGTCCTGGTCCCCAGACCCTGTGAATATGTTACCTTATATGGTGAAAGAGATTTTGCAGATGTGATTCTGTTAAGGATTTTGAGATGGGGAGATTATCTTGTATTATCGGGATGGGCCCAGTATACTCACAAGGATACTTAAAAGTAGAAGGAAGTGGAAGAGTTCATCAGAGGAAGATGTGACTGCAGAAGAAAGGCACAGAGATGCATTGCTGCTGCCTTTGAAGATGGAGGAAGGAGCCACAAGCCAAGAAATGCAGCCAGCCTTTAGAATCTGGAAACGGATTTCCCCTAGAACCTCCAGAAGGATCACCATAGCCTTCCCAAGGCTTCCGTTTTAGCCCAGTGGGACTCATGTCAGACTTTCAACATGTCAGAACTGTGAGATAATAAATTTGGGTTGTATTGAGCCACCAGGTTTGTGGCCATTTGTTCCAGCATCCATAGAAAACTAACAGAGATCACAAATGAAAGGAAGCCGGGAGTCGTGGTAGAACAGCTGTAGATAGCTGGGGGTGGATGGGTCAGGAATGGCCCCTCTGAGAACGTGGCATGGAGTTGAGATCTGAATGGCACACAAGAGCCAGTTCTAAAAGATCTGAGAGAACAGCTTTCCAGGTAGAATGCACAGAGCAAAGGACCTGCATTGATGATGAATTGGTGAGTCCAGGAACAGTGAGGTCAGTGTATAGTCATTTAGGACTCATGGCCTGGTCTACCGACCAGCAGTATTGGCATCTCTTAGGGGAGTGGTTACACAGGCAAGTGTCCTGGTCCCATCTGGTTTTTTTTTCTTTTTTCTTTGTTTTTTTTGAGACGGAGTCTTGCTCTGTTGCCCAGGCTGGAGTGCAGTGGCACTATCTTGGCTTACAGCAAGCTCTGCCTTCTGGGTTCAAGCAATTCTCCTGCCTCAGCCTCCTAAATAGCTGGGATTACAGGCACCTGCCACCACGATAGGCTGATTTTTGTATTTTTAGTAGAGACAGGGTTTCACCATGTTGGCCAGGCTGGTCTCGAACTCCTGACCTCAGGTGATCCTCCTGCCTTGGCCTCCCAAAGTGCTGGGATTATAGGTGTGAGCCACTGTGCCCAGCCGTCCTGGTCCCATCTTACACCCATTAAATCAGAACCTCCAGAGACAGAGTCCAGGAAGATGCTTTTTGTGCAATGATCACACTTTTTTTTTCAAATATCACACAGAAAAGTTGAAAGTACAGTACAAAAAACTTCCGTTTTCTTGAAGCATTGGAGAGCAAAGTGCTGACTGCATGCCCCATTACCGTCTAATACTTCAGTGAATATTTTCTATAAACAAGGGCCTTCTCCTACACAATCACAATGTGAGCATCTAAATCAGGAGATTAACAATGACACATGGATGCATCTAATCCTCAGGGCCCATTCCACTTTCTCCAGTTGTTCCTATAATGTGTTTTATAGCAGCAAGATCCACTACAGAATCGTGTTGCATTTAGTTCTCATGTCCCATTAGTCTCTTTTCATCTGAAGAAGTTCCTCAGTTTTTCCTTGACTCTAAAGACCTTGACACGTCTGAAGATTACAGGACAGTTATTTTGGGTCTGTCTGACGCTTCCTCATGATTAGATCCCGTTTATGGATCATTGGCAGAAATAGCTCAGAAATGACGCTGAATTCTTCCCCTGACGTCCTATCCAGGGACACGTGATTTTAATTTGCCCCATTACTGGAGATGCTCACGCTGATCACTTAATTAAGTTGCTGTCTGCCAGACTTCTTCACTATAAAGTTACCCTTTTCCTGTTTGTAATTAATACGTGTTTTGCAGAGGCACTTTGAAATTACATAATTGTCATATTTCTCACTACATATTCAATTTATTTGCTTATTTGTTTCTGTTTTCATGGGCCCATGGTTTCCAATCCTATTCAATGGGTCATAGTCCGCCACTATCATTGTCTAATTTGGTACTTGAATTATCTCGTGGTCCACCAATGGGAGCTCCTTCAAGCTGCCCTTTGTGCCCTGTGACATGTACCCACCATTCTTGGAGCACTTCCTTGCTTTTTGGCACAATAAGACCTTCCAGCTTCTTCGTGTACTTTCCCAGTCTTTGCATCTGCCATTTCTCCAAGAAATCCTTTTTCTTGTTAGTGGAAAATGCCATTTAGATCTAGGTGCTGGACATGTTCATTGCTATGGGACCATTGTTGCATCCAGGCTTTCTCAGAGCACAGAGCTAAGAAACGTGTAGTATACATACACACATGGCATTTATGCCTATTTCTATATCTGTCTCTAAACATTAAAAACCATGAGTTTACCTCGATACAGCCAATTCAAATTCAACATCACAAGGTTCATTCCAGTCTTCTTCTCCCTTTTGATGTTCCTAACTCCCTTCCTTAATAATAACAATTCTGGTGTATTTGTTTCCTAGGGCTACCGTAAAATAAAACAGTGCCACAAACTGGGTAGCTTAAGCAACAGAAATAGAATTTATTGCCTCATAGTTCTGGATGGAGGCAAGGCGTCCAAGATCAGGCTGTTGGCAGGGTTGGTCCCTTCTGTTGACGTGAGAGACAATCTACTCCATGCCTCTTCCCTAGCTTCCGGTGACTGCTGGCAATTCTTGCCGTTTCTTGGCTTATAGACACATCATTGCAATCTCCGTCTTCATTTTCACCTGGACACTTCACTGTGTGCGTGTCTCTGTCTCCAACTTTGCCCTTTTAATAAGGATATCAGTCATATCAGATTGGAGGTCCACTCCACTCTGGTATAACCTCACCTTAACTATTAATAATTGCCTCTTCAGGCCGGGCGCGGTGGTTCATTTCTGAGCTATTTCTGCCAATGATCCATAAACAGGATCTAATCATGAGGAAGGGCCTGTAATCCCAGCACTTTGGGAGGCCGAGGCGGGTGGATCACGAGGTCAAGAGATTGAGACCATCCTGGCCAACATGGTGAAACCCCCGTCTCTACTAAAAATACAAAAAATTAGCTGGGCGTGGTGGCACACACCTGTAGTCCCAGCTACTCGGGAGGCTGAGGCAGGAGAACTGCTTGAACCTGGGAGGCAGAGGTTGGAATGAGCTGAGATCGCACCACTGCCCTCTAGCCTGGCAACAGAGCGAGACTCCCTCTCAAAAAAAAAAAAAAAAAAATCTTCAATGACCCTATTTCCAAGTAAGGTCACGTTTTGAGGTACTGGGATTTAGAATTTTAACATGTAAATTTTCAGAAGGATGCAATTCCACCCACAACACCTGGCTTCTGTTACCTTTAGTGTTTACTTAACAATCCTCCTCAGTGTGATGGAACTTCCATCTCACTGCCTCCTTCTTCCCCACACAGGACTCTCTTTTCCTGCTTGGGCTCTGACCCTGTGTGGATGCTGCTGTTTCCCTACTTGAGCTCTGACACCCCCACCAGTCACTCATCTGCAGGCATGACCTTCTCTCTCGCTTGGGCTTGGGCTCCCCAAACAGAGCTGCCCCCATCACGGGGCTCACTATCTGACATGCATCAGGCCACTCATCCCTTGTGGGAATGTCCTCAGCCAGTCTGGTGCTGTCACCCCTGCCAGGATGTCCCCTGCAGTGTCACCCTCCTCCCCCTGCATGGGTGCTGACATTCCACACTGTCTTCTTCCCACCACATGGATGTCCTCCTCACCCTGTTGACACCCTGACACCCTTTGCTGGGGAGCCTCCCAGTGCCATCACTGTCCTGGCCTCAGCTCTGGGCCATGATGGCTGCCCTCCCATCACTGCAGAGGCCTCCCTTCCTGTGCTACATGTAATGGCTTTAGGACTGAATGTCAGGAAGGAATGGCATAGGAGAAGGCAAAGGAGTGGGAAGGTGAGGAGCAGGAAGAATAGGAATTCGTGCCTCAACAAACTCTCTGGATAATTCTTATGCAGGCTAAAGCTCCCAGCCCGGTGGCCAGTGGGCAGCGGGAGATAGCACAGGCTGGGGCTGGAGACTGGGCAGGGGCCAGATCTTGGAGGGTCTTGTGGGCCTTAGTAAGGAGGCTCTATTTTATTTTATTTTATTTTATATTTTATTTATTTTCTTTTTTTTGTTATTATACTTTAAGTTCTAGGGTATATGTGTACAATGTGGAGGTTTGTTACATATGTATACATGTGCCATGTTGGTGTGCTGCACCCATTAACTTATCATTTACATTAGGCATATCTCCTAATGCTATCCCTCCCCCCTCACCCTACCCCACAACAGGCCCTGGTGTGTGATGTTCCCCACCCTGCGTCCAAGTGTTCTCATTGTTCAACTCCCACCTTTATTTTATTTATTGTTTAAAGACAGCTGACAAAAACAAGCTTATCCGGGGGAAGAAATGCCATCATGAACAATATGAATTAGCTTTAAGTCTCTTCTCCGAAAAACAGGAGTCATCTGTTACCCAAGCGAATTGCCAGCCCCTCCTCTCCATGGTCCTTCCCTTCAGCATTTAGCGTGCCTAAGCCTCTCCATTCTAATGCCACGGAAGCGCTTTCTGATCAGTCTGCTGCTTGCAGCTCTGACTCTCTCTCCCTGTCTTTCCTTTCCCAGCCACGTCTCTTGCAAGCATTTCTAGATTCTTCATTGTCGTGTCCTAAAATCCTATTCATACCTCGACCTCCATGCAGTGTGGCTTCCACTCGGTTTTGTTTTTATTTTACATGCCCTGAGAATAAGGGTTTTAAGAAGATGAACATGACTTGACTTATGTTTTGAAAAGATCCCTCTGGCTACTTTGCAGTGAATGGATTTGAAAAGCCAAGAGAGGAAGCAGGTTGCTCAGTAAGAGGCTGCTGCATCACCAGCTGAGAGAGGATGCTGGTATGGACAGAGTGGCAACAGGGGACCTGGAGAAAAGGAGGCAGACTGGGGATATATTTGGAAGGGCTGGCAGGGCCTTCTGGGGTAGATGGAGGGGTAAAGGAAGGAGAGCAGTCACGGATGATGTGGGGGGTCTTGGCCTGAAGAGTTGGGTGGACGGCAGTGGCAGGAGAGGACTCAAAGAGGAACAAATATGGGGAAGCAGGTTTCTGGGAACCCCGTGTGGGTCATACTTTGAGACCCTTATCTACATGATGATATCAAGTAGGCAGGTTAGATATATCGAATTGGGGTTTAGAGAAGGGGTCAGGGCTGAAGATCCAAATCCACATGTTGAATTCAAAGTCATCAGCGACTGCCTCCTGGAGGAGCCTCTACAAGTGCCTAGCTTTGAAAAATGACTTCACTGTGATGTGGTAAGGGAGGCTGGGAACATCACAGTCGTCATGGACACACTGGCTTCATGGCGGCCATCAGGGAGGGGTTGTCAGCCAGCTGCAAATCACCACCCCCTCCTCTCCATGGTTCTTCCCTTCAGCATTTAGCATGCCTAAGCCTCTCCATTCTAACGCCACGGAAGCACTTTCTGATCAGTCTGCCTTCTGCAGGCAGCTGCAGGTGGACAGCTGCAGGTCACCACTTCCCAACACTGACCTGACACTGACTTGCAGAATGGAGGAAGAGCCGACATCCTCGCATGTATTTGTTTCCAGGACAGCCGCTCAAAGGTAGGACCATTGCCAGGCCTATCAGGTCAAACCCTAAATTGAAGAACGAAGTTTTCTCCAGCTTGACGGTAAGTTCAAGACCTGACTCGGAGCCCCAGGCAGTTCCCGTCACTCTCCAATTCAGAGATTCTGCCATACCATGCCATTAGTGGCCACCTCCATAAGCACAGGGCACTTCAGAGCTTACATATCACGCTGACATCCATGACCCCATCTAATCTTCACACCAGCTCTTGGAGGGTTGGAGAGATTTTTTTTAAGACTTATTTTACAGACGAGGAAACTAAGGCTCAGAGGTGAAGCCATTTGTCCAAGATCACACATTCGGAACATAGTCGAGTCAGGTCTTCAAACCAGGACTGTCTGCTTCTAAAATCTTAACAAACCCTCTGCCTCTATTAGAGTTCATGGCCAACTACCTTGGTTGCTGCTAAGATGTGAGAGCTCCTTGCTGGCAGCGGTTCCTCAAGAAACCAGCCAGGTGCTACTTTCTCCCCAGCCTTGGCTCTTCCCCTTGCTGAGAGATCGCATTCTTTTGTAACTACCTGGCTCACCTGTGGCTTCTTTGCCTCCTGCTTTATTTATTTATTTATTTATTTATTATTTTTTTTTTGAGATGGAGTCTCGCTCTGTTGCCCAGGCTGGAGTGCAGCAGGGTGATCTCGGCTCACTGCAACCTCCGCCTCCCGGGTTCAAGCAATTCTCCTGCCTCAGCCTCCTGAGTAGCTGGGATTACAGGCACCTGCCCATTACAGGCACCACGCCCAGATAATTTTTGTATTTTTAGTAGAGACGGGGTTTTGCCATCTTGGCCAGGCTAGTCTCGAACTCCTGACCTCATGATCCACCCGCCTCGGCCTCCCAAAGTGCAGGGAATACAGGTGTGAGCCACCGTGCCCGGCCCCTGGTCTGTCTTTAACCACTCTCTGCAAGTAAGAGCCGGATCCCTCATTCCACAACTTTGGCTAATTACTCACAATTCCTTCAGTCTCACCTCCCCAGGGCTTCCTGAACACTCTGTTATCTCCACCTGACCTCTTCCAGGGAGGCCTCCCTGATTTCTCTGGCCTCCTGCCCTTCTCCAGGCGTCTTCAGACTGCAGTAGCGCTGATCTCTTCTCCCTCATCTGTCGTGTGCCTATAGCACACGTTACTCTACCAAGCCATACAACAGGGATTATCCACACATGGTCCCATCCATAGTAACTCTTCTGACCGCAGTTACCTCCATCTTAGCATCTTCAAGGTCCAATTCAACATCCCTCCTTAATTCAGGAGAATAGATTAATCTTTCTCTGATTCAGCAGAAGCAAATCAGTCAAATATGGACTATAAGTTGCAGACCCTCATGGGACCTCAAAGGTCCCCTACTTCTACCTTCTATCTTATGCTATATTAAGCTTGTCCAACCTGAGGCCTGCAGCCCAGATGGCTTGGAATGTGGCCCAGCACACATTTGTTAAGTCTCTTAAAACATTATGAGATTTCTTTTTTGAGACAGAGTCTCATACTGTTGCCCAGGCTGGAGTGCAGTGCTGTGATCTCAGCTCACTGCAACCTCCACCTCCCGGGTTCAAGCGATTCTCCTGCCTCAGCCTCCCAAGTAGCTGGGATTACAGGCACCCGCCACCATACCCAGCTAATTTTTTGTATTTTTACAAAATACAGAGATGCGGTTTCATCATGTTGGCCAGGCTGGTCTCAAACTCCTGACCTCGTGATTCGCCCACCTTGGCCTCCCAAAGTGCTGAGATTACAGGCATGAGCCACCGCATCAGGCCCATTATGATTTTTTTGTGTGACTTTTTTTTGTGTGATTTTTTTTAGCTCATCAGCTGTCGTTAGTGTTAATGTACGACATGTGAGCCCAAAACGATTCTTCTTACAGTGTGGCCCAGGGAAGCCAAAAGACCAGACATCCCTCTGTTACACTTTCCACTCCAATATTCTCCCAAAGTCAAGCCTCTCCTGACACCTGGGGACTCGCTAACTCTTAAGGGAAAGTCATGCCTTCTCTGGACAGCTTTCTTACAAACTTTTTCCTTTCCCCCACCTCAAAATGTGCCTACCAGCAACAGCCTCCTCTCCCTGCAGGCCACCCAGGATGGGGCCAATCCTGCTCCAGGGTGGCACTCAGAGGTGGGAAGGCACGGTCCTGACCCCGAGCCTGCTCTTCTTCAGACAAAAGAACTTTTCCATCCTGTATTTCAGCCCCCATCTGCTCCTCTGTCCTGGCCCCTTTCCCAAAAGATGCCCCAGTTTCTTTTGTCCTAGCAACTCTTCTTACCTTCCACACCTCGATGCAAATTCAGACAAAATGCAGCAAGTATTTATTGAGCACTATCTCTTTGCCAGGCACTGGCCTTGGAGCTGAGGACGCAGCAGTAAATTTAACAGACACAAGTCAAGGTGAAGCTCACATCCTGGTGGTCAGCTGCATCTACCATCATTGGAGTCTGCTCCCTAACTCGTGTTTTTGACAGTCAGCCTCAAAATCATGGTTATACACAAGTGTCAGGCACTGTGCTAGGCACTGGAGGTGCAAAGATAAACAGAATATTGTTCCTGCCTTGAAATCCCATAGCCCCATTGGCTTAAACAACCTGATTAACATGTCCAGGTTGAATCTCTCAATCTCTCTCTGTCTCTCTCTGTCTTTTCCACACACACACACACACGCGCACGCACGTGCACACACACACATCAGTTGCAGGAAATCTACCAGCGTCCAGTCTATTAGGCAAATTTGTGCAGATTCCAGGCATCAGTGCCAACCTGAGAAACTTGCCTTCATCTCCCATCACCTCCCCACCCCCTCACTGCCCTTCCCCAGAAAATTCTGGGAGCCAGGTTCCTGGCAGCAGCCTCCAAGGGGGACGTAAGGACAGGCCTATTGAACTGCGTTGCTCTGGAATAGATAAATAGTTATCGCCAGCCAACGTGGTTAAATAATCATCAAACCACATAATTCAGAAATCATGCTCCTTGAGAGTTCCGCATTTAATACCCGACAGAAAATGCTAATCCGCCGCACAAGACTGCGTTTTATTTTTCTAGACAGGAAGCATTTTCTTCAGTCCCATAATGACTTCCCTTGACATAATAACGAAGGAATGTGAATTTAAAACAAGCGGAGAGGCTGGGCGTTCTTTGTTATCAGGGTGGGGGGCTGGTGGCTCGGAAATTGCCTGAGTAACTGCTGACTTGCTGAACTGTGTCGTCATTGAATTCACTGCTTACAAAGACTGAAATTTACCAAATTAAATTTTAGTGAGTAATTTCTTTTCACATAAACAGCAGAAATTAAACCATTGTGGATGTGGTGGATAGGCCATCACATGGAGCTGACATTACATTGGGGAGTGCTGTGAAGTCAGGCAGGAGGAGATCAAGACTTGGAGAGCAGGAAATCCCTCTTTGGACTGGGGGAGGGGTGATCCCGAGCCCCAGAATAAGGCAGGAGAGGTTCAAATCCCGGGTCTCCCACTCCCTATTGATGTGACTCAGGGGATCCTTATCTGTGAAATGGGCATGATTAGGGACTATCTTAGGGATGCAAAATGGATTACATCTATAAAAGCACTTGGCTATCAGTAAAGGTCTGCATACACGTCGGTGGTTATTATGTTATGTAGCTTCTAGCCTAAGGATGTTGAACTGGGAGAAATCAGGAATAAGAAAGGAAGCTCCCTGGAGTACCCTACCTTTTGCAAAGAGGTAGGTAGCTAAAGTTGGCTTCTTTCTTTCTTTCTTTCCTTCTTTTTCTTTCTTTCTTTCATTTTTTTTTTTTTGACAGTCTTGCTTTGTCAACCAGGCTAGAGTGCAGCGACGCGATCTCGGCTCACTACAACCTCCGACTCCCGGGTTCAAGCAATTCTCCTGCCTCAGCCTCCTGAGTAGCTGGGATTACAGGCGCATGCCACCATGCCCAGCTAATTTTTGTATTTTTAGTAGAGACGGGGTTTCACCATGTTGGTCAGGCTGGTCTCAAACTCCTGACCTCGTGATCCGCCTGCCTTGGCATCCCAAAGCGCTGGGATTACAGGCATGAGCCACCGTGCCCGGCCAAAGTTGGCTACTTTCTAACCCATCACGTAGCACAGACAGGACTCAGGGGGCCCAATGCACCTGTGGAAATCAGTTCCACTGGACACAACCGAACAGCCAATTTGTCCAGTGGATTGATGGCCAGTTGGATTGATTAACTACAGCAGACCAGTTGCTGTGAGGCCAAAACAATAGATGAAAAACAGGATATTTGACATCTCTGTCCTTACTGGGGTTGAAAAAATAATGATAAGAAACAGTCCTTTCTTATGTATGTATGGAACAAGGAGGTGGTAGATTGGATTATTGTTTAAAAACATTCCCTCTCTCTTCTCCACATACATGGGAGTTTTTTTTGCTCACTCCTTGGCTTGGGGCTTGGCCATGTGACCTACTTTGGAAGATTAACATACATGATGCAAACAAGGACGTGGAATGTGCTTGTGCAGCTGGGCTCATCCGCTTGCACCTCTGCCATCGCCACGAGAAGAGCTTCTCACCAGCAGATGCTTCCCCTGTATCCCAGGCTCCAGGATAAACATACAAGGAACACACCAGAGCCCAATGTATGGCAAGGAACCCATTCTAACCAAACCCAGAGCCTAAAGCAAAGCCACTCAGCCAGTCTAGCCTAGATCAGACAAGTCTTCACCGATCTCCAGATACGTAAAGGAACTACATCCTTATTGACTCTGGGATTTTTTTGTGGTTGTTTGTTATACAGCAAAGGTTGACCGACACAAACCCCGTTCATATCCACTGGCTCATTCTATCTGCAGAAAACTTCCATAATAGAGATAGGTTAAGTATTTTTGTTTCTCTCTTTTTTAAGATGAGGAAACTGAAGCTTAGAGAGAATAAATGACTTATTAATGGCATGAAGGTAATCAGAGATAGAACCTAGGCTTTTAGTGCTGAGTGTTTTGTTTTTTTTTTTCCCATGTACAATGATGGCTTCTCTACCTGGGAGCTGGGAGCTGGGGAGATCCCTGGGTTCCCAAGAATAGAAAAATAACTTTCTCCCAAGACTTCATAATTTCACCAAAGACCAATCTGTCAGCAGGCTTGGAAGGGCTGAGCGACCTCCCAGGGACAGTTAATAATTGGCCTATGGCTCACACCACAGCATTTTCTATGATTTGGGTTGGTGTCAAAGTGTCGCTGGGCAGAGATAGAAAGCACTCTGTCATGTATAAATGTAACAGGCAATAATGCCAGCTACTAAATAGTATGTCATTCCTAATAATATTGTCAGCCTCTAATCAGTCTAATTTATATTGTCAACATGACGTAATAGTCCACCCGGCATGGGCCTTTAGGAATACGAGATCCAACCATACGAGAGACCAAAGTGAATTTCCACCAGTTCTGACTCTGAAAATCAAATTAAGATTGCTGACTCCCACTTCAGAGGATCAGAGAGAATGTGTCTGAAATACCCAGCATAGGGCCTGATACCTGGTAGGCACACCACGGGGCAGCTGGTGGTGTTTTGTGCTGTCATGCAGCTAGTTGCATTAGCTAGTGATGGGAATCTTGCCCTCGGAGCCAGAGAAAGGAGAGACGGGCCCCAGAAATGCCCTTGCCCCTCACTCTCCTTCCCAGCTCCCCTCTGTGGTCAGTGTGTTTCTTGCTTTGTTTTTTAAGGAAACTGCTGCATGGTTTACAAAGGTGCCTGCACATGTGGTATTTCTGTCCCCCTGCAGCCCCAGAAGCTGTAGGAGATAAGACAGGAGGACACCTCCACAAAGAAGGATCACCTGAGGTCAGGAGTTCGAGACCAGCCTGACCAATATGGTGAAACCTCGTCTCTACTAAAATACAAAAATTAGCCGGGCGTGGTGGCAGGCACCTATAATCTCAGCTACTTGGGAGGCTGAGGCAGGAGAATCGCTTGAACCCAGGAGGCGGAGGTTGCAATGAGCTGAGATTGTGCCATTGCACTCCAGCCTGGGCAACAAGAGCGGAAACTCTGTCTAAAAAAAAAAAAAGAGAAAGAGAAGGTGTTTAGTAAAGAAAAACTCATATATTCTCAGCACTCCATGTACAAACAAAACAAAACAAAACAAAACAAAACCCTTCTTTTCCTACCTCAGTAAGTGGCAGCGCCACTGCCCAGAAATCTGGGCTTCATTCCTTACTCGTGTCCTCCTCTCACCCCCACATCTATCACTGTAAAATACTGCAGAGCCCTCTGTTTGTCTCCATTCCCTGCTATTGCCCTTGTGCAAGCCTCTGCTGGGTCAGCCTCCTCACAGAGCTCCATGCTTTTGTTCAATTTAACCTCCACACCATGGCCAGCATCACGGGTTTGGGTCAGATACTAAATCATGACACTCTTCTGCATACAATTCTTGGCACTTGGTTGCCATCCAAACTCCTGACTGCGGCGTATGTATGAGTCAGGGTTCATCCAGGAAAACAAAATCCACGCCAGACGGATATGAACAGGAAAACGTTAATACACGGAGCAAGCTACCAAGGTGTGCAAGGAGCTGAAAGGGCGACAGGGAAGGTGAGACGGCCCAGAGAAGGGAGAGAGCCGCTCCACCCCAGAGCTGTGGACAAAGGAAGGAGCCGGTGTGACTGGAGCCCAGGAGCTAGGGTCACCTGGTGGGAGCAGGGCCCGTGGAAGGGGATGTCTGATTGATAGAAGATGGAGACACAGACAAAGGGAATCAGCCATTTCTAGAGATTCTGTCCAAAGCAGACAGCACGAACGCAATACCACGGCACTTCCTTTGCCTTACCTTTCCATCTTCTCAACCTTGCAATCCCGTGTCTACGCCATCTGTCCTAGAGAGCAATGTATTTGTGTACACAGGGAATGGTGTACAGTCACATTTTCTAAAACGCTTTGAAATTCCACAAAGCTAGAAGTGAGTCTTGGTGTTCAGAAACAAGAAAATGGATACATAGGCTGTGTTCTTTTTCTTAACTTCAAAAATATTTAGATTCAGGGTGTACATATGTAGGCCTGTTACATGGGTATATTGTGCGATGCTGAAGTTTCGGCTTCCGAGGATCCCATCGCCCAAGTAACGAACGTAGTGTCTGATAGGTAGTTTTTCAACCCTTGTCCTCCTCCCTCCCTACCCCAGCATTTATTGTTCCCATCTTTGTGTCTGCGGGTACCAAATATTTAGCTCCGACTAATAGTAAGAATGTGCAGTATTTGGTTCTCTGTTTCTGCATTAATTGGCTTAGGATAATGGCCTCCAGCTGCATCCATGTTGCTGCAAAGGACATGATTTTATTCTTTTTTACGGCTGTGTAGTATTCCATGGTGGATATGTACTACATTTTCAAAGTTTAATCCACCACGGATGGGCACCTGGATTGATTCCATGTCTTTGCTATTGTGAATGCATTGCAATGAACATATGAGTGCATGTGTCTTTTTGGAAGAACAATTTATGTTCCTTTGAGTATAAACTCAGTGATGGGATTGCTGGGTCAAATGATAGTTCTGTTTTAAGTTACTCGAGACATCTCCAAACTGCTTTCCACAGAGGCTGAACTAATTTACATTCCCACCAACTGTGGTCTAATCACACACCAGACTACTGCTCTACAGGTAACATGAATGGTGTGTGTAAAAACCACAAACAAAGGAACACAGCTGAGCTGGTCCTGTGTGGGTTTATTGTCACATCTGTTCCTTGTCCTTGCTCCCTTCTTCCTGGCAGGGAAGGCTGCCCGGGAGGCTGATCCTAGTCCACTGGGTTTCCCAACTCCAGTGCCACTGGTGTCCAGCAAAGTGGGGCACTGGCAGGAGATTGGAAGGTGAGGGGAACAACCCTTGTCCTCCTCCCTCCCTTTAAGCAGAGCCAAGCTGTTTAAACTTTCACCAGATACTGACAGATTGTCCTTCGAAAAGCCTGTACCCATGTATATACTCCCACTGCAAGTGAGGAGAGAAGTGCCCGTCTCTCCACGCCCTGACTGGCACTTTATGTTACAACATTTGAAAACTAACAGGTGGGTAGTGGACCCTTGTCATTGCTTTAGGGTGTATCTCTCTGCTTGCTAAAGAGATTGAACAATGTGTCCTGTGCCATTGACCATTTGTAGTTCCCTGTGCCGTGGGTAGATTTCTTTTTGTTTTATTTCTGTTTCATTTTTTTTTAGACGGAGTCTTGCTGTCGCCCAGGCTGGAGTGCAGTGGCACGATCTCTGCTCACTGCAACCTCCGCCTCCTGGGTTCAAGTGATTCTTCTGCATCAGCCTCCTGAGTAGCTGGGACTACAGGCACCTGCCACCACAGCTGACTAATTTTTGTGTTTTTAGTAGAGACGGGGTTTCACCATGTTGGCCAGGCTGGTCTCAAACTCCTGACCTCAGGTGATCCACCCGCCTCGGCCTCCCAAAGTGCATGGATTACAGGCATGCGTCACTGTGCCCAGCCTCAGGTTGTCTTTAATTATGTAATTTTTATACTTGTTAACTTTTTCCATAGTCTCATAGCAATTACAATTATTATTATTATTTTTTGAGATGCTGTCTCACTCTGTTGCTCAGGCTGCAATGCAGTGATGCAATCTTGGCTCACTGCAGCCTCTGCCTCCCGGGTTCAAGCGATTCTGCCGCCTCAGACTCTGGAGTAGCTGGGATTACAGGTACCTGCCACCACACCTGGCTAATTTTTGTATTTTTAGTAGAGATGGCGTTTCACCATGTTGGCCAGGCTGGTCTCCAACTCCTAACCTCAGGTGATCCACCCACCTCAACCTCCCAAAGTGTTGGGATTACAGGTGTGAGCCACTGCGCCTGGTGAGATTGCCTTCTCGTGACCCCTGCCTAGTTCTCTTTTCCTTATTGATGTATGGGAGTTCTTTGCTTATTACAGATGTCAAAATTCTTTGTTGTTTATGTTACAAACATTGCTTAGAATGCCTTCTCTCTCCTTGATTTATTTATTTTTTTTCCCTTGGAACTCATAGGTTCCTGCTCTACAAACTGACTGCTGTCTAGATATGTTACACAAGTCTGAAGTATTTTTTCTCATTTGACTCCTGGATTTTTTATACCAGTTTGTTTATTCTATATCTTCCTCTTTCTTTCTTTCTTTCTTTCTCTTTCTTTCTTTTCTTTTTTTGATATTTTCCTCATTTTAGTGACATATGTCTTGAAGTAACTTGTTTGGAGAGGGTGCGCAGGAGCTCCTGTTTCCAAGGCCTCACATGCCCAAAGTGGTTTTATTCTCCCTCAGGCTTTGTTCTCATCTGGCCATGATATGGTTCTTTATTTCTCTACCTTGTAAATGGTAAGTTTAGCTTTCGTCTCTGCCTTCCCACTCGATTTTGAGACGTGGTCTTACTCATCTCTGAATCTGTAGAGCTCAGGACAAAAAGACTGGCAGAGAGAACAAGGGAGCTCTTGCTCCAAGGCCCCACAGTTTTCTTCTATTTCTGAGCATTTGCACCTCACTGTGATGCTCTACGCGCTGCAGGAGCCCCACGCAGGGAGAGCATCTTCATTCCTCAGGGCTTGCTTTGCCCAGGGCGTCCCTGGATTCCACATCATGGACACCGCCGGCTCCGTGGGTTCTGTGTCCATGGCGTCTGGGTGGTCCCGTTACTCTTCTTTCTGTCCCCTCTCTTCCACCCCGGGAAGTACTTACACTTGGCCAGTCTAGAGGGAGCATCTGTGAGGGCAAAAGTTTGGAGCCCAGGGCTAGAAAGGAAGAGGAGGGGCCAGGCGCGGTGGCTCATGCCAATAATCCCAACACTTTGGGAAGCCGAGGCAGGTGGATCACAAGGTCAAGAGATCGAGACCATCCTGTCCAACATGGTGAAACCCCATCTCTACTAAAAATACAAAAATAAGCCGGGCATGGTGGCGCGCACCTGTAGCCCCAGCTACTCAGGAGGCCAAGGCAGGAAAATCACTTGAACCTGGGAGGCGGAGGTTGCAGTGAGCTGAGATCATGCCACTGCACTCCAGCCAAAAATAAAATAAAATAAATAAAAATAGAAAAAAAAAAGGAAGAGGAGGAAGCCCAGCGAGGACCAGGAGGAAAAATATTGCTTCTCACAGCCATAACTATATGGCTCCTTCACCATATAGTTAAAGTCTTCCTTTAAATGTTTGCCACCTGTGTGTATGGGGCAGCGCAGCCTCCCAGGAACATAATCTCTGTGATTCGCCCCTTGCCTCACCACCTCCCAGTTCAGGCAGTGCTCATTCCTGCCAGGAAGCTACAGTGAAAGACCTCACGGTGGATGACAAGGGAAGTTCAGAAGGCCAAAGGACCCAGAAGGTGGAATTCAGGATGCGATGGCTCTGGGGAGGGAGGCAGAGGGAGGATGACCTCTCCACAGGGAGCAGCAGGAAGAACTAAAAACTATAACTCATTTCTCCAACTGCACACATTTAATGAGCACCAGCTGTAACGAGTCACTGAGGGACAATGGGGACATGTGAACAAGATTAACAAGAGGAAGGAGCAGCATGCTGAGGGGAAAAGAGCTTTGAAAGTGGGATCAGAAGCTCTGGATTTGAGTCCCAACTCGACCATTTATTATCTGTGTGTCCTGGGGTAAGTCATTAAACTTCTCTGGGTTCTGCTTTCTTGTCAAATGAGTTGGTCTGTGTGAAAACTGTGCAAATGATGAATTTCTGTGCAAACGTGAAGACAAGCTAGTAATAATATTTTAGGGAATGTTCTACATGTTGCAGACTATATTTTTACCCATCATCTCATTTAGTCTTCCCAATGTCCCCAAGTGGAGGTTATCATCATTCTCATTGAAGGTGAGAACACTGGGATACAAAGAGGGTGATGACTTGAGTGAGGTGACCTCTGGCTACTCGTGGCAGAGCCTTCTGGAAGGAGAACAGTCTCCTGAGTCTCACTCCTGCTCGCTCTTTCTTTCTCTTTCTCACTTTCTTTCTTTCTTCCTTTCTTTCCTTCAACAGCGCCTCACTCTGTCGCCCAGGCTGTAGTGCAATGGCGTGATCTCATCTCACTGAAACCTCTGCCTCCTGGGTTCAAGTGATTCTCCTGCCTCAGCCTCCCAAGTAGCTGGCACTATAGGTGCGCACTGTGACACCTGGCTAATTTTTGTATTTTTAGGAGAGATGTGGTTTCACCATGTTGGCCAGGCTGGTCTTGAACTCCTAACCTCAAGTGATCCACCCACCTCGGCCTCCCAAAATGCTGGGAGGACAGGCGTGAGTCACCGTGCCCAGCCTCAGTCCTGCATGCTTTCTACTCCATGAACCTCTCTCCTACAGGGTGGTGATCAACATCTGGTTATGTGGAAAGTCCTGGATGTTTGGCATTTAATAGACAAAGCAGCGCCTTTGTTTTCCATTTTTCATTGGGATGTTTTGTTGCTGGGCACATATGGTCTTCATTTCCAGTGCTAAATTCTGTGCAAAAGGGCATCACCAGGGGAAGTAACTTAGCACGCCTGGGCCTCGGTTGCCCTAATAATTCTCATGGCCTCCTTTCTCTGGGCTCGCTAGAGTAATCACAAGGCCGCTCTGAGACCACAAAGCTCACCTGCAGGGGTCACAGAGCTTTTGTAGGGTCACAGAGTCTCCCACAGGATAAATAACTGCTTAAACCCAAACCCAGTGGCTCAGAGCTGATGGGAATTATAAAATCACCTACTCCACTTGTTTCCCCTTTCAGATAGGGAAACTGAGGCTCAGAGAGAAAAAGCTGCTTACCAAAACTCACCCAGCAACAAAAACCAGACCAGAACCCAGCCAGGACATACTTGCCATCTCCCCACTGGATGGTCCCCTGGGCATCTTTGGTCACGATCACAACATAAAATCTTTGGAGGCAGCTACAGCTTTGCAGTTCCCATGGTTTAAATCAAGGGCAGGCACACCTTTTCTGTAACAGGTCAGACAGTAAATAATTTAGGTTTGTAGGCTATGCAATCTCTGTCACAAATACTCATCTTTGTCCTTGTCATGCAAAAGAAGCCATAGTCAAAATGCAAATGAATGGGTGGGTATGGTTCTGTGTCAATAAGACTTTATTTACAAAGACAGGAAATAGGCTGTCTTTGTAAACGAAGGCAGACAGGCAGGCCATGGTTTGCTTATCCCTGGTTTAAAGATTAGAATTTTTCCAGGATCTGGTCTGGAGCATCTGAAAGAGTCACCTTCTGCTTCCCCCTGTCTTAGGCCTTATCATGTTGTGTTGGAATTGTCCATTTTCCTGTTTGCCTTCACAACAAGGCTGGGAGCCCCTTGAAGGCAGAGTCTACACCTTGTTCACTGTTGTGTCCTGGGGTAGCACACTGGACCTGCTAGGGAGCGCTTGTTCAGTAAAGCGTTGTTGAATAAATGAACAAATGAATGAGTTCGTGAATTCCAGCGTGGGAATAAAAAGTCTAGAGGACTTAGAGTCCAGCCTTTTGGTCAAAAGAGGGGGAGGCTGGTGTGTGGTGACACTTGCCATGGAGAATCAGAAGGTCAGTTGGCTGAAAGTTCCTGCATCCGAAGCTCCTTGTTCCTGGCTTGTCTGGAGGGGGTTCAGGCTGTGGTGCCATTTTTGAAGCATTATGGCTGGGGAACAGGAAGGTAGATCCTGCCCTGACACCCACGCCTACTGCCCAAGTGCTTCTGGAAGGAGCTATGCAGACAAGGAACACAACCAGAATGGAAATTAAAGCTTATTATGCCACAAATATATGTGTGTATGTGTGTGTGTGTGTACATATATGTATATGTGTGTGTACATATGTATGTGCGCGTGTGTGTGTATGTGCGTGTGTGTCTATATATGTATATGTGTTGGAACCCTAACCACTAGTACCTCAGAATGTGACTTTATTTGGAGATAGGGTCTTTATAGATGTTATCAAGTTAAAATGAGATTATTAGGGTGAGCCCTAATCTGGTATGACTGGTGTCTACCTACATGTTAAGGAGAAAGGCCTGGAACAGACCCATCCTTCATAGCCCTCAGACAGGACCAACCCAGATGACACCTAGACTGGAGACTTCTAGCCTCCAGAACTGTGAGACAAATGCATATTGTTTAAGCCATGCACTGTGGTGCTTTGACGCAGAAGACCCAGCAAACTAATGCAAACCCTTGACTCGAAAAGGAGCAGCACAAGCAGCTCATATCCCATGCCCTGAGCTGATGCAGAGATCTGGCAAAGTTGGAGCACACCACCAGGCTCGTATTGCCCTGCTGTGAAGGCATTTATTAGAAAGGAGTTTTCAAAGAGCTGTTGAAAAGGGAAAGGGTGGCTCCATCTCTGCATTCATCCGTTGGCTCAATGAGCCTCTGTTGCTCTGCCCCAGGTCCTGAAACTTCATAGAGGGTGTCAGGGTTGGGTGAGCCCAGAGGTTGGAAGCCCAGGGAAAGGAGCTGAGGCAAGGACTTACTGAGATAATGTGAACTAGACAGGGGAACGGGCCGTGTGGATGGAGAGCACAGAATAAATGCGGGACCCATGTGATAGGAGGTCTGTCCCCTCTAACCCAGACCCTGGCACTCCCCTTCCTTCCCTTCATTCATAATTAAATGGAGGTGGCACTGGCCTTATGTGTATTTCAGTCCCAGTTATATTAATTTTGCTGAGTTCCTAGGCCACGATGGCTCTATGAATCCTGCCTTTCCTGAGCTAATGGGGTGGCATAAATAACTCCAGGGGAAGCATGCACCCTGGCAGCTCCTAAGTCAGGCTGGAGTTAATCAATCCTCTGCTTGGAGTGTAGCTGAAGGTTCCGATGTTAGGTCAGAGGTTGTGTCTGTCTATGGGCTAATTTCCTTCTAATAGATGCCACTCCAGAAAGTCTAGGTGCCTTCATAAGAAGACAAAGTCTAGGTCAGAAGAAGGCAACAGTGGGAAGTTAAGAATCTGCCCTCTGGGGTGGGTGCGGTGGCTCAAGCCTGTAATCCCAGCACTTTGGGAGGCTGAGGCAGGCGGATCATGAGGTCAGGAGTTTGAGACCAGGCTGGCCAACATGGTGAAACCCTGTCTCTACTAAAAATACAAAAATTAGCCAGGCGTGGTGGCGGGCGCCTGTAGTCCCAGTTACTCAGGAGGCTGAGGCAGTAGCATCGCTTGAACCTGGGAGGGGGAGGTTGCAGTGAGCTGAGATCACACCACTGAACTCCAGCCTGGGTGACAGAGCAAGACTCCATCAAAAAAAAAAAAAAAAAAAAAAAAAAAAATCTGCCCTCTGATGTTCTCCTTGGCTCAGAGACAGATGGAAACTCAGCCAGCTCGTGAGTGAGTTAAGGTGGCTGACACTGCGTCTGGTGTTTCCATCAGGCTCCTGGGAGAGGCTGCTTCATCCTCCCACTGCAGGCGGCAGAGGCCCTGCCAGAGGAGTCCTGCCCATCTGCCTGTTCTCTGCGTGTGGCCCTTCAGCCAATGGCTGACCTGCTCCGGCCCCATCAGAGCCTCCATCTCCTCCAAGAGATGGGATGCACAGGGTTTACAACATACTCCTGCGGCCAGACTGCTTTAGTTCAGACGCTGGCTTCATCTCTTACTTGCTCTGAGACTTTGAGCACGTTGCCTAGCCCTCGGATCCTCCACTTCTTCATTTGTAAGATAGGTGGGGAATGATGAGGGCAACAATCTAGGCTGACCCTACCCAACGACAGGGCTTATTGTACAGACTTAATGAGTGACCTCATGTAAGGTCTTGGGGCAGGGCCTGGCACATCAGAAGTGCTCACTAAGTGTTAGCTATTATTAGATCTCTATCCTCGGGGGACCTCGTCTGTCCTGGTTTCTTGGGAAGCATCTGCAGCAGCTCATGGATGCCCTGGCCTTCCCTCCAGCATCCTAGGAGAAAAGCAGGGCTAAGAAGTAGGTGCACAGGGACCCCATTGCTGGGGGCTCTGAGGCTCTTGCCAGCTTGACTAGGATTTTCCATGCCCCAGCATGGGCAAGGGGTCCACCTTCAGCTCCTTAGATGCTCTGCTGATGGTGGGCCACTGCCAGCCTGCACTGTGACAGGCAGTGGGCTGAGCCTTCTGGGCAGGGTCATCTCTCAAACTGCCTCCTGGGCTCCATGCTTCCAGGACTCTGAAGACAGTGGAGATGGGGGTTCAAGCACCTCCTCAATGGTGCATAGACCTTTACAGTCTACAAAGCCTCTTTACCCCCTTTGGAGATCTTTTCTGAATCTCTCCAGAGCCCAGGGACACTGGCATTTCACAGACAAAGATGCTGAGACTTGCAGAGGCGGTGTGATTTGCCCGAGGGCACACAGCTAGGACAGTGAGACCAGTCTTGCAGCTGCCCAGCTTATTCAGCCTTCCCCGCTCTGGAGAGACTTGGCCCCAGGCTCTGACTCTTAACCAACAAGCTTCTCCCAGTGAGTGTTGTGGCTCCTCAGCCCCAGAGAGCTGATCTCAGGCTGTTTGCTGGGGACAGGGAGCAGGAGACCTCCTACAGGCTATGAGGGGGTGGACCCCATCACCCAGCAGCTCCAAATGGGAGCAGGAAGTCTGGTTCCAAGAGGCCCCAACACAGACTTATTTTCAGAAGTCATTGGGACAAACCCAACTCCCAGAGATGGAGGCTCAATTCATTAAGCTTAGATGATTAATTACAGGGCAATTAAATATTTGATTAAATTAATGCTAAGGTGTTTAAACATTGTTTTGCAAAAAATGTTTGCTCATTAATTAGAATGGCTAACGGCACGAACAAAGCAGGGATGGGGGCTCAGGGGAGACAAGGAAGCCTGGAACTCAACCCGTCTGAGGCTCTCCCCTGAAGAGGCAGGAGTCATCTCTGCCTGCAGCTTCCCCATCTGACCTTGGCACCTCTGTGCTCTCATCTGCAAATGCATCCGGGGAGAATGGAATCTTGGAAGGAGCGCCAGCAGGGCTGGGGGCAGGAAACGTGAGACCTAGTCCTGACTCTGTCACTGACACCCTGATTGACTTTGGAAGGGTCTCTGCCCTCTTGGTCTCAGGGTCTCAGCCCTCCCGTCAGCACAATTGATGAGAGTATCAACTCTCCAGAGTTTCTTCTGGGTCTGACCCTTGAGGAGTTTTGCCCAGCAAGGTCAACATTTTCATTGCTAATCAAAACGGAGACAATAGGGCAGAAGAATGTCTACACTGCTACTGATCCTCACCTCTGTGGGTTCGATGGTGTCTTCTGCAAGGCCTCTCTCTCCAGGGGATGCCCAGCTCTGACTGAGCATCAAGTGGCCTTCAAGCCTTGAGGGACCTTCAAGCCTATCTAGTTTGATGCATGAGCCCCACTCCAATCCCTCCTCCAGTGGTTGTCCATTTACTCATTAAGTAAACATGTAGGCAACTCCTGCTCTCTATCACAGAGATATCTATCCTGCTATCTATGTCTCCTGCCCTCTATAACAGGGATGGAGGGGTGAACAGGATTGACAGTGTCTCTATCCTTCTGAGGTTAATGGTCCAGTAGGGGAAATTGACATTAAATAGATCATTCCCCAAGTTCTTCCGGAATGCGTACTACTTGTGTTGTCACACACTTAGATGTCCAACAGAGGAATTGTCTCTATTTCTAGAAATAAATGTAATCTGTGACTCTGAGCCATTGGCCTGGTGCAGATGCCATATTCCAGTTTGTTGTTGAAAGGGTCCTTTGCAAGAACAGCACCTCATCGACACTCTTTGGCCACGGCACTGGGAGGCAGCAGGGCTGACAATGAAGGGCTCAGCATGCAGCACAGATGCCCATGGGCCCACCCCATTCTTGAGTGGCAGCAGAAAGTGTTCCTTCCTCACATTCCTGCAACCCTGGGTTTCAGGAGCTGGGGTTTCTGACAGTGAACAGTCACAGGCTTGTTGGCATCCCCATGGCCTGGGGATGAGACAAAGCACAGTGTTTCCCCACCAAGAGGTGGTCATGAGGCTTGGCTACCCTACTGAGGAATCAGACATGGTGGTAAGAACTGAGGTAGGGTCTGAGTCAATGAGGAAATCATGGCTCTTCCTCCTCAGAGCAGTCTTGTGCCCTGCCTGGGCTGCAGCAGCAGGTGACAAGCAACAACAGCCACTCTATCAGCAGTGGCTACCAGCAGAGGGGACCAGGTCCAGGTGGGGAACCTCCGCCCACTACCGACCACTGATTGCTCAGCCATGGCAGTGGATCCTCTCCTTTTCCTGTGGGGTGGACCAGGAGAGACTGGGACCAGTTGGGAGGGTTGGGGAGAGCATTCACGAGGACTGAATTGTTGATCCTGGATTGAGTTGTGAAATCAATGAATGGAAAGGAAGAAAGTCCAGTATAGAATTAACTGGGTGTCGGGGAGGCGGGACAGGGAGGGAAGAAGCTGGGCAAGAGTCAGATCCCAAGTGAACTCCGAGCTTCTTGGGCTGATCCTGTGAGGAGCTCTGGCACATAAATTACGCACAGTTTGCCCTTGCTCCACAGTTGGGCATTCTTATTCCTGCACCAGGGATTGGCTATGGGCTGCCCTGACAAGTGCCAGAAATTTTCGGGCACTGTCTTTTCCTACGCAGGCAGGGCTGTGGCTTCAGTAGCCAGAAAGCAGGTCTCAAGAGTCACAGGTGCAGATGATTGAAGAAAAAAGCACAGAGAAAGGAGCCGGGGCAGATGCACTGTGCATAAAGGGGCCTGATAGGTCCGGGCAGAGCTTTAACAATGACCCACCCTCCGGTCCATTTCAGCCCTCTACAAATCCCAACTTCATCTCTTCCGCTCATCCTGAGCTCGTTTGATTCCACTTAGTGTGAAGGGGAAGTGTAACCTAGAGTTTGAGTCTTTGGTCCTTTAAAAGCAGAAGGGGTTATTATTATTTTGTCTCTGGACTCCCATAGCCCCAGCACAGGATCAGGCACTGTACACAGCTGGTTCTCAATCAAAGTCACCTTCTGTCTGTTAAATTGCACAGCTTGGATGACCCTGGAGCCTTGGCTGATGTGGTGGGTGCTGGTGTTGTGCTACCATTGCGGTCTAGGCGTGGGATTCCCCAACAGGCTTGTTCCAGGGCACTGCTCTGCAGAGGGTGACAGCTGGGATTTGTCCCCTGAGCCAGAAGGGCTCCAGTGCTGGCCCAGAGCTGTGTCTCACATTTTATAAAAGGCTGGCCTTGTGGCCCAGGGCCAGTGAGGCCTGCCAGCTGGCCTCTGGCCTGCATGTCCCGTTGGAGTGCCCAGGTGCCCAGAATGGGGGCTTCTTCAGGCAAAGCAGCACCCCTGCCTCTTGCTAAGCCCTGTGCTGCAGTTGCCAATGGGCGTTAGGCACAGGGGTGGCTGAGAGATGCTGTGGTCTGCAGCCATCTCAGCTCCTGAGAGAGGGGTCTGCATGTGGCCAGGAGGCTTGAAGCTGTGGATAAGGACCCCTGCCCTGTTGTCCTTCGTGCATGACAAGACCTGCTGGAGGAGCCCCTCGTCCTCTCTCATTAATACCCTGACCTTACTCTCCGGGGGCCTCTGTTCTTCAGGCCCACTAAGAACAGATGTAGTCAGAGGGGGTCCCTCCCTTAAGAGACTCTACCAGGGTGGGCAGAGACAGGCGTGTAAACCAGCAGGTGAAGCACCACCCTGAGTTCGTTCGTTCATTCATTCATTCATTCATTCATTGAATGTTAGCTCGGTACCGGCAAGGCATGGCCCTCACCTTCCTGGAATGTCTAGTGGGGGAGACAGAACAAACAAGCAAACAACCACAAATGCAAATGGAATGCCGATGCTTGTTATCATTGTGAGGGGAGTCAACAGGGTGCTGGCTGGAGCAGCATGGGGAGATGCAGTTTACCCGGGGTCAGGGAGGGTCTCTCTGGGAAGATGACCTTTGGGAGCTGAGAGAAGGCAAGGGACCAAGTGGAAGGTCTGGAGCAGCCGGGGCTGAGGTCCTGGGAGGAGCTGGGTGTGATCCAGGGGGCAGCAGTGGGCCAAGGAGGGCAGGAGCCAGGAGGAGATGGCCCTGAGGAGGTTGGGGAGACGGCCTGGGCAGCCCTGGGAAGGGCCTTGGATTGAATCCTGGGTGCAAGGGGAAGGCACTGGAGCATTTTATGCAAACTTCAGCTGATAAGTATGGATTTTGTCTTCTGGAAGGCATGTTGAAAATGGACAGATGATGACAGGCGTGCAAGTAGGAAGGTCAGTTAGGAGATAATGGGAACAGTCCAGGTGGGAGATGCTGGTGGGTGGGGACAGCAAGAAGAAGAGAAGCACACAGGTTAAGTCCTTATTTTGGAATCACTGATGTGAGAGAAAAATCAAGATGACAGGAGCACTCTTAGGCTTCTGGTTTTGTGATGGGGTGCATGGCCGAGGCAGGTATGAATCCATCATCCTGGAGAATAACCAGTTTAAGGTTACAAGTGAAGAGTTCCTGTCGGGTTGGGTGTGTCCATTAGACAAGCAAGTAGAAATATCAGGCCGACCTCAGGTACGTGAATTGTGAGCTCAGAAGGGTGATAGCGTCCTTAGAGGGCCATCAGCATACAGATGCCCATCAAGACAATGGGGAAGGGTGTGACCCCCTGCAGAGAGAAAGCAGAGAGGGCCCAGGACAAGGTACAAAGAGTCTCAAACTTTGGAAGGGGAAAAGCAAGGAGACGAACACGGCAGGAGAAAGGCCAGAGGACAGGGCAATGGCAGGGGAGGAGGAAAGCGTTTTCAGCAGGACGGAAACGCGCTAAATGCCATTGAGAGGAGGAGTTGGGTGTGCACCGAAGAGGCCACTGGATTTGAAAATATGGGCGTGACTTACTGATCATGATGCCAAATAGAAAGGAAGACTGTTGCAATAGGAAGAAAACTTTGAGCTCAGAAATCTGCAAGCGCCTCATGATCAAACAGAAGGGTATCTTTCATTGAGCAAAGCAGGAGCAAGCAGGGACAGGCAGAACCTTCCAAAGGGAAGCTGGACACACAAGAGCTCATGCCCAGTGGGTCTGGGAAATGTCCACTCTGATCAACGATTCCCAGGAGAGGTTGGTTGGTGCGGGGTCATTTCTACTTTCTTGTGCGTGCCCAGGCTTGGGGACGAGCAGAGTTTGGAGGCCCACAGGAAAGACAGAAGTCTGAGAAACGTTTGGCCAAGCAAAGCAGAGGTCAGCGGTGGGCAACAGTGGACACATGGTCAAGGACAGATGCAGTTCCAGTGGAGGTGGGGGTGGAGCCAGACCAGGGTGGGTTCAGAGGGTGAGTAGGAGGTGATGGAGTGAGGACCACCAGGGTACAGCTCTTTTAAGATCTATTGTGGGGGTGAGGGGGGAGGCAGGGAGATGGGCTGGTGGCTAGAGGGAAAGGTGGGACCAAAGAATGATTTTTCTAAAGATGTGAGGCCGGGTGCAGTGGCTCACGCCTGTAATCGCAGCACTTTGGGAGGCTGAGGCTGGCGGATCACGAGGTCAAGAGATCAAGACCATCTGGCCAATATGGTGAAACCCCATCTCTACTAAAAATACAAAAAATTAGCCGGGCGAGGTGGCACACACCTGTAGTCCCAGCTACACAGGAGGCTGAGGCAGTAGAATCACTTGAACCCGGGAGGCGGAGGTTGCAGTGAGCCGAGATCTCACCATTGGACTCCGGCCTGGGCAACAAGAGCGAAATTCCGTTTCAAAAAAAAAAAAAAAAAAGTGTCCCTTACATGCTTCCAGCGTGGCTCACGTCTGTTTCCTCTTGACTCAGAGTGAGTTCAGCTAGCTTCTCTCCTGCTTTCCAGCCCCTCCTCACCTGGCCTGGCAGATGATCCCCACTTTCCCTCCAGGCAGAGCTTGCCCTTGGGCGCCTGGAGCTGGGGGTGGACCCAGAATCTTTTTCTTACATCCCACAGGTATTGGAACCTGCACAAAACGTCCTGACTTTCCCTGAGCACACTAGGAATGGAGCAAACAAGCTGCTAAAACCAACAGTTTTCATTCGTAGAACCAAAGCCCTCTGCCAAGGCAAGCCTAGGTTGCCCCCCGCTCCTCTCCCCTCAGCCCACCCACCCACCGCTCTGCTCAGCATCTGGGTCACCAAGAGGATCAGAATGAACAATCCGCTCTGTGAGAATTTAAAAAGCTGGGACAGCAAGGGATTCCCTGTCCCCCACCCAGCCTGCAGCAGCCCCTGCAAATTCCCACATGCCTGGAAGCTTCAAGTTATTTAAACAAATGCGCACTTAACTCCTTCAATTGCAGACATCTGAATTCTCTATTTCAAGCTTGAAAGGAGAGCAGATTATCTTGCGGGAAGACAGTGTGGTGTGGTAGGAAAGACTCAGATTTCAGGCAGGGCGCAGTGGCTCACACCTGTAATCTCAGCACTTTGGGAGGCGTAGGCAGGTGGATCACCTGAGGTGAGGAGTTCGAGACCAACCTGACCAATATGGTGAAACCCTGTCTCTGCTAAAAATACAAAAATTAGCCGGGCGTGGTGGTGTGCGCCTGTAATCCCAGCTACTCAGGAGGCTGAGGCAGGAGAATAGCTTGAACCCGGGAGGCGGAGGTTGCAGTGAGCTGAGGTTGCACCACTGCACCCCAGCCTGGGTGACAGAGGGAGACTCCGTCTCATAAAAAGAAAAATAAAAATACTCAGATTTGGAATCCTATCGGCATTTACATTTTCTAGCTGCGTGAATTTTAGGCAGTTTACTCACCCTCCCTGTGCCTCAGTTTCCATTTGTAAAACGAGGATGTTAGGAAGAACCCCTCCGTACCTGCCTCATAGGCCTGACGTCGAAATCAGGTGAGTGTTTGTGGGGCTGCTTTAGAAACTGTGGCCCAAGGGATGATAGGAGCGAGAAGGTCACTGGGCTTCCCATGGGTGCTGCTCGCAGAGCGCCTGAACATCGCTTTTGCCGGAGGAGGCGCGGTGCTGTGCAGCGTGGGCTCTGTTTTCAGCTTGAATCCCACAGAAGCAGTAACTGTTCTGGCTAATTGGAGCAGAATAAAAGTCTCCCCCAGTGCCCCAGAAAGCAAGCAGCCAGGAGAGAAAGCACCGACGGGGGCCGACTGCTGCGGGGTACACAGAAGAGGATGCAGGGATGAGCCGGCAGGGAGAGCGGACAGCAAGCCCGGAGGGACCCGGGAAGGAGCTCAGCTGCTTTGTGGTGGCGGCTGTGCGGAGGATCTGGAAATGAATATCCAAAGAGTGTTTTACTTTGTCTCATGCACTTAGGTCTCAGTTAACTTTTAGTCAAAATCATCTAGTTCCCCTTTCAAAGTGAGGTTTCAATCATTGTCATTGAACCCTCCAGTCTTTTTTTTTTTTTTTTTTTTTTTTTTTTTTGAGACGGAGTCTCGCTCTGTCGCCCAGGCTGGAGTGCAGTGGCGCGATCTCGGCTCACTGCAAGCTCCGCCTCCCGGGTGAACCCTCCAGTCTTAATAAGTTTTTAAAGTTTAAAAGTCACTCTTGGAGAAGCTTGGGTATGGCCTATTTTGCTAATTCCAGTTAAAACCTGGGTGCCCTGAAAAGGGTTCAAGACAGGAAATTCTATCGAAAACACACCATTTATCTCCCTGTGTTTGCGGATCCTCCAGCAATAAGCGATGTTCACGCCTTTGAAAATGGAAACATACCTTCTGAAACATTAATTTTGCCAAGAAAGGTGGGAGGTGGAATTGGAATACCTGGGTTGCAATTCCAGCTCTGTCACTAGGGGAGAATTTCACCATTCATTCAATATTCAATCCACAAAGGATTGTTGAAAAAAATGAAGGCCAAAATGGAGGATGTTAAACTCATCTTAATAATCACCCCAAATATAATTTGATAAAATGTAGTCATTAAAAAAATTATAACCCAAGAATTCAGGGATTTTTCAACAGGATAAAACATACCTATTTCAAAGCAAAAATTGCACTGGTGAAACACCAGTAGCTTTAAAATTAGGAACAAAAAAGAAAGCCTATTATCACACTGATAATTCATTAACAAGTTAAGGCTGGGCACCGTGGCTCACACCTGTAATCCCAGCACTTTAGAAGGCTGAGGCGGGTGGATCATCTGAGGTCAGGAGCTTGAGATCAGCCTGGCCAACATGGTAAAACCCCATCTCTACTAAAAATACAAAAAAAAAAAAAAAGATTAGCTAGGCATGGTGATGGGCACCTGTAATCCCAGCTACTTGGGAGGCTGAGGCAGGAGAATCACTTGAACCCGTGAGATGGAGGTTGCAGTGAGCTGCAATTGCACCACTGCACTCCAGCCTGGGCAACAAGAGCGAGACTGTCTAAAAACAAACAAACAAACAAACACCAAGTTAACTTAAACCCTACCAAATTCCTAAAAGGATTTAAGGTAGTGGTGCAATTTAATCTTGTTTGGACATCCCAGTCAATTTAGTAAGGCAAGATAAAATAAATTGGGGGAAAAAAGGGACAACATGAGAATATTTGTATGGATAGTGAATACAAAAGAATCAGTACAAACTCACAAATTAAAGAGTTTAAGGGAGAGGACAAATGCAAACTACATACATAAAAATTGATAGTCCTGAACACCACACTAGCTAGAAAATATAATGGAAAAAAACCATTTACAACACAAAAAAGTGATCTAACATACTTAGGAATAAACATATGCCTGACCTTTTTTTTTTTTTTTTTTTTGAGACGGAGTCTTGCTCTGTGGCCCAGGCTGGAGTGCAGTGGTGCGATCTCAGCTCACTGCAAGCTCCGCCTCCCGGGTTCACGCCATTCTCCTGCCTCAGCCTCCTGAGTAGCTGGGACTACAATCGCCCGCCACCACGCCTGGCTAATTTTTTTGTATTTTTAGTAGAGACGGGGTTTCACTGTGTTAGCCAGGATGATCTTGATCGCCTGACCTCGTGATCCACTCGCCTCGGCCTCCCAAAGTGCTGGGATTACAGGCGTGAGCCACCGCGCCTGGCCGCCTGACCTTTATCAGAAAAGTTGCACATCCTAATCGAGTGGGGGTGGGGAAAGACAAGACGAGCACATTTGGTATTATGAAAATGTCTCACTACCTTAGGTGAATTCACAAACATAGCCTACCCCAAATCGATCTCAACAGTACTTCTCTGAACACAACTGATTCAGGAAAAACAAACAGATAAGGATTTCAAAGGACAGTCTAAGAAAAAAGAGTAAATCCCACGGCCGAACCTGTTAGACGTTAGAATGTTTTATAAAATAATAATTTAAAATGAATGATGTTGTGAAACCAGATAGTATGGAAGAATTTTAATTGAGCTTCCCCCTTCCACTGAAATAGACTACAGATGGATGAAAGAGCTAAATTTATTTTTAAAAATAGAAAAGTTAGCAGAAAATGAAATATTTATTACCTCTATGAAGAAGGACCAGTGTCAGCTTTGAAGCAATAGAAGAAACCACAAAAGATAAAACAGACAGAAGACAGCAAAAACAAAACAAAAACTCCCATATGTCAAAAAAAAAAATGTAATGAAATGCTAGATGGAAAAAGATAGTTGCACCAACTTTGATACAGGAAGAGTTGATAGCAATGTTACTTAAAGAGTTCATTAAAACGTATGAGAGAAGAAAGTATTATGACCCAATAGATAAGTAGACAACACATTTTTTTATTATATTTTAAGTTCTAGGGTACATGTGCACAACGTGCAGGTTTGTTACATATGTATACATGTGCCATGTTGGTGTGCTGCACCCATTAACTTGCCATTTACATTAGGTATGTCTCCTAATGCTATCCCTCCCCCGTCCATCCACCCCACAACACATTTAAGCAGGCTATTCACATGAGGGCATCCGGTGTGTTAACAAACACCTGGGAAAATGTTTAGCCTTGCTAGTAATCAGAGCAATTAAAATTAAGCAGTCTTGAGGTGCTATTTGATGCTTACTAAAGTAGCAGAAACACCTACCTCCAAACACACACGTGTCACAAGTCACCACGGCAAGGTTGGGGTGTGGGATGTGGGATATGGATGGGGGCACAATGGGTTACTCTGAGTGAGAAATCTGCAATAAGAATCAAAAAATACTTATGTCCTTTGGCCCTCTGTTGGCCAGGCTGGTGTGTAATAGCATGATCTCGGCTCACTGCAGCCTCCGTCTCCTGGGCTCAAGCAATTCTCCTGCTTCAGCCTCCTGAGTAGCTGGGATTACAGGCATGTGCCACCACACCCAGCTACTTTTTGTATTTTTAGTAGAGACGGGGTTTCACTGTGTTGGCCAGGCTGGTCTTGAACTCCTGACCTCAGGTAATCCGCCTGCCTTGCCCTCCCAAAGTGCTGGGATTTACCTATTGGTTTACCTCTGGAAAGAAAAAATCCCTTTGAAGATGTTCAGTGTAGCCTTATTCAATAACAAAAACTCAGTAATAGGGGAAACATCTTCACTATTCCATTTTTTTTACAAATATTAAATTTAATCAAAACTGCATGGAAAAATGAAAAATATTTATTATGTATTGTTAAGTAGACAAAAAACCCCACCTGGAGATAAAAATCATGTACATATTATCATTCCAATGAAGAAAAATGTGTGTCTCTCTGGACGAGGACAAGAATTAGATACATAAAAATGAAAACAGCTTTGTTGGGGTTGGGATTTGGGGGTGCCTTGCTGTTATTGTTGTTTTCATTTTTAAAAGTTGGGGCTGTGCACAGTGGCTCTCACCTGTAATTCCAGCACTTTGGGAGGCGGAGGCAGGAGGCTCACTTGAACCCAGGAGTTTGAGACCAGTCTGGACAGCATAGCGAGACCCCATCTCTACAAATTAAAATATTAGCTTGGCATAGTGGCAACCCACAGTGGTCCCAACTACTCGGGAGGCTGAGGTGGGAGGATTGCTTAAGCCCGGGAGGTCAAGGTTGCAGTAAGCCAAGATCATGCCACTGCACTTCAGCCTGGGGGACAGAGTGAGACACTATCCCCCCAAAAAAACAAAAATTGGGAGGAAATCCTCCAAGGCTTGTAGGATCCGCATCACAGGCACTTTCTCAACCAAAGTCCCTTTCCTGGCTGAAATGGGTGTCCCCTGGGTCACCCTGGATGCTCCATTCTCTGGGTCTGGGCTCTGCCTGCCCCTGTGAAACAAGGGCATGTCTACGCCCCTCTGAATGTGGACAACCAGCCCGGTAGCTTTCCAAGAGCTCCAGCAGGAGCTTCTGCCTCAGTACTTGAAGCAGATTTGAGGCCTTTGAGCCAGCCACCTCTACAGCACCAGGCCCCAGGTGGCAGAACCTGTCCTCCAGATAAATGATGACTGCGGAACCCCAATTAAGCAGCTTTGGTCTGGTTCCCAGGGCTGCCAGGACATCTCAGCAGTCGGGACTGAGACTACAACCCTACAGCCAGGAGACGAGCTTCCAGGTGTCAAACTAGAGGAGTCTGAGGTTCTGACCCAAACTCAGCTCCCTTCAAATCCTGGCCAGCGGGTGGGTACTCGAAGCTCCTGCAGGAGCCAGGAGCAGACTGCAAGTCTGAGACTGAGGACTGAGACTACAACCCTAGAGCCAGGAGAGGGGCTTCCAGGGCTCAACCTAGAGGAGCCTGAGGTTCTAACCAAAGCTCAGCTCCCTTCAGATCCTGGCCAGGGGATGGGTACTGGAAGCTCCCGCAGGAGCCAGGAGCAGCCTGTCCTGGGGAGCTAGGCCACTCTTGGGAGCCAAGCTACCTAGGCCCTGGGGCCCTGTCCAGAGAAGAACTCCACCCCATCCTGCCCCATGTCTGCACCCGAGGCTCCAGACTGGGCTCTGAGGCCCCTCTACAACCCACCCAGAGAGGTGCTTAAGAGTGTGTGTGTGTGTGTACATGTGAGTGTGCAATATGTGTGAGTATGCATGTAAGTGTGCAATGTGAGTGTCCAATATGTGTGAGTGTGCAATATGTGTGAGTATGCATGTAAGTGTGCAATGTGAGTGTCCAATATGTGTGTGTACATGTGAGTGTGCAATATGTGTGCATGCACGTGAGTGTGCAATGTGTGCATGTGAGTGTGCAATATGTGTAAGTATGCATGTGAGTGTGCAATGTGAGTGTCCAATATGTGTGTGTGCATGTGAGTGTGCAATGTGTGTGTATCTGAGTGTGCAATGTGTATCCACTATGTGTGTGTGCATGAGTGTGCAATGTGTGTGCATGTGAGTGTGCAATGTGTGTGCATGTGAGTGAGCAATGCGTGTGCACGTGAGTGTGCAATGTGAGTGTATACATGTGAGTGTGCAATGTGTGTGATGTGAGTGTGCAATGTGAGTGTATACATGTGAGTGTGCAATGTGTGTGATGTGAGTGTGCAGTGTGTGTGTACCCATGCGCGAACTCCTCTCATGCCTTCTCTCCTGCGTTCAGTGATCATCTCCTCTGTTCTGGTTTCCATGGGGACTGTCTTTGGGTCTTGACCATTAACTTAGAGATGGTGGCCCTTGTTATTCTTTCCGCAAGAGACTGTTCATAGGAACTGAGCACCCATTGCTATAGATGGTAACTACAAGGATAAGGTAAAAACCATCAGCACTTTACAGTTTCCAGAATGCTTCCACACCAGCTTGCTCCCTGTGCCTTCCTTCATGCTTACAGAAGGACGGACAATCTCAGCACCAAGCCAACCTCAATGATGAAATCACCTCTACCTGTGGTTTCCACGGAAAATTTTGTCCCACCTGTTATGTCACGGTTTTTATAGGATTCGCAAAGATTTGCAAGAACATAGGAAGGAGTCACGGAGTGGGGGGCTTGGCATGTTGCTGGAAATTTCCCAGTAGACCTGTTTCTTTGGCTGCGGCTCTTCTGTCTCCTGCAGGGTCGCCACCACTCTGGGCACATGAATCAAAGCATTCGCCTTCCCGAGGAGGGTCTGTTTCAGGCAGAGGTTCTCTACCCCGCTGCCATGGCGATGTGGTTCGTTATCCCAGAAGCAAGGGGACCTCATTTCATTTATACTGTAATAAAACTCGTATTGATTTTAATAAAATTGAAAAATCTCTTTGTGAATGAAAACCCTGGGGCCCCACCCCATAACTGCTGACTTACTGCATTTTCTGTACTCTATGGACATTATGATTCATGCCTGGGCACCGCTGCGGTCGAGGGCTAAGTTCCCCGGTAGAATAAATGCGAACTATAAAAAAGTTGCACGTTTGAGTGCATCCCAAGGGCTTTTGGTGGGTCCTGGCTGGGAGGGAGAAAATTTTTTCACTGGGGCGGTCAGAGCCCCCAGAACAGCGAGGAGACAGCTTAGGGAAGGGACAGAGAGAGCGGTTATCACTCCACTCATGACACCTCGGTCCCTCTCCAGCCCCCTCCCTCTGCTGGAGCCCCCAGCAGCTCATTCCTCACGATCAATGCCTTGTCTGGATCGCAGACTGCATGTCTCAAACTGAACTCCAGGTCCCTTGCACCGGAACACCCCCAGCTAGGTGCTCAAACAAGAAACCTAATGCTGGGATGCTGTCAGCTCTCAGCAACGGAGGTAGAATCGACACCTTGCTTAGTCACATCCCCTCCTCAGGGAGAATATTCACGATGTCCAGAGGTTTCTACCCTGTCACTATCTGGAGGGTCTGAAGGGCTTGTGAAGAGCCAGACACTGTGCTAGGTACTTGGCCTATATTACTGGGTTTATTGTACAACAGAGGAGGGTTTGTCCTGCGAGGCCCGGAGAGGTTAGGAAGACTGTGACCGCCCTGGTGTTGGGCAACTGGGCAGCCCGGCTCCAAAGCCAGGGGGCTCCCCACAGTGCCCTGCCGCCTCTCAAGCCCATCTTTTCCACAGAAGGGCGCTTCCTCCTCTAAGCTGCAGACTCCCCCAACAAAGGATTTCCTTGAGATAGGAGCCACCTCCGGATATGCCCTCTTAAGGGAAATAAAAAGTTATTTTCATATTCTACTCATTTAGCAGGACACAATACATAGACTGAATAAAAATAGGAGACCGGGATCCAGCGTTAACATTACAAGGCCAGAGGCCAGGATGGGACTGCGGCATTCTCAGAATTGTGATATGTGAGTGGGCGGCCTCCAGACAAGGCATCCATGCCGTGGTGCCAGCTCTGGTGTAGATGCTCAGCCTGTTCCCCTTCTTGGAGCACCCCTCCTGCCCCACACAGGACTACAGGTGCATGTCACCATGCCCGGCTAATTTTTGTATTTTTTTGTAGAAGTGGGGTCTCCCTGTGTTGCTCTGGCTGGTCTCAAACTCCTGAGCTCAAGTGATCCTCCCACCTCAGACTCCTAAAGTGCTGGGATTACAGGTGTGAGCCACTGCACCCAGCCTCCTTTGTCAATTTTTAAATGTGTACATCCATTCTTGATTTGTTTACTCATTCATATACTCATTTATTTATTCTTTTCTTTATTGAGGCACAATAAATAGTACACATTAAAGAGCACAGTTTGATAAGTTCTCTTTTTTTTTTTGAGACGGACTTTTGCTCTTGTCACCCAGGCTGGAGTGCAGTGGCATGATCTCGGTTCACTACAACCTCTGCCTCCCAGGTTCAAGCAATTCTCCCACCTCAGCCTCCCGAGTAGCTGGAACTACAGGTATGCGCCACCACACCCGGCTAATTTTTGTATTTTTGGTAGAGACAGGGTTTCACCGTGTTGGCCAGGCTGGTCTCGAAATCCTGACCTCAGATGATCCACCCGCCTTGGACTCTCAAAGTGTTGGGATTACAGGCATGAGCCACCATGTCTGACCCTATGTTTAATTTTTTTCATTGAAATTTTTACTCAGGTAATTGTAGAATCATATGCAGTTTTAAGAAATAATATGGGAGAGATCGCGTGTACTTTTTAAGACTCATTTTTCTCCTATAATAACAATTTGTAAAATTATGGTACAATATCAAAAACTGGATATTGACGTTGATCTAATTTATCAATATTATTCCGGTTTCCCCAGTTTTAGATGTACTAATTTGTGTGTCTGTGTGTGTATTTAGTTATACACAATTTTATCACATGTGGAGATTCGATACCACTATAGCCAAGATCCTGAGCAATTCCATCGGAACCATGATCCCTGTTTTGTCTTTCCGTAAGTATGGATCCCTTTCTCCTGTTCTTCCCCCATTCCTAACCCCTGGCAATCACTCATTTTTTTCTCTATTTCTAAAACTTTGTCTTTTCAAAAATGCAATATAAATGGAACCATGCAGTATATACCCTCTTGGCACTGGATCTTTTCATTCAGCATGATTTCCTGGAGAGTCTTCCAAGATGTTGCCTATGATCAGTAATTCACTGTTTTTTAAAAAAAAAATTCATTTTTTTTTTTTTGAGAGAGAATCTCACTCTGTTGCCCAGGCTGGAGTACAGTGGCATGATCGTGGCTCACTGCAACCTCCACCTTCCGGGTTTAAGTGATTCTCTTGCCTCAGCCTCTTGCGTAGCTGGGACTACACAAGCTGCGTGCCACCTGCGTGGCACCTGCGTGCCACAGGTGTGTGCCACCACACCTGGCTAACTTTTGTATTTTTAGTAGATACGGGGTTTTGCTATGTTGGTCATGCTAGTCTGGAACTCCTGACCTCAGGTAATCTGCCCGCCTTGGCATCCCAAAGTGCTGGGATTACAGGTGTGAGCCACCATGCCCAACCTTTTTTTTTTTTTTTTTTTTTTTTAATAGAGATGGAAGTCACACTATGTTAACCAACTCCTGGCCTCAAGTAATCCTCCCATTTTGGCCTCTCAAAGTGCTGGGATTACAGGCGTGAGCCACTGCAAATTCATTGCTTTTTTTTTTTTTTTTTCTGAGATGGAATCTGGCTCTGTGGCCCAGGCTGGAGTGCAGTGGCGTGATTTCGGCTCATTGCAACCTCCGCCTCCCGGGTTCAAGCAATTGTCCTGCCTCAGCCTCCCGAGTAACTGGGATTACAGGTGTGAGCCACTGCACTTGGCCGAATTCACTGCTTTTTATTGTCCAGTGGAATTCCATGTTATAAATGTACCAGCTTGTTTATCCACTCATTTGTTGAAGGACATCTGGGTTGATTGATTCCAGTTTTTGGCTGTTTTGCATAAGGCTGCTGTGAACATGTATGTACAGGTTTCCGTGTGAACACATTTTCATTTCTCTGGGATAAATGTCTAAGAGTGCAATTGCTAGGTTGTGTGGTGGTTGCATGCTTAATTTTATAAGAAACTGCTACATTGCTTTCTAGGGTGGCTGTACTGTTTTACATTTCCACCAGCAATGCACGAGATAGTTTCTCCAGCTCCTTGCCAGCACTGGTGTTGGTCTGCATGAACTTTATATTTTGTCACTGTTTTTTAATTGTAGCTGTTGTGATGATGGATGTTTGGTGATATCTCACTGTGGTTTTAATTTGCATTTCCCCAATGGCTAATGATGTTGAACATCTTTTCATGTGCTCATTTGCTATCTATATATCTTCTTTGATGAAATGTCTAATAATGTCTTTTGCTCATTTTCTAAATGGATTGTTTGTTTTTTACTGTGAAGTTTTGAAATTCTTTTATATATTATAGATAACAGTCCTTTCTCGAATACATTGTGTGCAAAGACAGTATATATCTTGTCTTTTTATCCTTTAAACAAAGTCTTTCACAAAGCAAAAATTTTCAGTTTTGATGGAGTCCAACATAAATTTTTTCTGTGTCAATTTTCTGTATCATGCTTCTGGTGTCAACTCCAACAATTTTTTGCCTAGCGTTGTATTCTGGAGATTTTCTCCACTGTTTTCTAAAAGTCTTACAGTTCTGCATTTTACATTAAACACCAAACTCGGCTGGGCGCGGTAGCTCGCGCCTGTAATCCCAGCACTTTGAGAGGCCGAGGTGGGCAGATCACCTGAGGTCCGGAGTTCGAGACCAGCCTGACCAACATGGAGAAACCCCGTCCCTGCTAAAAATACAAAATTAGCCGGGCATGGTGGCGCATGCCTGTAATCCCAACTACTCCGGAGGCTGAGTCAGGAGAATGGCTTGAACCCGGGAGGCGGAGGTTGCTGTGAGCCGAGATTGTGCCATTGCACTCTAGCCTGGGCAACAAGAGCGAAACTCCGTCTCAAAAACAAACAAACAAACAAACCAAAAACCAAACTCATCTCCATAAGTTTAGAGTTTATTTCTGTATAGACTTTATATTTTGTATATGATGAAGTTTAGGTTGAGGCTCAATATTTTGCCAGTGCATGTCTTTTCTTTCCTGAATTGCTTTGGCACCTTTGTCGCAAGTCAGTTGAGTATATTTTTGTGGGTCTATTTCTAGATTCTCTTTTCTGTTCCATTGATCTGTGTATCTATCTCCTCACCCATACCACGTTATCCTGATTACTATAACAATAATATTGAATAGAGTAATCTCTCCCACTCTATTCTTTTTTTTTTTTGAGACGGAGGCTGGAGTGCACTGGCACAATCTCGGCTCACTGCAAACTCCGCCTCCCAGGTTCACGCCATTCACCTGCCTCAGCCTCCCAAGTAGCTGGGACTACAGATGCCCGCCACCATGCCTAGCTATTTTTTTGTATTTTTAGTAGAGAAGGGTTTTTAGTATTTTTATGTTAGCCAGGACGGTCTCAATCTCCTGACCTCGTGATCCCCCTGCCTCGGCCTCCCAAAGTGCTGGGATTACAGGTGTGAGCCACCGCGCCCAGCCTACTCTATTCTTCTTTAGAAGACTTTTAGCTATTTTAGAATCTGTGTCTTTTCAAATAAATTTTAGAATAAGCTTGTCTATGTCCACTAAAACCTTGCTGGGATTTCAGTGGAAATTGCATTAAACCTATAGACCAATGTGGGGAGAATGAATACCTTTAAGATGTTGAATTTTCTAATACATGAACACAGCATCTCTGTTTATTTAGATTTTGTTTGATGTCTTTCATCAGGATTTTGTAATTTTTCACATACAGATTCTGTACATGTTTTGTTTAATATATACCTAAGTATTTCATTATCTTCGAAGTCGTTGTAAATGACATTGTGCTTTTAATTTCAGTTTCTGCGTATTCATTGTTAATATATAAAGATGCAATCGGTCTTTGTGTTTCGATTGTTTATCCTGCAAACTTGCTGAACTCCTTTTTTAGTTCCAGAGTATTTTTGTTGATTCCTTGAGCTTTTATACATACATAATTATGTCATCTGCAAATAGAGGCAGTTTTACTTCTTCTGTTACAATCTATATGCCTTTTGTATGTTTTTCTTTTCTTGCCTTATTGCAGTATCTAGAACTAGTGCTATGTCAAATCAGAGAGGTGAGAAAAGACATTCTTTTCTAGTTCCTGGTCTTAGGGAGAAAGTATAATGTCTTTAACCACTAATTATTACGTTACCTATAGGGTTTCTTCATAGAGGTTTTCATCAAGTTCCTAACTTTCTGGGTCTTAAAAAAATTAAGAATGAGTGTTGGATTTTCTCAAATGCTTTTTCTGAATTAATTGATATGATTACACAGTTTTTCTTCTTTATCTTGTTAATATGGCAGAGTATATTGATTATTTATTTATTTATTCATTTATCTTTTAAGACAGGATCTGCCTCTGTTGCCTAGACTGGAGTGCATGGCTCATTGCAATCTCCACCTCCCAGGCTCAAGCAACCTCCCACGTCAGCCTCCCAAGTAGCTGGGACTCCAGGCATGCACCATCATGCATTGCTAATTTTTTTGTATTTTTTGTAGAGATGAGGTTTTGCCATGTTGCCCAGGCGGGTCTCAAACTCCTGAGCTCAAGCAAACTGCCCGCCTTGGCCTCCCAAAGTGCTGGAATTGCAGGCCTGAGCCACTGCACCTGGTCTATTGATTGATATTTGAAATGTTAAACCAACCTTTCACACCTGGGATAAATACCTCTTGGTCATAATTTATAATACCCTTCATACATTTTTAGGTTGACCTTGCTAGTACTTTGTTGAAAATTTTTGCATTAAATTCATGAGAGATATTAGTCTGTTTTTGTTTGTTTGCTTGCTTGTTTTTTTGAGTTTTTTTTTGTTGTTGTTGTTGTTGGGGGGTTTCACTGTGTTGGCCAGACTGGTCTTCAACTCCTGACCTCGTGATCCGCCCGCCTCGGCCTCCCAAAGTGCTGGGATTGCAAGCATAAGCCACCACCACACCTGGTCCCTATTTCACTTTTGCTATTGGTGATTTGTGTTTTCTTTCATTTTTGTCAGTCTTTCTAAAGATTTGTAAATTTTATTGATTTTTTTGAAGAAGCAGATTTTTGTTTCTCTATTATTTCCCTGTTTTCGATTTCATTGAGTTCTGCTGTAATCTTTATTCCCTCTTTTATTCCTGCTCTGAGTTTATTTTGGTCTTTTTTTTTTTCTAGTTTCTTGAGGTAGCAACTTATATTATTGATTTGAGGTTTTTCCTCTTTTGTTTTTTTTGACAGAGTCCTGCTCTGTCACCAGGCTGGAGTGCAGTGGCGTGATCTTGGCTCGCTGCAACCTCTGCCTCCTGGATTCAAATGATTCTCCTGCCTCAGCCTCCTGAGTAGCTGGGATTACAGGCGGGCACCACCACGCCAAGCTGATTTTTGTATTTTTAGTAGAGACAGGGTTTCACCATGTTGGCCATGCTGGTCTCAATCTCTTGACCTCGTGATCCACCCGCCTCGGCCTCCCAAAGTGCTGGGATTCCAGGCGTGAGTCATCGCACCCGGCTGTTTTTCCCTATTTCTCATGTAAGCATTCGGTGCCATTAAATTCCCTCTCAGGGCTGCTTTAGCTGCATCCCACATATTTTGTTGTGTTGTATTTTTATTTTCATTTAGTTCTATTATTTGTATTTCCTTTGAGTCTTCTTTGCCTTATAGATTATTGAGAAGTTTAAATTATTTTAATTTCCACCTATTTAGAGATTTTCCTGTTATAATTCTGTCATATTTAAGGCTCCCGGCCTTAAATAACTTTTTAAAACTGAGATTTTTTGTTTGTTTGTTTTCTCATTTGTTTCAAGAGAATTTGTAATTTACCATTGATGGATCTTTGTGATGGCTGCTTTAAAATCCTTGTCAGAGAATCCTGCCATATGACTCATCTCACTGTTGGTATCAGTTGGTTGTCTTTTCTTGCTCAAATTGTGATTTTCATGGTTCTTGGTGGGATGAGTCATTTTTGGTTGTACCCTGCACATGTCACCATTTATGTTAGGAGACACTGGGTCCTATTTGAATTTTTTATTTTAACAGGTGCCACTCTGTTTAGGATTAGCATGCTGGTCCTAACTTACTTTTATATGTATATATATATATTTTTTATTATTATACTTTAAGTTCTAGGGTACATGTGCACAACGTGCAGGTTTGTTACATATGTATACATGTTCCATGTTGGTGTGCTGCACCCATTAACTCGTCATTTACATTAGGTGTATCTCCTAATGCTATCCCTCCCCCTCCCCCCACCTCAGCAAACTATTGCAAGGACAAAAAAACACCGCATGTTCTCACTCATAGGTGGGAATTGAACAATGAGAACATTTGGACACAGGAAGGGGAACATCACACACTGGGTCCTAACTTACTTTTTGTGGGATACAGTTCCAGTGATGGTTTAACTTTCAGAACTTTTGTGGTGTTATTTTGGCTGGTTTGGTTTATTTGGTCCTGCTATTGCTCCCACTAGTTCCTGCTACAGCTGTCTTCCACTGTCAGTGGAAGCATGACAAAAAGGCTTTCTGGACTGGGCTCTTTGTTGTGATAGGGACTCCTTTGCTGGTGCTGCTGACTGCCCTGGTGTCTCTTGGCAGGAGAGGAGTCTCAGGCTCAGTGGGGGAAAGAGAGCACTTCCGGTCAATTATTGTTAGCGGGTCTTCCAACGGATCTCCCTTGTGGGTGGTGCCAGGCTTGCTACCCATATTGTTGGAGGGACTTTGATTTAGGAGTGGAATGAGTCTACCTGCAATGCCTTCTGTTGCTATCTTGGGATTAGGGAACTATCAGATATGAGTTATCTTTCTTGTTGGGCAAAGGAATGATAAGATGTTCTGCTGCTGTGTTTTGCCAGGGTTCCCGAATCAATTCTTTCTCTTTCCACGTTTCATTTTTCTCCTTTGGTTGCCTCTTACATTATTTCCAGGGTTTATAGATGTACTTAGCGGGGAGAAGGGGGGAAAAATGAGTCTATGGCCATTTTGCCCAGATCAGAAATCTCCCATTTTTAAAAATTGGGTTGTTCATTTTTAAAATTATTGAGTTTTGAGAATCTTTAATATATTCTGACATAAGCTGTTTATTACCTATATGATTTGGAAATATTTTTTCCCAGTACATAACTTGCATTCTTTTAACAGCATCTTTTGAAGAGCGTAAGTTCTTAATGTGATGAATTTCAATTTATCAATTTTTTAAATGATTGAGCTTTTGGTATCATATCTAAAAAGTCCTCATGACCTGGGATTAATAGGCAAAGATTTTTTGCCTACTAATCCAAAATCTTTGCCTAATAATTCAAGGTCACAAAGATTTTATCCTAAAAGTTTTGGAGCTATAGATTTTACCTTATGGTTCTTGATTCATTATGAGTTAATTTTTATATATGGTGTCTCTTTGTCTGCTTTGGCCACTATTACAAAACAGCATAGACAGGGTATTAGACATTTAACTAATGTTAATGTCTAATGGCTAGACATTAACTATGTGGTGTGTGTTACATGCTAATAATGTATAGACATAAAAGCGTACATGTGTACATGTACATTTATAATGTATACATTGTAAGTGGCTACAAAAAATAGACATTTACATCTCACAGTTTTAGAGGCTAGAAGTCCAAGATCAAAGTGCCAGCATGGTGAGTTCTGATGAGGACCCTTTTCCTGGCTTGCAGACAGCTGCCTTCTTGTTGTATATTCCCATAGCAAAGGCAGAGAGTGAGCTCTGGTCTCTTCCTCTTTCAGCTGATAAGGGCACTAACCTTATTATGGGGTCCCCATCCTCATGATCTCATCTTAACCTAATAACCTCCTAAAGACTTCGTCTCCAAATACCATCACACTGGGGATTAAGGCTTCAACATATAAATTTTAAGGAACACAAACATTCATAATATGGTGCAAGAGAAACATCAAATTTCATTTTTTTGCACATGTACATCCAATTGTTCTAGCACTGCTTGTTTATCCATTGAATTGCTTTTGCACGTTTGTCAAAGTTCAATTATCCATATGTGTGTTCACTTATTTTTGGATTCTGTATGCTGTTCTGTTGATCTGTTTATAACACTATAGTGTGTTGATGACTGTAGCTTTATAATAACTCTTGAAATTAGAAAATATTAGCCCTCCAACTTTGTTCTTTATTTTCAAAGTTATTTTGACCCCCCAGGTCTTTTACATTTTCATATGAATTTCTGATTCATTTTGGTAGTTTCTCTTTTAAAAAGCTTGCTGGAATTTTAACTGGGATTGTATTGACTTTAAAGTTCATTTTGGGGAGAATTAACATCTTAACAGTATTGAGTCTTTTTATCTATGAACACAATATATCTCTCCTTTTATTTAGGTCATCTTTAATATTTCTCATGAATGTTTTACAGTTTTCAGTGTACAGGTCTTGCACATCTTTTGTCAGATTTATCTCTACATATTTCATGTTTTGATGCTATTGTAATATTATTTCTTAATTTCTCTTTCTGATTGTTACTAGTATATAGAAATGTGGTTGATTTCTGAATTTTGACTATATCCTACAACCTTGCTAAAGTTGCTTTTTAGTTATCTTGCTTTTTTCGGTAGATTTTCATAAAATGTTTTTCCACAGACAATAACGTCGTGTGCAAATAAAGACAATTTCAATTCTTCCTTTCCAATCTGGATGCCTTTATATCTTTTTCTTGACTTACTTCACTGATTAGAACCTTCAGTGGAATGTTTACTAAAAATGGTGAAAGCAGTCATCTTTGCCTCGTTCCTTTATTGGACTGAGGAAATATTCTTCTGTTCCTAAGGTTGTTTTTTTTAAATCAGGAATTGATGTTGGATTTTGTCAAATGCTTTTTCTGCCTCTATTGAAATGATCATAGAGTTTTTACTTTTTAAGTGTTTGTTGTCATGATAAATAATTGTTTTTTTTAAAAAAAATGCTTAACCATTTTGCATCCTTGGATAAATTTTACTTGGTTATCATATATTATTCTTTTAATACATTGTTGGATTAAATTTGCTAAAATTTTATAAGAAATTTTGGAATCTATGTTCATAAAAAATATTGATTTGTAGTTTTCTTTAATGTCTGTATCTGTTTTTGGTATCAGGGTAATGCTGGCCTAAGTTAGGAATAATCTTTTAAATTTTCTGAGAGTTTGAGTTGAATTCATATTATTTCTCCCTTAAGTGTTTGGTAGAATTTACAAATGAAGTCATTTGGGCCTGGAGTTTTCTTTGTGAGAAGGCTTTTTATTTAAAAACAAACAAATAATTCAATTTCGTTAATAGATTTTGGGCTCGTCAAATGATCTAGTACTTCTCAACTGATAATTTGTACTTTAGATTTTTCCAAGAAGCTATACATTTCATCTAAGATGTCAAATTTATTGGAATATAGTCATTCATAATATTTTCCCATTATCTTTTTAATATCTGTAGAATTGATTAATGCTACCTCTATTGGTAATTTTTGTCTTCACTCTTTTTTTCCTGATCAGTCTATCTAGAACGCATCTTCTTAAGGAACTGGCTTTTGGTTTTACTGGTTTTTTCCATTGTTGCTCTGCTTCTAATCCCATTGGCTTTTGCTCTGATCTTTTTTATTACTTTCTTTTGCTTACTTTGGATTTAATTGGCCCTTCTTTTTCTAGTTTTTTAAGGTGGAGGATGAGATCATTGATCTGAATGACTTGAAACTTTCTATCTTTTCTAATGCAGGTGTTTAGTGTTACACGTTTACCTCCAAGTACTACTTTGGCAGCATCCAACACGTTGTGATATGCTGTGTTTTTATTTAGCTGGAAATGCTTTTTAATTTCCTTTTTGATTCCATCATTATTTGGAACTGTGTTATTTAGTCTACAAGTATTTAGGGACTTTCTCAATACTGCTCTATTACTGATTTCAAATTGATTCTATTGTGGTCAGAAAACATACTTTGTAGAACTAGTATCTTTAAAAATTTGTAGAGACATTTTTTATGGCCCAGAGTATTCCATATGCACTTGAAAAAACTATGTATTCTGTAGTTGTTAGGTCGCACACTTTTATTTTTATTTATTTTTATTTTTTGAGATGGAATTTCACTCTTGTTGCCCAGGCTGTAGTGCAATGGTGTAATCTCAGCACACTGCAAACTCTGCCTCCCGGGTTCAGGCGATTTTCCTGCCCCAGCCTCCCAAGTAGCTGGGATTACAGGTGCCTGCCACCATGCCTGGCTAATTTTTGTATTTTTAGTAGACACAGGGTTTTACCATGTTGGCCAGGCTGGTCTTGAACTCCTGACCTCAGGTGATCTGCCCACCTCGGCCTCCCAAAGTGCTGGGATTACAGGTGTGAGCCACTGTGCCCAACCAGGTCGCACACTTACTGTTAGGCTGGGGACATTATTGTAAGCATACATCTTAGCTTAGTCCAGCTTATGTGCCATGAAGGCTCTGTCTGATGTTTAAGTACAAACCGCCAGGACCACTCACGGATACTTTCTTTCTCCCTTATCCACTCGGACAACTACACACTCACAATTTCCTTGGCTGATGTTGTCAGAGGATAGGAGGTGAGCTGCATCCCCATACATCATCGTCCCATTCCAACCTTTCCCTAAAGAAACAACATTCTTGTCTCCTCCCATGCCTTGTACTTCTCCTCACTCTCTCCTGCAAGACAAGAACAAAGCTTCACTGGGGTGTTGGCGAAGAGAAACAAGTCCTCGCTTTTTTTTTGGACAGAGTCTTGCTCTTTTGCCAGGCTGGAGTGCAGTGGTGCAATCTCAGCTCATTGCAACCTCCACCTCCCAGGTTCAAGCGATTCCCCTGCCTCAGCCTCCCAAATTGCTGGGATTACAGGTGCCCGCCACCACGCCCAGCTAATTTTTAGTAGAGATGGGCTATCACCATGTTGGCCAAGTTGGTCTCGATCTCCTGAACTCGTGATCCACCTGCCTCAGCCTCCCAAAACGCTGGGATTACAGGCATGAGCCACCGCACCCGGCTAATTTTTTCTATTTCAGTAGAGATGGGATTTCACATGTTGGCCAAGATGGTCTCGATCTCCTGACCTCGTGATCTGCCCGCCTCAGCCTCCCAAAGTGCTGGGATTACAGGCATGAGCCACTGCACCCAGCCAAATCCTCGCTTTTTATTGCAACTCAGAAGAGGGAGCATTCTTGGCCTTGCCTTGGCAGACATGCATCACATGCTTAAATACATAAACATAAGCTGGGATGAGTGTTATGAGAAAAAGCTTCATAACGCTATGAGAAAATATAGCGTGAGGGCCTGGCCTAATCTATTGGACAGTAAGAATGTCATTTGAGCTGAGAGAGCAAGGAGGAATAGGATTCAAGTGAGGAATAGATGTGGGGTACGGAAAAGGAGAAAATATAGGCCAGGCGTCGTGGCTCATGCCTATAATTCCAGCACTTTAAGAAGGCCAAGGCGGTAGGATCACCTGAAGTCAGGAGTTCAAGATCAGCCTGGCCAACATGGTGAAACCCCGTCTCTACTAAAAAATACAAAAATTAGCCAGGCGTGGTTGTGGGTGCCTGTAATCCCAGCTACTTGAGAGGCTGAGGCAGGAGAATCGCTTGAACCTGGGAGGCAGAGGTTGCAGTGAGCCGAGATCATGCCATTGCACTCCAGCCTGGGCAACAAGAGCGAAACTTTGTCTAAGAAAAAAAAAAGGGAGAAGATATAACGTGTAGAGGGAGAGGCATGTGGGAAGGACCTCTGGCTGGAGAAACAGAACAAGACAGCATGGCTGGTGCACAGAGACTGAGACTGAGATCGGGGAAGCAGGCAGGGCCCAGGTCACGCAAAGTCCTGTTGGCCACAAGAAAGACTTTGTTCATCCTCTTAATGGTTTGGAGATGAAGAGGATTGCATGATCACATTTGTATCTTGAAGACTGCTGTGTGGAGAAAGGTTAGAGCAGGTAAGAGTGAAGCTGAAGAGACAGGTTGGCAGGCTAATGCAGAAACCTGGCCAGACATGAAGGCAGCTTAGGCTGGGGTTGTGAGGGTGGACAGACAGAACAGTGGCAGAGAATTTGGTAGGTGCAACTGACCAGGACCTGGCCAAAGCCTTGGCAGGACATCAATATGAAGTATGAAGAACAGGGCAGTGCAAAGAGTGAAGCTCAAGTTTCTGAGCCATCCACTAGGATAGAAAAGAAGTCAAAGTTTAGAGAGAAAGATCATGAGTTCAGTTTTGAGTTTGCAGAGTCTGCGGTACTTTTGTGATATCATGTAGATAGGCAGATATGCAAGTCAGGAGCCCAGAGGAAAGCAAGATCAGAGATACACATGAGGGAATTATGAGCCTAAAAGTGCTGATTAAAGTCACAGCATGACTACGATTACCTGGGGGGAAGTGTAGGTTCAGAAGAGAAAAGTAATGGAGAAAGCAGAGATGCTGGAGGCTAACTGTGAGTGAATGTGAGATACGAAACGCAAAAACATTAGAAGAAAATAGAGGGGAAAAAAATGAGACTATAATTCTGGGAAAGGAAAGCCTTCCCATGCAAATCACAAAACCTGGAAGCCATAAATGAAAAGACAATCAAATCCGAATTCTTTAAAAATTTAAAATTTCTAAACAAGAAAGACACCACAAAGTTAACAGCAAAGCAAAGTGAAAAGAAGTATTTGCAATATGTTCGAAAGACAAAGATGCAAATCCCTAAATTCCATAAGAAAAAAAGACAAAGAACTTAATAGAAAGCTGGGCAAAGGAATGATTAGACAATACCTAGAAAAAAAGATGCACCAAACCACTAAATGCAGGGAGGTGTGTTCCACGTTCTTAGGAACCAGTTATGGGTAAATCAACAATGAGGGGCTTATGCCCATCAACTTGGCAAAAATTAAATGAAAGCATTCCCAGTAATATAGGGAAACAGACACTTATATCCCATTGGCATATTATGCTTGGAGGGCAATTTGGCAGAATTTGTCAGAACTCCCACCAGCCATGTCTCATTTAGAATCTATATTAAAAGAAAACTCATACATATGTGCTAAGATGCATTTAGTTATAAAGAAATGCATCATAATTTTGTTTACAAAAGTTAAAAACAACTGGAAGCAGTATAAACCCATACATACTGCATATGTGTGTATCTATATATTTATGTATGCATGCATATATAAACACTATATAAAAATACCAGATAAATACATAAACTGTAACTATAAACTACATATCATAAAAAAAAAACTTTCACAAGGTCAGGAGTTTGAGACCAGCCTGATCAACATGGTGAAATCCCATCTCTACTAAAAATACAAAAAATTAGCCAGACGTGGTGGCACACATCTGTAGTCTCAGCTACTCGGGAGGCTGAGGCAGGAGAATTGCTTGAACCTGGGAGGCGGAGGTTGTAGTGAGCCAAGATTGCACCATTGCACTCCAGCTTGGGTGACAGAGCGAGACTTTGTCTCAAAAAAAAAAAGAACCTGTTTGTGCGAAAAGGGTATACATGTCTATGAATATAGGATGGTGGTAACTAAGAGTTTGCCAGTGCTGTCTCCGGAAGAAGAAGCAGGAACACAGTGAGCTGGGTCATGGGAGGGTATAGAAGGGAGATTTACATTTTGCTCTGGAAACTTCTGAATTATTTGAATTAGGCATAACAAGAATGCATTCTCTTTTTTTCTTTTTATTTTATTTTATTTTTGAAACAGAGTCTTGCTCTGTCACCCAGGCTGGAGTGCAGTGGTGCGATCTTGGCTCACTGCAACCTCCGCCTCCCAGGTTCAAGTGATTCTCCTGCCTCAGCCTCTGGAGTAGCTGGAATTGCAGGCACCCGCCACCACGTCCAGCTAATTTTTGTATTTTTATTACAGACAGATTTTCTCCATGTTGGTCAGGCTGATCTCGAACTCCTGACCTCAGATGATCTACCCACCTCGGCCTCTCAAAGTGCTGGGGTTACAGGCGTGAGTCACTGCGCCCGGCCAAGAATGCATTCTCATATTAGCTATGCAACAAATAAATTACAAAAAATATAGAAAAGAGAAGTCCAGTGATGGCTTTCATAGAAAGAAGCCCTGAGAGGACTGGCCACCTACTGGCTGGCTGGCTGCCTTTGCTCTGCCCTCCCAGCTAAAGAGTGGTCATTCTGGGGTCCTGCTGCCTGCCCTCAGTTCCCGTGTCCTTGGTTCTGGTGGCCCGCCACAGGGGGCAGGTGTGGAAGCTGGCAGCCTGCTGGAGCTGCCCCAAGAGGGAGGTGCCAGTCCCACTGAGAGCTCCCTGAACTCCTGTTTAAAAGCACGTGGACTCCCCCATTCATTCACATAACCTGGCAGAATATTTTTCGAATAAATCATGAGCATGGCAGTTACATTCTCTAAACCACACTGGAAAAACGATTATGGTATTTACTGTGGGGACAGCAAGATTGATTCTCACCCAGAAAACCTGTCAGGTTCTTGATTTAGGGAGCTGGGGATCAGCACAGGTTAGCTCTGATTTATATCGGCTTGCTTCTCCCACAGGTCTGTCTCCTGCTCTAGGGGACATTTTTGGGTGGAATGGGCCTGGAGCAGCCACTGTCCTGCTGGTCCCTTTCAAGATGGCCCACCACGGCCACGGATGCAGCAGAGCTCACTGCCCCATAGCTGACTCCCGCCATGCCCTCAGTTCCGCTCCCTGCTCCCCTGGCCCTGCCACCTGCTGCTTGAAGTCCAGCTCCTTAGCTAGAATTGCAAGACCTCCTTGATGGAGCTACTGCCACTTCTCCACTCTCTCCCATCACTTTCTGCTCATGGCATACCTTGAATGTGACTGACCCTTCCCTATGAAGAGGAGCGAGCAGAGAAACCAGAGAGGATCCCATTCTTGGGCAGCTCCGCATCTGATGCAGGACAGTGACATAGAGATCCTTGCTCCCGTGTGCTTAGTTCCCTGATGAATGGGCCTCGCAAGTGGGGCACGGAGAAGGTAGCATCCACACTGTTCCTCTAGGCCTCACCTCCTCTGCTCTCTATGGGCCAACAGTGAACCCAGGTCACCTTTGTCAAAACCCTTATCTCCTTTTACTCGTCAATCACTTATGCTGCTTCTGTGTTTCCTCCATGCCTAGTGTGACGTCTGGAATGCCCTTGGACTCAATGAGCCTGGACAGAGTTATCAGTTGCTCTTGTGTCAAACCTAGCCCATTCTTGGAAATAAACATCTATCTATCCAGAGACCACCAGGCTCTTCTTATAGGAATCAATGAAGGGTCAGCGGGCAGGTGGAGCAGGTAACAGTAGCATGTTCCCTCTGAGGTCAGATTTTCCTCTCCCATAAAAAGTCCCAGCCAGGCACTGTGGCTCACACCTGTAATCCCAGCACTTTGGGAGGCAGAGGCAGGCGGATCACAAGGTCAGGAGACTGAGACCACCCTGGCCAACATGGTGAAACCCCATCTCTACTAAAATACAAAAAAATTATCCGGGCGTGGTGGCACGCACCTGTAGTTCCAGCTACTTGGGAGGCTGAGGTAGAAGTATCACTTGAACTCAGGAGGCGGAGGTTGCAGTGAGCCAAGATTGCGCCACTGCATTCCAGCCTGGTGACAGAGCAAGGATCCATCTAAAAATAATAATAATAATAATAATTAAGTCCCTAGAAAAGGACTCCCATTTCCCCAAGAAAGTGGGGAATCTGCACCCATTTGCAGCAACAGTTCATATAGAAGCAGGAAGTATTTCTCTATAGCTTCCATATCTTCCCAAATGGGGGAGGAAGACAAGAGAGTCTCAGAGCTACATGACTGGGTGCCACTATTCCCCAACTTGAGGGGTGAAAGAGAACCCTATTAATTTCAAAGATTTGTATGCTGGTCAATGGTGATCTCACAGTTCTCTCCAAGAATAACTGGTGGGTATTTATATTACTAAAAAGCACATCATGATGATTTCCCTAAAAGAAAGAGGTTACTCCCTCAAGATGGATGTAAGACTCTTAGGAGGAAAGATAAGGGTATTGTGACTTTTTCCATAGCAAAGCTTCCCCATTCCTCTGCTCAGTGCACTCAGGGTTCATGAATCTTAGTGCCTGTGGTGAGAAGCAGGGCTCCCCCCCACCATTACATCTCAGCCATTTTGCAAATTACAGACTCCCAGGTAGGAAGAAGCTCTGGAATTACCCAGTCTGTCTCCATCAAATGACCTCCCAGGTCTGGCTTGCATGCCTTTTATGATGGAGAGCTCCCTCCTCCTAGACAAGTCCATCGCTGGTAAGCTCTGATGGTAGAATGGTCTTCCTAGCCTCCACGCTGCCTCAGTCCCAGCCCTTGGGGCCACACAGAAGCCTATCGCTCTTCCCAGGGCATCTCCCCGTGTTAGTGCACCTTCTCTGGGCTGAGCACTCTGACTCCCATCCCCTACCCTCCTACCTCTCAGCCCCCAAGCCCAGTCCACAGTCTTCTGTAGTATGATGTCTCTAGTCCCTCCCCATGCTGGCCTCCTGGGGACATGGCCCATCAGCCTGGCTCCCACCTCATGGGGCAGAGTAGGGCATCACAGCTGCCACTCATATTCTGGAAAATATACTCCAAGTCAGCCTTGCTTCTCCTTAGCAATAGTTGGCACTTGTGTTATGAGCTGGCTCTGCAGGGCTTGTAGCTACGGACACCAGTATCAACACACACTCTCACTTTCACCTTCGAGTCCACAAGTACAATTCTCCCGGTTTAAAGCAGAAGCAGACTGGGCGCGGTGGCTCATGCCTGTAATCCTAGCACTTTGGGAGGAGGCTGGATCACAAGGTCAGGAGTTCGAGACCAGCATGACCAACATGGTGAAACCCCATCTCTACTGAAAATAGAAAAATTAGCTAGGTGTGGTGGCATGCGCCTGTAATCCCAGCTATGCAGGAGGCTGAGGCAGAAGAATAACTTGAACCCGGGAGATGGAGGTTGCAGTGAGCCAAGATTGGGCCATTGTACTCCAGCCTGGGTGACAGAGTGAGACTCCATCTCAAAAAAAAAAAAAAAAAAAAGCAGAAGCAGATGACTCCAGTGGCAACACAGCGAGAACTCTGGAAGATGGTGGCCTGAACGCCTGTCCCCACCACCCACTTGCCCACTGCCTCTCAACACCCTCTCCAGAGCAAGGCAGGAAGGGGCCTTGGTGAGTATCCTTGCAAACTGGATTGCCAGTGCTTTTGTGAGGACGCAAACAAATTTACCAAAAACTATGTCTACACCAGTCAATTCACCATACAATCAATTTGGCCAATGACCAATTTGCAAATTATTTTTAAAACTTAAATTTTGCTGCAGTCATTTTGTCATTTTGTCATTTTTTTTTCTTTTCCACCCGAGGCTGAATTGCTCACAGGTGTTGAGTTTGGTGGAGCGCTACCGTTGACATGGTTCCCCTGGGAGCAGAGAGGCATCCTCCAGGGTCTCAGCAGAGGCTGGCCAGGTCAGTCACTGCCAGTCCAGAGGAACAGAAGCCCATGTGCCTGTCACTCTGGTTGGGCTGTGACCGCTGGAGTCAGCCACTGAGGGCACAGGGAGCCATGAGCAGGCAAAGAAAAAAACCACAGATGTGGGGGACAGGAACCAGAGGGAAGCAGACCCAGTGGAAGAATCGGGACAGGTGTCTGTGTCTGAAATAGATGTGGGCAAGATCCAGGAGACAACTTGGACAAAAAAGAAATACAAACTCTTAAAGAGATCCAGTGGGAGTGAAGTAAAGATTTTCCGAAACTTAAAAGAAGTGGTTCTTAAATCTTGAAGTTTGGACATAATAAATGAATATATTAATTAGAGAATTGTCTCTATGGAGAATTAAAATAATGACAGAAGATCAGGAGTAGAAGTATCTCAAAACCTAGGGCCCAAATACAAAGAGAGAAAAATCAGGGAGAGAGAGACAGATAGTGAAGAAGAGAGATTCCGTAGACCTCAATGAAGGGCTAGGAGAGGACTTCTGTGCTAGGACAGGGCTATTTAACATAACGAGAAGAATACAGGGTGCTTCGTGTATGTAAAGATGAGAATGGTCATCGCTAATAGCTGGGAAGCCAGAGAGAATTTTCAAAATCATGGAGTGGAGAGGATAGGAATGCATAGTTACTTAACAAAGCCAGATAAATGAAGGAAAAGGAAAAATAAAACAACAACAAAGTAAAATAAACAGTAGCCATAACTTAAGAGGGCAGAAATAAAACAAGTGTGCCAATTATTCCCATGAGAGGGAATTGACTGAACACCCTGATTAAAAGACAGAAACTCCAGACTGAGTCAAGAAAGAAAGCTTGGCTCTATCCTGTTTACCAGAATCTCATCTAGAAAGAAATGATTAAGAAAGGTAAAAAATAAAGGTCTGGGCAAAAGGATGTCAGGAAAAGTGCCTCAGCCCTAACCACAACCATAGAAGAGGGAGTGAAAATATTAATATCAAAGTGGGACTGCGGCCCAAAGACATTGAATGGGATCAAGACAATGACACAATGAAAGCAAAATGAAGCATAGTAATAATCATCATTTACTGAATTCTTGCTATGTACATAGTGCTGGGGAGTTCAAGGAATGATGTCATGTTGTCCCCACCATAGCCCTGTAAGGTAGATAATACCATTATCCCCACTTTACAGATGCATAAATCAAGGCCTAGAGACTTTAAGCAGTTTGTTCAAGGCTTCGACTCTGAAGCCCACACTCTTGACCAGCACCCTCTTCCTTCCCCCTTACTTCTTGAGAGCAAGAACAGCATTCTACCCAGGGCCGGCACTGATGTGGAGCCTATTGCACCTTTATGATGTGGCCTTTTGGGGATATAACCCACCTGAACACCTCTAACTATTTTTAAAATATACCAGATTGACTTGTTTTCAACGGACTGATACCGTCTATTAATCAAAGCCACTCTACCGCCTGTATCTTTTACTCCTGTAAAGTCTCTTCTCAGAGCGCTCATGCCTTGCCTCCTCTGCCTTCCTCAGGACACATTAAGATGATTCGGGTCCATGTCCATAAAGCTTGATGGTCGGAAGCAATAGTTTTTTTTTTCTTCATGCGGGAGTCATGAGTGCTTCTAGCACCATCGTGATTTCCAAACATCAAAAACGTCTACAAGGAAGTAGAGGTTTGACGTGATTGAAGTAATCTGGTTCATAGGAGTTGGCATCAAGGTAATGATGAAGTAATTAGATTAATTAACAGTAAAATGTAATTAAGGGGAAGGGATTTTGCAGTAGTTCTTCAACAGCTCAGCTTAGCTGAGATGACATATTAGACTAGACTTCTGCTTCTGGTACCAGCGTGTGAAGCTGACATAAACTCAGCATTCTCTACTTTCCATGGTAGTTCATACTTCAGATGTTGTCTTATCTAATACTTGTCAGTGTATTAGATGTGTCATCCCAAATAAGCAAGAGCCATTGGCTGGGGACCCCATAACCATCTTACTGTTGATTTAAAGAACAATGGCCAATGTAAACAATATTTAATGTGCCTGACTGATACCTAATTATCTTGACATTGAATTACCAGTAAAACCTGAAAGGTTTTAAATATCTGATATTGATAAGAAAGTTATTATCACTGAGCATTTACTTACTACTTACACCAATTTCAGTTAATTACATGACAGTGAGATTGATTGCTTATGAAATCTTCAGTCCTCTTCTCACAATTAATTGATATCTAATCAACATAGGTCATCTTGTTAAATTCCCATTAGGGTATTTGCAGGCAGATGGGATTGGAGGCCTTCCTTCTAGCGGTGTTGCTTTCTTGTATCCTGTGGTGCTTTTGGGAGGTACCTATCCTAAGACTGGAGGCGAATGAAGAATTACAGAGGTTCTCAAACTGGACTGCATATTAGATAATCACCTGGGGAGCTTTTAAAAATGCATATGCCGAGGTCACACACCCCTCCCTCAAACAATTAAATCAAATTATCTGGGAGTGGAACCCAGGGCTCAGTATTATTTTAAATTCCTAGAATGATTCCAATGTGTATCCAGATTGACAGCTAGGGGTGAGTTAGACCTGAGGTATGAGCTGGACACCAGCCCCCTGCAGTAACTGGCTTTGATGCAGGGCGTGCAAGCCCCCTCTCCTGTCCCATAAAGCCTGGTGGTCAGCCACGAGCCATGGCTCATGCTCCTAGCAATGGAGCTCTGCTCAGCCCTGCCCTGTCCCACTGTCTCCATACAGTGTCTTGTGGCTGTCTTTCAGCATCCACCTTTGAAGGAAGACTCCTCCTCTCCTGGCCAGCCACACCAGTCTGAGCTTGGTTTAGGGTCCTTCTCTCTTCCTCTTCCCCTCATCCCTCCTTTCCATGCCATCTTCCTTATTCTCTTTCTTAATTGTGAACCTGTGACTTGGTTCTTCAGCCAACCTGGTAGTGCCGGAGGGTTTCCCCTTCTGGCCAGTCTCACAGCATGGGGCCGGTTATGCTGGGTGGGGAGGTGATTCAGCTCCACAGCGAGGGTACTGTGACTTCTTGGTCATTGCTGAATATACAGTGCCTAGGAGAATGGGCATCTTCATAGTTGTTGAATGAGCAAAGCTTTTGAGAATTGAACCAGAGTTACAAAGGGCTCACGTGCTGAGGAGAGTGGGTCTGCAGTCACCTGTCACATGGACATAGGAGAAAGGAGCTGCATTGCTTTGCAGGAGTTTATTTTGCTGATGAATGGAGCAAAATTATTCCCAAGGAGGAGCATGGATTGAGAGATACAGTGAGGGGTGGGGGTGGGGGGCACCTGAGCGCCTTACACCTGGAGGGTTGGGAATGGATGTAAGGGGGGATGATGAGGGGGGAATATGGTGCTGAGGGTGCGTGCTGCTGAGGATTTGTGGACATTGTGCATGCGTGTGTTAGGATGCCCACAGTGTGGTCATAGTGAGCATCGCTTCTGTAGGCATTAGAGAGGACACAGTGCATGACCCATTCTAGAAAATTCTAGATAATGAAAACCAATCTACAGTGACAGACAGCAGAAGAGTGGCTGCTCAGGGATGGGGATGTAAGCAAGAGATTACCAAGGGCCCAAGAAAACTTTTGCGGGTGATAGATGTGTTCATTATCTTGATTGTAGTGATGAGTCTATGAGTATGCACACACATCACAACTCATCAAACTATATACCTGTGAAGTTGAGGATCCGTCCATTATATTTCAATGAAACTAAAAAGAAAAGGAAAATAAAAAAAAGAAGAGAACAAGGCTTCTGAAATCTATCTGGGTTCTCACCTTGGCTTCCTTACTTCCTAGCTGGGATCTCTTTGGGTAAGTTACTTAAGATCTTGGTGCCCCAGTTTCTGTAAAACAGGAATAGTAACTTGCTTATCTCGGACAGTTGTGCAAACGAGTAAGATAGTAGCTGAGACAAAAGGATACAAAGTCCTCATCACAGTAGCTGGCACATTTTCACTGCCCAATGATTGGCACCAGCTATGACGATTTTTCATGGACGTGCCTGGCGCATGCACCCATGTTTAGTGCACATAGCTGTGCATTTCTGCATCTGTATCCATGCCTGTTTATGTACGCAGGAGTGCAGGGCATGAATCCATGTGTCTGTCTGTGTCTGTGAGGGAGTGAGTGGGGCTGGGGATTCATTCTGGGTGTGGGCAGTGAGTTCAGGCATGAATCTTTCCTTGAGTCTTGTTTTTATTTTTGAGATGGAGTCTCGCTCTGTCACTCAGGCTGGAATGCAATGGCGCGATCTGGGTTCACTGCAACCTCTGCCTCCTGGGTTCAAGCAATTCTCCTGCCTCAGCCTCCTGAGTAGCTGGGATTACAGGCATGCACCACCACGCCTGGCTAATTTTTATATTTTTAGTAGAGACAGGGTTTCACCACACTGGTGAGGCTGGTCTCGAACTCCTGACCTCGTGATCTGCCCACCTCGGCCTCCCAAAGTGCTGGGATTACAGGCATGAGCTACAGCGCCCGGCCCTTTTTTTTTTTTTTTTTTTTTTTTAAACAGTTACTAAACTGCTACATTTACAGACGCATTCAGTCTTTTATCATATCCAATAACACAGTGCGTTTTGGAAATCACATCGCCTTGGTTCCTTCATGGCTTCTGCAAATCAAATTTATTTTACCACTGAAAATGTCAAAAGGATTCAGCCAAAGGAAACCTGGAGCTTTCTGGGGTGCAGGACCCTGAAGCTGGCTCTCAGGCTGCAGTGAAGGAGAGGCTAAGGTGCCTCTTTTCCATGTGGATTCAATTTATGTGAATTTCCTTAAAGCTGGGAGGCAGTTGGAGCTCCTCCTGGGAGAATAGAACCTTCAGACCTCTCTGGAGCAGGCTCACATGGGAGGAGAGAATTAGTGTCAGCTTGCGGGGTCAACATGCTATCACCAGTTTGCACTGCCCTGAGCTGGGAGCAGGGTAAGGGGAGCCTTGGAGTCCTGGCCCTTGGGGAGGTCACTGATGAGCAGGACCGTGACCCAGGGAGGCCCCAGAGCTCAGGGGACGGCTCCCCAGGCCAGGTCTGCACACACTGAGCAATGATTCGAGGACAGTGTTCACAAGGTGGACTTCTGGACCTGACTCCTCTGGAGTTGAGTCCCAGCTCTGCCACTCACCAGCTGGGCAACCTCGGTTACGTCGCTTTACTTCTCTGACAGTGTCATGTAACCTGGAGATCAGGGAATCTCAGTGCATAGCCCCCACCTCCAGGTTCTCCATGGTATATGCTGAGTCTAAATTGGAACCTAGACCGAGTCAGGGGATTTGGGTATCTTTTTTGTTGTTTATTATTGACACATAGTAGTTGTACATGTTTGTGGGGTACAGTGTGATGTTTCAATGTATGCATTGTATAATGACTAAAGCATGGTAGTTTAAAAAAAAGTGGAATGCGGCCAGGCAAGGTGGCTCATGCCTGTAATCCCAGCACTTTGGGAGGCTGAGGTGGGCGGATCACGAGGTCAGGAGATCGAGACCATCCTGACTAACATGGTGAAACCCCGTCTCTACTAAAAATACAAAAAATTAGCCGGGCATGGTGGCAGGTGCCTGTAGTCCCAGCTACATGGGAGGCTGGGGCAGGAGAATGGCGTGAACCCAGGAGGCGGAGCTTGCAGTGAGCAGAGATGGCGCCACTGCACTCCAGCCTGGGCGACAGAGCAAGACTCCATCTCAAAAAAAAAAAAAATGTGGAATGGTTCACAAACTTTTATGTCATTCTTGAGCAGGGGCCAGGCTAATCTTCTCAGTATTATTCTAATTTTAGTCTGTGTGCTGCTGAAGGGAGCACTCAAGTGTCTTTATAAAAAGGATCATAGGTGCACAAGGCCACATGTCTCAGGTCTCAGGGGTGTTGATTTCCTGATTTCAGAGGAGAGAGACATCTGTATAGGGAGGCTAAAGCTTGCAATACCTCTATTGAGCACCTACTGTGTGCCGGGGCCTGTCCTGTCCCTGGGGATGCAAACCATAGATGGGCTGTGCCCCTGATTTCCAGGAATCACCCTTGATTGGGATATGGGTGTGGTGAAACTTCTGGGACTCCAAGATCTGTGTTAGGAAGTGGGATAGAGCATGAGGCAGGAACATCTGGGTTCTGATAGAAGGGATCCTCCATGAGGGCTTCCTGAGATGGGCCTAGGCGAATGAAAGACAGGTGCCTACAGCAGTAAGTAATAGAGGTAGGGGTATAATTGGAACGTAAGGTGGTAGGTTGGGAACAGGAGGGATGAGGTTGAGATGTCAATTAGAGCTGGCTCACAGTCGTCCTGGTGTCAAACGAAGATGTGGGCTTTATCCTGGAAGGATACTTGTGTTTCAAGTAGGGTGTGTCTGGAGTCCCCGGGACCATCTCCTTCTGCAATGACTGGCCAGGAGTGCCCATGGGACTCAGCATGCAGTCACACTCATAACTACGATTCATCACAGCAAAACAATACAGATTAAGGCCAGCAAAAGGAAAAGCCTCCTGGATGAAGTCTGGGGAAGACCAGGCACAAGCTTCCAAGGGTCCTCTCCCAAAGAAGCCACACATGTGGTGCTCAATCGCCTCAGCCACAGGTCGGGACAACAGTGTGAAATGTTGTCTCTCAGAGGAGCTCATTGGAGACTCAGTGCCCAGATATTTTATTGGGGGGATGGTCACGTAGACACCCTTGGTCTAATGCTTACTAAATTTCCAGACTCCCAAAGGGAAAGCAGGTGTTTAGCTTAAACCACGCTGTTTGCACAAACATTTTAGGCAGAGTAAGCCACTCACATCAGTTAGGATGGGGACCCTTCTGTCACCTACGTTCCCAGAAACCAGCCAAGGGCTAGCTGGCAACAGGCCTTTTTTAGAATGCCAGTGCCCCACGCCTGTAATCCTAGCACTTTGGGAGGCTGAGGTGAGTGGATCGCCTGAGCTCAGGAGTTTAAGACCAGCCTGGGCAACACGGTGAAACAATAGCTCTACTAAAATACAAAAAATTAGCCAGGCGTAGCAGCATGTGCCTGTAGTCCCAGCTATTCGGGAGGCTGAGGCAGGAGAATCGCTTGAACCCGGGAGGCGGAGGTTTCAGTGAGCCGAGATGGTGCCACTGCACTCCAGCTTGGGCAACAAGAGCGAGACTCTGTCTCAAAGAACAAACAAACAAAAAACAAAAAAAACAAGAATGGTAACCCAACTCTTTTCTGCACACAGGGGCACCAACACGGTGAGGTTTGCCTGGAAACCCATGTGAGAGGTGGATTGGTGGTGGAGCCAGGAAGCAGGGAGGTCAGTGAGGAAGCCAGCCTCGCAAGAATCTTCTGGAAAGAAGATGAAGCCTGACCTAGGGCAGCTGTCTTTGTTAGGCTTTCGTTTGCACGTCCCCATGTCACAGTGGCTCAGGAAAATCAAGGAGTATTTAGTACATGGATTCAGGTATGTTGCAGAACTAACTCAAAGGCAAAAGATTTGGCATTTGCACCGCTGTCAGAAAGGATGGGCTTCTCTTGGTTTTCTCTCCCTAAGACCACGGGGTTTTCTCTTTCAGCTTCCCTCTGTGCATCCTCTGCAGTCCCTTTTCTCTACAGATTGACTTTCTTTATGTTTTTGACACAATGGCTGCCAGACAGAAAAGCCTGATCCCTCTCGTATTTACACATTCTCTCTTCCTGTGAGCATCTGGGATTCACACCAGCGTTTCTCAAGGGCAATTACAATTTCCTGTGAGAGAGAATTTGATTGATGTGCAATGGATTAGGCATCCTCTTGCTCCAAATTAGCTAACATCAGGGACTGAGAATCGCATAGTGTTAGTATAGTTGTCCCATGAGTTGGGACAGGAGCTGAGAAAGAAAGTGGTCTCACGGTTCCTGGATACCAGGCGGTGATCAGTCATTTGAGATAAATCTGACGCATCTGAGTTCAATGAGGGAGATAAATAAAGAAACCGAAAAATTGGGAGGGTGTGAATTTGACATCGTTTCAGCAGGTAAATTTTAGAATAACTTTCTTCAGCAATGATCATAAAATCAATGGTAGTTGTAACTGTCTTTTTTTTTTTGAAATGGAGTTTTGCTCTTGTCACCCAGGCTGGAGTACAGTGGTCCAATCTCGGCTCACTGCAACCTCCTCCTCCCGGGTTCAAGCGATTCCCCTGCCTCAGCCATAAGAGTAGCTGGGATTACAGGCGCGCACAACCACGCCCGACTAATTTTTGTACTTTTAGTTGAGATGGGGTTTCACCATGTTGGCCAGGATGGTCTCGGTCTCCTGACCTTGTGATCTGCCTGTCTGAGCCTCCCAAAGTGCTGGGATTACAGGCGTGAGCTACCACGCCCGGCCGGTATTTATAAATTTGACAGGAGGTTCTGCTCTCCAGTGGAACTCATTCTGTGCCTTCTGTTCTGGGAGTTCTGAGAATGAAGTGAGAAGTCAGGAATACATGAGCCATTCCCCTCACCCTCACTATATAACACTTACTAATGGGGATTTTACTGGGGACAGTGAGGCAAAGAAGTTGGATGGCTTTTGCAAGTTCACATAACATGTCCTTAGAATCACATAGAATCTCTCATTCATTTTTTCTACAAACATTTACAGAGTCCCTAATGGGAGAGTGTTGATCTTTGGGGCAGGTGCACAGAGATAAGCAAATGTGCTCTCTACTTTGGAGAGTTTAATCTCATTAAAGACACAAGTGTGAACGTTCGAGGTGATGGATATCCCATTATTCTGCTTTGATCATCATGCATTGTATGCAGGTATCAGAACATCACATATACCCCCAAAATAAGTACAACAATTCTGTGCAAATAAAAAGTTATATGAAAAAGACACAGGTGTGTAAATTGTACATGATTAGTGACATAACAGAGGAGAATCAGTTAGGGATTGTGAGTTGCAAGCAACATAAATGAACTTTGGGTAACTTAAGCAAGAAAAGGAGGAATTCGCTGGAAGTATGTGGGACGACTCATAGAATTAAAGATACACTGCAGCACCAGGCTTTGGAAAGCTCGGGAAAGCGAGTTGTCCAAGGATTCAGTGAGTAGGAGAGAATGGACGGTGTCTTCAGGGCTCCAGTTTCAGGAGCAAAGTCACCCCGGTCATTTTCCATCTTGGATCACTTGCTGGCAATTTAAGGCCCTGCAAATAATCTGATTGGTCTAATGTGGACCATCCCCTAGCTTTTTCAGGGCCTCTTGGCTGATGGCACCACCAAGGCTATATCCATAGGAAAAAGAGTAGCCCCCTATAGAGATCTGCATCCTGTAACCAGAACAAGGCAAGGAGAGATGCAAGGAGAGATGCTGGGAGGGACCGGTGAAGATTCATCATTGGTTCCAGTATCAGCGCTTTTCCATATTAGTTGAGTTTTGTTGTTTTTTTTTTTTTTTTTTTGAGACTGAGTTTTGCTCTCGTCACCCAGGCTGGAGTTCAGTGGCGCAATCTCAGCTCAGTACAACTCCTGCCCCCTGAGTTCAAGCGATTCTCCTGCCTCAGCCTCCCACGTAGCTGGGATTACAGGTGCCCACCACTATGCCTGGCTAATTTTTGTATTTTTAGTAGAGATGGGGTTTTACCATGTTGGCCAGGCTTGTCTCGAACTCCGGACCACAGGTGATCCACCAGCCTAGGCCTCCCAGAGTGCTGGGATTACAGGCATGAGCCACCACTGCTTCTGGCCAATAGTTGAATTTTCTAGATGGGCCTATGACCACCTAAACATTACATTTCCCTGCATTCCTTCCAGGTAGGCATGCCTGTGTAACTAAGTCCTGGCCAGTGTAATTGAAGTACAGTGCCATGTGGCAGTTTCCGAAAATTTTTCTTGAAAGAGAGCAGAATCCTTTGTCACCTCCTCTTTGATTCCTGCCCACTCCATCCTGTGGCATTGGATATGCTCTGATGGCTGAAGTTCCGGTCATCATCTTGTGCTAAGAGCCCAAGAACCACACCCCAGGGAGAACTGAAGAAAAAAAGCCAGAGTAGCCTGGATTCCAGAAGATTGTGTAGTTTCCTCCTAACCCTGGGCTTTTATGTGGAGGGATGACTACACTTCTATTCTGTTTAACCCATGGTTGTTTGAGGGACTCTGCTACTTGCAGCTGAGTGGGTGTGTGTGTGTGTGTGTGTGTGTGTAATCGGAGAGCACTCTGGAAGTGTACCTGCAGCCTGATCTTTATTTGCCAAAACCCAGATCAATATTTTTGTTACCAGTTACTTTAATTTCTCTTAGGCAAGAAGACATTATACTCAATACCTCTTTGGCAGTTTCTGACAGTAAGAAGCTGTACCAGGGCTAGTCCCCATGGCTAGCAGCTTCGTTCCCATTGCCTTGGGACCCATGTAGCTGCTCACAGAAGAGTCACAATGTATGTAAAGAAGTTGGGTGAGGCTGAGGGCACAGGGCTGGCCAGAGACCAGTCCATCTGCACTGGGAGGGAGTCATCTGGTCCCAAACCAGTTCTGTCCTTGTCTACTCCTCATGAATCCTTGGCTTGGTCTCCATCAGTCTCCTCCAGGGCTGTGAGTAGGCAGGACCCAGTCTGAGAACCTTATAGTAACCACACTCCATGCCTTGGGCATACAAGCCAACCCACTAGCAGATTCCTCTGAACGTATTTCTAGCTCTAGGTTCAACCTTTCATCTCTTAGGATGAAGGGAATGGCTAAGACTAGACCTGCCTGGGTGAAGGCTTCTTTCATTAGGCTGAAATGGGAAGTACATGAGGCTTCCTTGCAATAAAAGGAGCCCTTCCTGTAGCTGCTCGGAGTATCTGACAGGCAGACCTGGCTGGGTCTGGGTTCAAGAGGAGACGCAGTCAGAAGTGAAATGCACAACACTATTTTCCAGGCGCTCCAAGGACCCATTTCATGAATTCAACTCAATTCAACCAGCATTTGAAAACTTCCACTCTCAGACTACAGTCAGACTACAATCACATCTCACCTGACCCTTAGCTCACGACTGCCAGCCAGAGACCACCAGAAACACACAGGTAGCTTAACAGTGTTGGCTTTAATACACAAGTTGAAACAAGAAAGAAGATCCACTACAGGAAACTATGAAGCATCCCAGTAAGGGAGGCTCGAAGAGGACTTACAGGAACCAGGCTTGTGTTAGGTGACGGCGGACAGAGTTCAAGGGAATGGAGCTTTGCTCTGGATTGGATGCTGGTGAAGGTAATTCTGTATTTGGCATCTAATAATTATTTTCTATAAGGTGAGGAGAATAGAGAGAGACAAAGGCTGTGATTGCTAAAGACGTAGCGGTCCCTCATGGCAGCCCGGATTGGGAGATATTTAGTGATTTTCATGCACCTCTGGATAAGTTTCATGTTGACTCTGTTCAAACATGATTATGAAGGGTCTGGATTGGGTCTTAAGGCATCACAGTCCCAGAGTCTCCATGTCCAATGTTGATGTCCTGCAAAATTGCCCATGTTCAATAGTCGAGCACCAAGGCCTAGCTGAGCATACCAGGCCAGCTCTCGGCTGCTGAGGTGCTTTCCTCTTTCCTACCCAGGAAGCATTCCCAGATGTTTCATTTTGTCCACTCTGTGCCATGGCCTATACACTGGGAGTCCAGAGAGGAAACAGCCATAGTTCCACCCCGGGGGAGCTCTCATCTTAGAATGGGGACAGGCTTGTCACTAATTGTGGTAATATTCTCAATTCATAAACTCAGCTGAGCAAAAAAAAATTAGACTTTATTTTTCTGTAATTCAACCTAATTTCTGTCTCAGGCGTCCCATTCAGCTGGGATAGAAACTTATTTTCAGTTGCTATGGTCTGAATGTTTGTGTTCATAAGTTGAAATCCTCACCCCCAAGATGATAGTATGAGGAGGTGGGGCCTTTGGGAGGTGATTAGGTCAGGAGGGTGGAGCCCTCATGAATGGCGTTAGTGCCCTGATCAAAAAGGCTGCAGGGAGATCCCTTGCCCCTCCTACCATGTGAGGACACAGTGAGAAGACATCATCTATTGACCAGGAAGCAGGCCCTCTCCATCCGGTGAGGACACAGTGAGAAGACATCATCTATTGACCAGGAAGCAGGCCCTCTCCACCCGGTGAGGACCAGTGAGAAGACATCATCTATTGACCAGGAAGCAGGCCCTCTCCACCTGGTGAGGACTCAGTGAGAAGACATCATCTATTGACCAGGAAGCAGGCCCTCTCCACCCGGTGAGGACACAGTGAGAAGACATCATCTATTGACCAGGAAGCAGGCCCTCTCCATCTGGTGAGGACACAGTGAGAAGACATCATCTATTGACCAGGAAGCAGGCCCTCTCCACCCGGTGAGGACACAGTGAGAAGACATCATCTATTGACCAGGAAGCAGGCCCTCTCCACCCGGTGAGGACACAGTGAGAAGACATCATCTATTGACCAGGAAGCAGGCCCTCTCCATCCGGTGAGGACACAGTGAGAAGACATCATCTATTGACCAGGAAGCAGGCCCTCTCCACCCGGTGAGGACACAGTGAGAAGGCATCATCTATTGACCAGGAAGCAGGCCCTCTCCATCCGGTGAGGACACAGTGAGAAGACATCATCTATTGACCAGGAAGCAGGCCCTCTCCACCCGGTGAGGACACAGTGAGAAGACATCATCTATTGACCAGGAAGCAGGCCCTCTCCACCCGGTGAGGACACAGTGAGAAGACATCATCTATTGACCAGGAAGCAGGCCCTCTCCACCCGGTGAGGACACAGTGAGAAGACATCATCTATTGACCAGGAAGCAGGCCCTCTCCACCCGGTGAGGACACAGTGAGAAGACATCATCTATTGACCAGGAAGCAGGCCCTCTCCATCTGGTGAGGACACAGTGAGAAGACATCATCTATTGACCAGGAAGCAGGCCCTCTCCACCCGGTGAGGACACAGTGAGAAGACATCATCTATTGACCAGGAAGCAGGCCCTCTCCACCCGGTGAGGACACAGTGAGAAGACATCATCTATTGACCAGGAAGCAGGCCCTCTCCATCTGGTGAGGACACAGTGAGAAGACATCATCTATTGACCAGGAAGCAGGCCCTCTCCACCCGGTGAGGACACAGTGAGAAGACATCATCTATTGACCAGGAAGCAGGCCCTTTCCATCTGGTGAGGACACAGTGAGAAGACATCATCTATTGACCAGGAAGCAGGCCCTCTCCACCCGGTGAGGACACAGGGAAAAGGCATCATCTATTGACCAGGAAGCAGGCCCTCTCCATCCGGTGAGGACACAGTGAAAAGGCATCATCTATTGACCAGGAAGCAGGCCCTCACCATCTGGTGAGGACACAGGGAAAAGGCATCATCTATTGACCAGGAAGCAGGCCCTCACCATCTGGTGAGGACACAGGGAAAAGGCATCATCTATTGACTAGGAAGCAGGCCCTCACCACCCGGTGAGGACACAGGGAAAAGGCATCATCTATTGACCAGGAAGCAGGCCCTCACCATCTGGTGAGGACACAGGGAAAAGGCATCATCTATTGACTAGGAAGCAGGCCCTCACCACACGCTGAATCTGCTGTTGCCTTGATCTTGGACTTCCCAGGCTTCAGAATCATGAGAAATAAAATTGTGTTGTTTATAAGCTATTCAGTTATGCTATTTGGTTATAGCTGTCTGAATGAATTAAGAAATCTGTCATTGTCTCCCTGTCTGTATTCATGGCTGCATCTCCATGTTCAGGAGGGCTGATATAGTGGGAGAGGTGTGGTCAACAATTTGAAATAAAAATTCTAGGTGATGTTATCAAGGTGGGGTGGGGGAAAAATGGGTGGACATGGCCTCACCCAACTCAGAGTAAAACTATGCTAAGGTTTCATCTCAGTCAACCAGAGGGATGTATTCACAGATTTATGCTGGGAGTTGCTTAAAAAATGTATGTTTGCTAATAAAGTTATAGAAAATGTAATTTTAAGTCCAGCACAAGAAAAATATCATATCTGCAATAACAACAAAAACAACTTGATCAACCCCATGAGAAACAAGGAAAGGAAAATAAAGAAAAAATAGGAAGTTGGGAAAACAAAATAAAACAGCAGAAATAAATATAGATTATCTATTACAATAATGCAAACATTAAATGTACCAATTAAAAGAGATTCTTAAATTTGATTTTTAAAAAAATGGTTGCTATTTAAGAGCATCTATAACTATTTATATAAGAGCAACTCATGTACTATTTAAAAGCAAAAGAGCTAAAACTAAATGACACCAAAGTATTACAAATAAAGAGATAAATAGCAATAACAGACCTGCAAAAGAAATATAGTCAGGCATCACTTAAAAACTCTGAGAAATGTGTCATTAAGCAATTTAGTTGTGTGAACATCATAGCGTGAACTTTACAGAAACCTGGATAGTATAGCCTGTTACATACCAAGGCTATAGCATATAGCTTACTGCTCCTAGGCTACAAACCTGGACATCACGGTGGTGTACTGAATACTGTCAGCAATTGTAACACAATAGTAAGTATTTGTGTATCTAAACATAGAAAGAGACAGTAAAAATATGACATAAAAGATTATTTAAAAATGACACTTCCGGCCAGGTGCAGTGGCTCATGCCTGTAATCCCAGCACTTTGGGAGGCCGAGGCAGGCGGATGACGAGGTCAGGAGATCGAGACCATCCTGGTTAACACAGTGAAACCCCCGTCTCTACTAAAAATACAAAAAATTAGCCAGGTGTGGTGGCAGGCGCCTGTAGTCCCAGCTACTCGGGAGGCTGAGGCAGGAGAATGGCGGGAACCCGGGAGGCGGAGCTGGCAGTGAGCCGAGATCGCGCCACTTCACTGTAGCCTGGGTGACAGAGTGAGACTCCATCTCAAACAAAAAAAAAAAAAAAAAAAAAAAAAGACACTTCTATACAGGAAATAAATTTCTATACCAGCTGAATGGGAAGCTTGAAACAGAAATTAGGTTGAATTATAGAAAAATTAAGTTTTATACTTTTGCACAGCTGAATTTGTGAACTGAGAATATTAATCACAACTAGTGATGAGAACGTCCCCGTTCTGAGATAAGAGCACTTACTATAAATGCAGGAGCTTTCAGGACTGGAACTTGCTCTGGGAGAGTCAGTGTGTGAGTGGTGGCCATGAATGAGAAAATCTAGGACATTACTGTACGCTACATAAATACCGTGCACTTAAACTACACTCAAATTTATTTTAAAATATTTTTCTTCAATAACGAATTAACCATAGCTTATTGCAACATTTTTATTTTATCAGCTTTAATTTTTAAGAACAGGCACGGTGGCTCACACATGTACTCCCAGGACTTTGGGAGGCTGAGGCGGGCGGATCACCTGAGATCAGGAGTTTGAGACCAGCCTGGCCAACATGGTGAAACCCCATCTCTACTAAAAATACAAACATTAGCCGGGTGTGGTGGTGCACACCTGTAATCCCAGATACTTGGGAGGCTGAGGCAGGAGAATCACTTGAACCTGGAGGCGGAGGTTGCAGTGAGCTGAGATCGCACCACTGAACTCCATCCTGGGCAACAAGAGTGTCTCAAAAATAAAATAAAAATAACAAAACACTTTAATTTTTAAAGTTTCTGACTCTTTTGTAATAACCCTTAGCATTAAATATATACATCATTGTACAACTATAAAAATATTTTCTTTCTTTACATTCTTATGCTATAAGACCTTTTTTATTTAAAAAATTTTTCTTTTTCTTTTTTGTTTTTAAACTTTTTTTGTTAAAAACAAAGACACAAGCATACACACTAGCCTAGGCCTACACAGGGTCAGGGTCATCAATATCACTGTCTTCCACCTCCACATTTTTGTCCCACTGGACAGTCTTCAGGGGTAATAACACACATGGAGCTGTCATCTCCCATGATAACAATGCCTTCTTCTGGAAAACTCCCTGAAGGACCTGCCTGAAGCTGTTTTACGGTGAACCATTTTTTATAAGCAGCAGAAGTACATTCTAAAATAACGATGAAAAATATAGTATAGTAAGTATATAAAGCAGTAATACAGTCTTTTATTATTAAGTATTATGTGCTGTACGTAATTGTGTGTGTGCTATACTTTTATACAACTGGCAGCACAGTAGATTGGTTTACACCTGCATCACCAAAAACACGTGAGTAATGCATTGTCTATGCTGATGTTATGATGGCTATGACCTCACTAGGCAATAGCAATGTTTCAGCTTCATTATAATCTTATGGGAACACCATCATATACTCGGTCTGCCATTGACCAAAATGTCATTATGTGGTGCATGACCGTATTAACATCAGATAAAACTGAACTTAAGATGGAAGATATTAAAAGTATTAGGGACAGGCATTGCCGTGTATGAATCCATCAATACCAGCCTTGAAATATACAAAGCAAAAACTGAAATAATTAGACAGAAGAGTTGACAAATAAACAAATATAGTGGGCGATTTTTAACAAATCTTTTTCAGAAGCTGGTAGATTAAAAGTAATGTGTATTATGTCTGCATAAATGTAAATTTAAACTTGACAAAGAGAGGATACATGTCGAAAAATGGGCTATGCACAGACCACAAAAGAAGTATCAGTAAATTCCAAAGAATCTTCATTACTTACAGTTTCTCTATCTGGTATGCAATAAAATTAGTAATCAACAACAAGGAGATGTTCTAAGTATATGTTTGGAAATTAAAAAGCACACGTCTAAATTATCCAGGGGTTAAAAAAGAAAATCATAACAGAAATTAACAGGTATTTCAAATTGAAAGTGATAAAGACATTACATATCTCAGCTTGTCTGAGGCAGTTTCACTGGTTCTTAGAGGAGTAATTTATAGTGTTGAATGCATTTATTAGGAAATTAGAACAGCTGTATATAACCCACAATCCAAGCAATCAACTCAAGAATCTGGAAAAAGAATCAGGGAAACTAGAAAGAAGGGAATAATGAAGATAATGATAGAAATGAATAAACAATAAAACAAATAATAGACAGCCATATAAAATAAAGACATCAGCAAAACTAAGTGTGGTTGCTTAGAAAGGCCAATGTTTTACCAATTTTGGTAAGAGTAGTTCAGAAAAAGAGAGAGAAGGCATACATGAACAATATTCAAAATAAAAAGAAAATGTTCACATACAGACTAGAGATGTTTTACCATAAATGAGTGCTCTGAACACCATGTGCCAATCTGTCTGAAACCCTGGAGAGTGCCTCTTTGATTCCATTTAGACTCCCACAGGTCACGGCACAGAGCCTGGGACAGTGCAGGCCCCCAACAGAGATGTGGCAGAGCAGAATTAAAACTCTGGAGAACAGCAGCCTTTCATTCTGTTAAGACTCCTTTTACAATTGCTCAATTCAGAATCATATCAGAACAAATGCCACTTGGTTGAATCCCATTTACTCAATTGAGAAATGGGATTCAACCAAGTGGCATTTGTTCGGAAATGACTCATGGAGCCAGGGGAGTTTGATCAGCGAAGGTGAGGTCAAAAATCAGAAAGAAATGGTTACCAAGGCTCCAAAGCAGGAGATTGTCAGATGAAGAAGGTGGAGAGAGGAAGCCACTAAGCAGGAGAAACAGCATTTGCCAAGGCAAAGAGGTCAGGATGGGGACCGCTGGCCACTTATTACTTGTGTAGCTTTGGGCAAGTCCCTTAACTGATCTGAGCCCAAATGTCTTCATCATCAAGCTGAGGGTCATCCCAGTGCCAGCTTCGTGGAATTACGAAGATGAAATAAGCTAATGAATGTAAGGCTCCTGTTCTGGGGCCACTCGAGAGTCAGCACTTAATCAATGCAAACCATGGTGGTGACAATGATGGAGATTATTGGTTTTAGCAGTAGAGTGGCACAGGATGTGTGGGGTCGAAGAGGAGTGTAAGAAGACAAAAGGAAAGACAGATTCAAGTGAGACTGTGAAGGGTCATAAACGCCACCCCAAAAGGCAGACGTTATTCCAGGTCTCCCAAGGAGTCATCAAAGGCGTTTGAGTTGGGACTTGCTATATAAAATAGGACACAGCCCAGTGAAAGGGAAGTGTACCTGAGAGTCAACTATGGAGGGGGAAAGATGCCCATGGAAGGAAACTCCCTGGGGGTCCTGGCCACACAACATGTCATGGGTCTTACCACCACCTAAATCTCCACTTTTAAAAATATTTTCCTTCCCTCTATTTCAATTTCCCCAGCTGTGTGGCATCAGAGCTGTGTGTGTGTGTGTGTGTGTGCGTGTGTGTATGTGTGTATTTATTTAAATATTGGAAACCACTAAAAGCAGAAGAGTAGCTGTACACAAATTCACTCCACAGCCACGTTTCTTAGCATCCACCTATTCTCCAAACAAGAGCATGGTGGAAGAACATTTATCTAACTTGGCTAATTAGAAAATATCTTTCCCTGCTTGGGTAGAAGGCCAGGAAGGGAGCATATCTGGTATTCTCCAGCATGTATGCTGTGAAGTTGGCTGGCCTTGCCTGCTTAAAAAAGCTTCAAAGGATGCAGCTGCTGCATTTAATTTCCCTATCACTCTGCCTCCTGAACACACAGGCACCCTCAGAGGATGCAGAGACATGCAGTCCTGATGAGTCTTAATAAAATGTGCTACAGAAAGTCAATACCCTGTCGAGTGAGATCTGCCTGCTTCCTTCTGTTAAAATAACATTTTTAAAAAGCTAATTCATAGAAAAATATAGGGGCTGGTTGATGAGTCAGTGTTGCTGTATCCACTGATCCAGTCCTTTAGTACACATTCCAGACCCTGCTGGCCTCCACATTTACACCTGGAACCTCTCTGGTACTTACCCCTTTCCTTTACCTGTGTCTCCCTCCATGCTTGCTCAGATAGGGGCTGATTTAATGTATTTAACAAACATGTATGAGGCACTAACTATGATCCAGTTTCAATGCTGGGCACAAATTATCCATTGATGGGTAAGATACATTCTTAGCCCTCAAGGGTCCTGTGGGGAAGCAGGTAAACCAGAATGCAGGCAGTGTGATGTGTGCTCCAACTGGGGGATGTAGGAAGGGGAGCAGGAGCATCGGAGATATAGAACCTGAGTCTGTCAAGTAGAACGTAGGATGACTCCACCAAAAAGGTGGCATTTGAACCAAGTCTTGATGGATGAGTGGCAGTTTTCTAGATGGTCAAGATGGGGGAAAATATCCCAGGCATGATCCAAGGCAGAGGTGTGTGGGACGCTGGTGTGATTGGGCAACTCCAAGAAGGCTGTGATAGAAAAAAGCCCCACTGCTCAGCCAAGCATCTGCATGGGACTGGCCAGCCTGTAAAGACACCAGAGGATGTGTTGGTGTAGCCCGTGGATAGGAAGCATCCTTGCCACCATCACCATCACCATCACCACCACCTCCTTCGCCACCACCACCATCACCACCACCTCCATCACCACCACCTCCATCACCACCACCTCCATCGCCACCACCACCATCACCACCACCTCCATCACCACCACCACCATCACCACCACCTCCATCACCACCACCACCATCACCACCACCTCCATCACCACCACCTCCATCACCACCACCACCATCACCACCACCACCATCACCACCACCTCCATCACCACCACCACCATCACCACCACCTCCATCACCACCACCTCCATCACCACCACCTCCATCACCACCACGACCATCACCACCACCTCCATCACCACCACCACCATCACCACCACCTCCACCACCACCACCCCCACCACCACCACCACCTCCATCACCACCACCTCCTTCGCCACCACCTCCATCACCACCACCACCGTCACTATCACCTCCATCAGCACCACCTCCATCAGCACCACCTCCATCGCCACCACCTCCATCACCACCACCTCCATCACCACCACCACCGTCACTATCACCTCCATCAGCACCACCTCCATCACCACCACCTCCATCGCCACCACCTCCATCGCCACCACCTCCATCAGCACCACCTCCATCAGCACCTGTCTAGCAGAAGCCATTTTCTTTCTTGCCCTAAATTTCTGCCGTGGCCCCATTAAAGATGAAAATAGGAATTTCAGCTCTCCTGGAAGTGTGGGCACATCGTTTTTACCCTTGTCTCTACCCTCTCGCTCATTCCTCCCTAGGGGAGAAGTGTCTTGACTGGCCTGAGGTTCTGTTGAAGGATTGAGCATGAGTTGCTGGGTTTCTCTGGATCATTCTCTCTTTTTGACCAGCCTGACTATGGCTGCAGGTGTTTTTCTTCCTCCCCTGTATATGATAATCTCACCTGGGCAGTCATGGGTGGGTACATTCAATTTGGGTAGAAATCCAGGTTTTGTTCAGAAGTTTCAAGTAGCATTTTCCAACCAAGTGTTACTAGGAAAAACAAAACAAAACAAAAACTGTTTTGTTACCTGTCTGTTTCTTGTCTCCATTACTCAATTGCTTCAGAACCTGGAGGAGTGTATCTATTATTTATTACCATATAATGCTACATAAAATTGCTACATATCCTCTGTAACCTAGAAGCATTGCATTTGTTGTGCATGTGTCTGGGGTCAGCTGCAAGAGGCCCAGCCACTCTGCTGATCTTGGCTGGGCTCACTCATGTGTCTGGCAGCTGGTGGGCTGTTGGCCCATCTAGAATGGCATTGGCTCTCCTTCATGTGAATCTCATTCTCTGTAGGCAAGCCTGGGCAAGTTCTCAGGGTTGTGGTGGAGGAGCAGAGAGGAAGCAGAAGCAAGCAAGATCTGCTGAGACCTAGGTGTGGAACAGGCTATCATCATTTCTCCTGCATTTTTTTAAATGCAGCAGGTTGCAAGACCTGTCCAAATTCAGTGGGAGAAAAGACTCATGCTCTTTAGGGAGAGAACTTCAAAGGGCATAGATACAGAAGGGGTAAAGAGCTGAGATAATGGGCATGATTGCTATCTCAGAAACATAATCACTCTCACCACCATTATGAACTTGGCCTCACTACCACCAAGGATCGTATACTCACCTCCATCATGGACCCTCTGTCTGTGTGAAATTCATCTTACAATATGCACAGTTCTTTCTATCTGATGGATGTGAACATGGCTTACAAACTCTAAATCCAGGGTCTAATGTCAGGGATGAATCATTTCATTGAGAGAGAAAGAGATGGCATCATTTTCATTTTTCTTTCTTTCTTTCTTTCTTCCTTTCTTTCTTTTTCTCTCTCTTTCTTTCTTTCCTTTCTTTTTCTTTCTTTCTTCCTTTCTTTCTTTCTTGCTTGCTTTCTTTTTTCTTTCTTTCTTTTTTTTTAGAAATGGGATTTCACTATGTTGCCCAGGCTTGTCTCAAACTCCTAACCTCAAGTAATCCTCCTGCCTTGGCCTCCCAAAGTGCTGGGATTACAGGCATGAGCCATTGCACTTGGCCATCACTTTCATTTTCTACGTGAGAAAACTAAAATCTGCAGACATCTGCTGATCGTGCTAAGGTCACACAGCTGGACAGTAGGGAGGCCCAGGCTCTTGTCCCCACCTGCTTATTGAGTGGCCAATGTGTGCCTCTATCAGCATCAGCAAAATGGCGTGTTTGTCTTTTTGCCTTCTCTCCATCCACAAAATCCAAGGCTTCCTAAAGCAGAGCCTCTTTCAGGATACAGGCACTCAGCTCCCTTGAATCCAGAGGCTGCCTGTCTCACCCCCGAAGCTTAATTAAAATGAAGATGAAGTACTCTCCATGATGGGTCACGCTCAGTGGCAGCCACTGTGCCAGGGACCCTGTCGGCCTTCTGATGCTGAGAATTCTTCTCCAGCTTCTGCTCTGGCAGCAGCTTCCTCCGGGAGCCTCATTATAATTCCTTTGGTAATTAAAACAACAGATGTTATAATTAAAAGGCTCCTCATTAAATCACAAACAACCAAAGCTTGAGGTGGGTCCGCACTGAACAGTGTCACCAAGTCACCTTTGAAAGGGAATAAAACTCACGTGAAAGGGAATAAAACTCATGTGAAAGGGAAGTCTTGGCCCGATTCAGTGCCGTAAAAGGCAGCCGGGCTGGGGGTGTTTGTGAGGTGTTGGGAGATGCATCAGGAAAGCCCACAGAGGGTCCTTGGATCCGAGTGAGGGGATATGCGGTGGGGGATAGAATGAACCCCCCAAAGCTGGGATGGAGGAGACAGCCAAGTGGAAGAGCCCTGGGGGATGACCTGTCTTGCTCATTCTTTTGTACTCAGGGACCAGGAGCATAGGGAGCTCCCAAGGCAACTGAGACATTGAGGACTTGGCACAAGAAAGCGGAGGAAAGTCCTAGATAAGGGATCAGGATACTTGTTTCTTATCCTGGCTGGGCCACTCGTTCTCTCATTGTCCCTGAGTAAGCCCCATCTCTGAGTCACAGGACATTTGTCTGGGACATGGACAGAATAACACCTAACTCTGAGCTACTGGGGCATGAGACATTTGTAAATCCTCCAGCTTGGTGTCTGGGATGGAGGGACCTGGGAGTGGGAACTACCTGGGGTGCTGGGAGGTGTTTCCAAAAGGCACCTCACCAAGGAGCTACTCGGGCACAACTGCAGTTGATGGCTGACTTTTTTTTTTTTTTTTTTTTAGACAGAGTCTCATTTTGTCACCCAGGCTGGCGTGCAGTGGAGTGATCCCAGCTCACTGCAACCTCCACCTCCTGGGTTCAAGCGATTCTCCTGCCTCAGCCTCCTGAGTAGCTGGGATTACAGGCATGCACCACCACGCCTGGCTAATTTTTGTATGTTTAGTAGAGACGGGGTTTCACCATGTTGGTCAGGCTGGTCTTGAACTCCTGACCTCATGATTCATCTGCCTCCCAAAATGCTGGGATTACAGGCGTGAGCCACCGTGCCCAGCCGATGGCTGACTTCTGACTCATATCCATGCATTTGCAGGGGAAGCTTTCCAGGGAGGATTTCTCAGGATTGTGTGTTGTGTATATTGTGTGTGTCTGTTGGTTGGGGGTGCTATAGCTGCATCAAACCCCCACAGAAGAGTAGCACCACTGTCTTCAGCTCCCTTGCCCACTTCTCACCTCCACACTCTGGCTATGCAGCTGAACTAGGGGGAGGTGTAAACATCTCAGGGCAGTAATAACATGTTTTTATTGAAAGAGCCCAACCTCAGCCCTTCACTGCAGTCCAAATTGGCTTCCAGTCTCTCTTGCCTCTTCCCAGACATTGTCCTTGGGCGACCCTCATTCTGCCTCTCAGCCTGTTTCCACGACTGTGAACTGAGGGCATTGATGCCCCTGCATGAGTCGTCTTGAGTATTTGATGATAGAATAGTGGACCTGAATGCTTCTGCAGTGCCCACTGCATGCCAGGAAGGTTCTAGAACTTTACCTACATCAATTCATTTAGTCCTCACAACAGCCCTCTGGGAGCGCAGGTGGAAGAGTGAATAGATCAGCTGGATAGGAGTGAGGAGTTGGAGGAAGGGTTGGGGTATGGCCAGGTAAGTGGCGGCCAGCATGGCAAGCCCATGAAGTCTGCTGCAGAAATGTCTCTGAGTGGCTCAGGCCCTGCCCAGCACCATCTTGAGCCTCTTTCCCATCTCTGAGGCCCACCTCAGGGCAGTCCAGGCCCACATGCACCAGGCAGGCAGGTGCAGAGGGAAATGATGCTCCTTCTCTGGGTGGCCTGAGCCAGGCCAGAGTTTCATCCCACTAGCTTTGAGCAGCACCAGGTCAGGTGGCACTGGGAGAGGTGAGAAGGAAACTAAGGCCACTTCAAATATCAGAGCAGGAGGGGGAGACCTAGCTTGTCCTGAATACTCATTACCACATCTCCAGCCTAGCACTATGCCCAGCACGTGGAAAACACTCAATAAGTATTGGATGGATGGATGGATGGATGGATGGATGGATGGATGGATGGATGGATGGGTGGGTGGATGGATGGATGGATGGATGGATGGATGGATGGATGGATGGATGGATAGCTGGATGGATAGGCAGACAGACAAACAATGATAAGTGGGCCCTATAACTACTATTTATTGAATACCTACCATTCAGTGTGTGCTAGACATCACATAATTCTATCTATTTCTCACAGTGACCTTGCAACGTAACCCTAATAATTACCATTTTACATTGCATTTTACAGTGCAGTTAAGTGACTTGCCTTAGTGCACACCCCCCGAGAGTGACAGCACCAGCATTTGAACCCTGACACAAACATCTCCAAAACTGCATTCTTCCCACTGTGCCACAGTTAAGACGAGTCCACCAGCCCTGTTTAGGTGAGTTCTGGCCCTCCCCATGTGTCCCCACATGCAGCCAACTGGCATCTGTATGCTGTCCATGCCAGGACCTGTGCTGAGAACAGTGGGCCGTGCTGGGCTTGGGGGGTTGCAGGGGCCAGGGGAGCCCAGTGGAGGCGCAGACTGATTTCACCTGGCATTTTCTCAAGACTTTGGTGTTTGAACTGGGTTTTGAAGGCAAAAGAGTCAGAGAGACAAATGAAAGAGAGGGAAAAGTCACTCCAGGCAGCAGGAACAGCATGTGCGAAATCAAAGAGGCATAAAGAAAACTTAAAATGTAGTCTTCCAAGTCATGTACCCTAGAACTTAAAGTATAATAAAAAAAAAATTAAACATAGAAAAATAAAATAAAATAAAATTTTTAAAAATGTAATCTTGCTGGTGGCAGTGATGGGATGGGGTGATGGGGACAGGAGAAATGGCAGGAAGAGGAAGTTGAAGCTAAGCTATGAAGGCCTTGGGGTGTCAGACCAGGAAGTGAGAAGACATAGAAGTTTAAAGTTGGGGAATGTGATGCTCAGATACTCAATAAGAAAGTCCAGTCAGGGCTGGGCGTGGTGGCTCACGCCTGTAATCCCAGCACTTTGGGAGGCAGAGGTGGGTGGATCACGAGATCAGGAGATGGAGACCATCCTGGCTAACACGGTGAAACCCCGTCTCTACTAAAAATACAAAAAATTAGCCGGGCGTGGTGGACGGGCGCCTGTAGTCCCAGCTACTCGGGAGGCTGAGGCAGGAGAATGGCGTGAACCCGGGAGGCAGAGCTTGCAGTGAGCCAAGATGGCGCCACTGCACTCCAGCCTGGGCGACAAAATGAGACTCTGTCTCAAAAAAAAAAAAAAATACAGAAAGTCCAATGAGCATTAGGGATAACAATGACCAGAGGCCGAGAGACCTGATGCACAGGTCTGGGTAATTCCAATTACTATTTTTTTTTTTTTGAGGCAGGGACTCACTTTGTCACCCAGGCTGGGGTGCAGCGGTGTGATCTCAGCTCACTGCAGCCCCAACCTCCTGGGCTCAAGGGCTCAAGCAATACTTCCACCTCAATCCCCCAAGTAGCTGGGACCACAGGCGCATGCCATGATGCCCAGCTAATTTTTTTTTGTACTTTTAGTAGAGATGGGGTTTTGACATGTTGCCCAGGCTGGTCTCAAATTCCTGAGCGCAAGTGATCCACCAGCCTTGACCTCCCAAAGTGCTAGGATTACAGGTGTGAGCCACTGCGCCCAGCCCCAATTACTCTTATGAATCAAAATTATAGCAGAATGGGATGAAATTATCTTTGGAAACCATCTCTATCCCCCTGGTTGCATAGGTGATGAACCTGATGCCCAGAGAGGGGCAGCAACTGGCTGATGATCACACAGAAGTCAGTAGCTGACCAAGACTGGTAGCAACAGCTCGAGGAGAGGTGGACATTCTTTCCTTTTGTCTTTTGTGACTCCTGGTGCTGAGCAGAAACCAAGTTGGTGGCTTCATGAATTGTGGAATCCCAGCAAGTCTGGGAGGTTTGTGTAAAATGATGCTAGTAATAAATTTTTTCCCCTTGAGGACAATGAAGTACAAAAGGAGGGGGCCAGTGCTTGACAGGAGCTCTGATTAAAGCAAAATACAGACGTTTTCAACAATAAAGGCTGATGGCGCCACAGAGAAATGAGTGACGCAAAATACAACAGCCCGAGGCCGAGCTGGGAGAGAAGGGGGGCTGCAGGGTGACTGAGTCAGAGGCTGAATGAGCTGGAGGTGGGGAAGACACCTGTGGCTGCTGTCTTATAGCTCCACTGCTGCAGGAAAAATTCTGCCTGTCACACCCAGGCGGGCCCCCTGCCCTGATGCCTATACCCCCATTCTCCTCTTGCCAGGGAGTCCTGTGGCTTCCTGCATAGCAGACAGGGTAACTGCATGCTATAGATTCTGATCAAGGAATTTTTTTCTGTACATATTTATTTTTAAAAAGTAACTCATTGAATTAACTTGCAGTCGTATAGTCTTTATTTTCATTTTTTTTTCAGCATTCTGCCACTTAAAAATAAATAAGAATAGACAAAATCCCACAGGCCAGACTCCCATAGGCTCGGCTCTGCCCTGGAGATGCAGCTTAGGATATGAGTAAGCTGAGGCTCAGGTGACTCCTCAAGAAGGGGAGGAATTTCCCGCACTTGGATTCCCTTTCCACACCTAGGCAGTGCTCACAGCCTGCCTTGTTCTTCATCAGTGCATATCTTGTGCTCCAGGTAGCTCATGTGCTGCAGGAGGAGAGGCCCTGTGGCATCTCCCTCCAAGAAATGGCCATACACACCACTCTCAGGAGAAGCCAGGCTCTGGTTACTCAGAGCAGAGTGTCTGGGTCCTCCCTTCCATGAGCCTCAGTTTCCTCATCTGTCACATAGAGGATCGATCTGCATCACCTTTGAGTTTGCCTGAAGCATCAATGAATAGGGCATTTGTTCCCTAGACTGGTCTAGCTGTGATTTCTGCCAGTGACTCAGAGGGGGTCTGACCCAGGATATGCGTAGAGAGCCTGATGCTTCTTGGAGGGAGTGCCTTAATCCATCTGGGCTGCCATAACAAGCATGCCATAGGCTGGGTCTTTCAAACAACAGACATTTATTTCTCTCAGTTCTGGAGGCTGGGAAGTCCAAGATCAGGATGTTGGCCAATTCGGTTCCTGATGAGGGCTCTCTTCCTTGTTTGCACACAGTTACCTTTTTGCTGTGTCCTCTCATAGAAGGGGGAGAAATCATATCTCGTGTCTCTGCTCAAAAGGGCACTAATTACCTCCCAAAGGCACTACCTCTTAAAACCATCACAGTGGGGAATGGGGCTTCAACACATGAGTTTTGGGAGGATACAAACATTCAGTCAATAGTGGGGGTAAGAGGGGCTGTGAGCCTACAAATGCAGGGTCTGAGCACTAGCATGGAAGGCACTTATAGGGTCTGGAGTCCATCCTCACCTAAAAGGCACAGTGAATGGTGTGAGCTGGTGGAGGCCCCATGGGCTCAAGCATGGCCACCGACAAGTACAACCCTCTTCCCCTCTCTGCGTCTCATTTCTTTACTTGAAAAGTAAAAATAAGTAATGCCTCTGTTCACTGTTGTGAACAGAGAATGACATTATGAATGAGCAAATGATCTTTTCTTTGTCTTTTGTTATTATTGTTAGTATTCTAATTATACAAATAATATATGAATACATTGTTACTGTACACATTTAAACGAGGATGTTAACATGTAAGTAGACCTTTACCATCTATCCCAGGCCCACGACCCTCCTTGGAGGTAACCACTATTCTCATTATATGTCTGTTCATCTATGACTTTTTATTTACATGCACATACGTAGGCACATTTAGAAATAAAGAGCTAGAGTGCAGTGGCACGATCTCACCTCACTGCAACCTCTGCCACCCAGGTTCAAGCGACTGTCCTGCCTCAGCCTCCCAAGTAGCTGGGATTACAGGTGCCTGCCACCATGCCTAGCTAATTTTCATATTTTTAGTAGAGACTGGGTTTCACCATCTTGGTCAGGCTGGTCTTCAACTCCTGACCTCGTGATCCACCCACCTCAGCCTCCCAAAGTGCTGGGATTACAGGCGTCAGCCACTGCGCCCGGCCTTTTCTTTTTCTTTTATAATGAGATTGTATTAACTGGGTCTTCTGCTCAGGATCACACAAGGTTGCCATCAAGGTGTCCACTAGGCTGTATTCTCATCTGGAGGCTTGAACGGGGAAAGCGTCCAAGTTCATTCCAGCTCATTCAGCCTATTGGAAGAATACATTTCCTTGTAGCTGCATGACTGAGGGCCCTATTTTTTTTTTTTTTTCCTGGCTATTAGATAGAGACTGCCCCTGGTGCTAGAGGCCACCCAAAGCTCTTTGCCACATGGCCGTCTCCCTATCTCTAGGCAGTTAGCACATGACAGTTTGCTTTTCAAGGCCCGCAAGAGACTGTTTTCAATTTGCTAAGACAGAGTCCTGAAAATGTAAGCTGGTCATGAGAGTAACAGCTCATCATCCTTGAAATATTCTACTGGTTAAAAACCCACTCATACTCAAGGGGAGGGGATTACACAAGGGTAGACTCAGTGTGGGTCACCTTAGGGTATGTCTACCCCAGGGTGGTAATATTCCTCTTCCAAGCCCTGTGTTGCTTCCAGAGTCCTGCACTCTCTCCCTGTTACTTCCCTACACCTTGCCTAAATCTTTGTAAATAGCCTCTTTATTAAATTGTCCTCAAATTACCCAGTCTGAACGTGCTGTTTTTGTGCCTGACCTGTCATAGAGACCAGTAGCCAGGGCATAGTTTTGCAAACTATATATGTGAAGGGTAAAATCCAAGGGGAAGGATGAAGGTAAAAAGGAAACAAAGACAGGCGTTGCGAATTCTTTCCAAACCCAAGCAGTCCATACAGAAGCAGAAAGTCTGACTTTATTAGTATGGAATAAGGGATAAACACGTCTTCCTCCTTCCTCTACCAGGTTCTATAAGGAAAAATTACTTTTAAACACTCCTGACTTCTCTCCTCACCATAACCTCTAACTGCTTCTACCAGAAGAGGAGTGAATTATTTGGCTGGTGCCTTTGGGACTGGGACCTGGGCCGCCTAACTTAGTTTCTCCTTCTGCTTCCTCTTTGAACTCCACCTGCTGCAGAGTGTGTGTATTCTGCACTGCTGCTTCATGCAGAGGAGGCCTGGTAATGTTCAGCTTTGCCTGTGGCCTGTGTCTATTTCTAATTCTGGGGTTCAGAATATGGAAGCACATGGTTGTAGCATATCCCAAGCATATCCTCCAAACCAGCTTTAAAAGGACTGTATTTTGACTTTTTAAATGATAGCCATTCTGACTCATGTGAGATGATATCTCACTGTGGGTTTTCATATTTATTTATTTATTTATTTATTTATTTATTTATGAGATGGAGTCTCACTCTGTTACCCATGCTGGAGTGCAGTGGCATAATCTCGGCTCACTGCAACCTCCATCTCCCAGGTCCAAGCGATTCTCCTGCCTCAACCTCCGGAGCAGCTGGAATTACAGGTGTGCACCACCATACACTGCTAATTTTTTTTTTTTTTGTATTTTTAGTAGAAATGGGGTTTCACCATGTTGGCCATGTCACCACCAGGCTAGTCTGGAACTCCTGACCTCAAGTGGCCTGCCCGCCTCGGCTTCCCAAAGTACAGGTGCTCATTGTGGTTTTGATTTGTATTTCTCTGATGACTAGTGATGTTGAACATTTTTTCATATGCTTATTGGTTGCTTATATGTCTTCTTTTGAGAAGTATCTGTTCATGTCTTTTGCCCACTTTTTAATGGGGTTGTTTGGTTTTCACTTGTTGAATTGTTTAAGCTCCTTATGGATTCTGGATATTAGACCTTTGTTGGATGCCTAATTTGAAAATATTTTCTTCCATTCTATAGGGTGTCTGTTTACTCTGTTGATAGTTTCTTTAGCTGTGAAGAAGCTCTTTAGTTTAATTAGGTCCACTTTTTTGTTGTTGCAATTGCTTTTGAGGACTTAGTCATAATTTTTTTCCCAAGGCCAGTGTCCAGAATGGTATTTCCTAGGTTTTCTTCTAGGATTCTTATAGTTTGAGTTTTAACTATAGTTTGAGGTTTAACTTACAGTTTGAGGTTTAAACTTGACATTTAAATCTTTAATCCATCTTGAGTTAATTTTTGTATGTAGTGAAAGACAGGAGTCCAGCTTCATTCTTCTGCATATGGCTAGCCAGTTGTCCCAGCACCATTTATTGAATAGGGAACCCTTTCCCCATTGCTTATTTTTGTCAGCCTTGTTGAAAATCAGATGGCTACCAGGTGTGTGGCTTTATTTCTGGGTTCTCTATTCTGTTCCATTGATCTATGTGTCTGTTTTTGTACCAGTACTGCTGTTCTGGTTATTGTAATCTTATGGTATAGTTTGAAGTTAAGTAGTGTGATTTCCTCCAGCTTTGTTCTTTTTGCTTAAGGTTGCTTTGGCCATTTAGGCTCTTTTTGGTTCCATATGAATTTTAGATTTTTTTCTAGTTCTGTAAAACATGATGTTGGTTGTTTGATAGGAATAGCATTGAATCTTTAGATTGCTTTGGACAGTGTGGCTATTTTAACAGTATTCATTCTTCCCATCCATGAGCATGGAATGTTTTTCCATTTGTTTGTGTCATCTATGATTTCTTTCAACAGCGTTTTGTAGTTCTCCTTATAGAGATAGTTCACCTTCTTGGTTAGATGTATTTCTAGTTATTTTTTTGTGGCTATTGTAAATGGAATTGCATTCTTGATCTTGCTTGTAGCTTGAATATTATTGGTATATAGAAAGGCTACTGATTTTTCTACATTGATTTTGTATACTGAAACTTTATTGAAATTTTTATCAGATCCAGGAGCCTTTTGGCAGTCTTTAGGGTTTTCCAGGCATAGAATCATATAAACAGTGAACAGAGACGGTTTAATTTCTTTTTTTCCTATTTGGATGCCTTTTATTTCTTCCTCTTGCCTGATTGCTCTGGCTAGGACTTCTAGTACTATATTAAATAGGAGTGGTAAGAGTGGGCATCCTTGTCTTGTTCCAGTTCTCTGGGGAAATGCTTTCTGCTTTGGCTCATTTGGTATGATGTTGGCTGTGGATTTATCATAGATGGCTGTTATTATTTTGTGATAATACTTTATCATATGGATAATACTTTATTATATAATAATAATAGGTTCCTTCAATGCTTGGTTTGTTGAGTTTTTTTTTTTTTATCATGAATGGATGTTGGATTCTATTGAAGGCTTTTTCCACATGTATTGAGATAATCATATGGTCTTTGTTTCTAATTCTGTTTATGTGGTGAATCACATTTATTGATTTGTGTATGTTGAACTAATCTTGCATCCTACAAATGAAGCCTACTTGATTGTGGTGAATTAACTTTTTGATGTGCTGCTAGATTCTGTTGGCTAGTATTTTGTTGAAGATTTTTGTGTCTATGTTCATCAGGGATATTGGCCTGTAGTTTTATTTTTTTTTGTTGTGTCTTTGCCAGGTTTTGGTATCACGGCGATGCTGATTTTGTAGAATGAGTTAGAGTGGAGTCCCTCCTCCTCGATTTTTTGGATAGTTTTAGTAGAATTGGTACCAGCTCTTCTTTGTATGTCTGGTGGAATTTGGCTATTCCCTCTGGTCTGGGATTTTTTGGGGGGGTTGGTTGGCTTTTTATTATTGATTCAATTTTAGAACTCAATATTGGTCTGTTTAGGGTTTCCATTTCTCCTGATTCAATCTCAGGAAGTTGTGTGTTTCCAGGAATTTTTCCATATCCTCTACATTTTCTAGTTTGTGCTCTTAGAGATGTTAATAGTCGTCTCTGAGGAGTCTTTGTCTTGCTGTGGGATCAGCTGTAATGTTACCTTTGTCATTTCTGATTGTGCTTATTGAGATCTTCTCTCTTTTTTTTTTCTTTGTTAATCTAGCTAGTGGACTATCGATCTTGTTTATGCTTTTAAGTTAGTTCAGCTTCTGTGGAAAGCAAGTTGGAGATGTCTCAAGTAACTTAAAACAGAACTACCATTTGACCCAGCAATCCCATGACTGGGTGTATCTCCGAAAGAAAATAAATCATTCTACCAAAAAGACACATGCACTTGTATGTTCATTGCAGCACTATTCACAATAGCAGAGACATGGAATCAACCTAGATGCCCATCAGCAGTGGATTGGATAAAGAAAATGTAGTCCATATACACTATGGAGTACTATGCAGTCATAAAAAAGAACAAAGTTATGTTCTTTGCAGCAACATGAATGCAGCAGGAGGCCATTATCCCAAGTGAATTAATACAGGAACAAAAACCCAACTACTGCATGTTCTCACTTATAAGTAGGAGCTAAACGTTGGGCACTCATGGAAAGATGCTGTCAATAGAAAATGGGGACTACTAGAGGGGGCAGGGAGGGAGAGGGACAAGGGTTAAAAAACCACCTCTTGGGTGCAATGCTCACTCTCTGGGTGCTGGGATCATTTGTATCCCAAACCTCAACATCACGCAATATACCCATGTAACAAACCTGCATGTGTACCCCTCAAATCTAAAATAAAAGTTGAAATTCTAAAATAAAATAAAATATCTATAGACAAAATAAAAATAAAGTTATCAGGTGAAAAAAAAAAAAAAAAAAGCCCTGTAGGCCAGGTGCAGTGGCTCTTGCCTGTAATCCCAGCACTTTGGGAGGCTGAGGTGGGTGGATCGTGAGGTCAGGGGTTTGAGACCAGCCTGAACAACATGGTGAAACTCTGACCCTACCAAAAATACAAAAATTAGCCAGGCATGGTGGTGTGTGCCTGTAATCCCAGCTACTTGGGAGGCTGAGGCAGGAGAGTCACTTGAACCCAGGAGGCGGAGGTTGTGGCGAGCCGAGGTCATGCCACTGCACTCCAGCCTGGGCAACAGAGCAAGGCTCCGTCTCAAAAACAAAAATAAAAATTTAAAAAAAAAAGCCCTGGAGCTGCAAGAGACATGGTTTCATTCTATTTTATGGGTGAATAGAATTCCATTGTCTGTATGTACCACATTTTTTAATCTAATCATGTTCTGACTTTTAAATGACTGCAAAATAATGTGTACACGAGGACACAGAGTGTGGACTAATAGACATTGGAAACTTGGAAGGGTACGAAAATAGGGGGTGAGGGAAGATAAATTACTTAAAAGGTATAATGCATGTTATTCAGGTAATGGGTACACTACAAGCCCAGACTTCACCACTACACAATAAATCCATGTAACAAATTTGTATTAATACTTGTACTCCTTAAAGGTATACAAATAATAATTTAAAAAGTACCGTATCTGATATTTTGACCTTCATTGGCAAGACTTTCTTTGTCTCTTCATCAACCTATCACGTACGGTTGAATAATAATCATGGAAATTCAAACCAAATAAGATTTGCCCTTTTACTTGTCACAGTGGCTAACATTTTAAAGTGAAAATACTCAGTGCTGGTGAGATTGCAGAGAGATGGGCATCTCATTTGTTTTTGTCAGGGGCAAAAATTGGCACAAATATTTTGAAGTACAATTCAGAAATGTGAGTCAGAAGCCTTAATAGGTTCATAATCAATAATTTCAAGATTTGGATAATAAAGTAATCTGAGATGCAAAGAAAGACTTACGTACAAAGATTAATTTCAGTTGTGAATATGAGCAAATCTTGAGGAGAGAAACTTAAAGGCTTATCAGTAAGAAAAAAGTAAAGCCAGCTACATTCCCATGAGTTAGTAGGTACCCTTCAAAATGATACCTTCAATGAGCATTTAATGATGGAAGAAAATGATTCTTTTTTTTTTTTTTTTTTGAGATGGAGTCTTATTCTGTTGCCCAGGCTGGAGTGCAGTGGCACGATCTCAGCTCACTGCAATCTCCACCTCCCAGGTTCAAGCGATTCTCCTGCGTCAGCCTCCCAAGTAGCTGGGACTACAGACGTGTACCACCACACCTGGCTGATGTTTTGTATTTTTAGTGGAGATGGGGTTTCACCAGGTTAGCCAGGATGGTGGTCTCGATCTCCTGATCTCGTGATCTGCCTGCCTCGGCCTCCCAAAGTGCTGGGATTACAGGCATGAGCCACCATGCCTGGCCCTGGCAGAAAATGATTCTGACATGATACAAAGTGAAAAGAGCAGAAGAGAACATTCTTGAGCATATGATGCTGACTGTGAACAAGTGGAAGAGAAAAGACTGGGTTGATTCTGTGTGATAGTTACAAGCCCTTCTTGATTTATTTTTTTGTTTTCTACAGACCACATATTTCTATTGTAAACATGCATGTTCTACCCACCCCACTCCCCTAGTTACTCAGGAAAAAGGAGACCCATGTGCCATCCTCTTTCTGGGAATCTGTGATGTCACCAAAGTATCTTTTCTGGAGTATGGAGTGAGTTGCGTGATGTTTTCTGCAAGAGGAGTCTTCCCTAGTCTTTCAAAACAGGATGCTGACTTCCTGATGCTCTGGGGCTGTGTCCAAAGGGGCAGCCTTGCTGAGGAAGCACCCCAGAATGTTCTTTCGCCGACCTCTCACCCTGTGGTTTCTCCCGGGAAGTCTCACCAGGTCTTTCTCTCTGTCCCCCACGAGGACTTTTGGAAGGTGTTCTCTTGCATGGACATTACACTCCTGATGCTCCTGATTTTGCTGTTGCAGTGCAGGCTTCCTTTCAGTGTTTGACCAGCAGATACAGCCACACAGACGTGCACGCAGAACCTCAGCATTGCCCTTTATGAATATGCAGAGTTGTGTAGCTGCCCTACCATTGGGTCTGGCAGTGGGTCCTCGTCACTAAGGAAGTGACCCTGGCTTTTTGCTTTGCACGAGTAACAGGAAGGTGCCTCAGAAGAGAGGATGAAGTGGCCATTCTGAGCAGCACCATCTATGTCAGCAGAAACTGGAAGGCTGAAACCCATAGAGAAGCTGGGAGGAGTTGCCAAAGAGAGGAAAATTCCAAACCCTGCCCATCTTATCAGTGAGGACCAGCCCCTGAGTCCGTTTCTGCTTGCTGCTGGAGGCTGGGCACTGGGCCTAGGAGGTCTGGGAAGACACAGTGAAGGGAAGGTGCTTTGGGAGAGAGAGCCGTGATGAGGGCCAGGTCTTACCAAGGATGCTGTGCTTGATAGGCATGACCTAGTGTGGCCTTTCAAAGAGAAGGAACACATCTCTTGTTTGAGACGGTATCTTTTGCTTTCCACATATCCTTAAAGTAGAAGAGTTAACTCATGTGGTCTGTGCCGACAGGGAGTTGCTCAGACACTAGACAGATCCTAACTCATTAGCAGCTGAGGGAATGGAAATGAGGACCTGGGGAGAGGCATATGCACCCCTGGCTGCCCCAGCAGTGGGGAGAGGTGTGCCAAGTCATTACACTGAATTGTGGCACAGGTCAGGGGTCCAAGCACAGGCTGTGGACTCTGTTAGAGGCTCAGTCTAAGGCTGATATCAGCTTTAGCCTTTGGCTGGGCCAGCCCTCTGTCTGTAGAGGAGGAAGTGGCTTAATCTAAGGCCATGACTGCCCTCTATCAGTGACTGAGGCCTGCAGCTGACATCAGGGCCTATTGGGTGGCCAGGTTAGAGTCAATGTTCTTCCTTCTATTCTAAAAGACTCAATTGGCTCAGTAGGAGAGGCACAAGGATTATCTGCTGGACTCTGCCTTGGTGTCACCCCTGAGAATGTGCCTAAGGAAAAGGACAATTCTAAGAAGCCGAGGACTCAGAAACCAAACTTCCCATATGTCAGTGCCCCAGTTGCCACTGCCCTGCCTGCCTCCCCATCCCCCAGTCCAGCCTTGCTAGCACCACCTCATCTCCCGACACACACCTGTGAGCCCAGGCTGGTGTGTGATGGCAGAATCCAGCGAGGGGGTGTGAGATGCTCACCCTGGGGTAGCTCACAATCTGACTGGGGAGGTTTGGGACCTGTGGGAACAGGAGCAGTTCCATACACCATGGCCCTGATTAGGAGCCTCCTGTGCTCTGAGGAGGGGCAGCTCCAGATAGCTGGGGCAGCTGGGGGGACTTCCTGGAGGAGGTGACGTTGGCACTGACTGGTAAAACTCTGGCAGGCAGTAAGGCCAGAACCCAGTCCTATCAAGGGACATATAAAAACCTGGCACTACCAAAAGCCTTTTCTAGATGTTACTTGACTTCAGGCACAATATTTTGATAGTTTCCATGTAAGATGAATCTGAAACATATGCATTAACTTCTCCTTAAAGATATACACTTGTTTTAGTTGGCAAGATGTAACATGTGGTTTGATGAATGTATGGTAACTGAAGAACTGTGTCGGATCCAAGACTGGGAGGTCTCAGAGGCCAGAATGTCACTGTGTGGGATCCAAGACTGGGAGGTCCCAGAGGCTAGAGTGTCACTGTGTGGGATCCAAGACTGGGAGGTCTCAGAGGCTAGAGTGTCACTGTGTGGAATCCAAGACTGGGCGGTCTCAGAGGCTAGAGTGTCACTGTGTGGAATCCAAGACTGGGAGGTCTCAGAGGCTAGAGTGTCTTGCTGTCTGTACCTGGAAGCCGCTTCTCCAGTTCACACAGGGTAGGGACTTGAGACAGCATCACCTCCCCCAGGTGCTCTTCTGAAGACGTTCTAGCACCCAAAAGCTCAAGTCCAAAGTCAGGTCGGATTTTAATGTGTTTCTTCTACTACAGAGAATGCAGACACCAGCTGGGTCTACCCTCGCTAAGGAGCTCATGGCTTGGAAAAGACAGTGAAGCTCTGATCCTCCAAATTTGTTTGATCATGTTTATTCTCATCGAACCTCTCCTTCTTCCCTCGAGTCTTTCTGATGCACGTGGTCCTTACATCCCACATTGAGATAGTCTAGCTACACTTCTATTAATCTGCACTACAAAGAGAGATTTTTGTGAGGATTAAGGTTTGGTGTTGCTTAACCACAGACCTGAGATGAATCCAGACACCCGTTTCACAACTGGTATGTCACTTGCCTTACTTTGGCATGGAAATGGCCCTTTGAGGTGGTGCTTTCAGATCTCTGCCACTGAATGAGGGTTCTTCCTGTGGACAGGGTGATGCGGAAGAAAATGGTCACTCTTGCAAGCATGTGTTTGGATGAGCAATTTTTCAGAACACAAATGCCACCAAAGTTTATTGACAAAGTGAATCCTGCGGTGTGAGGTGGAAGGATATCTCACCGCATTAGTTGCCTACTATATGTAATAAATTACACCAAAGTTAATGGCTTAAAACAACAATCAGACTTTATGATCTAACACGGTTTCTATGGGTCGGGGTTTGGGAACAGCTTGGGTGTGCAGTTCTGGCTCAGGGTCTCCTCAGGGCTGCCGTCATCTGGAGGCCTGACTGGAGCCAGAGGCCCTGCCTTTGATGTAACTCACTCACATGGTTGGCAAGTCGGTGCTTTGCTGTGATCTAAATGTTTGTATCTCCCCCGAATTCATAGGTTGAAATCCCGGCCCTCAAGGATTAGGGTTAGGAAATCCTAACCCTCACTGACTGGACTCGGCCCCAGCAGCAGCCTGGACAGCCCGATCAGAGTCTCAACCGCAGGCTGGTGGTGCCAGGAGTGTCCAGAAATCCTCCACATAGCCCGAGGTTCAGCACGGGGATACTGAGACCCACCACCTCAAGGTGATGTTTTTAGGAGGTGGAGCCTTTGAGAGGTGACTCAGGAGGGCTTCACCCTTATGAATGGGATTAATGCCCTCATAAAAGAGGCCAGAAAGTGACTCCTCTTCCCTTCTGGTACATGAAGTTGCATTGAAAAGATGGTCGTCTGTGAACCAGAAAGTGGACCCTGGCCAGACACTGCACCTGCTGGGGCTTTGATCTTGGACTTCCAGCCTTCAGAACTGTGAGAAATACATTTCTGGGTTTTTTTAAATTATTTATTTTTTAATTTTTATTTATTTATCTTTTTTTGATGGAGTTTCACTCTTTGTTGCTCAGGCTGCTGTGCAGTGGCACGATCTCAGCTCACTGCAACCTCTACCTCCTGGATTCAAACGATTCTCCTGTCTCAGCCTCCTGAGTAGCTGGGACTACAGGCACACGCCACCACGCCCAGCTAATTTTTGTATTTTTTAGTAGAGATGGGGTTTCACCATATTGGCCAGGCTGGTCTCAAACTCCTGACCTCAGGTGATCCGCCCACGTCAGCCTCCCAAAGTGCTGGGATTACAGGTGCGAGCCACCGCACCTGGCCAAATTTCTGTTGTTTATAAGCTGCCCAGTCCATGGTATTTTGTGATAGCAACCTGAGTGGACGGAGACAGTGCTGGGTGTTGGCAGGGGGCTTCCGTTGCTGTACACGCAAGCGGTGCCACAGGGCTGCTAGAGTGTCCTCACGATACGGTAACTGATGCCCCCCAGAGGGAGTGATTCAAGGGAGGGAGAAGGAAGCAGTAGTGTCTTTTATGACCTAGGTTTGGAAGCCACATATCATTACTTTTTACATGTTCTATTGGCCACCCACGCCAGTCTGGTGTGATGTGAGAGGGGACTGCACAGGCCACGAAACCAGGCAGCGAGGAAACCATTGCAAGGGCTAGAGGTTCCATTTCTAAGTAACTCACAGGCATCCAATCCAGCTGGACATCCCACGGTGGCAGTAAATTACTCTGTTCAAGTCACCTGCAGAGATTTCCCACTCAGAGATGGCCCGCTGGGATTGGTCTTCCACCCTGAGACCACCCCACAATTTACAACATGTCACGTTACAATCATTAGTCACTGAGTCACTAAGAGAATGCCCAAATGCTTGGTGAGATGTGAATGATACTTGAGCACTGAGAAGAAAAAAGGCAGAGAAGGGTGATGGGTTAATAGGGGTAACAGTGATGAATTGGGAGCCAGAAGACCTGGGTCCTACTCAGTAAACCAGTGGGCACTGCCCTTGTGCCAGTGAGAAGAACATTCTCAGTTAGCAGAGGTCTAGGGGGATGCTGAAGTGGGTGGTTCTGGAGTTAGATAACTGGTCACCTGCTCGCCAGCGGACTGACTGTCTCTGAGCTCTGCCTCTTTATATGTACAGATTGCCTGATGCGCACCGGTGATGAGTGAGTGCTGGCTACTATTATTGGGGCATTATTATGCCTACAATAACCCAGCTCTCAGCTCAGGCTCTGTGCCATGTGTATTCCAGAAATTATCTTACTAACTGTCTCAGCATCTCTCAGGATTCAACTTCCATTCCCACCATTGTTGCCCATGGGCGCACCATGGCTGCCACAGCCACAGGTACAGGGACATGGGCCAATTTACGTCTTTCAGAGTGTGGGTATAGATGCAGGTGAGTCGGAAGATTTGTGGAGGGAGAGGGGATGATCCAGGCTTGTCTGGTTGCTTCTATTTTCTCTGTGAATTCGAAAGCAAGGTTGTCAGCCCAGAGAGGGCCTGAGAATTTGTGCTGGGCCAAGATTAGAGGCAAAGAGAATCCCTTTGTCTGGGGTGTTATTTCTGCACAAAGAACCTCTAGGGCGAGGCCCAGGCCAACAGCTTCATAAACGCCACATTGGAAAAGTCCTCCAAGCATCCCACCTTTTGGAGCTGGGCCTGCAAAGTGCTTAGAACAGTGCCTGGTTTGCTGTGGTTGCTGCTGCCGTGGCTGCTGTAGCGGCTCTCACCCTGACCACTCCTCTTTGCTTCCTTCAGCCGGGAGATGGGGATATCTTGGGGTGTAGCACACAGGCTGCATCCAGCAGGTCTGCAGCAATGGCAGTGGGGCTCTGCTGGGAGTCACTGACCGAACTCGGCCCCAGCAGCATCCTGGACAACCCGATCAGAGTCTCATCCTCAGGCTGGTGGTGCCAGGAGTGTCCAGAAGTCCTCCATACAACCTGAGGTTCAGCACGGGCATACTGAGACCCAGTGAGAAAAAGTGACTCGTCCTATATACCACAAAGAGCCTGGAAGAATTGAGACTAAAACCCAGATCACCTGACTCCCCTGACCGGGGCTCTTTGTACCACTCTTCATTGCCTTTTCTTCTATGCATATATCCAGGCTGTCTTTGTGGAGCTCCCCTGACATTTTGCTTCTGCTTTGATTGATATCTTATCTGTGGGCATGCTGCTCTGGGCCCCAGTAGCCTCCACAGAAGTTTGAGCCGTAACATTCCTTGAAGATATAATACAGGTTAATAACCAGGCTTGTGTTAAGTGTGGGATATTACCAATGAATGAGGCACATTCAGCCTCTATCCCAGAGAACCCCAAAGAGCAGTATGTGAGGCAGACAATGTTAGACAAGGCCAAAAAAACAAGTGAATTGCAATACCCAAAAATGAGGGCAGCAGCAGGAGCATGGATGAGGCATGGTGAGAGCCCCGTGGGGCGGGTGAGGACACTGTCCTTGGAGAATCTGTGAAGTCTTACCCAGGAGGTGACCCCTGAGTTGTCAATGAAGGAGAAACCAACCTTGTTAGATGTGTGACCTCGCTTTGAATGCATGACTTAAGTCCACAGTGCCTCAGTTTCCCTGACTATAAAACAGGGAACAAGAACAGCATCTTCCTAACAGTGTTATTCTAAGGATTAAAGAACACCTATGACATGCTAAGCGGGGGACTGGCACATAGTAAACACTCAGCGAGTTCTGATCGTTAATGCTACTGTTATTATCACGGAGGCCCCTAGCGGTCCGCCACCAGGGGATCTTTTCAGAGGCCAAGGGAGCCATTGGAAGGGCTAGGGCAGAAAGCACTGGGCATATTGAAGAGAAAGGGAGCTCAACAAGCCTGAAACATGAAGACAGGATCAGTGGAGGCAAAATCCATTCTCAGTAGAGGCAGAATCCATCTCATTATCATAGCTGGCCAGAGAGAGAACTGGGTCCCTCCTAGAGTGGTGAGCTCCCCATGACTGAAGGTGTGCAAGTAGATGATGAGTCACTTGGTAGAGATGTGGAATGTGCATGTGAGTGCAGGAATGTATTCGTGTGTGTTTGTGGGGGGTGATTTTCTTCCCCAGAAATTGTGGCTTTTATTCCCCTGAATCTCACTGCAATTCAGGGCCCTTCCATTCATGAGGATCTATTGTTCTATTTCTAAATCCCTGAGGTCCAGCGCCAAAGGGCCAGGTTAAGCTGGGCTTCTGACTTTATTCTAGCCTCACACAATAGCCATGCTCCTGCCAGCTTCACTGGGGAGGGGGTATTGAAAACCTTTGTGGGTAATCCACAGCTTTAGCCAACTGAGGGGCAGGTATTAATTAAAGTGCAGATTAACTGTCGGTCATGGGTATCAGCACCGGGACTTAGAATTGCTTAATAAGAGAGTTTGTTACACTGTTTTGCCGTGAGAAGGCAATATTGATCAAGAATCCCTGGCCTGGAACTAATTGAATATTCACCCCCAAATTGCAATGGCTGATTACGTAGAAGTTCATCTCTTTTATTGTTACTTGGGAAATTGCAGAGGGGTTGGCATGCAGTGAAAGAGGAGAAGAAGCCGAAGAGGGAGGGAGAGGAGAGAGAGAGAGAGGTGGCAGGGGAGAAAAAGAATGAGAATAAGATAGGGAATTATTATTTTCTTTTTTGGCCTGAGAAATCAGATATGACAAGCCAGATAACACCTTCATCTTGAAACAACTTCTTATCCCTTGGAGAGGAGCTTCCTTGTTGTCCAAGTTAACCAGGAAGTGTTTGCAGTACTGTAATTTTAATGAAGGAAGCTTCCAGTATGTTAATCGTGGGAATACACGAATATGAATTAATTACTCTCTGAGCTGTCTCCCGCCACATGGTAGTGTGAGGAACTATGATAACATGCTTGTAACGGTGTTTTGGGACTCCTGCAGCTTCTGAGAAAGGGTAGGATCCTGGAAATGTCTGCAGGAGCTGAGACGGGAGCAAATGGGTCTTGGGGGTGTCTCAGGGCTCTAGAGTCCTCAGCTGTCTCTAGGTGGCCAAAACTGGACCCTGAGTGTCTAGAAGGGTGGTGTTCCCCTTCTGCTGACTTCTGACTGCAGGCCAATGACCTGCCCACCTTCCTACCTCTAGCACAGACGCAGCTGGGTGCACACACTCAGACTTTGGTGCACACGCATCTTATGTCCTGGCTCACAGTCTAGTCGGAGAGTGAGGAAAGTGATGGTGAACACACAAACCAGGGTGACTCAGGCTGCAGAAAAACTGTTCCAATTGCCCAGTGGTGAGGACTGCAAACTCCATCCCATTTGAGAGTGGGCTCCAAAGCTGGGCATGAAGTCAACATCAACTGGCGGAGAAGGGTAAAGTTATTCCAAGGAAAAGGTGCACAGTCAAAGGCACAAGAAACAATGTGCTGTGTTCCAAAGACATCAAGGATCTTGATGGAGTGAAGGTGGGTATGGCTCAGCGTGGGGCTGGGGGCTGGACCGCAAAGAGCCTCAACGTTTAGACTTTGCCCTGAGCGCCATGAGGAATCACTGGAGGTTTTCCTGCAGGGCAGTGATAGGGGCAAGGTTATAGGAAGACCATGGATTTGGAGGTTGAGGAAGGAGCTGGAAGGAGACTCAAGCCAGGGAGACCACTGAGGAGGTAATTACAATATCCAGGAGCAAGCTGATGAAGATCCAAACCAAGGAAGTGACTTGGGGTGGAGAGAGGAGGGCTGTTGATGGAAGAGGGAGTGGCTTTGATTGGGTAGGAGGATAAGAGCATGGGAGAAACCCAGGATGATGTCAGTGACTTAATAAGTGAATGGATGATGGCGCTGGTGAGATGGGAACACAGGATCAGATGCATATTTGGGGAGAAAATGGAACATGGAGTCTTGGCTAGGCCAAGTCCGAGATCTTAGGAGGTGCCCAGGGCAGCTGGATCTACAGGCCTGGTATTCGGGGGACAGACACACGTATGGGGGGTCAGAGAGACAGATTTAGCAATTGAGACCAAGTGAGAGGAAGCTATATGATGAGCATGGGGAGTGTGAGGGTGGGAAGGCCAACCCTGAAAAAACAGCACCCCTTAAGGCAAATAAAAAGTGCCCAGGGACTGAGGAGCCACCATCCACTATCTAGGCCATATCCCAAGGAGTGAGCTTAATGAAAGGCAACTCACTATTTTAACAAATTCTTGGTTCTACAGACTTAACAGGAGAGGGGAGGCCTAGATTTTAATAGTAATTTATCTCAATGTAGGCTTTTAAACCTAAATTTATCATTGTCGCTGACAACACTTGGATTAATCTGTTGCTCAGTGTCTTTCTCACTGCTGTGAATCCCAGAAGGATAAAAGGGAATTGATACACATAAAGAACTAAATTTCAATTAATGCAAGCCTGTGCTAATTTTCCAACACATAACCCAGAAACATTCTCATTCATTACAATTTTATCGTGGCAGATCCTCGAGGGGAAACACACCCACAGATTTATTTATTTTTTCCGGCATCGAATTTATCATCCAAGGCATTTTGGGGGAGGGGGGATGGGGGGCAGCTAACTGGACTCTGCGTCTCCCTGGCAGTCCACATTTTGCTGAGGGATTGGGGGCATTTCCCAGAATCTGCCTGAAGTTTCTCAAGCAGCATTCACCAATTCTTCAACAGCTGGAAGTCTGGGTCCTGTGTGGTTAACCCATGGAAAGGGAGCAAGGGGCTCTGGAGACGGAGGCAGATTCTGTTATTCTGAAACGGACTCAGTGTCTGCCTGTCCCTTAGGCCGGGGCAATTTCCTGCTCTTAAGAATGGGAAACCTCCCTGGGGGTAGGGGTCTGAGGTCAGCTGTCCTTCTCTGCCCATTCTGCTCAACAAGCTGGGCTGCAAGTCAGCTGGAGGAGGGGATGTAGTTGTTTTTGCCCTAAAGCACCTTGGCAAACATTGCCCCTGAGAGGCTGTGTCTTCAGCTTTTTCTAATCTGTCCCCCAAGTGAGGGTCCTCATTCTAGATGACACAGAGGCACACCGTGTCCACCTGCCCTAAACTGTCCCAGCCGAGAACGTTCCTCACTTTGACCCCAGAAGTGTTTCTGGGTGCAGGTGGCACTCTCTGGGAGCCGGGACTCTCTGCCAAGCCCGGACTCAGCATCCTCCCAGACAAACTCATTAGAATTCCCTGTTCTACCCGGGCTTCCCCCAGTCTATGTAACTGGCAGGAACAGAGCCCTGTTGGAGTTGCCTTGGCCCAAACACAGGGAAGAATCAGAAACATAAGTCCCGTGGCCCTCAACTTGGCCCCCCTTGTGCGTACAGAAGCCCCCTTCTTAGCTGGGTCATGGCCCTGGATCCAGCCCTGGGATGCCAGCCCAGACACCAGAATGCCTCTGCCAGGAATCGTGGATGCCTGTGTCTGTTCTGCTCTTCCTCTGAGTTCCTCTGTCCCCACCCGTGCCCCACTCCAGCCAGGAGGCCACTATTCACCCCCTTTTCCTCTTGGGGCTATTTGTCCCTTTGCAGAAGAGCAATCACCGGTGCTTTCCTTCCAAATAATTAAAGGGGCCTGGTAACCGAGGGATGACATGGAGAGTTCAACTCCATTGGGAGAAAGGTTTAATGTTCCTCCCAATTCCCAAGGCACAGCGTGCCACACAGGGCTACAGGGGCAAGCACCAGCACTGGTCAGGAGGCAAAAGCGGGAGCGAGGGAAGACATGGGTCACAGCCATGACTAGGGTTTCCCTGGGAAAAGCAAGGCAGGGCCAGGTAAGTTGCTTCAAGCTGGCTAGTTTGAATAATTCTCTTGGGCTCTGGGCTCAAGGGAGTTCCCGAGTTGCCCGGACCTGGTCTTTGGATGATTTAGGACAAGGGAAGTCTGACCCTGTGTGTGCGGGTAGGTAAGGTGATGGCTGGGGGCTCAGACTCTGGATTCGTTGGTTTGTAGATGAAAGACATGCTTCCAGCTGTTCCCTTTGCTTTCTCTAAGAGTTGGATAGCCCTTAGAAGGGAAATATCTTCTTGGGCCTGTAAGATCCCCAAATGCCAGAGCATTGATACAGAAAATAGGGAAATGTAGTTAAATCAGCCTTGTGAGGAATGGATGCTGTGTTAGTCTGTTCTCATGCTGCTAATACAGGCATACCCAAGACTGGGTAATTTATAAAGGAAAGAGGTTTAACGGACTCACAGTTCCACCTGGCTGGGGAGGCCTCACAATCATGGTGGAAGGCAAGGAGGAGCAAGTCACGTCTTACATGGATGGCAGCAGGTGAAGAGAGAGCTTGTGCAGGGGAACTCTTCTTTGTAAAACCATCAGATCTCATGAGAGTTATTCACCAACACGAGAACAGCACAGGAAAGACCCGCCCCCATGATTCAGTTACCTCCCACTGGGTCCCTCCCATGACATGTGGGAATTGTGGGAGCTACAGTTCAAGGTGAGATTTGGGTGGGGACACAGCCAAACCATATCAGATGCCAAATAGACAAATACAGAACCTCCCCCTCCACTTCACTGCACTGGGCTTCTCACTGTTCATCAACTCAACAAGCAGGCACCTGCCAGGTCCTTTGTACTCAGTGCCACTACTTTTTGGCATCTGCTTTCTCCAAACAGCTCCGTGGCTAACTTGTTCCATTCTTTCGGGTCTCAGCTCAAACTTCCTTGCTCAGACAGGCCTTCCCCATCCGGCTGCCCCATGTGATACTGCCCCTACGCTCTCCTCCTCCCCTTGCCTCGGTTGTCCTCCATCTCTTTACCATTTGGCTTGATTTTTTTTTTGAGATAGACTCTCGCTCTCTCACCCAGGCTGGAGTGCGGTGGCGTGATCTCAGCTCACTGTAACCTCTGCTCCTGAGCAGCTGGGAGTACAGGTGTGTGCCACCATGCCCGGCTAATTTTTTGTATTTTTAGTAGAGACGGGTTTTCACCATGTTAGCCAGGATGGTCTCGATCTCCTGACCTTGTGATCCACCCGCCTCAGCCTCCAAAGTGTTGGGATTACAGGCATGAGCCACTGCGCCTGGCTGGTTTGATTTATTCATTGTTTATGTCCACTAGAAGTAGGGTGGGATAGGGCTGGGTTGAATCCCAGACCCTTTGAGAGTAACTGGCACATAGTAGGTGCTCAGAATATATGTGTTGGATGAATTATAAAACTGCAGCTCAGCTTCAGGTTTCTTGCCTGCAAAATGGACACAGCAACACTCACATCTCAAGACTTTTGGGAGAATAAATGAGGCACCAAGTGGGAAGGCTGTCCCCCGCGGGTCCTCAGAAGACTAAGAGGACAGATCCCACCCCCCTCACTGGCCCCTTCAGAGAACCAAGGCTTTGGTGTCTGGCTCCGGGGAGTGTGGCTCTGCCACTGTGAGTGCCTGCAGGCAGCTCGAGCCGCACGCTGCCAGCCATGGCATTTCACAGGTGCTGCCTCTGTTTGCCTTAAACATTTCAGGGTGCAGCAGCAACACACCACGACACAGGAACGCATAGTCTGCCATCTGAAGCCGAGCGTGAGCTGGGGCTTCTGAACACATCCTTACGCGAAGACTGCAGTCATTAGTATAATTATTAGGGGGGGTTAATGAAGCTGGGAACGGCACATTGAGCATACACTTAAACAGAACCTTTAAAAAAAGTGGGTGGAAAAGTTTTCCTGCTCAACTTTCTCCTTTTTTTAGAACTGGGATTTCAGGGTTTGAACTTAACATGTTGGAAAATGTACTTCCTACCTTCCCCCCAAACTTGCCCTGACTCTTAGTCTCCAGATGGCTGATAGTGGCATCCCCATACTAGGGTGAAACCCACAGTTTCTGAGATTCTCTTGCCATCCATACCTGGCTGGTGACCAGGGCTGCTAATCACATCCTTAGTATTTCCCAACTTGGTCTTCTGTGCCCATCCACTACCACCATCCCAGGCGAATCTGCGTCTCCCTGGATGACAGCGTTGCCTCCTAACTGCCTCCTGAGCCCATATCTTCCTGGTCGCCTTTTCTTTAGGCTGGATTCTCCGGAAGCAAGTTCTGATATGAAGATTCCTGTGAAAGACATGCATTAGGAAATGTTCCCAAGATAAATCAGGAGGTGAGTGGAGAAGTGAGATTGGGAAGGGAAGGGGGCCCAGGAATAGTAGCACACAGCCCACACGGGGGAAGTCGGTTTAGTCCAACAGTAGACAGGGTCCATCATGCCTCAGAGCTGACCCCATCAGGGTGAGGGAGCTGGAGTATTTATACCTGATGACCTCAAGTATGGGTTAGGCCATAGTTCTCAAACTGTGTGCCAAGGTACCCTAGATGCCGTGGGATATTTTCAGTCTTTAAGGAAAACACAGCAACAGCTGTCAGACACCACTCCTGAGACGGTTCACAGTTTCAGCATCAGACTGCCCTGCATTTCCTTGGCTGATGTCACATCTTTGTGAAGCTGAGTGTTAAGCAGAAGCTGTGATAAAAAGGAAGTACTGAATGGAAATCAGCGTAGAGCAGGCAATGAGGGTGGTGGCATCCAATGTGATTCTGAGAATTGAAAAGTTGTGCAGTGCCCAACAGGCACACACATCCCATAAATAAGTAAGTGTGTTTATTTATGAGTGAAATCAACACATTCCTTTCTGTTTTAATTTTTGGGTATCATATTTGTCAACAGCTGCTAAGTTGTTAGGCTATAAATACTAGTTAAGCTGTTTGCACCTTACTACATAATAAATGGAAAATTTAGGTTTGTTTTGTTTGTTTGTTTCCTTTTAGCCTAGGAATGAGTGCTGTGAAAAATTACTGAGTCTCCAAGGGCTTCATGAACTGTGGAAGTTCTGGAACCTCTGGGTTAAGGGCTGCCCCTGGGTGGATGTAAATTTCCAAGCCCTCTGGCTGTTGGTGCTACAAGCAAAGGGGCCTCCAGCAGCCTGAGGACAGCCCTCTGGCAGAAAATCGCAGGTGTGGGCTGCTGGGAGTGAAGGTGCCACAGGAGCCAGTGTGCAGGGGAAATGGCAAAGGCGAGGGAGTCAGGGTGGATGTTGGCATCTGCTACGCTAGTGCTTCTCAAACTGCAACGTGCACACAAATCACCTGGGGACCTTGTTCAATGCTGATTTAGGGGTGCTAGGAGGGGCCTGAGAGTCTGCTTTTTTTTTTTTTTTTTTTGAAACAGAGTCTCCCTCTGTTGCCAGACTGGAGTTCAGTGGTGTGGCCTTGGCTCACTGCAACCTCCACCTCCCAGGTTCAAGCGATTCTCCTGCCTCAGCCTCCTGAGTAGCTAGGACTACAGGCACCTGCCATCACGCCTGGCTAATTTTTTTTTTGTATTTTTAGTAGAGGCAGGGTTTCACCATGTCGGCCAGGCTAGTCTGGAACTCCTGACCTCAAATGATCCACCCACCTTGGCTTCCCAAAGTACTGGGATTACAGGCATGAGCCACTGCTCCTGGCCAAGAGTCTGCATTCTTAACATGTTCCCAGGTGATGCTCCTGTCGCTGGTCTGTGGCTCCCACTTGGAGTAGCCAGAGCTATACCCCTTGTTCTGCCTCCTGGGCCCACACATCCACTGGTTTCCCTCACTGGCTCTCCAATCCAAGCCTGATGTGGGCTTTGTGGGGAAGCCCCAGACCCCACCCCAGCTCTGAGCCCCATGCAGACTGAGCAATCCAGGTTCAGCCCTGCTTGTAGCCTGAGGAAACTGAGTAACAAGACCCCTGCCCACAGTCATCCAACCTCCTAACCACCCTGTTTTCTTCCAGAAGTCTAAGGGCTCTGGACTGTATGTGACAAGGATGGGTGAAATTGGGGAGACAAAAGGCACCACACAGCTGAACACTGAGTCTAGAATGCCCCAACAGTACGCTGGCCTCCTGGGACCGGAAGCTGCCGGGCTGGGAAAGGCTTTGGACACAGGATATAGCCCAGCCCCATTTTAGCAGTAGGGAAGTCGAGGCCCAGAGATGAGCCTCAGAGCTGAGACTGGAAGTCAGGGCCTCAGATCCTACACCCAGGACACTGACTATTCCCTGTGACTGCCAAGTCCAGTTTAGGGTATCTTGAGCTCCAGACGTTGGAAGTAAACTGCCCCCAGATATTAATAGTGCTATTCCCCACTAATGTTCCAAGAGTTGAAGTTCACTGATAAGATCTTGGGGTGAACTGCATGAAATATTGTGGGGAATGCTGTCCCAAAACGTAGACTCCATCCCGTCTTCGACGATGGGGCACAGTCATGCCAGAAGCTGGAGATGAGTGAACAGTTTCATTGGCCCCGGGTTGGGAAGGGAGCAAGCATTGCTGCTGAATCTGGTTCCAATGGAAGGGATTAGTTTCTCTCCTTGGCTCCCCACTCAGTCTTCAAAGGTCCACAGCTGTCGTCTTCCAGAGTAACTACCGCTGCAGCAAATGCACCAAGCAAGCATCCTAGGCCCGAGTTTCTCCTGAGGTCTGCTAAGTCTTCCAGGCTTCTTTATCCATGCTACCTACATCTTGAGACTTGAGCTCAGTGTGTCACTCACAGAGGGGACAGAGGAAGAGCTGTGGTGTGACTGACAGTGGGTTTTAGTATGGATCTTAGTATGAACTGCAAGGATCTTAGTATGAACCTGGCTTCACCTCTCCACTAGCTACGTCTACAAATGGTATCCTTACTCCTATTTCTCAACTCCTGGTGTCAGAACGATGCATCCATGCCCTTTGCAATGCAACCTTACAAGATCTCTCAGTAGAAGCGGTGAAATATCTTTCCCTCTCCCACAGATGTGGGTCTTGGCCAACAAACTGTTCCATATTTGCATGTCTTGGCTTGGAATCTGGCTCTTCTGCCATGTGCCATGAGAGGAATGGAGTGGGTAACCACTGGTCCCAGGAGAATGAGATCCTTGAAACAGCCCAACCCACAGCCTGGAGCCCAGCCCATGAGAGCCACGGCTGTCAGTGGGAAGTAAGTGCTTGTTGCCATCTCCTCAGTCTGCAGACAGCGTGTGTTGCATAGCGTTATTGCCACAATAGCTGACTAATGGACTGTGGGACCCTTGGCTAGTTACTTATGTTCGTCTCTGTGAGATGCAGTTTCCTCATCTATAAAAAAATGGGCAATAACACTTTACCTTGAAGCCCTAGTGTGATGGTTTAATGGGCTATGACATAAGTAAAGCACATGGCATGGTGCCCGCTCCACAGAAGGCTCTCGATGAATGGTGGTTTTAAAAAGAGGGAAGAGTGATTCCATAAGAGCTTGATTTGACAAAAGGGTGTTGAGTGCCCACAGTGGCTGACTTGGTGCCAGACACCATGGGGAATGGATTTAAAATCCAGTTCCTGTTACATGATTCATATTGGCCTCAGACAGGTCTTTGGGCAGAAATCCAGGCCAGATTGGGAGTGGGGCAGCAGGGGAGTCTGAAACCTCTTCTCCTAAATCTTGAGCCTCACTACTCATAAATGAACCTACACGTTCTCTTCCTGAGCATGAGTTGACTTTCATGAGTTTCTTGGCAACAAAAGCAACTTTACCCATCTCCTGTCCCTTCACCAAGAGAGCGTGGTGACATATCAATCAAAACACACTGTACCAGTAGCGATACAAGATGCATCTGTTGAAGGGGGTGGTGTTGGAAGTGCTCTCCAGGCCTCCTGGATGCTCCTCCTTTCTCTAGCTCCACACCCCTTCTCCAGAGGCCAAGGCTCTGTTCACAAGGTGATGTAAGATATCGAGCCCTGCTCCTGGTAATTCCAGTCAATCCTATGTGTGGCTCACATCATTCAATCATTTCTGCAAAAATGGGCAGGGGAGAGGTGCTCTCAAAATGGCCCAGGCCCCACTGGCTCTCTGCACCCTTGCCACGGTTGCTCTCCTAATGGCTGTGAGCAGAGTGTGTGGGAAGTCAGTTTCGGCTGGACTCCTGGGAGGTCTGGGTGGGCTGCCTGCCAGCCTCTGTGGCAACACAGCTGGGACAGGTGGGAGGGTGCTGAGAGAGTTGGAGCAGGGGTCGGAAGTGACAGGTGGGAGGGTGCTGAGAGAGTCGCAGCAGGGCCTGGGCAGTGACTGACTGAGGCGTGGGCATTAAAGGGATGTGCTGGTGGACTACGTGGGGGAAGGGGGGAACTTGAGTGGGCTTCTGCATCACAGAGGATATTATCTTCCCCCAAAATTGCTTCCTCTGCTCCCTGCTCAGACTGGGGAGCTAATACATGCTCATTTTAGAAAATTCAAATAATATGAAAACATATAAAGAAAAAAAAATTTTGCCTAACATTATATTTTAGGCAAAAAATTACCTAAAATATAATTACTCAGAAATGACCGCTGTTAACGTTTTAGTGAACACAATTCCAGACTGATTTTTTTTAGTGTGTGTGTATGTGTGGGTGGGTGGGTGTGGTATGTTGCTATTTACAACCCCAACAGCTCTCTAACAAGAGGAAGTTCTGTTTGGTGCAGAGCCGGTTGGAAGCTGACCCTGAGCCCCTCCATGGGTTTGGATACCTGCAAGAGTGGCCTAGATCCAAATGTGGGGGTGAGGCAGAAAAATAACTGAATTGCTCTGCTTCATAAAGTGAGAGGAGCTTGGTGCTCCCAGGGCCAATCAAGCGCTAGAGGGAGAGCAATAGAGCTGAAAATAGAAAGAAAAATAAAGGAGCAAAGCGCATCCCAGCAGGAGGCTGGGGCCCTGGGTATGGGAATGGTCAGGGGACATTTGAAAAGCAGGAGCACCTAATGATTGAATTTCAAGTTGCTTGCTTTATTGCTATGAAAAGCCTTCAATGGGCTTCCCCAAGCCTTCAAGAATGCTTCCGACACACACAGACCCAGTATGAGTGTTCTGGGGGGAGACACTAAGGAAAGGGCTGAATCTATATGTGGGCAGTCACGGTGTGGAAGGAAAATTGGAACACGAGACAGTCACACAATCCTGACCTTGAGCTAATTCAGCAGAAAAGAGGGGTGGGGAGGGTAGCTAGGTGCTAGAGAATCCAGACGTGACCCTGTCAAGAAAATTCCTTCAGGAATTCCCAAATATATGTCGGTCAGGGGGCTCCCCAGTTTGTGGATGGGAGGTACAAGCCAACCTTTTCTAGATCTAAAACTACAGGCTGGCCCTAGACACCTGAGCTATATATTTATGTTTATAGGTTTGATTTAAATGATATTTTATACCACTCGCTGTTTTACATCTCTTTTTACTCAGTCCTGGGTCTTATGCATCTCGGCTTGTCCGTAAGTATATGTCTCGCTCACTCTTCATGTCTGCATGGTAAATTATTGGAAAGGAATTAGCAGTGTATACAGCTACTCCTCTCCTAATGGGCATTTAGGTGATTTCCAATGCTTCTGTGATAACATCCTCCATCTATTTATATCTTGACACATCTGTTGAGGTGGTCACTTTAAAAACGGGTTTCAGTTTAGAATACAAAAAAATAACCATGCAAACATTACATTGCTGATCTTTCTTCATTCTACCGAGAATCAGTTGTTTGAAAGCAATGCCAGCATGCCCCAACAAGCCCTTCAAGTTGCAGATGGTGGTGGTGATTTCAGTAAAAATTGCCTGATACACCAGGCTATTGATGGTGCCACATCACACCCCTCTCCTAGCCTGGGAGAATTAAAGGAAGGCAGAACTCATCCTTCCCCTGACTTTGAAATTGGAACCGGGCCTGTCTGAGTCTTTTTTTTTTTTTTCCTTGAAAACAGTCTCGCTCTATTGCTCAGGCTGGAGTGCAGTGGTGCGATCTCAGCTCACTGCAACCTCCGCCTCCCGGGTTCAAGCGATTCTCCTGCCTCAGGCTCCAGCGTAGCTGGGACTACAGGCACATGCCACCACACCCAGCTAATTTTTTGTATTTTAGTAGAGATGGGGTTTCACTGTGTTGCCCAGGCTAGTCTCGAAGTCCTGAGCTCAGGCAATCCGCCGTCCTCGGCCTCCCAAAGTGCTAGGATTACAGGCATGAGCCACCGCACCCGGCTGCCTGTTTGAGTCTTTAACACACACTCACTTTACAACCATGACCTGTGACCCCTCCACTGGGAAGAAGACAACGTCTACTGGAGAAAATGGATTTTGTGCCCCTGAGAAACTTAAGAATTCAGGCAAGACGATGCCATTTGGCTTCATTGTCAATGGCAGGCAGTATCAGAGCTAGAGGCTTCCTTAGGGATTATCTGGTCAGTTGTCTTCATTGCACAGATTGGGAAAACTGAGGCCCATAATCACATACTTGGTAAAAATAAATAAATAAATTAGATATTTTTTAGTCTAAAATGTAATAACAACCTGGAGAGGTGGGTACCTTCCTATTCCCACTTTTCAGTAGAGGAAATAGAAGAGGAAGAGAGGAGACTTGAACTCTGGCAGTCTGGAGCCAGAGTGCGCACACACTAAATCTCTGTAGAGCCACTGTCCCCTGAACAAAGACGGGGAGGGGATCCGGGGTCTCAGACTCAAAGTTCTCTGCTCTGTCCCTGTCAGGAGGCAGCTCTTGGGAGGGATGCTGACGTGCGGAGGGGCCCTTGGCCACATGTTTCTTTGTCCAAGTGTCTGTCTGTCACAGCTGTGAGCCTGAGGGGACATTCTAGGTGGACGCCGCAAATGAATAATTCAATAAAAGTGAATAATTTCCATGGCAACCTTGCCAGCACGTGACCTGCTCTGCTGCCTCCCAGGGCTAGGTTCACCCTAATAAAGTAACACATTTGTCAGACTACACAGAGCGGACTGGGATAACATTTTCTCTCAAGGAAACGGAAATAAAACTAGGTCGGCTGATGGCACCAGGGCCAAGGCTATTGCAGGAGCCTTGTTCAAACATCCTGTCGGCAGGTCAGGGATTTGTGGAAGGCCTAGCATACCTGCAGTGTTGGGAAAAGAGCTGCCCTTTCCGGCAGGGGAAAGAGAGGAAGCCCAGTCCCCAAGTACCCCTGAATGTGAACCCCTGCAGTATCCCACAGTGTACAAAGGACTCTCAGGCGCCAGGTTGCAGAACCCTTGTCATAGCTATTTGTGGTAAGTAAAGGACACTGGGGCCCAGAAAGTGCACCTTAGGGTGATGTCGCTGCTAAGTGAAAATGTCGCTTAGACTCAGGCCCAAGCGAGGTGGTCTTTTTATTGCATGGCCCTGACGGTCTCAATAAATTGGCCCACCAAGGCACATGATATGAGAGCTGAGCTGCCGAAGTGGGAGGGCCGAGCTATACCATTCAGTTTAAATAAAGGGCCGTTTCTGGGCTGGATTAGGTTGAGTGACAATCTGGGATTATTTGAGGCTCAGCCTGGGACAGGGGTTGGAACTGTCTGCAGTAAATGCACCTTTGGGGCAGAGTTGAGGGATGAGACTGACAGGAGCATTGGGCTAAGCCTGGGACAGGACTGAGACTCAAAGGTCAAGGTCAAGGTCAAGGCCAGGGTCAGGTTGGGCCTGGGACTGGTAGGGTCAGGCTCAGCCTGTCTAGGGCATCAGAATCTTCTCTATGTAGAACCTGCTGGAAGTGCCTTAATCACCTCGCTGTGGAGTGAGACACAGGATGAAGGCCTGAAGGGCTTGCCAGGGAGACGTGCTACCAGGTGCGAGGGATAGAACAAGGACATTCTGGAGTCCTGGAGGGGGCTTTTGAGAGTCGAGGGAGAGCAGAAATACACTCCATGCCCGGAATTGCAAGGCGGAGGTGGTCATAAGCTAAGATGGAGTCAGGAATAAGGGCAGCAGGAGACGCATGGGAATGAGGACAGAAGTTCATATGAAGGTATCCAAATGGCTTCAAGAGACAGGGGTGCCGGGGCAGGTGAGAGACAGTCAGACCTGGCCTGGAGACCTCTTTAGACCTGAGCTTTACTCTGGTCCCACAGGGTCAGAGAGAAAGAACTTCAGAGGCCATCGCCCTGAGCTTCCCATCTCTGAGGCTAGGAGCACTTACCTCTCCCGAACTTGCACTCACTGAGCTCAGTTCCCTTTGGGGTTCCCCAAACGTTCCCCACTCACTCAAACCCACACTCCAGCACCACCCAGCTCCCCAATACTGCCCACGATGCCCATTCTACTAGTTCTGCTCTTCTCAATGAAGCACCCACTGCTCTCCAAAAGTCTTCATTTTATTCCTGGCGCTTCTCTCCTCTTTGCTAGACCTGTTGAAGTGTGGGTGTGTGGGACCCTGATCAGAAAATGAGGCAAACTTTCCCCTGTTCCCCTCGGCTCCTTATGAACTGCAAGGGAACAGTGGAGTTTGTAGTTTCCTCTGAGTTTTGCAATGACCAGATCAGGATTTAGGGTTTGGTTCTGCCTCCCAAATGGGGCAGGGCTGTTGCCTTGAGGGACATTGATGCAAATTAAAAACAAAAAACAAAACAGGACATCAACACCTTTTCTTCAAGGTAAAAGAAAGTGGGGATAGGGAAAAACAATTTATTTATTTATTTATTTAGAGATGGAGTTTTTGCTCTTGTTCCCCAGGCTGGAATGCAATGGTGTGATCTCGGCTTACTGCAACCTCCACCTCCCGGGTTCAAGTGATTCTCCTGTCTCAGCCTTCCGAATAGCTGGGATTACAGGCGTGCGCCACCATACCCGGCTACTTTTGTATTTTTTAGGAGAGACGAGGTTTCACCATGTTGGCCAGGCTGGTCTCAAACTCCTGACCTCAGGTGATCCACCATCGTTGGCCTCCCAAAGTGCTGGGAGTACAGGAGTGAGCCACCACGCCCAGCCGGGATAAAACAATTTAAAGCATACCCAGAAGCGCATTATGTGGCAGGGAAGGGAGAAGAGGGAGGCGGCCTCTCTGGTTGTGTCAGATAACTGACCACAGATGGCCCCACAAGATGCCCCCACCTGTGTAAAGGACAGGGAGGCAAGAGGAAGTGGGGAGCAGGGGGGCAGGGGCGAGGACCCTGGGACCTGGGGTTTCGTTAGAAGCATCCCACTTAAATTCACATGAACCATGTTCCCTTAATTCAGACTTATTTTTGTACCTGTAGACAGAGCACAGACACCTGTGTTGGGTACCTCTTTTGCACCCCTTTCAGGCCCTCTGGGCCTTATCTGTCTGTCCTTATTCCAGCCTCTGCTCTGATGGGCAGTTCCTTGGGGGCCCTGGCCGGCGGTGCAGCCTAGTGGCGCCCACTGGTCTCATCTCCTCCTCCAGGTAGGAGACCCCCAGCATCCACTTGGGCACAATCCACAGCTGTGGGAGTGTGGATGCCCCAGGGGGTGAACCTTTGACCAACCGGGGGTAGGAGCCGTGGAAAGATACTTCCTCCTTTCCCACTGCCTACTCTTCCCCAGAGGCAGTTCTGAGATGGAAACATTTCATACAGCTTCTTGGTGGCCCCAGAGAATCAAGCAACCAGTCTCCCGTAAGAGCGGCCAGGCAGAAAATGCATCCTTATCTTGGCTCTCCTCTCCCTGCCCTCTTCACTCCATAGTAGGCTGAATAATGGCCCCCAAACAGATCCAGGTCCTAATTCCTGATACTGTGATTGGTACCTACTGGGAAGGGGGTTTCAATCACATTTTGCAGATGCAATTGTATTAAGAATCTTGATGGAGAGATTATCCCAGCTTAGCTGGTAGGATCTAAATGTAATCACAGGTGTCACAAGAGGAAGGCAGGGAAAATGCAATTACAGAAGAAGGCAATGTGAGGATGGAGTAAGATCCAGTGCCATTGACTTTGAAGATGGAGAAAGGGGCCACATGCCAAGCAATGCAATCGTAGGAATGCAGCTCCAGAAGTTGGAAACGGCAAGGAAGTGGATTCTCCGCCATAGTCTCCAGAGAGAGCAAGGCCCTGCTGACACCTTAATTTCAACCCACTGCAACTAATTTGGCATGTGTGACCCCCAGTAAACTGTAAAAGAACAAGTGTGTGTTGTTCTAAGCCACCAAGTTTCTAGTAATTTGTTACAGAAGCCACAGGAGGCTCATCCAGCTCCCTGTCCCTCACTTCTGCTCCCTGGGCCCCGGGCTCACACTGTTTGTGAGATGTTCACACATAAGCTTCTCCTTTGGCTCTGCTGTTTGGGGAACTCAGGGTAAGATAGCATCTGATTAGGAATCAGGCCCCAGCTTTGTGTATACAGATAGCCCAGTTCTCTCAGGCCCCTACTGACACCAACTTGCCCCTGCCCTATCCTTCCCCAAAAGGCAATCGTAGCCAACTCCAACTCTGGTATGGGGTGTGAATGGGGCCACCAAGAGCTACAGCAATGAGAGAAGCAACCTCAAAAGATGACTGGGGCACAGTAAGGACCTGGTACAACTACACGCCCATGTGCATCAATGAGTGTGTGACTCCTGCACTCCTGAGTGGAAGCCTTATCATGGTGTCGGGGTGGGTTTATAAAGGACCAGTTGCTCTAGGACATGCCTCAGAGGCCTAGAAGCTCTGTGCTCACTGTGTGCTGTAATACAAATTAGTATTTTTCTACAATGTAAAAGTCACCTTCTTAGGTGGAGTTTCCTCATGCAGTGCACAACCCGAACAACCATACAGGACACCCCTGATGAGCTGCTTGGCCTTGGGCAAATTATCTTACCTCAATAAGCTTCTCTTTCTTCTATAAAATGGGAATAATCAGAATACTTCCCTCAGAGTGGTATCCTGAGGATTTGATAATTCATGTCGCCCTGGAATAAATGCTTAAGGAATAGTAATGGTGGAAGTGTAAAGTAGTTCAACCATTGTGGAAGACAGTGTGGCGATTCCTCAAGAACCAGAAATAACATTTGACCCAGCAATTCCATTACTGGGTAGATATTCAAAGGCTTATAAATCACTCTACTATAAAGACACATGCACATATATGTTTATTGCAGCATTGTTCACAATAGCAAAGACTTGGAACTAACCAAAATGCCCATCAATGATAGACTGGATAAAGAAAATGCAGCACATATACACCATGGAATACTATGCAGCCATAAAAAAAGAATGAGTTCATGTCCTTTGCAGGCACATGGATGAAGCTGAAACCATCATTCTCAGCAAACTAACACAAGAACAGAAAACCAAACACCGCATGTTCTCACTCATAAATGGGAGTTGAACAGTGAGAACACATAGGTACAGGGAGGGGAATATCACACACTGGGGTCTGTTGTGGGGTGGGGGACTAGGGGAGGGATAGCATTAGGAGAAATACCTAATGTAGATGATGGGTTGATGGGTGCAGCAAATCACCATGGCACATGTATACCTATGTAACAAACCTGCACGTTCTGCATGTGTATTCCAGAACTTAAAGTATAATTAAAAAAAGAAAGAAAGAAAGAGAGAGAAAGAAAAGAAAGGAAGGAAGGAAGGAAGGAAGGAAGGAAGGAAGGAAGGAAAGAAAAGAAAGAAAGAAAGAAAGAAAGAAAGAAAGAAAGAAAGAAAGAAAGAAAGAAAGAAAGAAAGAAAGAAAGAAATAGTAATGGCCTGTTGCTGCTGTTCCTATTATTTTCATAAAGGTGGTATAGGCACCTTCTGGGAACCATGCTTTTCAACATTACTGCCAAGTGCCTGATCTCTTTGGTGAGATGTACTCCCTTAATATCAGCTGTTGGTGGGACATTATGAGCCTAATGCTTCTTCCTCCTTCCAAGATGAAGATGCAAACTTGGAACTTTACTGAGGTGACCACAACAGGCAACCAATTCTGGGAACAGAAGGGCAGCAGGCAGTCTTTGGAGAGCAAGGTGAGAAGTACCAGGCAGGTGAAAGAGCACCACGAGGCTCACTTCCAGCTATAAGCACTGTGTCTTTGTTGGTCCTCTAGAAAGGTAAGAGGTGAGAGCCTCAGAGGGGTGGGTGGCTGGCCCACGGTCACACACACAGCTGGCAAGTGGCAGAACCAGGACTCAAACTGAGACCTCCTTAGCCCTTTCCTCTGGTAGCTGAGGCAATCGAAGTATAAGAGGAGGAAAAGGAGGAGGATAATCATCCTAAGAGCCGCCTCCTCCATGGTGGAGCTCTCACTTCACCCTTTGGACGACAGCCACCAATGAGTAAAATGAAGTGACAATCTGTGAGTGCGGTCTCTCTTTTTCCAATTCAGCTACATCTGCCAACAGCAAATATCATCATTTCAGGCTGTGGGAGAGCTGCAGCTTTCGGGAACCTTTGTCACGCAAATGTAAATCTCACAATTTCCTTCTGCCCTGGCAAAGACATTCCTTTAAATTACATGAAACACACCCCAACTCCCTCCCTCGTCCTGGCCATGTATGTTTTACTTGATGGCAGCCATCAAACACATCCTGATTTGATTTGGGGCCTTTGCAGCCATTAAGAATAGTTGTTTTGCTTTTGCATCCCTTTATGGGTCAGTTCCCCAGGCTGGGGGAATAACGGTGAGAATCATAACAGCTGACACTGACCACGTGCTGACTCTCTGGCCAGCACTCTACTAATCTTTTGCATCTAATATTTTATTTAAAGCCTATAATCACTAGATGAGGTTGATGTTATTATTAGTCCCACATAATAGGTATCTTTTTTATTTTTTATTTTACTTTAAGTTCTGAGATACATGTGCTGAATGTGCAGGTTTGTTACATAGGTATACATGTGCCATGGTGGTTTGCTGCACCTATCAGCCCATCATTAGGTATTTGTCCCAATGCTCTCCCTCCCCTTGCCCCCTACCCCCGGACAGGCCCCGGTGTGTGACGTTCCCCTCTCTACGTCCATGTGTTCTCATTGTCCAATTCCCATTTATGAGTGAGAACATGCGGTGTTTGGTTTTCTGTTCCTGTGTTACTTTGCTGAGGATGATAGTTTCCAGCTTCATCCATGTGCCTGCAAAGGACATGAACTCATTCTTTTTTATGGCTGCATAGTATTCCATGGTGTATATGTGCAACATTTTCTTTAACCAGTCGATCATTTATGGGCTTTTTGGCTGGTTCCAAGTCTCTGCTATTGTGAATAGTGCTGCAATAAACATATATGTGCATGTGTCTTTATAGTAGAATGATTTGTAATCCTTTGGGTATATATCCAGCAATGGTATTGCTGGGTCAAATAGTATTCCTGGTTCTAGATCCTTGAGGAATCACTACACTGTCTTCCACAATGATTGAACTAATTTACACTCCCACCAACAGTGTAAAAGCATTCCTATTTCTCCACATCCTCGCTAGCATCTGTCGTTTCCAGACTTTTTAATGATCACCATTCTAACTGGCGTGAGATGGTATCTCATTGTGGTTTTGATTTGCATTTTTCTAACTACCAGGGATGATGAGCTTTTTTTCATATGTTTGTTGGCTGCATGAATGTCTTCTTTTGAGCAGTGTCTGTTCATATACATTGCCCACTTTTTGATGGGGTTGTTTTTTTCTTGTAAGTTTGTTTAAGTTCCTTGTAGATTCTGGATGTTAGACCTTTGTCAGATGGATAGATTGCAAAAATTTTCTCTGAAGGCTCAGAAATGTCAAATAATAGAGCCAGAACTTTACCAGCTGTGTCCCCAGCACTGATATCCCTTCACTCAGTATGCTGAGTCCTTGGGGACTGGGGATAGCTCAGCCCTTTGTGAACAGTCATCTGCCTGACAGTTCCACAACTTCTGGCATGAAAACCAGATCTGCTTCCAAGACCCAGCTGCAAGCCAGGGTGCTCAGTAAAGAGACTCCCATCCTAAAGGCCTGGCTTTGCGAGGCCAGGGCAGTGGTTCTCAACAGAAGGCAATTTTGCCCCCCATGGGACATTGGCAATGTCTACAGACTGATTGTCAAGACTCAGGGGGAGGGATTGCTACTGACATCAAATGAGTAGGGGCCAGGAATGCTAAAATCTTCAGAGCCCAGGACAGCCCTGGAAACCAAGAATTATCAGTTCCAAAACATCAATAGTGTTGAAATTGGGAAGCCCTGGACTAAGGGGAATTACTGGGCCATAGCATATGATTAGGAGAATCATGGCAAGCAAATATTCTGCAGATGTATGGTTATACAAAATGCTTTTCTAGTGCTTCCTGTGTTCAAAGTCGGGTTCTCAGCACTCTTCATACCTTCACTCATCCACTCCTTTCAATTCCAAAATAACTTTGCAGAGAAAGGACTCTTTTTGGCAGCCCTATTTTATAGAGGAAGAAACTAAGGCTTGAAAGATTAAGCAATTGGCCCCAAAACACACAGTTCACGAGTGGCAGGGCTGGGATTAGAACCCAGGCAGCCTAGCTCCAGTATGTAGCTCTCAGCTCTTCCCTGCGCTGTCTTTAAGAGCTCAGACTTTGAAGCCACTCCAATCGAGTTCAAGCCCTGGCTCTGACACTTATTATCATTATGACTTTGAGAAATTGCCCAACTGTTCTGAGATTCAGCTTCCTCAACTATGTATGAAGGATTCTGTATTGATTTTCTATGGCTCCCATACAAATGACCACAAACACGGTGGCTTAGGGCAACAACAATTTACCTTCATGGTTCTGGAAGCCAGAAGTCCAGAAGTCTAAAATCAAGGTGTCTTCAGGGCAACACTCCTTCTGGAGGCTCTAGAGAAGGGTTCATTCCTGGCCTCTTCCAGCTTCTGACGCTCCAGGTGTTCCTCGGCTTATAGCTGCATAACTCCATCTCTACCTTTGTCTTCACATGGACTTCTTCTCTGTGTGTTGGTGTCTTCTCTTCTTCTGTCTCCTATAAAGACACTTGTCATTGGGTTTAGGGCTAATCCAGGATGATCTCATATTAAGTTGAGATCCTCAGTTTCATTGTATCCACTGAGACTTTTTTTTTTTTTTTTTTTTTTTTTTTGCCAAATAAGATCATGTTCACATGTTCTAGGGGTTAGGATGTAGACAAATCTTTCTAGGGATCACCATTCAACCCACTACAGATACTAATGCCAACATCGCTGAAAGAGATTATAGATGTAAAAGAACCGGCCAAGCACGGTGGCTCATGCCTGTAATCCCAGCACTTTGGGAGGCTGAGGCGGGTGGATCACGAGGTCAGGAGACGGAGACCATCCTGGCCAACATGGTGAAACCCTGTCTCTACTAAAAATACAAAACTTAGCTGGGGGTGGCGGTGGGCGCCTTTAGTTCCAGCTACTCAGGAGGCTGAGGCAGGAGAATCGCTTGAACCTGGGAGGCGGAGGTTGCAGTGAGCCGAGATCACGCCACTGCACTCCAGCCTGGGTGACAGAGCAAGACTCTGTCAAAAACAAAAACAAAAACAAACACGATAGGTTCTCAATAAATCTTAGATGATTCCAGGAGGCATGTGATAGGGACATGTAGAAGAAATTGCGTGAATGGTATGACTCCACTTCATCTTGGTGGAATGATAGAATGCTTCATGATTTTTTTCAGTGCTTTGGGTCCTGATGATTTGGTTCTGTTTATGGTTGCTTGCTTCAGGCTGAGAATCTGAGGCTAGGAGCTAGCATGGTTTCTTTATCTTTGTGCTGGCCCTGCTTCCTCTCTCCTGCCCACCCACGTTTGTCCTGAAACCCCAGTAGGCACACAGTCTTCTCAGAGCCTGAAGTCACCCAGTCTGCCTTTGGGGAAGCAGGTTTTCAGGCCTGCCTTTCCATACCGTCTTTGAGAGCTGTAATCATCAAGGCTGTTTGCCGAACAATCCAACTCTCTCCCTCTGCTTCTGAGCACATGAGAGGGTCGCACTTCCTGATTCCTTTTGGTTGGGTGCAGCTGTGTGACTGGTTCCAGCCAATGAGTTTGAACAGACACGACATGCTTCAGTTTGAGGCTGGAATGTGTAAATGCTGGTATAAGCACCTCAAGAGCTGTCTTACAAGCATGCAGTGCTCCAGAAAGTGGCTGGCCCATGAGCTTCAGTCTCAAGGGAAGAGGGTGTGGAGCAAGATAGGTCTCCATAGACAGCGTGCATGAATGAGATGGGCACCTCGGTGTTTCTAAGCCACTGAGATTTCCAGGATGCATAACCTCACCTCTCCAGACTGAGACTCAGAGTAAGAGAGAGAAGCAGAGGCTGGAAGGTGCCTCAGGAGGCAGCTCAGGGGAAACGCTGGCTATGCTAGAGACTCTGAATAAGGTGCTATTCTTAGAGAACATGCCATACTCTGATCTGCTCTGGGGTCTTGGTGATTCATGGATTCACAGCCCATGAGCACAATGGAAACCTCTCCTTTGGGTCAGGGTTAGTCACATGGAATCTCAGGAAGGCAATAATGCAAAACCTGCACTAGCAATGGATCCCAAGCTCAAGGAATCGTGGACTTGATTTTGACTCTTTAGGTTTCCAAAATAATCTCTCCAAAAGCAATGTTGGTATCGTGGATTCAATTGTGCAACAGAAGAGGACATGCATGGAGACACAGGGGAAACCCAAATAAAAGTCTGTTGTTTAGCTGATAGCATTGTGCCCATGTTAATGTCTCGGTTTTGACAAATGGACCCAGATTATGCAAGATATTATTAACATTAGAAAAGCTGGGTGAAGCTATGCTCTTTCAACTCTTCTGTAAATCTAAAATTATATCAAAACAAAAAGTTTTAAATATAATCTCTCACTGCTTAATTGACATGGAGTTTCCTTTTGGGATGACGAAAGTATTTTAAAACTAGATAGAGGTGTTGGTTGCATAATATTGTGAAAGGTACTAAACGCCAGTGAATTGTATACTTTAAAATGGTTGATTTTATGTTATGTGAATATTTTCTCCATTTAAAAAAATTATAAGGAGAAAAAAAAGAACAAAACCAAAAATCTCTCATGGCCACAGTAGAGCAGCAAATAATACCACAGGTGCTTGTGGTCTGCAAGAGTCTCAGATTTAATGGCAGCTCCAAACTTCCCTCTTTTTCGTGACCTACTTTGCTCTGTTTCCCAAATGCCTCCTCCCTCCCTTTCTCCATACCCACTTCTAATTCATGGTCCAGAAGCCTTCCCAAACCACCTCCTCCTCGGTTCCTCTCCCTCCCAGCCCATCCCACCTGCTGTGTCTATCAGTTCTTCCCACAAAGTATGAGGAAATGGTAGCAATGACTCCACCCACCATGTCCCAGGCATTATGCTAAGCACTTTACATCTATCAGTTGATCCTTGTGAACAACCTGTGAATTAAATGCCATTATTACTCCTATTTTATAGGTACAAACAGAGGGTTGGTTAAGAGGAAGGTCAAGCTGCTCCAGGTCATCTACATGATGAGTAGTAGCAGTGGGATTTGAACACGCATCATCTCTCTCCAGCGTCTGGGGGGTGAAATTCTGGTAAAGTCCATAGAGACAAAAATCCTCTGCCTAAAATGTTGCAGTTAGGGTCAACCAATGACAGTTTCTCCCATTCACTACTTCATTCATTCATCAAACATTTCTGGAATGAGTACTGTGTTCCAGGCACTGCACTAGGCTCTGGGATTCCAGCATGAACATGAGCTTGTCCCTGACCTTGTTGAACTTACAGTCAAGTGGGAGAGGCTGGCAGTAAGTAAACAAAACTCATGCACATATAATGTAAGTTGAAGGCAGAAATCTGGTGCTACAGAGGAAAATGAAGGACAGGTCCTAATTTAGGTTGGGAGACCCTGGCTGAGGAAGAGAAATGTCAGTCGGCCACATGAAGAATGGGTGGTGAGTGGACAGGGGGAATCTCAAGAAAGAGGACAGCCTGTGAAAAGGCCCTGAGGTGGGCATGGGCTTGGCTCTTTTGAGGACCTGGGTGAGTGGTATGGCCAGACCTGGAAAGTTCTAGAACAAGAAAGGCAAGATAGCGTTGACAAGATAGGTGGGAGGACCTTCTGGGAGGCTGAGGGGAGGCATTGGAATACTCTGTCTCTGCAGTGGGTTCTGGTCTGGGGGGAGTTTGGAAAGGTGAGGCTGGACAAACTTGGAAAATGCCCAAAGGCAAGGCACTGGATGAGGTTCATCCCCCTGGAAGGTGGTGACTGCTCTGCACCATCACCACGTGGAGAGGCTCAGAACAGAGCACAGAAGAAAGATGCTTACCATGGAAGCCTCCGTAGAAGAATATAGGAGAGGAACGGAGAAATGGAAGACCAAGAGGCCATCTTGGCATCTTCCCCCATCAGGGGGGATGGGCTGGGAAGGAGAGGAACCAGGGAAGAGGTGGTTTGAGAAGGCTTCTGGACCATGAATTAGAAGTGGGTATGGAGAGAGGGAGGGAGGAGGCATTTGGGAAACAGAGCAAAGCACTGGTGGTGTCATCATGGAGATGTGGTCTAGGAGGAGGAGCAGGTTTTTGAGAAGAAAGGGGATGTGGGACATCCAGACTCTGGGATCCCAGTGAGACACCTGGTTCCGCAGGTCGCTGGGAACATGAGATTGGAGTTAGAGAAGGAGACTGGGGATGGCAAGAGGGTAGAGAAGTCAGCAGCCTGAAATGATGGCCAAGCCCGTGAGAATGGGTGTATGTAGTAAGAGGGAGTTTAGAGAAGGGAGGAAGAAGCTATGAGAATAGAAATTTGGAAGAAGAAAAGCTGGTGCAGGGAGCAGAGGCAGCCCATGAAGAGAGGTGGGGTGAGGACCAGACCTTACTGACCTAGAATCAAAAAGCACTGGGGGCAATTGGTGCTCTCAACCATTGGTGAAGTGTGGGGATGGATGACGGCACAGAAAAGGCAATTCGCCCTGCTAATTGGATATTGGAGCAAGATAGAAAAAGCAATTTAAGTGCAGTGGTAGGGGTGGAACTGAGATTTTGAGGAATGGAGGAGTAAATTGGGTGAGAGGAAGTAGAGGCAGTGAAGGCAGGGGGATGGGAGTTGGTTGAGGAAGGATTCCTTCAGGACAGGGGAAATCTGAGTGTGTTGAGAAGCAGACAGGGGCAAGGACTAGAGCAAGCATGAGGATAAACAAGAGAAGAGACTGCAGAGCAGACAGGAGGGCAGGACGTGTAGGGGACAAGTGGAGAGTCTAGACACATTGGGGGTCTAGACACATTGGGAGGCTAGACACTTTGTGGGGGGCAGTACTGAGTGAATGTTTATCCAAGAATCAAGGGCTTTGGGGTCAAGTAGGGCATCTGGTTGGGAGCTGGATATCTCAGTGGGAGGAGTGAGAGGCTTGCTCAGTCAGCAGGTGGGCAGGTTTAAGGACTGTCCTCAGCACTGTTCTGTCAATGAGGTATGTTTCAGAGGAGGCAGACAGTGGAGATTCTGGAAAGTGCGGTGTCTGAGGTTGTAACTGTCATAAACCGAGCGAGCCTGGCTTTGGGTATCTCCACTCCTCAGGCAGCCGCGGGAGCTACCAGATGCTAGATCCCAGATCCTTACCTTCCTAAAAGGCCAAGGACTAGAAGCCCAGAATAAAAAGAAATGGGGAGGGTTGGGAAAACCCTAATTTAGGATTTGCTAAATTAGGCCGTGTGCTAAATAGTTCATGTAAGTCATCTCATGTAATCCTTATAATATCTTTGCAAGAAAGATGAGAAGGAGCATTAGTGAGATCAAACGGCTGAGCTGGGATTCACACCCAAGGAAGGCAGAAGCCAAAGCTCATGCTTGCTCCTCATGCAAGCTGCCTCCGGATCACAGAGAGCTCCAGCTAGGAGAGTATTTTAGCCATGCCTGGTCACCTGGGAGTCTGGGTATCTAAAATGATGTGAAGTAAAATAAGGTGAGTTCTCTGAGGCTGGAAAGGGCTGACTTCCTACTCAGATGATCAGAATGATAAATAAGCTCATCTCAATTTTACTGTTCTGCCTCTGGCTGCCAGAGACCAATCATCTTGGGGGAAACTGAGGCAGCATAGCCCTTGGTCCTTACGTCACAATGCAAAGTTCTTGGAACATGCTCAAGCTTGCCATGCTGGCCAGAAAGCAGTCCCCTTCTCTCCTGGCTCAGGAGCCTGATAGACCCAGGAAGAAGAGGATGAAGCCTAACTTCCAGGCGAGTCAGCAAAGAGGAGTCAGTCCCCTTCCGATGGATGGCATTAAACAATGAGAGCCTCATCTTCTAATCACATTACCTCACCCCAGGGGGTGTTTCCAGGCCCATTATCACATGGCGTGGTTGGCTGGATCTCCATTTGTCACAGCAAACATCAGGCATATGGTAATGGTCCCGTAAAACATGCCCTGTTGGGTCTTAATGTCTATTTAATGACACCTGCTATGAAGGCTCCCATAACTGAACTCATAATGGGAGATGAGGGGATATTAGATTTTGGAGAAGGAGAGTTCTCTGAACGACAGGCTGCCTCTCCCCAGGAGAGGCTGTGCTAGGTTGGGTGGGGGTGGCTGGTATGAAATTATAGAATTTAATTGCAGGAGCCTCTCTAAGGGATGGGCTAGCCAAAAGTCCTCTATGTTCTAATGGAGATGGGCAGGCTGAGGCCCTGAGGAAGAGGGGACTGAAATGGTTCCAGTGGGGAAACATGGAATACCAAGCTTGATTTGCATTTCTTTTACTGGACATTCATCTGTGCTCAAAACGAATCCCAACCACTTCATTTCCTATTTTGGGGTAGAAAAGAAAAACTGAAGCTTGGTGGTAGTGGAAAATATCAAGGTAGAGGAATTTATTTCTCTCCTTCTCAAGAGTTGGAAATCTTCTAATCCTTCTTCCATCAATCCCTCTCTTACTCTTTCTACATCTCTTGGCCTCAGTGAGAAAGGATAGGGAGAGGCAGAGAGAGTCCTAGAGAAAAAGAAGGTTTTGGAAAGGAGAGAGAGTGATTTCATTTCCCTTCCATACGAAAATCTTATTCTGGGAATGGTGGCAGCCCTCAGAACACTTAGATCTCATTCATTCTCCATACACTGAGCTAAAGGCTGAGCTGCTTACTATGGCAGAAAGTATTTTCCAAAGAGAATTGCAACAATAGCTTCCATCCCACCTGCTCTTCTGTCGTGTGACCCCTTCAAGAGGTAGAGTCTATTCCTCTCCACTCCTTGAATCTGTGTTGGCCTTTGATTCATTTGCCATCAATAGGATATGGTTGGATATGACACTGCATGTCTCCTGAGGCTGGGTCCGAGAAGACCATGAGCTTCCACCTGGTTCTCTTTTAACACTCGCTCTGGACACTTGCTCTGCCAGCCACCCTAGGAAATCTGACTAGAGAGGCTGCTCAGAGATGCTCCAGTGAACAGCATCTCCTGAGCCCCCTGGTGACAGCTAGCACTCACTGCCTGCCACCATATGCAGGAGCTATCTGGGACTTTCCAGCCCAGTCGGGCCTTCAGATGACTGCAGCCCCAGCTGATGTGTGACTGCAAACTGCATGGGACAATGCTCACCTGAGCCCTTTCTCAATTCTTTTTTTTTTTTTTTTTTTTGAGATGGAGTTTTGCTCTTGTTGCCCAGGCTGGAGTGCAATGGCACAATCTCAGCTCACTGCAACCTCTGCCTCCCAGGTTCAAGCGATTCCCCTGCCTCAGCCTCCCAAGTAGCTTGGATTACAGGCATGCACCACCACATCCAGCTAATTTTTTGTGTTTAGTAGAGATAGGGTTTCACCATGTTGGTCAGGCTTGTCTCAAACTCCTCACCTCAGGAGATCCACCCATTCTGGCCTCCCAAAGTGCTGGGATTACAGGCGTGAGCCACCGTGCCCGGCTCTTTTCTGAATTCTTGACCCACATAATAGTGAGCAAAATAAAATAATTGTTTTTTAAAGCCTCTAGGTTTGGGGGTAATTTATTATACAACAGTAAATGGAAAACTTTCAGTCATGAGTCAGATTTAGCCTTTGCCCTCAGAAGATTCACAGTTTAATCAGAGATTGAAAACTCTTTAACCACTGCTCAAACTAGGACATGGTGGGTGCCGCAACATGAAAGCATACTCAGGAGTTGGCCAGACAGCTAGGGAAGGAGGATATTCAGTAAGGAAGGGCTGGGATGTGGAAAGGCAAGAAGTATCATGAGATGCTAAGTAAGTGCCATCCTGATGCCTGCTTGGGGAGTCCTGTGTGCTCTCTGATGTATAGAGCAGTATGCAAGGGTGTACTCAGAACCACTGGCTCAATGTGGCGTGTCTTCCTAGAACATGAGTTAAGCCCATTAGGACGTTAAAACAGTTTCATATTAAAACCAGCAAGAATATATTACAAAATAAATACAAAACATGACATCATTTTTTGGAATTGAATTAGAAAAGTTCAAATACATTTTCAGGTATGCCTGAAATGCCACAGCTTCCTTGGAGGTACAGGTTCGTCACTTACGGGCCTTTGATGGGAACATTGAGAACCTCTGTGTAGGTGAGGGATCTCTCTCAGGAGGTTTTCATCTGGGAGTGTGATATGATCAGGCCTGTTTTAGGAAGATTTCCCTGGAAACAAGAATGGAAGATGGTCTGGGCTAGACTGCAGGTAGAGGGCCTGCTCAGAGCCTGTTGAGCTATCCCAGGTAGAGGTTCCCTGGAATGAGAGAACCGTGGAGAGAAAAAGAAGGAACAATGTCAACAATTAGAATTGGCAGCACCCCCAGGTCTCTGCTTAGATGTCTCTTTCTCCAAGAAGTTTCCATCTGGTATGGGTTAGAACCTCTCCAGCCAGGTGCGGTGGCTCATGCCTGTAATCCCAACACTTTGGGAGGCTGAGGTGGGCAGATCACGAGGTCAGGAGTTCGAGACCAGTCTGACCAACATAGTGAAACCTGTCTCTACTAAAAACACAAAAATTAGCCGGACATGGTGGTGTGCACCTGTAATCCCAGCTACTCGGGAGGCTGAGGCAGCAGAATCGCTTGAACCCGGGAGGCAGAGGTTGTGGTGAGCCAAGATCACGCCACCGCACTCCAGCCTGGGCAACAGACCAAGACTCAGTCTCAAGCAAACAAACAAACAAAAAACCTCTCCTGTGTGGTCCGACAGTTCCTTGTTTCCCCATTCACGCTGCATGGCCACAAAATCAGCATTACCAATGGCATTTATTAAATTCTTTCTGCATACCAGACACCTTACTTATTTTCAGTTGGGAATAGGTTCAACTGCATAGTACAGAACCACCCACACTCCCCCTGCCGAAGAGTGGCTTAAGCAAGAAAGTGGCTGAAGCAAAAACTCTTCCTCCCATGACAAAGAGTATGGAAGTCAGTAGAACAGAGTTTATTCAGGTGCCCAGGGATGTCATTTGGAAGTCAAGTTCGTTCCAGCTTCCTGCTCCATTATCCCAAGCATGTGGTTTCTCCCTCATGGTCTGAAGTTGGCCGGCAATTCCATGTATATTTTTTCTGGCAAGTATTTTAAAGAAGTGAAGCTTTGTTCTTTTATTCAGGAAGGGATGCCCCAACCAGGAGTTCCATCTACTTCTTCTTTTTTTTTTTTTTTTTTTTTCTGAGATGGAGTTTCACTCTTGTCACCCAGCCTGGAATGCAATGGCGTGACCTCAGCTCACTGCAACCTCCGCCTCCTGGGTTCAAGCAATTCTCCTGCCTCAGCCTCCCAAGTAGCTGGGATTACAGGCACCTGTCACCACATCCAGTTAATTTTTTTTTTTTTTTTTTTTTGTATTTTTAGTAGAGACAGGGTTTCACTATGTTGGCCAGGCTGGTCTCGAACTCCTGACCTCAAGTGATCTGCCCACCTCAGTCTCCCAAAATCCTGGAATTACAGGAGTGAGCCACCATGCCTGGCCAGTTCCATCTACTTCTCATTGACCAGAACTGAGACATGTGGCCACCCATTGCAGCAGGAGAGTCTAGGAAGGTGAGCACTTTCCCAGGGTGCATTGCCAGCGCAGTGGAATCCATGGATATTGGGTAGGCAACTAGCTGTGTCTGCCGTGACATGTATTAATGTATTTAATTCTCACAACAGTCCTAGGCTGTAGCTATTATTATTAATGTAATTTTGTGGATGATGGACTTGAGAAACAGGGAAGTTAAGTACTTATTTTTTTAAGATTACATAGTAGACGGAGGAGCTAGAGATGGATGACATGTTTATCTTTATTTTTTATGAGACTGTAAGCAACCTGGGGGCAAGACCATGTATTTATTGTTTTACTTCTGTCCCTGTACCCCTGTCCTCTGGCATAGTATGGTTAATTGGCTTGATGGCTGATTGGATGCTTTACTGATAGCCTAATAAAAATCTGAACCCATCCTATAGCTACATCTCATGACAATGGAAGGAGAGGTCAGAAAGAATCTCTACTCTGGCGTGCCATTCCTCTTGGCCAAAGACAGCTTGGACTTGTTCAGCTCAGACTAAGTTCTGCTGACTGCCAGCCCAGCTATGCTTGGCTGAGCACACCAGGACTTAACAAGGTCTGAATTGTTTCAAGGAGTGTTTTTAAGAAGTTGTAAATGTATTTCACCAAGTCCCATTGCTGTGTATAATTGATGCAGCTGATGAAAAGCAATCATGATCCCGTGAATCATTTCTGCCTGTTTACAGCATTTCATTCCCCATCTTCCAGAAGGATGCGCAAAGCACGCTTTAAAAGAAAACGTATTTGATATTGACATATGGTAAGACTGTCTTGCATCCGCTTCTTCACTGGCTCATGTGATATGTGAAATAGAAAAAGGCAAGCTTGTAATTACTGTAGATTTTATTTTTTAAATACCCACAGATAATTGCTTTTCAGTATAAACAAGGGCATTTTCAAGAATGATGATTTGACCTCCACTTGGTTTGCTTTAGGATAAGAAATACGGCAGGCACCTTGGGATGTAATTATTTACACACACTTCTTTTGCACTCACTTAAAGCGATGGAATGTGTCTGTTTCAAATTATAGTTACCCCTTTTTCCTCCCAAGTGCCCTTCCTAAGGCTTAGTACAAGCAGTCATTTGTTGAATGTTTGAAAAAATGAATAAATGAAGGAATAAACATTCTGGAAGAAATATTGAAAAATCCTGAAAGGGCAGTCTTCCTTGTTTATAACGATGATTGAGGTTGTCTAACAGTCTTTCTGGAAGATGGGCTTAATGGAATGGAGTAGAGAACTTGAACTAGCGAGCATGAGTGCTTAGGTCAAAGTCAGGATCAGTACTGATATCATGCTAATGCTGCATAACAAACCAACCCCAAACTCAGTGGCTTAAAATAGTAAGTATTTATTTTCATAATCATGGGTTTGCAGGCTGATTACAGTACAGCTGACCTAGACTGGTCACAGCTGGGTGGCTCTGTTTCAGGCTACAGGTTGACTGGGCATGGCTCTAGGATACAGGATAGCTTCAGGTCCATTTTACATGTTTATTTTGGGGTGCAGTCTGAGGTAGCAGCATCTACCTGGCACCTGAACTTTTCATGGTGGGTCATTGGAGTGCAGAAAGAAAAAAAACAAACAATTGCACCAGAACATTTCAAGCCTCTGATTACATCACATTCACTAACATCTCATTGAACCAAACAAGTCATATTGTCAACCCAAACAAGTCGTATTTTCAACTCAAAAGTAAAGAAGTGGGGAAGTATACTGTATAGATCATGAGGCCATGGAAACGGCATACAAGTAAAATTCTGTTACAAAGTAGTGAAGAGTTGGAAACAAAAATTCAGTCTATCACTAAGAAACCATAGGGGTAAAGAGGAGGAAACAGATAAGTGAGATGATAAGCAGGAGCTGGAGGTGGAGAGAGAAGGGGGAGAATCTATGCTACATCTGGGTGACTGGGTCGGGGTTTTAATCCCATGAAAGAAAGGGCAAGAGCTACCACAGTAGAGTCATCGCAAGGCAGCACAAACATCCTGCAATGCAAAAATGTCACAGTAGCACATAATGTACTCTGCAATCGTGCAGAAACACATAATTTCCTGAGCGCTATTAGGTCTGCTGATGAGAGGAGAGACCACACAAGCTAAGTGGAGGTGTGGGTGGAGGAGGTTGACCAGATCCGTGCACCACCTGTGCAACTCCAGCCACCCCAGGCCAGCTCACTCCTCACCCTACTGCCCTCTGACCTCTGCTCCCTGGCTCTCACCTGGTCATCAGTGATTTCTTCCAGGCTAAATCCAATGGACGCTTACGGGACCTTCTCTTACTTTGATCATCTGTAGCCTGTGACACTGTCAATCACGTCCTCCCTGAAAGTCTCAATTCTCTTGAATTCTGTCTTGTAATTCTTATTTGCATTTTCCTCTTATCTCCCTGAATTTCTTCTTGGTGTCTTTTCGAGGCTCATTCAGATTTTCAAGGAGGAAAATGTTGGCGACTGAGCTAGAGAAAAGAAGCGTTTGGCAGTAAATGTTCCAAAAATATTTTGCCTTGGAAGCAACTAGAGCCTCACGCTAACAATACCTGCTGTAATATGGAATATGGAGAGTGAGCTCGTCTGGGACAAACTGCCATATTTGAACAGTGACACTCCCCACCGCCCCATCTCACAATAATAAATGGAGATACAGGCTCAAACCAGTATTGGCCGCATCATCATTTCCACCTCCTTTCTGAGTTGCTGAGGGCAGGCTTTGTGTTAAATCATCTAAGTCTCCTACCCAGCCAGCCCCGACACAGGGCCTGCCAAGTAGTAGGTATGCTGTATTGATTGTATCCAGTTATATCCAATATATATTATATTGGATTAGTCTCTCTATATAATATTCTATCATATATAATATTTATGTATTAATGCAAATATTTATATTTATATATTTTCATATTATTTATAGCATTGATATATTATTTTATATTATTTTTAATATATAAAATTTAAAATATAAAATAATATAAAATTACATTAAAAATAAAATAATTTTATACAGTTTATGTAAATATTTATGTAATATTTACATTTTATTCTTATTTATGTATTTTTAATTTTGTATAATTCATATAAAATATATATAATATTTACTAATATATTTATATATAATATTTACTAATATAATATATTTATATATAATATTTACTAATATAATATTTATATATAATATTTACTAATATAATATTTATATATAATATTTACTAATATAATATTTATATATAATATTTACTAATATAATATTTATATATAATATTTACTAATATAATATTTATATATAATATTTACTAATATTATATTTACTAATATAATATTTACTAATATTATATTTACTAATATAATATTTACTAATATTATATTTACTAATATAATATTTACTAATATTATATTTACTAATATAATATTTACTAATATTATATTTACTAATATAATATTTACTAATATTATATTTACATATAATATTTACTAATATTATATTTACATATAATATTTACTAATATTATATTTACATATAATATTTACTAATATTATATTTACATATAATATTTACTAATATATTTATATATAATATTTACTAATATATTTATATATAATATTTACTAATATTATATTTACATATAATATTTACTAATATTATATTTACATATAATATTTACTAATATTATATTTACATATAATATTTACTAATATTATATTTACATATAATATTTACTAATATTATATTTACATATAATATTTACTAATATTATATTTACATATAATATTTACTAATATTATATTTACATATAATATTTACTAATATTATATTTACATATAATATTTACTAATATTATATTTACATATAATATTTACTAATATTATATTTATATAATATTTACTAATATTATAGATTTATATATAATATTTATAATATTGTTATTGATAAATATTATATATAATATATAATATTAACAATTATTAATTAATTTATTGCATATGCAGAGGGGAAAGGGGCACAGCTTTAAGCTGAAAAGTATAAAATGTGCTTCCCCATCTATAACAATCTTCCACCTACCTTTCCACTCCATCTCCCCTTACCTTTCACCTGCCGGCACTCCACTAAAATCACTCTCAGGTTAATCTAACCGAACATACCTCCGTGCCTTAGCTCCACCTTCCTTCATCATTCAAAGTTCAGCTCAAATGCCACTTCTTCCGTGAAGCCTTTCCTGATTTCCCAGCAGGAAGCAACCACTTTGCCTCTGAACTCCTTTAGCCCTTTCTCCAAATCTCTTCTGGAGCATGTGCTACTACACGCCTTGCATCACCATGGTTTCTGCCCGCTGCTTGGAGACTTCCTCACTTCATGGCTAGTGTCCTGCAGCCAGGAGTTTCTTTCAAGTTTTTACTTAACCTCAGTATTGAGCCAATGATTTGAATAGAGCAGGTCCTCAATAAATCAATAAATAGTTGAATAACAAACAAATTGAGGTAGGAGTGGCAATCTGGGGAAAAACAGTTATACGTTCTTAAAAACTCCTATTCCAAGTTTGTAGTTTTGGAAAAAGAAAAGTAAAATCAGTTTTTATTGAATCCATCTCCTCTCTGCAGAATTATTTTGTGGTCTCTTTCATTGGGCCAATTACATTTATGAAGATGAATTGCGACAGGCAAGAACCCACTTACATGGATTACTGTGTGCTAACTATGTCATTAGCGGCCGGTGACTAAGAGGGGAGTTTTTGGATATTTCCATAAGAGAAAAACACATTATGATCCATAAAAAACAATGAGCAATGATAATTTCATTTTTATTGGTCATTTAAAAACATTCACTGATAATTCTCCCCATGTTTAATAGGTATATGTTTGCTGCCTTCAAAATATACCCATAAACTTGGCGCAAAAAGCACCGTTACATAATAATTCAGCCTTGCTTCCATTATGAAACCTAAATGAAAGACTTTCAAAGACAGAAAGTGTGGAGAGCTTCAAGGGCATCGAAACAGGTGGTAGCAGTTATCCTGAATCAGCAGGGCTTTCCTGGGAACTTGGCATGGGCCAGGCCCAGGACTAACTGCTGCATTGTTCTGAAGCCAAGGGAGTTTCACACCTGAGAGGGTTTATCTTCTGTTTTGCATTTGAATTAGAAAAGAATAAGTCCCTGTAACCAGCATCCCATCCTTTGCATAATCAAGAGGACAGCTGGCAGTCTTTTCAAGGGACCTGGACCCCAAGGCCAGGCCAAAGGCAGGTGCATAGCAGGTGATAGGAAATCTGAACTACATGAATGAATGATGAAGGCTGGGTGTCAAAAGAATGATTGGTTAGTTGGATGGATGGATGGATGGACTTAGTTGAATTGAATGGAACGTCTCGCATGCTGTCCCTTGAGGTTCTGGCAGAGACTGCAGACCACACTGCCACTGGTTCCCAGCAAATCTGGAAAGAGAACCAGATTCCCAGGCACCCACGGAGGCAGTGACAGCCTCCAGAGCTGCCTCTCGAATTCAGAAAGGAAAACTCTTTCATGTGTTTTCAAAACCACTTTGTGAAATTATTTCAATCTTCCTAACCGGAAATTAAATCCTCCACATGAAAGGCCTTTTTTTCTTTCTTTGTGTTCCTTTTGACCATGCAATTCTGTTCTCCGGCCCCTGACTGACATCTGGCCCCAAAGCCCACTTTCCTATTGTGAAAAAGGCCAGAAACCCATGAAGGATGTACATGGAGATTGAGGAGCTAATGTCGGCTCTCAGATCTCAGAAGGAAGAATCCAGCTCACGGGCCTTTAGGACATGCCAGTTTCTTTCCAGAAACAAGATCCATCAATTTACTTGTGCTTTGAAGTGCTTGGAAGCCTGCCAAATTTTCTGAGCCTGGTATGTGTGTGTATGCGTTTATGTGTGAGACCAAAAGGGGGTGTGTGCATGTGTGATTGAGTATATGTGTGAATGTGTGTACATATGAGCGTATGTGTTTGTGTGCGTGTGTGAGAAAGTGTTTGTTCACACGTGTATAGGTGTGTGTTTATGTGTGAGACCAGAAGCATGTGTATGCATGTTCGTGTTTGCACATGTGTACATACATGTATGCATGTGTGCATATGTATGTGTGAACGTGTGTTTATATGTGCTGTGCACATGTATATGTGCATGAATGACTCAGCCGCCACTGAGTATCTGTGTTATCTCCAGAATTCTCCGTGCGTGGGAGTATCTGTGTTATCTCCAGAATTCTCCGTGCGTGGGAGCATCTGTGTTATCTCCAGAATTCTCCGTGCGTGGGAGCATCTGTGTTATCTCCAGAATTCTCCGTGCGTGGGAGCATCTGTGTTATCTCCAGAATTCTCCGTGCGTGGGAGCATCTGTGTTATCTCCAGAATTCTCCGTGCGTGGGAGCATCTGTGTTATCTCCAGAATTCTCCGTGCGTGGGAGCATCTGTGTTATCTCCAGAATTCTCCGTGTGTGGGAGCATCTGTGTTATCTCCAGAATTCTCCGTGTGTGGGAGCATCTGTGTTATCTCCAGAATTCTCCGTGTGTGGGAGTATCTGTGTTATCTCCAGAATTCTCTGTGTGTGGGAGTATCTGTGTTATCTCCAGAATTCTCCCTGTGTGGGGTAAGTGGAGAGGAGGGAGGACAGGGAAAGCTCCAGGGCTTGCCCCCTCCTTCTGAGCACCAGAAAGACTGGTGACCACCAGCAGGCAGGTGGGCCAAGCCCCAGTCTCCATGTTGGCCCTGGCCAAGCCCCAGGTGATGCGGCCCCTCCCTTCTGCACCGGCAACCTCGGTTCTGCCAGCACCTGTGGTTCCAGCAGCTGCAGCCTGGCCTCCACACGGCCGTGACCTGCTCACCATCTGCCCTTTCGCCTGTTCCCTACATTGCACCTGGCTTTCTTCTGCTTTGCAAACATTTCCAGCCTGTACAGCTCTCTGATACTGGGCAGCAGCCTTAGAACCAATATTTGTCCCAGGAACATCATGTTGGGAGTGTAATGAGCCCAAACCACTCATCCCTGTTGGCCTGGGCACAGCTTTAAGGTCCCGTCCTCCTGAACGTTAGTCAAAGCATTGTCCTGGACTGAAAAGGATGAGACATTCTCCTCCCTATCCCTCAGGAGTAGGTTTGGAATGACACCCATTGGTGAAATGTGTTCATGAGATTTCCCCAACAAGGGGAGGGCAACGATTGGATGATAGAAGAGAATGCTAACTATCATTGCTTGAGTTCTAGGAAATGCCTTGCTTTCATCAGTGGAGTGGATGATTTTTCTCTGTTGCCTGACTTTTTTTTTCCTTATTACTCATTTGTTCATTAATGCATTTGCTTTTTAATTCAACAGACATTTACCAAGCACCTTTAGAAGCCAGTGGGCCAGAGTGGTTACCTGAGGAACGAGGCACCCTGGGCTCAAATCCCAGCTTCGACATTTCCACGTGGCCTCTCTGAACCCCCTTTCCTTACCTGTTAAATAGGAGTAAACCTAGTATCTGCCTCATAAGATTGTCTGAGGATTAAACAAAGTCATGTTTTAAACCCTCCATAAATATAGCAACTATTACCCTTGATGTTGTCATTGCCACTATTCCTTTTTTTTTTTTGAGATGGAGTCTCTCTCTGTCGCCCATGCTGGAGTGCAAAAGCATGATCTCAGCTCACTGCAACCTCCACTGCCCTGATTCAAGCAATTCTCCTGCCTCAGTTTCCCAAGTAGCTGGGATTACAGGTGTGTGCCACCACACCTGGCTAATTTTTTTTTGTATTTTTAGTAGAGACAGGATTTCACCATGCTGGCCAGGCTGATCTCGAACTTCTGACCTCAAGTGATCGATCTGCCTGCCTTGGCCTCCCAAAGTGCTGGGATTACAGGTGTGAGCCACTGCGCCTGGCCTGTCATTATTACTTTGAGCCAAATAATGAGTTGGTGCTGTAGAAACAGATGTAAATAACATTGCCACTGCCCCACAGGAGCTCACAGACCAGTTGCAAAAGCAGATGTGAAAAAATGCCAGTGATGGTTAGAAGCCGAATGGCGGAAATGGAACTGTGGGGGTTCCAGAGGAGAAGCCCATTCACTCAGCCTGGGAGAGCAGAGAAGGCTCCCTGGAGGAGGCAGATTCATTCAAGTTGGACCTTGAATGATATTTAAGATTTGAATAGTCAGAGAAGGGGAAGAAAGACATACTAGGCAGGTGAAAGAGGTACCATGTGGAGTGGCTGAAACATCAATGCAAGACTGCATCCATGGAAAAGATGGTTATGTGGACAGGTTGCAGAGGGCTTTGAGTGCCAAGCCAAGTAGAGCCTGTGAGTTTTATTCTCCTGGGCCATGGTGAGTGATTTCAACAACTCAAACAAGAGAAGGATTGGATCTGATCATTACCAAGGGTAAAACTTGCCATTAGAAAAATGAATATGCCTACCTAAGACTGAGAAATATTGGCTGGAATAAGTGACCAGATTTTCAGTTCTTTGCCTGTGGGGTTTTGCTTCCTGCCGGAGGCAAAGGGGCCAAGAAGGATGATGTCACAGGGGCCGTGGGATGCCTCATGTCCAGAGCAGGCAGCCAAATCATGCTTACCGGAGACCAAGTGGCCGGGGAGATGAAGAAAGCATTTAGCACCATATACCAAACTTCCTTCAATCTCTACAGCCCCATTGGGCTCCTTGAGATCTGGGGAAACTATAGAAGGGAAACTGAAGCACAGAGGGACTAATAATATAGCAAGTTGGAGCTTGATAGTCCTGAGTCTGCATCCCCTTTCTACCCGTTAACTAGTTGTGTGACCTCAGGGACAAGTCGCTTAACTTTTCTGAGGCCCCATTTTCTCATCTGCAAAACAGGATAATAATGGTGACTATTGGCCAGGCTCAGTGGCTCATGCCTGTAATCCCAGCACTTTGGGAGGCCAAGGCGGGCGGATCACCTGAGTTCAGAGTTCGAGACCAGCCTGTCCAACATGGTGAAACCCCCGTCTCTACTAAACATACAAAAAAATGTAGCTGGGTGTGGTGGTGGGGCACGTGTAATTCCAGCTACTCGGGAGACTGAGGCAGGAGAATCGCTTGAACCTGGGAGGTGGAGGTTGCAGTGAGCTGAGATTGTACCATTGCTCTCCAGCCTGGATGACAAGAGCGAAACTCCTTCTCAATAATAATAATAATAATAACTACTTCACAGGGTGATAGTGAGGTTGCAGTGAGAGAATATAGAGTGTTTCTGTCAAGCTGCTGTGCGTGCATTAAATGCTCACCAGATGGTAGCTGCTGGGAGAGCTCCGGAGACTTTGGCAAAGCCCGGCGCATAGGCTTTCCTAACCTCTCATTTCCCCTTCCTCCCTTAGTCCTTCTTGCTGATTGTCCTCTGACCAGGCTGAGATCCACCCCAGGAATAGCCAGAGAAGATTGGGAATGAAAAGTGTAGATACTTGCCTGGGAGTTTTACAGTCAGAGAAAACCAAAGCATAGCATGTATTTTTCACCACTTCTCCGAAGAGGGTAGGATATGCATCATACCTTGTTTTTCCTAAGTCCTTTGAAATTTTAGCTATAAATGGTAAAACACATCAATGAATTTCCCCATGAATATTTATTGAAATGGCACTTTTAATACAAAGCCATTTGAAAAGTGAACCTCCAAGGAGAATGCATTTTGTGCAGCCATGGATCTTAAAATATTTACTATGAATACGCTCATCTTAGAAATATTACACACTGCTTTTTTATTATTTGTTCTGGATGAAATCGCAGGGATTTGGCTTAGATGGTTTTTACAAGCTAAACAGTATTGGCAAGATGATTTTCTGGACTCCATTCAACTTTCTTTCTTTCCAGTTCTTGATGTGTTGGTTTCTGGCAATTTTTTCAAAGATGTCTCTGGGATTTGCAAACAGTCAGTGAATGGGGGCTAAACACACACCTGCTAACAGATAAGTTATGAAAACAAATAATTTAAGAAATATGGATACTTGAGCTAGAACAATCTTAGAGGTTGTCTGATCCAATGCCTTTGCTTATACATGAAGGTGACCTGAATGCCATTTCTCACCCCTCTGATCAGATTGGCAAAAGTTGAAAAGAGTAACTCTTAAAATCTTTAAAGATGCAGGAAATAAGTGTTTCATATTGCTGGTGGCAGGGACATGAATTGCTACAGACATTTTGGAGAGCAGACCACCCATATCTCTGAAAATTAAAACTAGACAAACCCTTTGAATCAGGAATTTTACTTCTGGGAATCTGTCCTATAGAACAAAAAAGCATGGCCGGGTGCGGTGGCTCACATCTGCAATCCCAGCACTTTGGGAGGCCGAGGCTGACAGATCACGAGGTCAGGAGTTCTTGACCAACCTGATATGGTGAAACCCCGTCTCTACTAAAAATACAAAAATTAGCCAGGCATGGTGTGGGTGCCTGTAATCCCAGCTACTCAGGAGGCCTAGGCAGGAGAATCGCTTGAATCCAGGAGGCGGAGGTTGCAGTGAGTGGAGATCACGCCACTGCACTCCAGCCTGGGTGACAGAGCGAGACTCCATCTCAAAAAAAAAAAAAAATGCACTAGTATGTAAATATCTGTGTAGAGTAATGCTTGTCGAAGCATAGTTTGTAGTGGTACCTGTTGCAGCATCTAAAAACAGCCTGGATATCCATCAAAAGGGAAATGTGTGAATAAGTTGTTCCCCGATTCTGTAGACTGGTGGTCTCTAAGCATTTCTGATTGCTTATTTGATGATAGCACGCACTTCCAAAAGATGGATATTTATTTGCATGTGTGAATACCTTAAGTGTAGGATAAACAAACAGAAAATAGAAATTTTAAAGAGAAGAGATCAAAATACTAGAGATAAAATTTTTAATATGTTTTCCTTGTGCCAGTACAGTGTATCCACCTCATTCTGGAGATTCCCAACTAGAGAATATTAGATTTGCCTTCTAAAGGAATGAATGTTGTGCATCATTTAGGGGCAAATTAAATAGAAAACACAGAAAAATCATTTTATTACATTTTTGCAAAAACAAATGATGGCCCCCAAATTTTTATATCTATATCTATAGACATATAGACACAGACAGAAATATAGATATATACACATATGCTTTTATATATTTATATGTGAATGGTGTGATAATGGTGTGACTGGATAATACCAGGCTGTCACTGGTTACTATATCAGGGGGCTGAACAGGAAAGTAGGAAAAGGAGAAGAATTGGGGAAAAATAAGATACAAAAACTACAGGCCGGGCACAGTGGCTCACACCTGTAACACTAGCACTTTGGGAGGCTGAGGTGGGAGGATCAGTTGAGGTCAGGAGTTTGAGACTAGCCTGGCCAACACGGTCTGTACTAAAAATACCAAAATTTGGCTAGGTGCAGTGGGCTCACGCCTGTAATCCCAGCACTTTGGGAGGCTGAGGTGGGCAGATCACCTGTGGTCGGGAGTTTGAGACCAGCCTGGCCGACATGGTGAAACCCCATCTCTACTAAAAATATGAAAATTAGCTGGGCATGGTAGTGCATGCCTATAATCCCAGCTACTTGGGAGACTGAAGCAAGAGAATCACTTGAACCTGGGAGGCGGAGTTTGCAATGAGCCAAGATCGGGCCACTGCACTCCAGCCTGGGCGACAAAGCAAGATTCCATCTCAAAAAAAAAAAAAAAAAAAAATTAGCTGGGCGTGTTGGCACACACCTGCAGTCCCAGCTACTCAGGAGGCTGAGACAGGAGGATCACCTGAGCCAAGAAGGTGGAGGTTGCAGTGAGCCAAGATCGCACCACTGCACTCCAGCCTGGGTGGCAAAGCAAGACCCTGCCTCAAAAAAAAAAGACTACAGAGAAATGGAAAAATATTCATGATATAATGTTAAATAAAAAAGAAAAGGGTCTATCTATTACATTCGTTCGTACAGGTAAAAAGTAAATTAGTAGGAAAAGGGAGAAGAAGGCAATGCAGACAAATGAAAGAACTGATTTGATGAGGTGCACAATTTTTGTCTTGGGTATTGGTTACCATTTAATATTAACATGAACAGATCCTATTTCAGCCTCTCTCTGGGTTATTTTCTTCTCGGATCTCCATCTCTCAGCACAATGGTGCCATTCATTGGTCTCTTTGCAGCGATCATCTGTGTGCCCACATCTATGCTCCATGGGCCCCACATTCCTGTGTCTTCATTTTGCACAGCTAGCAGACAGACAGGGGTCTCCCAGGCCCAAGCCCAAGTGACCAAAAGGAGAATCCAATTGCCCAGCTCTGGTCAGGGGCCCCAGCAGTCCCATGAGCTCTGGCCAAGGGCCCCAGCAGTCCCATGAGCTCTGGCCAAGGAGACAACGTCATGAAGTCAAACCCAGTTGTTAGCTCCACTGCCCTGTTTGAGTGATAGTTCTCAGGGAAAATGATAAGAGTCTTCCAAAGATGCATGGCCAGTTAAAGGTAGGGTCAGTTGTAGAGCCCGAGTTCCCCAGACCCCAGGCAGGGTCCCTTTGGAATTGCTTCATTCTCCACATCCAAGGACTGGTGACCCTAAGAAGGACTTTCGCAGTGATTTATGGGATTCAGAGAAGCAAGAGGTGTCAAAATGGGACCCAGAAAAATAGCAGTGACTCACAGAGCAGAATGTGGCTTTTTAAAGGAGTGAAAGTAGATGAAGGTGTCTCTGGCTTATTTCCATCTGTTGTCCTTCAATGACTGAAAATCTGCATAGAAAAGTTGGGTTATGGCATTCACTGGCCAATGCAGCTCTCAGAGCTGAGAATTTGCTCCCTTCCTGTGTGTGTGTAAAACATCCTCTTCTTGGCCCCAGGCTTTGGCCTGACCCTGAGCAGGGTAAAAAGGCTCAGCCCACTGAAAGAGAGACACAGAGAGAGAGAGAGAGAGAGAATGAGAATGAGTGAGGGGTCCTGGCTGGCAGAAGGCTCTGCCATTACCTGGGGAGCTGAGGTTGGGATAGGCCCTGCTCAGCACTCAGACAGTCAGGAGCCTGCACCAGGTCCAGGCTACTTCCTTGATCAGAACTTGACAGTGCCAGAAATGGCCCCACTGCCCTTGGTTACTGGGCCATTTGAGGGGAAAATTGAATTATAATCCTAACATCCCTTGTACATCTGGAAATTTGTCATAGTAATTAAATGCTAATAAGGCAAGAGAGACTAAATGGATAGTTTCCTTAAAGATTACACTCCACCACCCAAGGTCAGGTAGAAATTATAAGTAATGTAGTGGTGTAGTCAGATCACTCCAGCTGAATAAATGTCACGATGAGAAAGCAAGGAGTCATTCAGTTTTCTATATTTGAATATCTCATTAGAGTCTGTGTCATTCAGAGACATATTGGGTGGCAGAAAGGTGACATTTAAGGTCTCTCATGGAAAGCCAAGCCCTTAATTATCTGATGGAGGTTAAGGTAGTCACAGAACAGGGGAAGTCTGAGTGTAACCGGGGAGAATGGATTGTGCTAAGAGCAGGTTTCGTGGATGGACCCATAGAGTGGGGCACCCCGATGGGAGGTCTGGGCGGAGTTTTCCTGCTTTGCTTTTTCCCTACCAGGCTGAATGTGGGGACCAGGAGCATTCTCCTTGGCATAAAGAAGGGATGAGCACAGTTGTAAGGAAAGAAAGCGTAGGAAGTGATCTCTCTGCCACAATAATGATGCAGGCAGAAGGCCAGCCAGCCTACAGGCCTGGAAAGACTTTGCTGAGGATGCCGAAGGCTGCAATGTAGTACGTGCAGGGGCAAGGGTAAGGGTGTGCAGCAGCAATGATGGCTGTGACTCTAGTGTAGAAGGCCCTCCATGGGAATATAGTAGGCAGCCATGAAAATCGCTCCACAAGTTTCCTGCCTCCCAGGATTCATGCCCTTGTGTAATCCCCTCACCTGCATGTGGGCTGGACCTAGTGATGCGCTTCTAACAAATACAATATGATAAAAGTGATGTGATGTCACTTCCAAGGTTCAGTTACCAAAAAAAAAAAAAAAAAAAAAAAAAAAGACTGTGACTCCTGCCTTGCTTGCACTCTCTCTGGCTCTTCTCACTTGCTCACACTGGTGAAGCCAGCCACTGTGTTGTGAGGTGCCCTGTGGAGAGGCCCAGGTGGCAGGGAACTGAGGGTGGCCTCTGACGAACAGCCAGCTAGAGGTCTGCAGTCTGACAGCCTGCAAGAAATGGAATCTTGCCATCATGCTACCTGAATGAGCTTGGAAGTGAGTTCTTCCCAAGGTGAGCCTTCAGCTGAGACTGCAGCCAAGGCCAACTTCTTGGTTACAGCCTCATGAGAATCACTGAGCTAAGCTATGCCTAGATTCCTGACCCGCAGAAACTCTGAGTTAATGAATGTTTGTTTTAAGTCATGGGTTTAAACTGTGGCTAAGTTCTGAGGTAGTTCGTTACACGGTAGCGGGTAACTAACACAAGGAGCTTTAGACTTTATGATAATACTGGGGTGGGAGGCCTCAGGTTGACCAGTAGGCAGACCCTCCTTGCTGTGTCTCTGCATTCTCGCCCTTGCCCTATACCAGGGAGAGGAAGGTTCTTCCTGCACCTAGCCTGGAAGTGGGGTCTTTGTGTCCTACCTTTGGGCCTAGGATAGATGGGTGATTAATATTAAAAGAAAAAAAAATTTGCTATAGGTTTAATGAGCTTTAGGTAATGAGCTACAGAACCAGAAGAGGTAGAGAAGCTGCTGTTTCCCACCTACCTCGAGGCAAAAAAGAACAGTGCCCATCTGCAGTGGAGACTCTGAGTTGGAGCAAAGGTGTGGATTGTGCCATTAAACTATCATTCTGAACATCCATGAACAGAGATTTTGACAGGTATCCTAACAACTTGTTTCCTGTTCCTCAAGAGTTGGGAACAAGTGGTTGATCAAGAACTGTGGCAGCTCAGAACAATTCTCCAGCAAAATTTGGTGGCTGCCACATTTCTTTGCCTTTTACATCTGCAGCACGGAACGATTATAGCTGAACTCAGTTCCTGAGCTTCTCAATAAACAGCTGGTGGAAAAACAACCAAATATCCTCAGCAACATATCCTCAGCTTGTAATTGGAAGAGAAAGGTACTATTTTCCAGGAAGATATTATTTTCTTGGAAAACTTTAAAAGCCAGGTGATTTTAGAATTTTAATCCATCCATCCTTCCATTTCATTAACATTTCTTCTGCCTCCTGTATACTAGGTCCTGTGCTAGTAGCTAAGGTTACAAAGATAAATGCAAAATACAATACTATCTCTGCCTCTACTGGCTTAAACATATAATGAAGGCAATATATAAATATAGCTTTTTGGCCAGGCGCGGTGGCTCACTCCTGTAATCCCAGCACTTTGGGAGGCCGAGGCAGGTGGATCACCTGAGGTCAGGAGTTCGAGACCAGCCTGGGCAACATGGTGAAACCCCATCTCTACTAGAAATACAAAAATTAGCCAGGCGTGGTGGCAGGTGCCTGTAATTCCAGCTACTGAGGAGGCTGAGGCAGGAGAGTGGTGTGAACCTGGGAGGCAGAGCTTGCAGTGAGCCGAGATTGCGCCACTGTACTCCAGCCTGGGCAACAGAGCAAGATTCCATCTAAAAAAAAAAAAAATATATATATATATATATATACAGAGAGAGAGAGAGAGAGAGAGAGATAGATATATAGATATATAGAGATATATAGAGATATATATATATAGCTTTTCAAGTGAGTAAAAAACATTGGAGAATTGTTTTTGGAATCAAACACAGAAAACAAAGAATGGAAGGAATAAATACAAATTATTTTTAGGGTATTTTATTTTTCCCAGGGCACTATCCATTTTGCAGAGGAGACCAGACAAAGATTGAGAAGCCAATTCTTGTGGAGTGAAAGTCTGTCATGATATCATTTGTTGAAGTCTATGTTTTGAGCTGGTACAAAAATCATTCCATGAGATTATGTTGTGGATGTGATAAGCAGAACTTTAGAAAGCCCAAGCTAGATGAGGATTGAGCTAATTCTTATTTCAAACTTCTAATTTTTAAGATTCAGAGAGGGCAAGACACTTGCCCAAGAGCACACAGCACATAAAATGTCCTTCTAGATTAGAACCTTGGCCTTCTCACTCCAAGCCAGCATTTTTATGATGCTCTTAGGTCACAAGAGAGCATCAAAGATATGGTTTTCATGACCAACAACATGGTTTTCCTGGTGATGGATTAAGCATCAAGGACCTTGCTTACATGATGGTAGGTTCAGCAAGCACTTACTTTGTTCCCTGAATCAAGCTATACAATAACATAGCCATGCTTGAAAATGAGAAGAGGCACCAGACTGGACCCAAAACTGAGCCGAAAGATAGAAAGTAGATGGGAAGCTTAGAAGGAACCCACAGCCCAGGACCTAGCTGGGAATTCTGCCTCAGAAATATTAGTGCTTCCTACTGAGAGTGGGTGGAATTTGGGAGCAAGAGGTGGCCTAGGGGTAATTAACAGAGTCATTATTAAGGCGTCACACCTAAGGCAGAAGGCAGGATGGCTGACACCTCCACAATTCTCCTCTATTTTCGTGAACACACAATCACTAAAATTTTGACAAAAATCCAAACCATGAAAAATATAGCAAAATCAAGAAATGAAAAAAACCTAACACCCAAGAAAAATAGAGTTGATAGAGCAAACACGACAGAACATTTACATAAATATATTTAATATCTTCAGAGAGAGGCGAAAGAGTATCACAGCCATAAAGCACGTCCAGATTGTTATAAAAATCAACTAGAAGTCTCATGAATAAAAAACGTAAATATAGAAATCCATAGATGTGTTGAAAAGCAGAACGTGCACTGTGATGTGCAAATCATAAATTTTGACTATTATAGTAAAGAATTATCTCAGGACCCAGTACAATGGGATTGAGAGATAAAAAGTATGGAAAAAGAGCTGAGTGTGCAAACCAGATTTTTGAGTTCCAACACCAGTGCCAGGATGAGAGATTAAAGAAAAGAGATGGCAATATTCAAAGAGATAGTAGCTAATATGTACTAAAATTAAAGAAAGAAATCTAGTGTAATCCCAGCATTTTGGGAGGCCGAGGTGCGTGGATCACGAGGTCAAGAGATCAAGACCAGCCTGGCCAACATGGTGAAAACCCCATCTCTACTAAAAGTACAAAAATTAGCTGGGCATGGTGGCAGGCACCTGTAGTCCCAGCTACAAGGCTGAGGCAGGAGAATCGCTTGAACCTGGGGGCCGAAGTTGCAGTGAGCCGAGATCGCTCCACTGCACTCCAGCTTGGCGACACAGTGAAACTCCACCCAAAAAAAAAAAAAGAGAAGGAAGGAAGGAAAGAAAGAGAGAAAGAAAGAAAGAAAGAAGGAAAGAAAGAGAAAAAAAGAAAGAAAGAAAGAAAGAAAAAGAGAAAGAAAGAGAGAGGAGAGCAAGAGAGAGGGAGGGAGGGAAGGAAGGAAGGAAAGAAGGACAGAAGGAGGGAAGGAAAGAAAGAAAGGAGAGTGAGAGAGAGGGAGGGAGGGAGGGAAGGAAGGAAGGAAGGAAAGAAGGACAGAAGGAAGGAAGGAAAGAAAGAAAGAAAGAAAGAAAGAAAGAAAGAAAGAAAGAAAGAAAGAAAGAAGAAAGAAAGAGAAAGAAAGAAATTGAAAGTTGCACTATGTGCCGAGCAGAATAAATTTTTAAAAATAATACAGATCTGGCCAACATAAATTGGGAATGTTCCTTTAGCTTCACAAGTAGATGATTCTGCTACTGCCAAGGCAGTGGGTTGAGGACATTAGCTCTGAATTCATTATTATGACTTGGATATCACCGATCCTCTTGGATGATGCTTCAAAATATCCACTACATGCAATATGATCCAATGGCCAGTGCCTCTATGGACCACAAAGCATGCTCTGATTGCTGAACTTTTTCCTTATTGGTGTTGTGGTGTACAAATGACCCCCACCTCCTGGTGTTCATGCGTTTGTGCAATCCCCTCCCCTTGGATGTGACTAGGGCCTGTGACTCGCATCTAACCAGTAGAATGTGGCAAAGATGAAGGGATGTCACTCCTGCAGTTACATTATGAATGTTAGACTGTCTCACTCTCTGGGCCCTGAAGAAGCCAACAGCCATGGGGTGAACACGGAGACACCCACATGTCAAGGAACAGTGGGTGGCCTCTAGGAGCTGAGGGCCTCTGTCCTACAACCACATGCAACTTAATTCTGTCAACGATCTAAGTGAGTTTGGATTCTTCCTGGTCAAATCTCCAGATGGAAACGCAATCTGGCTGACATCTTGATTGCAGCCTGATGAGATCCTGAAGCAGAGAACCCAGTTAAACGATGTGCAGCCTCCAGACCCACAGAAACTGTGGAATGATAAATGCGTGTTGTTTTAAGCTGCTCTGTTTGTGGTCATTTGTTGCTCAGCAATAGAAAACAAATACAGGTGATTCTGGTGAGGGATGATTTCAACCTTCGGCAAGTGCCATGGTACAACTGGATGGTTGAAGGCTTAGACAGTATCTGTATTAGCACCACTATTCTTCTTCCCTGGACTTCCTGCTAGACACATACTAAATGTGTGCCCTGCCTTCCAAAGTGAGGGTAGATTATTCTGTCATCTGGATACCATAGATCTGACTGTGGGAGAAAGAATTATCTAAGTGAGTTGATGCCAAAGCCCAAGTGACCAGGCTCTTGTCACTTGTAATGCTCAGGATGGCTGGCATTGGATTCAGAGGGGCAGCTGTCTGCAACTGGAGCTCTTACAAATACATACATACTGCTGGGCTCAGACCCACCAAAGATTCTTGCCTATTAATTAATGTCTTGGAATAACAGGATCTTTCTTTGTCTGGGATTTGGTGACTTGGGATGAAAACTCTGGGCTCCTATCTTATGGCATTATGGTCCATCTCACTGACTTCCCTTCTTTGGAAAGGGATTTTTCTTCTGAGCAGGTTGTCAAGTAGTGGGGATGCTTGATAAACAGCTCTTAAAACTCAGTTGCCCAACAAAATGTATTCTGGCAAAGAATGAGCAGTGAAATTAATGGACTTGCTTCCAAACGAGCTGTCTGTGCACACTTGTCTCATTTCCAGCAACTTCTTGAAGAATTATAGGTATGCAGCATGGGGCCAATCAGGTGGTTTAGTGGAATGAATCCACCTTCTGGTCCCAGCTCCACCACTCATTCCCACAGCATGACCTTGTATGAGACCCCTCCCCATTCCAAATCTCATTTTGCTCTTCTATAAACTAAAGCAGTGAAATTTTGGCTAACTCAGTCTCAGAAACCACATTTTCTCTTCCCTCCACATGGAAATAATAATGTTCACCTCACTGAGGCACATGTGGGATGATGTTTGTGGAACTTTGTGACCCAAAATAATTTTGTTCGCTGTTATTGATCATCATTATTCACACCTTCAAACCATGGATCTGTCGCTGCTGATGCCTGAACCTGAGAAAAATTCTTAAGTACTAAAGACACCTTGGAAAGTTAATGCATTTAGCTCATGGTTGTGCTTATAACATCAACTGGGATTCTTTTTATTTTTGACATCAAGATTCCTCATTTTATATTGCCTCATTTAAGCTGGATCTGCTCATATTTCCCATGGCGGGGACCTGGATGTCTGCAATGTGTCTGCACATTTGGGCCCCTCCTGAGAACTTCCAGAAGTTCAAAATCTATCTTCAGTCACAAAAGGCAGCACTGCAGACAAATATACTCAAATAAATTTCTTGGGATCCTGGTCTTTTTCTATATATTGTATAGATTTTCATCCTGGCATACTGTATAATAGACATTCCAAGGAGAGTATGAAGATGGGGAGCCACATATAACTCCCTCTGTTCCTCCGATTTCTGGCATATAGAGGGCTAAAGAGGGAAAGACAGAGGGGGAAACTCGCAGTGGCATCATTTACCTCTCCTCCAACAGCAGCAATTCAGCTCTGCCCCAAGCTTGCATGTCCCACTTTGCAAAATCAAAGCTATATGGTTAACCACACCTACCCTCCCTAGAAGGGAGTTTACTGTCTATAAGCTGTTACACAAGCATGTCCCCTGAAGGGGCTAAAGAGGTCTTATCCCCATTCCAAGTAATTTATCAAATAATTCCTTCCAATACCACATCATATACTCCATGAAAGAAGCTACAGTAACTACAAAAGGGCCATACTTTGACAATCATTACAAATTGGAATCCCAGTCCTCTCATTTTTCAAGCAGAGATAATAAATAATAACCACAGCAAAGGGTCAAACATTAAATGAGACAACTGATGGTTTGGGCTGGGCACCTTATGAATTATTGTCTATGGCTATATGGGTGACCTCACCATGTACCAACTTAAAAATGCTACTTGTCTTGGCTGACTAAGCACAGCTTTCTATTGAGCATTTGCACTCAGCTCAATTCCTGTGAAAAGTCACCTCCCAATCCTACAAGCTCAAGTTGGACTGAGTTTCAGGCTTTACCTAAATCAGCCACAGAGATAGAGAATGTCAGAGCCCTAGGGCTTTTCAATTCAACCCATTTGCACCATGTTCTGAGTTATAAGTAACAGAAATTAAACTCAACCCAACTTAAACAATAAACAGAATTTATTAGCTCATATAACAAAAATGTCCAGAGGTAAGGCCAATCTCAAGCAAGGCTTGATCCTGTACTTAAACAATTTCACCAAGGACTTGATTTCTTTCTGTCTCTCAACTCTCCCTTCAGTGGTGTCAGCTTCAGGTGATTCCTGGTCATGATCCCAAGGCCCAAGGTGGTCATCATAAAGACCCAGGAATACTACTACCTTTTTCACATTCAACAGGGGAATTAAAACAGCTTCTACCCAGCATTCCCAAAAGTCTTGAAATTCCCTCTGGCTTCATTGCCTTAACTGACAAGGTCATACCTAACCTGGTCACCATAGCTGAAAAGATGGAAGGTGTCATTGGCTTAGTCCAGGACATGTATTCCACCCCTGGAGAGGCTCTGGCAGATCATATGAATTCCCAAACAGAAACGGGGGGTTGCTGGGAAAGGAAATGGAGGAATGAATGTGGATGCAACCAGCAAGACCTACAACTTCCCCCATTTTATGGATGGGAAACTGAGACTGGAGATGGGAAAAGCCTTGTCCAAGATGGCAGATAAGAGCTGGGACTAAAACCTGGCCTTTCAGTCTGACGACTCTACATTATTTCCACTCTACTTTATCCCCACCTTGTTCAGACCAATTCCCCCAATATTGAGTGGTGATAAATAGGAGGTCAGACAAATCAATTTCTCCCTATAGTGAAATGAACCCCTTTGGAGTCATCACATTTCAGATACCTCCAATGGGTTTCCAAACAAGTCAGCAGAAAACAAACCTGTGTCCCAAGAATTCTTGCAGTCATAACATCAACCTCAGCACTTCTCCTCTCCTCTTGGGGCCCCCTAAGAACCAAGTGGCTATTGCTACTTTTAAGGGGAGAATGCATTCTGACATGCAAACATTATCACAGATTCATGCACTCAAAATCTAATTTTAGCTGCAAGAGACTTCATTATAAGATGTTCACATAATTAAGCAGCTTTCTTCCCAGGGTTTGGAAGCCTGTCTATTCTTCTCTCATTTACACATCACTGGGATTACCAGAATGTGTTTTAGTTCTTTAAAATTACATATTTTGGTTTTTCCAGATTGATCCACAACGGGAGATGAAATCCACAAAAATTACATGTTTTAACACAGGTTTGTGTAACTCCGCAGCCTGGCTATTAAAGTTGGAATCTGTAGACAGTCAGGGTTTCTCTGTTCTGTTCTAACCAGTTCCTGATGCATTTGCCACACTTCTGCCCTACATACAGATCAGCTTTTATTCCTTGGCTGGTTGGGACAGTATCCTCTTTACTGAGAAGCTAAGAGCTGTAGATGAGACCTAACTTGGAGAAAAACAAATGGACTTTCCTGTAAGCACAGACAGATCCCCGTTCCTGTTTCTGATGAGATCTCCTACGTAGGCAGACCTGGGATGAAGGCTGCCTTCACCGCCAGCTGTGTCACCGCCAGCTGACAGGGCCTTTGCTCTTCCTTGCTCATCCAACATCCGGGAGCACCTGCCAAGTGCCAGGTGTCTTGCCGTATGGACTGACTCAATATAAACTGGATGGACACTGACCCCATCATTCTACTTGCCTGCACTCTTCACTAAGGTACACAGTCATCTACAAGGCCACAGGAGCTGGTGACGCTCTACCTGGAGAGAGATGACATCTCTGGGCACCTGGCAGCAGTGAATGTACCAATCCAACTACCAGGAAAAGCCTGGTGCTGTTGCTCTCCCCAGACCCTAGCTCCAGTCCTGGTCACTCCTCTCTCCACACTTTGCACTTCCTAGCCTCCATGGCTTCCCCGCTGCCACACCTGCCATCGCTTTCGAGGATCTAGGCTTGCTCTGGGATGCAGGTCTGCCCTGGCTACCCCGTCCAAGGCAGTGTGGAAACTCCTGAGGGGTCTCAATTGCTCCTAATATTAGGGAGAAATAGCCCCATCAGAGGCCTTCACAGATTGGATGCTGAAGCTATCCTGAGCCAATAAACATTTTCAAAGATCTTGGTGTTTCTAGCTTTGAGCTGAACTGAGTTGATGCTATGGGAGGGTCAAGAACAGCTTCGCATCCGTGTGGGTTTGGGGGAATCCCAGGAAGGACCCGGAGGCCACCAGGGGCACAGACGCCCAAACCCACCCACTGGCCAAACTGAAGGTTGGAGGAAGCGTCCATCTGGGGAAGGGCAGCTCTGCTGGGCCTTCCACCTGCCGCCTGTGCTCATAGCAGGTGGCTCTGGGTTCTCCATCATCAGGCTAGGAAGCAGAGGGTCAGGACATCTCAACGTCCTGCTCTCCCAGATCCCTCACCCTGCCTTCTCCTCCCAGTGCAGCTTGGCTCAGGCTGACAGGGGGTCTCCCTGACAGCTGACACACAGCAGGACCATGGGGCCCGGCCAGGGGTATTGTAGGCCTGAAGAAGCCACTGAGGGGCTGCCTGAGTTCAGGCCCACCCACCTTCCCACCTCCCCCACCTCCACAGGGGCCAGTGTGCAACCGGATCGCCACAATCCTCCCTGCATCTCGGCCACCTTGAGCGTTGCTCCCGGGTTGCACTCCTACCCTCCATACTTGAACCTCCCGGCCTCCACAGCTTAACTTGTGAGCCCAAGATGTGTAGCATATGTTGACCCCCATCCCAGGCTGGCAGGGCCTGACCTAGGGGTCAGGCTGAGTACTAACTAGCTCTCATGACCCCAGTGTGGGACCCCAGAGAGAATAGGGCCCCTATGGGTGGAGCACCAGTCCCAGTAATCTCCGAGACACAGCCCTTACAATCTCTCCATGCCAACTCCCAAGACCCATCCTGCTGGTGTACAGGTCCCCAGGGGTCCTGGGCTCCCCTGGAACTTCAGCTCCTGCCCTCTTCCACATGACCCCAGGCTTACACCTTGCTTCTGGGGCATGACTTGAATCTGCAGCTTCCCTGAGGATAGTTGGAGGAAGAAGCCAGGCAAGGAGGCCCCATGCCCCGGAGCGTGGTGTAGGAGGGGTTGAAGGGGGTGGTGGGCAGTGCACAGACTTAATGTGGCTGGTCTTGAGGTCAGTGTCTGCATTGGCTTGGGCGGGGTGGGGGGCAGTCCTCAACCCTGCCCATGGTGCAGCCAGCCCAGCCACAGAGAAAAGAGAGGCAAGGCTGCAGAGTTTGTGGTGCCCGTAGTCACACCACACACACATTTATGGGATGTCAAACACACGGCCAGGGCCGCACATCCTGGAAGCAGCAGTCTTTGTGCCCACCTCCATCCCAATGGTCCTCGCTGCTCAGAGCATAAATGCCTGCCCAGCCCAGCATCCCAGAGTCGAACACCCTGACGAGCAAGTCTATGCCAGGGCTAGACACAGGAAGCCCAGGGCCTCCTGGATCCCAGGGAGTACACGTATATCTGTGTGAGAGAGACAGCCAGCCAGCCCCCAGGAGCACACGGCCTGGCACCTGTGTGTTATGTCTGTGCATGGCTGCGTTTGTATCTGGGGGCACCTGGCACACCCCACGTGGGTGGCTTCTCTGCGTCAAGACGGGGCTATGAGCCTGGAGTGGTGTCTGAGTGTCTGAGGAGGTGTGGGTTCGTGGCCAGGTATGTGTGTCCATTTGTGTTCGCCTTGTGATGTGTGTCTGCTGTGTCCAGGTCTCCTTGTGCGGGAGGCAGCACCAGGGTGGGCCCTCCACCCACCGTTCGTCCTAGTGAGGCCACGGGCCTGAGCATCAGAGTGGGGTGCGCAGCCCCGTGGTGAGATTGCGTCACTCAGCGGGGGCGGCGGCGTGGGCCAGGCCTATCATCTGGGCACATACTCCCTGGGCAGCCCCGTCCAGTTGTGGTCACGCAGGGCTTGGTCCACCGTCCGGATGTAGCCATTGATCAAGTCTTTCATTTCCGGGGTGAAGGGCTCAGGGTCATGGGAGCGCCGGCCGCGCCGCCGGAAGCTGCCCTCCTTGTTGTTCTCGACGCAGAGCAGCCGCTCCTCGCTCACAGACACGTTGAGGAAGGCCACCATCTCCCGCAGCGTGGGCACCAGGCTGCGCCGCAGCTCCTCGTAGTGCACCACCAGCAGCCGCTTCCCGTACTTGAGCCAGTCCAGGACGTGCGAGGACCACCACGAGGCGTAGCTGTTGACGAAGTCCGGCCACTCTGGAGTGAGGACAGGAGAGACGCAGAGTCAGGGGTTGGCCCTGCCAGGGCTGCCGGTCCCCAGGGGGCTGCTTAGGGGAGGGAAGCGGGCGGGGTTTTCCACTGTCCGCTGCCTAGAGTCAACCTGGCGTTCCCCATGGAGGAGGACCCTTTGGTGTCCGAGCAGTGTGTTTATGGTGGGCGGGGGCAGCTCTGGGCATCCTGGTGGAATGAGGATGCTGTGCAGGCTCCATTTCCCATCCCAGGTCCTCCTATAAAGCTAAGTCAGCGTGGTGCCTGATGGGCACATATGTGTCTTGTGGTTTGATTGCCAGTTTGAACCTGTGAAACTGCCGGGCAGTAGGACATACAGTCAAGCCACAGACGGGGTGGCCTCGGACTTTTGCAGGTAATCTACTTTATGAGCTTTCTTTTCCAGAAAATTAAGAAATTAATTTTTGGGGAGGGGTGTGCAGGGTCCAAATATCAGAAATCATCCCAATAAAAAGTTTCCATTATTGAGCTATTAACACACCTCAAACGCTGTGTGAAGCGTTTGCTTTCTCTAATCTTCACAATGACCCTAGGAGACAGGGCCTATCCTTGTTTTTAAGATGAGAAAACAGGCTCAGAAGACAAGATAAGCAGCTTTCCCGGAGTTATATGGCTCATAAGAGGCAGAGGAGGTGTCAGAGATCAGCCTGCCTGACTGTCGGGGGCTGTCTAGGTAGAGGATGATGGGGGAAAGGGAAGACTAGAGGCCGGCAGAGGCCACCCACTGGGTGATCCAGTAATAAGTGGACAGGAGCACAAGCTGGCCTGACCATGGGCCCTGTGACTTCTCCTTTCACCCCACCCTGCCTGGACACTGCTTTGTTTCTGACCAACTTCATTTCACATCACTTACCACCCAGACTCTATTCGTCACCACCCAAAGGCTCAGCTGTGTGTGCCTCGAGGGCAGAGACCCTGACCTCATTAGCCTGCGCTCCTGGTACCTTGCCCCATGCCTGGCACCCAGGAAGACTTCAGCAAGTGTGAGTCAGAAGACTGATTCCATGAATAAAGCTGCAGTGGGGAACAGGCCAATCTGACCCAGAATCAGACACTCTGGATGTTGGGGCCCAGATGCTTGTATGCCCCCCAAATTCACGGAGAGTCCTAACCCACCATATCATGGTATTAGGGATGGGGGCTTTGGGAGGCGATTAGAGTCAGATGTGGTCATGAGGGTGGGGCCCTTGTGATGGAATTAGTGCCTTTATCAGAAGAGTCACCAGAGAGCTTTTGGGGACATGTGAGGACACAGTGAGAAGGCAGCTGTCTCCAAGCCTGGAAACAGGCCCTTCCTGGGAATGGAATTAGCCAGCACTTTGATCTTAGACTTCCCAGCCTCTAAGACTATGAGAAATAAATGTCTATTGCTTAAGCACCACCCCCTTTCCCCATCCCCCAGTTTTGTGGCATTTTGTTATGGCAGCCTGAGCTGACTAAGACATTGGGTGTGAGTCCCAGCGCTGCTGCTCACCACCAAGGCCAAGTCCTGCAGCCATGTTCTCTGGGCTCATCTGGAATGTAGGGCTGATGTGATTTCCCCACCAGACACTGTGAAGAGTCAGTAAGAGGCAGCTTAGGAGGGAATTAACATGCTGAGCTCTGACCAGAGACCAGGCAGGCACATCATCTCACTGCTCCCTGAATTCCCCACGAGGTGCAGGTCTCATTCTATAAAGGAGGAACCTGGTGCTGAACACAGAGGAAGGTGCAAAGCAGGTCCATGTGCACCCCATGTACTCTTCTCCCAGCCCTGCATGAGCTCCTGGGCAGAAGCAGAGATGGAAAGGGGTGCCTATCACCCCACTACGCACTCATGGAGGCAGAGAAGATTCTTGGTAATCAAGCTTGCATCTAGCTAAAATGCCTTTGCGTATGGACCTCAGCAGGCATGGAGGGCAAGGGGAGGAGGTGAACTCAAGCCCAGGCACAGCAGCACTAAGTCCCTAGCAGGATGGGGTTTGAGTGCCTACCTGTGTATACTGATCCTGCATCCTGCAGTGCCTACCTGTGTATATTGATCCTGCATCCTGATGGGCAACCTACCTGTACTGACAAGCCTCCCACCCCCACCGCAAGGTCCTTGATTACCTTTGCTCTTCCAGTTGCGGTCAGCTGCATACCCCAGGTGCCCGGCACATTTCCTGTTGAATTCCGCCACCAGGGACCTGTATGGGTTCCGGATTAGCAGGATGGCTGAATCAAACATCTCAATCTCCCTCCTGCCACTCTCGTGGGTTTTGACACAGATGGTGCGTCGGCTCCGCCAGTGGTCCTTTTCACCCTTGAACCCTGCAGGGAAAAATGAGAGGGTCTCTGTGGAGGATGGTGTCCATGGGGCCCCCTACCATAGCAGCAGACAGGTTGGGTAAAGCCGGCATCTGAGGCATAAGAGAGGGCCCATGGAAGACACAGAGGACACTGAGAGGACCTATGGATGGTGACAGGAACGGCCTCCACAGGAGTGACCCTGTCCAAGGGGAAGTGACAGCAGGAGTTATCTAACAGTGGGGAAAGATGGCATCTGCAAGAGAAATGAGATGAGGTATCCCCTGAAGACCTCCAGGAGTCAGAGGGCAGAAGACCTGTCATTGCAGATGCACGCATATGTTTTGGGCATCTTCATAGAGATAATTTTACACAAGCATCACAAACAACCTTTGATTTAACCATAGCTGCAAACATAGCTGAATGAAGAGACTAAGGCGCAGAGTGAGCATGGGACTTGCCCAAGATCACACAGTGCTGTGAAAACAGCGCCTGGGCTCTCTCTCCACATGCCACTGTATGTCTCTGTGAGACCCCCAGCTTCCTCTCACCTCCCCACAGTCAGGGCAGGATCCTGATTTACAGGTTCAATGGCTATGAGCAGGTGTACATCCACCCTCTGACCTGATGCCATGGTCCTATAACAGGGCCCAGCCTTGCCCCAGAGCAGGTCTGGTCAAGGCCTCATCCACAGTGCTGGAGCCTGGCTCTGAGGACCCAGGGTCCAGTTTCTATGAATGGAGACTTGTTCCCATTGATCGGCCTATTGGGGGCCCTCTCTTTCCTTGGTCCCTTGCTATAGTACTGGGCACTCAGAACCTGAATGACTGACTACTGGCAGAGAAGGCCAGACTCTGCCCATTCATCCAGAGTCACACATTTATCAATGAAGGTTATTATGTGCTCACTGCGTTAGACTTTATTTTGGGGACAGAGGGCTAAGACTCAGACCTTGTCTTTAAGCTCATGTTCTAGTAGAGGAAATAGCCTAAGTGCAGCCTATAGGGGCTTATGGAAACAAAGAGAAGGGATCCCAAATAGTGGGATATCCTAGAAGGCTTCCTGGGAAGAGGTCTCCTGAAACTAGTCTCCTGGCCACACCCAGCGTAGCCCATGCACCCAGCTCTGAGACATGTTCCGTAAGTGCTCATGTGCTTATCTTGGGCTCTTGGAAACAAAATGAGTCCTACCACCTGCCCCTCTGCAGGAATGGCTGGAAAGCATTTGTATCTGCAGTGAGCACTGAGGGATGCTTTGATGCCTGGAAAATGCAAGTCTCTTTTGAATCTGGAAGTCCGGGTTTACCCACTGAAACTCAACAAGCTTCAAACTCATCTCTGCCATGGGCCGAACACCAAAAGGCCTCGCTTTGATTCATTCTGTCAAACAGCTGGAAAACGCTATGAAAGGAAGAGTCAAACTGAAATGAATAAACTTGAGATCTAGTCTTTAACAACCCTGAGACCCGGGGTGCCTTCCATACTGCCTCGGCCTCTTCCAACAACAGCTATTCTTCCTTACAGCTCAGACCACGTTCCACCTACCACAATAGATTTGGCTGTTGGGCATTGGAGATGCCTTGTGAATTGTGCGTGCGTGTGTGTGTGTGTGTGTGTGTGTGTGTGTATCACTCTGTCAGTGCTCTGAGGCCACTGGCCACACCTAATGGTCTTGTAAGCCTCAAAGATGTGAGTCAACCCAACCTCTATAGCTGGCAATACCAGTCCTCGGGCCACTTACCATATGTAGACCGAAACAGCCAGCTGCTTGAATAAGGTAAGGGCCTTGGAGACGAACAAGGTGGGTAACTGCAGCCTGGGCAGAGTGGGTGATTCCCAGGGGACTAAGCCAGAGTGGACAGGGCCATGTGGTCATGTGGCCACTTCCTCCCTCACCTGAAGATGCCTGTAACACTCGAGGCTCCCAGGGAGTATGAGGCTGGGTTATATGGACAACTATAGCTTTTTCCCAGAACCGAGATTGTTATGAGTGATTCCAGAGCCCAATGCCAAGCTCAGGAAGTTTCTGTTTCTCTAGGGTGTTACTGACAGTATCAACTTTCCTACACCAAACTCTGGTTAAGAAATCCAGAGAAAATGGGCCAGTCATGGTGGGTCACTCCTATAATCCCAGCACTTTAGGAGGGCAAGGCAGGCAGATCAATTGAGGTCAGGAGTTTGAGACTAGCCTGGCCAACATGGTAAACCTCTCTGTCTCTACTAAAATACAAAAATTAGCTGGGCGTGGTGGCGGGTGCCTGTAGTTCTAGCTATTCGGGAGGCTGAGACAGGAGACTCGCTTGAACCCGAGAGGCGGAGGTTGCAGTGAGCTGAGATTGTGCCATTGCACTCCATCCTGGGCGACAGAGTGAGAGTGAGACTCTATCTCAAAAAAAAAAAAAAAAAAGAAAGAAAGGAAAGAAAGAAATCCAGAGAAAATGCTTGACAACAGAGAAATACATTTTAATACATTTTGCCAAATTTGATGCCAATGGACTTGTCTGAGGCTTTTCATTCTTAAACAAAACACAGACTTCAGCCATTTAACTTAATTTCTCTTACTTCTACAAGGGAAAGATTACAAATCAAAACTCTTAAAAGATTTACATTTTTTATTACATTTTGATGAACCATTTCTTGCCTCAAAAAAGGAATGAGCAGATTAAATCAGTTTCACCCCTAATTATTGAGGGTTCTAAAAATTAAGGAAAATTCAAGAAATGTTTATAGAGGGAAAATTCAAGCTGCTAGTCTTTCCCTTTGAATCCAGAATAGGCACGATCTCATGAAGTTCCGCTCTAAGTGGGGTCCTCGGGCTGCCTTCATCAGGGCCACCTGGGAGCTTGTTAGAAATGAAAATTCCCAGGCCCCACCTCGGACTACCTCAATCAGACTGTCAGGGGTGTGGGCCAGGACCAGTGATTCTCTTTTTTACTTAAAAATACTTTTATTAAAAAAGAATGAGTTCATGTCCTTTGCAGGAACATGCATGAAGCTGGAAGCCATCATTCTCAGCAAACTAACACAGGAACAGAAAACCAAACACCGCATGTTCTCACTCATAAGTGGGAGTTGAACAATGAGAACACATGGACACAGGGAGGGGAATATCATACACCGGGGCCTGTTGGGGGGTGGGGGACAAGGGAAGGGAGAGCATTAGGACAAATACCTAAGGCATACGGGGCTTACAACCTAGATGATGGGTGGATGGGTGCAGCAAACCACCTTGGCACATGTATACCTATGTAACAAACCTGCACGTTCTGCACATGTATCCCAGAACTTAAAGTAAAATAAAATAATGATAAATATAAATATATTTATCATTATTTTAAACTGACACATGATAAATGTACATCTTCTTTATGGGGTGCAATGTGATATTTCAATGCATGTATACAATGTTTAATAATCAAATCAAAGCAATTAGGATATCCATCGCCTCAAACATTTATCATTTCTTTGAGCTGGAAACATTCAAAATCCTCTGTTCTGGCTACTTGAAAACATATAATCAATTATTGTCAACTGTAGTCACCCTACAGTGCTATAAAACACTAGAACTTATTCCTAATATCTAGCTGTAATTTTGTATCCTTTAACCAACATCTCCCTGTCCTACCCTCCCTCCTACCCTTCCCAGCCTCCAGTGACCACTATTCTACTCTCCACATCAGTGAGATCAACTTTTTAAGCTTTGACATATGAATGAGAGCATGTGGTATTCATCTTTCTGTGCCTGGTTTATTTCACTTAACATAATGTCCCTTAGCCTCATCCATGTGGTCGTGAATTATAGCATTTAATTCTTTTTTTTTTTTAAGGCTAACTAGCCATTGTGTATATGTACCACATTTTAAAATTCACCTATTGATGGATACTAAGGTTGATTCCATACCTTGGCTATTGTGTATGGTGCTGTAATAAGCATGAGAGTTCAGGTATCTCTTCAACATACTCATTTCCTCTCCCTTGAATATATGCCCAGCAGTGGGATTGCTGGATCATATATATGGCAATTCTTTTTTTTTTTTTTTGAGGAGGCTCCATTCTATTTTCCATAAGAGCTGTACTAGTTTACATTCCCACCAATGAGTATAAGAGTTCCTTTTTCTCCACATCCTCTCCAACACTTGTTATTTTTTGTGTTTTTGATAGTAGCCATTCTAACTGGGGTGAGATGATATCTCATTGTGGTTTTGATTTGCTTTTCCCTGATAATTAGTGATATTGAGCATGTTTTCATATACTTGTTGACCATTTGTATGTCTTCTTTTGATAAATGTCTATTCATATCATCTGTCAATTTTTAAATCAGATTCTTTTGGTTTTTTGTTGTTGAGTTCCTTATATATTTTGGTTATTAATCCCTTGTTGGATGAATAGTTTGCCAATATTTTCTCCCATTCTGCAGGCTGTCTCTTCACTCTGTTGATTGTTTCCTTGGTTGTGCAGAAGTTTTTCAGTTTGACATAATCCCATTTGTCTAATTTTGCTTTTATTGTCTGTGCTCTTGAGGTCCTTTCTCAAAAGCAAAAACATCTTTGCCCAGACCAATGTCCTGAAATATTCCCTGTTTTCTTCTAGCAGTTTAATAGATTTGGGTCTTACATTTAAGTCTTCATTTTAAGTTGATTTTTGCATAAGGAAAGAGATAGGGGTGTATCTTCAGTCTTCTGCATATGGTTATCCAGTCTTCCCAACACCATTTGTACAGCCTCAGTCTTCTGCATATGGTTATCCAGTCTTCCCAACACCATTTATTGAAGAGACTGTCCTTTCCCAAATGTATGTTCTTGGCATCTTTGTCAAAAATGAGTTGGCTGTAAATGCTTGGATTTATTTCTGGGTTCTCTATTTTGTTCCATTGGTCTATGCGTCTGTTTTTATACCAGTACCATGCTGTTTTTTGTTACTAAAGCTTTGTAACATATTTTTAAGTCAGTAGTGTGATGCCTCCAGCTTTGTTCTTTTTGCTCAGAATTGCTTTGGCTATTCAGAGTCTTCTGTGGTTCCATACAAATTTTAGAATTATTTTTTTCCGTTTCTGTGAAGAATGTCATTGGTATTTTGATAAGGATTGTATTGGATCTGTTGATTGCTTTTGGTAGTATGATCATTTTCCCAATATTAATTATTCCAATCCATAAATATGGGATGTCTTTCCATTTTTTTGTGTGTCCCCTTCAATTTCATAAGTGTTTTATAGTTATCTTTGCAGAGGTCTTTGATCTCTTTTATTAAATTTATTCCTAGGTATTTTTTCATAGCTATTTAAATGGTACTGCTTTCTTCATTTCTTTTTCAGGTAGTTCACTACTGGTATATGGAAATGCTACTGATTTTTGCATGTTGATTTTGTATCCTGTAACTTTACTGAATTCATTTATCGGTTCTAAGGGTTTCTTGGTGAAGCCTTTAGGCATTTCTATATGTAAGATCATGCCATCAGCAAACAGGGACAAGTTGACTTCCTGCTTCCCAATTTGGATGCCCTTTGTTTCTTTTTCTTGCCTAATTGCTGCATAGGACTTCCATTACTAGGCTGAATAGACATGGTGAAAGTGGGCATCCTTGTCTTGTTTCAGTTCTTAGAGAAAAGGTTTTCAACCTTTTCTTCATTTAGTATGATACTAGCTGTGGGTTTTTCACATATGGCCTTCATTGTGTTGAGGTACATTCCCACTATACCTAATTTGTTGATTGTTTTTGCCATAAAGGGATGTTGAATTTTATCATTTATTTCTGCTCTGATCTTCATCATTTCTTTCCCTCTAGTACTTTTGGGTTTGGTTTGTTCTTGCTTTTCTAGTTCCTTGAGGTACGTCATTAGGTTGCTTATTTAAAATCTTGGTACTATTTTGATGTAGGCATTTATTGCTATAAACTTTCATCTTAGAACTTCTTTTGCTGTATCCCATAGGTTTTGGTATAAAATTAAAAACACAGTTGAGAGCTTTGGTAACAGACTAGATCATTAATTTCATTCATTAAAAATTCATTTTAATTATTCAGCTAACATATTTGTTTGATCGTTTTTATGATATCTATTTCTATCAAATTTCTCATTCAGATCATAAAATGTTTTCCTAATTTCATTGAATTGTCTATTTGTATTCTCTTGTATCATGCTGAGTTTCCTTAAAATCATTACTTTAAATTACTTTTCAGGTATTTCATACATTTCCTTTTCTTTGGGGTCTGTTACTAGAGAATTATTGTGTTTCTTTGCAGATATCATGTTTCCCTGCTCTTTCTTTTTTTTTTTTTTTTTGAGACGGAGTGTCGCTCTGTTGCCCAGGCTGGAGTGCAGTGGCATAATCTCGGCTCACTGCAACCTCTGCCTCCCAGGTTCAAGCAATTCTCCTGCCTCAGCCTGCTGAGTAGCTGGGATTACAGGCGCCTACCACCATGCCCAGCTAATTTTTATTTTTTTATTTTTAGTAGAAATGAGGTTTCACCATATTGGTCAGGCTGGTCTCAAACTCCTGACCTCAGGCGATCCACCCACCTCGGCCTCCCAGAGTGCTAGAATTACAGGCGTGAGCCACTGCGCCTGGCCTCCTTGCTCTTTCATGTTTCTTGTGTGACTGCATTGTTATCTGCACATCTGGTGGAACAGTCACCTCTTCCAATTTTATGGAGTAGCTTTCATAGGAAAAGACTTTTTCCAGTAGATGTATCCTATAGTGTGGGTTGGGTAGCATGCTTAGGTTTTGGTTCTGGGTGGTGGAGTAGTGTAGTCTCAGTGTAATTTCTTTGGCTGTAATCAATATCAGTGGTATCTGCAAGTGCCTCAGTGGCCTAGATTGTGGGTGTTTGTGGATACAATGGTGTAACTTTGCTGTGGATGGGGACCACCAGGCAGGCTGGTCTTCAATCCCTGAAGGGTGAGTATGGCACACAGTGGCTCCACCTACAGGTGATTCTTATGTACGCTCAAGTTTGAGATGCACTGCTCTAGTGCTCTGAGAAGATTGGCTGGCAAGGTGACACTTTGGTCACCAGGGAGCTGCCTTCCATAGTCCCCTGTAGCTTTGACTTACCTTTGTTGTAGAGGGTTCCATCAAAGTAGTAGCTCCCTGTATAGAAGCCAGTGGCATGCTCAATGAGGTGCCGTGCCCATGTGTTTCCGGCTCCTGGGAAGCTTGACAAAGCCACAAACACTTTGGATTTGTTAGGCAGGAACCTCCTGTCTGTACAACGAGTGTCTGAAAGTCCAAAAGTCATCACGGGGTTACTCACTTCCATTATGACTCACCAATTCACCACTAAACTCCCTTAGAGGAACTGACGAACAAAGACTCCCATTTAATAGATGGGGGAACCAAGGCCCAAAGCAGGGAAGAGATCTTCCAACTATACCTTAGCTGCACATGTCTGTGGCCAGTCTGAGAAAGCCCTGTAATGAGGCCTCCAATGCTGCAGTGCAGGAGTAAGATGGGAATCAGACACCCTATGGACCCCCGACTCCCATTCTCTCTACAGGCCCAGCCAAACTCTTGCTCCTGAGATAATTCCAGATTCTACTAGGGGAAGTGGGTGGGGATTGAGGCTAGGCTGAGCAAAGTAACACACCCAGCTACTGCCAACAGTAAACCAGAGCTGGACTAATGACAGGCAAGTCATTTGTTATGTCTCATCCCCAGGGCTGCTACGAGGAGCACATGAAATCACCAGGGGAAAGCCCCAAAACATCCAGGGCCGTGCTGGGTCGCAGTAGGCACTTGATAAAGGTGGTAACATCCCTCGTCACCTGCTCTTCCTTTCATCAGTTCCTAAGGTCAACAGGGGCAGACCTGATGCTCACACCAAGGAGGGTTCCCAGGTCCTGGAGGCACCAGTGTCCCCTGCAGCTCCTAGGATCTCATTCTTCCCACGCCTCCCAATCCTACCACCTTTCTGTTGCTATCTCTCTAGGACCTGCCCCTCTCTGCTCATCCTCTTACCATTGTCATCCCCAGAGAGACTTAGATAAAGGGTCCAGTGTTTTTTAAAGTGAGTCCAGGATTCAGCCTCTGTGGAGAGTGGAAACCTGACCCTCCCCATTATCTCCAACACCCATCAAGATGCCAAGACCTTTACACAGACACCTGCCATACCTCATAACTGCATGCTTGGCCATGACTGGCATCTCCAAACTCTGGAAGCGCTCCCCACCCCCCAGACCAAATGCCACTACCAGTCGGGGATGTAGAACCCACCTTGCACAGGTGTCTGGTAGACCTCACAGTATTCTGCCAGCCTCTGTGCCTCAGGGTCCTGGCCACATAGTGAGCTGTCCATGGCATCAAGCAGGTTGAACTGGGGGGTAGGGTAAGCACAGTAGCATTCCCAGCCCCTGAGAATGGCCAAGGGGAATTCCTGCCAGGGAACGATAAGAAGAGAAGCACATTGAGTGAATTTGAGGGTCATGTTTCCCAGGGCTCAGGAATAGGATGAACATGGATGATGTATTGCCAGCTGTATGGAATCCACAGGGATGACCACCATCCTTCCACCACTGTGCTCTGTGCCCAATTCCAGGGGAGACAAAGCTCAACAAGATGTGAGCTTCAAGTAGCTCAAGTAGCCCTTGTTCTTATAAGCACAGCCCTACTTGGTTGGTTCCATGACAAGTCAACAGTATGAGCAGCAATATGACTGAGGGATGAGTGATGTGCAGAAAGCAGGGGGCAGAGGCTGAAATCATATTTTTGAGATTCCAAGGCATTTGTCAGGAGTGCCAGGGATAGAAATGGCACTCTGGGCAGGGGCATCCATATGAGTTGATGTCCGCATGGCACAGAGCGGGGCAGATCAGCTGACATAGGGCATCCCCAAGGATCCACGTGTCACACCACTAATGAACAGACCTCAAGCCCTGAGAGGGGACTGAGATTCGATTCCCTCTGGCCCTCCTTGGCCAGCCACCTCCCTGGAAAGAGACCAAAACCAACTCTCATGCCAGATGTCCCACTGCAGGGTGGAGAGATTCTCATACAGTCATCTTTCCAAAGATGGAAGGGGTGGAGAAGAACAGACTTTGTTCCCACCCAAGATGCTCAGCCCAAGGGGGATTCTTCAAAATGGAGGGGGGCCCTGTCAGGGGTAGGAGAGAGGAGTCGTCTCACTCTATGGACCAGCCCAGATCCCAGCAGTCTCTTAAGTGGGTCCTTGTTCCCCTTTGGGGAGGCTGCACCACACATTGAAGAGAGCTGGCATCCTGAAGTTGTGAAAGTGAATTCTAGCTTACTTGCTAGGCACCCTTGAGCAAGGTGCCTAACTTCTTTGAATTTCATCACTGAAAAAAGTAATAAAATCTGCCTTGTAGGTTTATGGTGAGGGCTAAATGAGACAGGTCCAAAGTGCCCAGCACTGAGCCTGGCATGCTATACTTCCAAGGAGGAAGAGGTCATTCTCGACCTCCCTAACCCTCTGGGCATCAGCTATGTCTTGCTCGAAAATGTATCCACCCACCTCTCCCTCACGTATGGGAGAGTCCTCACTCTGCCCCAGGCACTAGCCCCTTTTCATCTCTTCCCTCTCTGCATCCTACAGTCGGGAGATGCTAGGACTTTTGGAGCGTAGAGAGATGAGAGAGTAATCTGTGAGTGTGTGTGCCAGGGAGGGAGGCAGTAGGTGGAGAAAACTTCTCACTGCTAAGGGAAACACTGCACAAACCTTTTTATTTTTTGCTCACAGCAAAAATCTCATAAATAAATAAGAAAAAGAAAATCAATAGCATTTTTTGAGCATGGCTAGGTAAAGCTGAGGATTTGGGCACTCATAAAAGACAACAGCCTGTGTCCCATGCAAGCGAAGATGACGCAGGGCCTGGGGCATTGGCAGGAGGGCAGGTATCTTTGGAGGGAGTCAGGGGAAATGCTGCTGGAGGTTGCCCCCCACTGTCAGGCTGTTCTTATAAGTACAGGCCGCGTGCTCTCCTAGGTGCCAAGCAGCCCCCAAGAAAGCCTCTCCCCGCTCTCCTCGTCCTTCTTCAAGCCAAGGCACCTGCGCTGTGAATAAGTGCACAATAGGCTATTGAGACTCGGTGGTACGTCCAACTAGACCCATCCTCACGGCCCCTACACCACTCTTCTATGGAAAGCGAGAGCTGGGGCCTGACCCTCAATCTCAACACCGCTGGCTTTTCCAGAAGCAAGTTTCCCCGGTCATGTGAATTCATGAAAGGCAACTTCAAGAATTGCCACCTCTGGCCTCTACAGCTTCATCCACCCTCTGTCACAAAACTCTCATCCCACCTCATTCCACACCAACACCTTCATCAGGGAGCAGCAGAAACAAGCAGTCCAGGTGTCCATGGCACACAGTGGCCCGTCTGTGTCTCAGGTACCTCTGTCCATGCTGGCTGCTATGGGCTGAACTGTGTCCCCCAAATTCATATGTTGAAGTCCTAACCCCAGGGCCTTAGAATGGGACCTTATTTGGATGTAGGATCTTTTTTTTTCTTCTTCTTTTTGAGACAGAGTCTCACTCTGTCACACAGGCTGGAGTGCTGTGGCAGGATCTCGGCTCACTGCAACCTCTGCCTCCCAGGTTCAAGCGATTGTCCTACCTCAGCCTCCTGAATAGCTGGGATTACAGGTACCCACCACCATGCCTCGCTACTTTTTGTATTTTTAGTAGAGATGGGGTTTCACCATGTTGGCCAGTCTGGTCTTGAACTCCTGACCTCAGGTGATCTGCCCACCTTGGCCTCCCAAAGTGCTGGGATTACAGAGATAATTAAGTTCAAATGAGACCATCAGGGTAGGCCCTAATCTGACAAAGGTCCTTACAAGAAGAGGAGGTTAGGATACAGCCAACACACAGACCAAGGGACAAGCACACAAGGACACAGTAAGAAGGCTGCCGTCTGCAAGCCAAGTGGGGAGGCCTCGGAAGAAACCAACCCTGCTGAGACCTTGATCTCAGACTTTCAGCTTCCAGAATGAGAAAATAAATGTCTGTTGTTTACACTGCCCTGTCTGTGGCACTCTGTCATAGCAGCCAAGTTGATGAATGCGGTGGCTTCCTTGCTGTTCCCTGACTTCTCCACTCATGATCCCACCTCAGGGCCTTTGCACTTGCTGTTCCCCCTGCCAGGAATGCCCTTCACCCAGATACCCTCATAGCTCTCTCCCTCACTTTCTTCAAGTCACCTTCTCCGTGGGCCTTCCCTGGCCACCCCCTTTTCAAGTTGCGAACTCTTCCCACCATCACCAACACATCCTATTCCCTCACCATGCTTTACAGTTTTGTGTAATAACCTATCTGATGACATGCTCTGATCCCAGGTGTACCACTCAATCAAGACAGGCAGCATATCCGTGACACCAGGGGCCCCTCTCCCCATTCACCGTCCTCCTTCCCTCTCCAGAGCAACCACCTTTCAGATTTCTATCACCATGGATTCGTTTTATCTATACCAGAATGTCATATAAATAGAATCACCCAGTACATGTTTTTGTGTGCCTGGCTTCTTTCATTCAGAAAAATATTTGTCAAATCCATTCATGTTGTTATCTGTGTCTGTGGATCATTCCTTTTCATTGCTGTGTAGTATTCCATCCAAGGATGCACTGGTTTGTTGATTCATCCACTTGTGGATTGACATCTGGGCTGTTCCCGGTTTTTAGCTATTGTGAATAATGCTCCTCTGAACATTCTTGTGCAAGCCTTTTAGTCCAAAACAGTTTGCATTTCTCATGGGTAAACACCTATGATTCCTACTTCCTTTTCCTCCATGACATGGATCACCATACAACATACTATATAATTTACTTATTTACCTGGTTTGTTGTCTGCCTATTTCCACAAGAACATAAGCAGGGTTGTTGTGTTTTTTGTGTGCTTTGTTATATTTTCAGAATCTAGAAAAGTGCCTTGCATATGGCAGATGCTCAATAAATGTTTGATGAATGAAGAAATGAATGAATGAGTGAACGAATGAAGAAACAAATGAATGTCCCTTCCAAATCCCAACCGCACCAGAAGCTGCTGGAAACTAACTTGGGTCTGATTTTTCTGCTGGTCATTGGGTTAACTGTACCGCAGGTATGAGGGAGAAGAAAGCCCGCTATCTCTAAGCAAATCTTCCCCACATTAGAAAGCCCAGAGGGGGCTCTGCTGTCCTGGGATTCCTGTTCCGAGGAAAAAAAATTCACCAGCATGGTAAATCTACTCAAGGCACGCTGGCTCCGTCTCCCGTCCCAGCGGTAACAGCCCCGCTGACGTTGATGCCTCACAATCTTATATCCCAGGACTGGAGAATGGGCTGCCCCCAGCAGTGACCCGAACCTTTTTTGCTTCCTTGAGTGGATTAAACTGTCAAGTTTCCGGATGTTTGCAGAGCGACAGGACAGCCGCAGACAGTAATGTGGTTTTATTTACAATATCACTGCTCCAGCAACATCACTGGATGCTGAAAACACAGAACAATTTTCAGCCTCTTGGGGATTTCTAGGACATGATTTCCATAAAAATTAAATATTGATGAATCTTATCTCTCTGCCAACTTCCCTGCTCCCCGCACCCTACCCTATGCTTCAGTGAGAGAGAGAAAGGGTGCTTCAGTGAGAGAAAGAAGAGGAAAAAAGGATCCAAGAATACAAGGCAGAAAAAGAAAGTGAGAAGATAGATTTGGGATTGTTTCAATCAGACAGGTGAGGGGTTAAAGAAAGAGCTGGCTCAGCCTGTGTCCGAGGGCAGAAAGATACGCATCCTCATCCTGATCCTGCATCTACAGCCTGAGCCTGGCTCGGTCTGGACGCAGGGCTAGTGCTGGGCTGGGCTGAGGTATGGGTGGGCATTCAGCCTAGAGCAAGGTCATGACTCAGCAAGGGCAGGGCTCTGGGGCTGGCGGGGATTTACATGCGGGAGGCTTGGTCTGTGGCCACTAGGTCAAGGAGTGAACATTCCTCCAGGTAAGAAGCAAGGTCCCAGGCGGGACCTCTGTAACAAATCAGCCCCTCTCGGCATCATCTCCTCCATCTTCATTCCTCCTTGAGCACTTTTCTAGGATCCCCAGGATTACACAGAATGACAGAGATTTCAGGGATCACAGAAGGGGAAACTGAGGCTCGGAGGTCGGCAGTGAACAGCCCAGGATGCCCAGCCTGCCAGGTGAATGGGAAAAGGAGCCAGCCTTCTGGACTCCGAGTCCAGGACCTTGCCACATCAGCAGAGCTCAACTCCCGAGAGGCAAGTTGTGCTTGGGATGTGCTGGGTTTCCAGTGAAATCTGCAAACCAATACGGAGGTTAGCTCTGCCAGTCTCTTGCCTCCAGAGCAGTTCCCTTCACTCCAGAGGCAGATCTGGATATTCAAGGTACAAAAAGGAAAGAAGACACCCACAAAGATGACTTTAAGGACTGGGACAAGGCAGGCAGACTTTTGCTTTCAGGCATATGTCAGGTTGGCTGAAAACTTGTCCAGTGATGCTGTAACTGGGAATGGGGCCTTGTGATTTGGGGAGGCAGATGCTGGGAGTGGAACCAACCCAAAGCTTGTCATCAGGAACTGTGGGCTTTGAATCCCATCCGTGGACTGCCAACGAGCAACTGGGCATCTCTGAGCCTTGGCTTTATCATCTGTAAAAGGGGCAGTTTAAAGACTATAGGGCTCTCACAGAGTTTGGATGTGTGTCCCCTCCAAATCTCATATTGAAATGTGACCCCCAATGTTGGAGGTGGGGCCTGGTGGGAGGGTTAGATCATAGGGGCAGGGATGCCTTATGAATGGCTCAGCACCATCCCCTTGGTCATGAATGAGGGAGTTCTTGCTCTCAGTTCACGGACAGCTGGTTGTTTATAGGAGCCCGGCACCTCCTCCCCATCTCTTGCTCCATCTCTCACCATGAGATATGCTGGCTCCCCCTTCACCTTCTGCCATGATTGGAAGCTTCCTGAGGCCTCACCGGAAGCAGATGCTGGGGCCATACTCATGCAACTTGCAGAACCATGAGCCAAATAAACCTCTTTTCTTTATAAATTACTCAGCCTCAGGTATTCCTTTACAGCAATGCAAATGGGCTAACACAGGCTCTGGAGTCTATAGGTGTGAGTTTAAATTTAGCTGAATTGAGTCTTGGTTCCTCCATCTATATGGTGCATCTGGGGATTGAAATACTCTTGAAGTGCCTTTCAGAGAGTAGATACTCAGTAAACATGGATGGGCTGAGTCCAGGGGAGGCAAATGCATGGGGGCAGAGGCAGGGGCTTCCTCCCACCCCCATAGTATCCACTTTTCTCCACATAAAGAGTGCACTCACCAGTCCCCTTCTCCGTGCACTGTAGCACACACTCTAAACAGAGGCTGCAATATCCACTCTATGCATATGAGAGCAGGCCAAACATGATTGTTTGTGGCAAATGTCAGAGTGTCTCCAGGGGACCCTGTGGGATGTGGGATGTCTCCAGGGGCGGATGGCTCTCTGAAGACTTGAGCCCCAGACAGCAGACCTACTTAACCCACCAACCACCCCAGGCAACACCCTCCCTGTCAAAGCCAAACAAACATCCTTCAGACAGAAGAGTCTGTGAAACACGGTGTGACTCAGAACCGTCCAATCATTGGGATCCTGAGGTCCCTGGCCTTCCACTGACTTGGGAAAGGACTGGCTCTTCATCCCAGGAAGTTTCTCAAACATCCCACACACACTGAAAGAACTAGGGGATGCTGAATAATCACGATGATCATAAGCATTGTCTGGAACACTCGCTACTCCAGACACACCCCAAAACATAAATCACAAAACCGTTCGTGTCCACAAAGTCACTGAATCCTCATCACAGTCTGGTGAGGCACTTTCATCTCCACCAATCCCATTTAGCAGATGAGAAGACTAAGGCTCTGCATTATGTGATCTGGCCAGGATCACAAAATGAGAAAGTGGCAGAGTAGGAATATGAACCCAGGTTACCATGACTCTGAAGCCCTTTTACCAGCTTCAGAAGGATGAGGCTAGAAGACACACTTCCCAAAATGTATAAAAAGTCTTAAAAGGGCTCATATAAAATGTACGTATCCTTTGCCCCAGCAATTCCTTATCTGCCAATATAGCCCGATGAAATACTTATGAGTGTGCTCAAAGGTTTATTTTCAAGGATGTTTGTGGCAGCATTGTTTATAATAGCAAAAAGGAAAAAGAAAAAAAAAGAAAGGAAATGGCCTAAATGTCCCTCAGGAGAGGACAGAATGCCAATAAGCCATAAGGCATAGCACAGTGAAAGAAAATGCTCACAACATATTCAATGAGAAAAAGGAACAAATGTGAGAAGGAATGAGTCAATGTTTATAAAACAAATTACGTAGAGATATACCTAGAACAAAAGACCAAAAAGATGTTCAGTGTTATTAGTTATTACAGGTGCATTCTATTTTTATTTCTGTACTTGGAAAATTTTCAAATTCTCTAAAATAGATATGTGTTAACCCCCCAAAAAAACAAACAATACGTGTTTTTCAAAATACAGAGAGTACAGTATCAAAAGGTTTACCACAGACTTTTTATAAGCAATTCAAAGCATATCCAATAGCTCTTGGAATGATTACAGCATTTTGTCAAAGAGAAAATTCTTACTCTCAAGGCTCACAAAACCCAGACTCTTACAGACCCAACCCTTGGCAAAGACATGAACTTGGGTGCCCCATGGAGACCATAAGGCTACCTTGGATAGACTGAATCTATTGGGATCCAAGTGCATTTTGCAAGAGCAGCTGCCCAGCTGAGAACAAACAGGTTCCATATTAATGCATGCTTTTCCATTTGAAAGGTGGCTAGGTGAGCACCACCATTAAATGGCCAAACAAACAAAAAAACTTAGAAGAAATGTCAATGGGAAAACATCCAGGTGATTAATGCATAAAGAATTTAGACACCCAAAAGAGGCTAAAAGAGGGAAAGAAGAAAGCTCAACACCTCTCTCCCTCCTCTCCCTGTGATTCCTTTATCAGTAGAATCACTAACAGCAGCTGGGAGAACAAACCTCACATCACAAGGTATAATCGCTGGTGGAGTGTCTCACATTAGTAACCTATTTGCAGATGGTGTTAGATTTCGCTCATCAGCCTCCTTTCGGAGCACCTCCACAAATGGCCTATCTACTTGAGCACAAATATCAGGAGACAAAACTAATTACCCCAGATCTGAATTGGTAGCAATGCAAATATCGAAGCTGCCCCCTGCTCACTCTCGCCTTGCATTGAAACATAGGAGCAAATAGGATCATGAAGGGGACTGAGAATGAGCAGGTCTCTTTCCATCTCCAGTACAATCACAGGAAATTAGACAAGATCATTGGACTGGGCTTTAAAAACACATTACATTGGTCAAGTCCCTCTTGCTGGCAGACAGTCAGATCATTAAGATGCAGATATCGCCTGGAATGTTCTCTTTCTGTCAAACTACACTCTTGGAGCTCCCCAAATCCATTTTCGTGAACTAGCAAAAAACAGTAGACATTTTATCTGGGGCCACAAATAAGCCTCAGATGGTGCTCAAAAGTGGGGGCACTACAAGGAACCCCCTCCTCTTTTCCTGTTTCCAAGCCCCGCCTCTCACATCTGCCGCTCCCCGCCAGCTCTAAGCCCCTAGCTTCCTACCCCCAGACTCAGCTCTGCCCCATTTAACATTCTACTGTGGGCATTTTCCATCATCAAAGTCTTTGAAAACATTTTCAATGGTTGTATTATAGTCCACTGTATGGCTGTGGCATCATTTAACCACTCCCACATCATAGGACATTTGAGCTTGTTTTTCGGCCAAATTAGGATGAGATAAAGCTGCCACCGGGACTGCCAGGCAGCCTCCACACCACTGGCCTTGCCAGAGAGGATGTGCTTGGCACTTCAGAGCAGGCAAATACAGCCAGACATCCCCAAATTCACCTCTCTTGCCACCCTCAACATTCAGGAGGGAAGACAGGATACCATTTCCTGCAAAGAGTTCTCTGGCCTCTGCAGGTCTGGGTCAGATCAACTTCCAACCAATTTCACATCCATCAGACCTCAATGCTAGAGGCAGAATTTGCTTCTCCATCCTCAACAATGGTTGGAAGAGACCATTGCTCCACAGGATTCAGCCCCACGGGGATATGGGCCATGACTGGGCATGGCTGCCTGGCATCTTCAGGTGGCTCTCCAGGGCTGTGGTTCTCAACCAGGGGTGATTTTACCGTCCAGAGGACATACGGCAATGTATGGGGACTGTGTGTCACAACTGAGGGAAGATGTGCTATTGGCATCTAGTGGGTAGAGGCTAGGGATGCTGCTAGATATCCTACAATGCACAGACAGATCCCAACATGAGTAATATCCAACTCCAAATGCCAACAGATCCAAGGCTGTGAACCCCTACTCTAGAGTGAAGTCAGAATTCCAGCAAAACCCCTGCCAGGCATCTGCAGAGCTCAGAGCTGAGTGGCTAACAGTACAGACGGTTTGAGTTCAAGTTACGCCCACATCCACAGGTGAGACAAAGGAGAATGAATGGACAATCTGGGAGCCAAAGGCTCGCTCTGTTGGTCAGACGGTGGTTTTACTTAAACGCATGACATCCAGGGCACTGTTCTTGCCCTATCTGAAATCCCTAACTCCAGAACCAGGTCACAGGTCGACTTCTGTGGCAACTTTGCCAAGCCATCTCTGAGGGTACCCCTGAGAAATGCTGTATCCCAGAAGGATCCAAGGAGAACTTCCCTCCTGCATGGGACAAGTCAGCTGCCCCACCCCACCCCCAACCCCATCCATGCCTCATCCTCCTCTCTGGGGGTTCCCACTCCTTCTTTCATGCCCCCACATCCTCTCTTGTGGATTCCAACCCTGTGGTGTCTCTTAGACCTACTCCCTTCTTTATTAGCTCTCATCCTCTCCCTGCTGCAGAACATCCTACCTGCAGCTATAAAGTGCCACACAAGCCATATCAGCCCCTCCCCGCCACACCAACAGTAGCGCCCTCCCACCCACTGAAGAAAGTCTAAACCTTGAGGCAGGCATCCATGTGATACGGCTCTGATGACTGGAGGAACACCAGGGTTCTTGGTCTCGTGCCGGTTTAGATAAAACTACACGGACACACGTGGGTGATTTTAAGGAGTGAAAAGTTTAATAGGCAAGAAAGAAGGAAGGAAGAAGAAAACAGCTCCCCGTACAGACAGAGGGAGGGGGAATTCGAACAAAGAGAAAACCCCGTGTGCAGTGGAAAAGTGGCTGCTTATATTGGGATGCTGGAGGAGGCGGTGTCTGAGTTCCATAAGACCCAGGGGATTGGTTTGACCAGGTGTGTCATTTACGTAGCCCTTGAAAAACCTGGCCCTCCCACCTTAACCTTTAATATGAAAATGCAGGTCGCCATGATGTTCTGAACACATGGTGTTATCTGGAGGTGGCCATGACACTCGGTACACCTGGTAACAAGGAAAAGATGGCGGGAATCACCATACTGAGTGAACCCAGTTTCTCTCTTTTCTTTTTTTTTTTCTTTTTTGAGAAGAGTCTCGCTCTGTCACCCAGGCTGGAGTGCAGTGGTGTGATCTTGGCTCACTGCAACCTCCGCCTCCAGGGTTCAAGCGATTCTCCTCCCTCAGCCTCCCGAGTAGCTAGGCCTACAGGCAGGCACCACCATGCCTGGCTAATCTTGGTATTTTTAGTAGAGACGGGGTTTCACCATGTTGGCCACGATGGTCGCGATCTCTTGATCTCATGATCCGCCCACCTCAGCCTCCCAAAGTCCAGGGATTACAGGCATGAGCCACCGTGCCTGGCCCTTTAAGCCGCCTTTTCTGTTAGAAAAGAGATGGTTTGGGGGTTGTTTCTTATTACAGGAAAATTTCCACCCAGAACCTTACTATCTGCCTAAAATAACTTCTTAATAACTCTCGTATCACAAGGCCCTCTGCAATTTGTGCCCCCTGACATTTCACAGCACCCCAAGTAACCCTGCACGCTGGGCCACCTGGGCTGCTTTCCCGCCACCTGGTTCCTGCTCAGCAGTTGTCTCTTCGTGGAACACACTCCTTAATCCCCTCAGCCACCTGCCGACACTGCCCCACATCCTCCAGCTCCAACCCTTTCCAAAAGTTGCAACCATCTTCCTTTCTCAGCCTCCTTCCAAGCCTTCTTCACCCGCTTCAGGCGCTGCCCTTACTCTGCCACCAGTGAAAGTCACCTGCCCCTGGCTGTGCCCACCGTCTCAGCATTTGCATTTTGCAAAGTCCCACTAAATATGCGCTGCCAATACCCACTTTAAACTTTAAAGCTGGAAAGGATGACTCTGTTCCTCACAGCTGCAAATGTTGCAGCCCTAAACAATGGAACTCAGGAAACACCACCCTCCCAGTCCCATCCGACCACGCAGAGGCGGCCCGGATAAGGATCAGGTGTCGACACTGGCTCCAGTGTTGTGAGTGCTGAGGACAGAGGCTGTTTCTAAGAAACCTGGATGCCCTTCCCATGTATTTCCGACCCAAACAATTCACGACTGCTCCAGCCAGAGCAGAGAAGGGAACTTGTCCTTGAAATGTGTTGTGAGGGGAGATGGACAAGGTGCTAAGGTGTGATAGCACAAGACACCAAGAGCCTGCGTGAATCTTCTGGCACATGCTCCAGTGTGAAACTGCAGCAGTCTGGATTTATGCCAGTAAATATGAAGGAAGGCTGAAAATACAAGTTGAAGAGTTATAAGCCTTTAAATTCTTGTTTGCAATCACAAATACGAACTCTCTGGACCAGCCGGGCACAGTGGCTCATGCTTGTGATCCCAGCACTTTGGGAGGCCAAGGAGGGCAGATTGCTTGAGCCCAGGAGTTCAAGACCAGTCTGGGCAACTTGGTGAGACTGCCCCCCACCCCGTCTCTGCAAAAAATACACAAAAAAATTAGCTGGGCATGGTAGTGTGTGCCTGTAGTCACGGCTACTCAGGAGTCCAAGGTGGGAGGATCACTTGAGCCCAGGAGGCAGAGGCTACAGTGAGCTATGATCACACCACTGCACTCCAACCTGGGCATCAGAGCAGAACACTGTCTCAAAAAAAAAAAAAAAGAACTCTCTGGGCCCTAATGAGGTACCCAAAGGGAGGAGCCCCAGAAAACTGAGGCATCTGCCTAAAATGCTGCTTTGAACCCCCCAACACACACAAAAGAAGGGTTACGAGGATGGCTTGCCTCCCCCTCACACATCACTGATCGGGGTGTAAAATGAATACAATCCTTGCCAAGGACAACTTGACAAAGTTTACCAAAATGATAAAGACACTCAGTCTTTGACCCAGCATCTCCAAGGAATATTTTTCTTACAGATTCACTCACACAAAGTGATCTACGTACATACACAGGTAGTCACTGCCGCATTGTTTGTGAAGGCTGGAAACAGGCGAAATGCTTAACAGCAGGAAACTGGTTAAATAAATTATAGGACCTCCGTGTAATGGTAAAAAAGAATGAGAAAGCACTTTGTGTTGCGATGTGAGACAATCTCCAAGACAGGCTGTCCGGTGAAGAGTTCAGTGCAGAAGGGCGGGTGCAGCTCCTGCCCGGCTGCGGGGCTGGTTACAGAATGGGCAAGGATGCAGTTGCTTGAATATTCAGTCTCTCTGGAAGTAGACATGAGAAGCCAGAACAATCCAGGCAAGGAAACGCATGGAGTGAGAGGAAGGCTTCCCTGCTATGCCCTTTGGCGTCTTCATTGTGCTCCAAGTAAGCATGTTCCTATTTAAAACTAGTCCGAAACACTAATGGCTCATGGCCACAATGGCCATCCCTTTCTTTCCCTCCTCTTCCTCCTCATCTTCTCCATCTCTTCCCCCTTCCATAACGCCGAATGGCAGCAGTGTGTAAAACCACGGGCTATGTGTGGCGTCAGGAGCAGGGGCTGCAAAGTCGGCCGCTCTGTGCCTGTGTGTGGCTGTGTGTGGCGTCAGGAGCAGGGGCTGCAAAGTCGGCCGCTCTGTGCCTGTGTGTGGCTGTGTGTGGTGTCAGGAGCAGGGGCTGCAAAGCCGGCTGCTCTGTGCCTGTGTGTGGCTGTGTGTGGTGTCAGGAGCAGGGGCTGTAGTCGGCCGCTCTGTGCCTGTGTGTGAGGGCTCTCAGCTCTGCACACCTGCCCAGCCTCTCGCAGCAAGCAGGCATCTGAGTATCTCCCATTGGGAGCTACTTGGAGGATTAAAGCAGATAACCCCCTGCAGGAAGGCTCCTAGTGCCATGCCCAGCACACAGCAGGACTCTCCAAGCTGGTTGTTCAAGGGAGGCCTGCCTTCAGCCTGGTCTGGACCACAGAGTTCCTTTGATTCCAACAAGAGGGCCTCTCAAGGGAACTGCTCTGAGCTGCAGGTGCGAGGGAAGCCCTGGGAGGGTGGCTCATCCTCCTGAGAGCACCAGCAGGGCCGGCAGCTGAGCGCGCATCCTTGCTGCCTCTACCCATCGCTCTGCTCCCATGAGGAGGAGAAGGGATGAAGAGGTCCCCAGGCCAGATGTCTGCAAATCAACAAACTGCCTTTTTGGCTCATTTCATTGCGTCGTGGGTGCCCTGATGCCCAAGACATCCTTGGCTGTGGCTTTGGAAATGCTGGTGACGCAGGAGAGCCACTTCAAAGGATGCACTTGGACAAGAAGAAAGCATATATGAAAGGCTTTGTTCCCCAGCCCCCTCCAAGGGAGGTGTCCCCAGAGTGCAGAGGAACACGGGAAGCAAGGAGAGCGGGAGTGGGGGGTGCAGCAGAGGATGGCTGTGCTGCTCCTGCAGATCCGATCACATCTGCTGTCACTGAAGTCCACCCCTGCACCCTTCAACCCACAGCAGACTATGGAGCTACCTGAGTTCAAATCCTGACCCCACCACTTACTGGCTGTGTGACCTCAGGCATACGGCTCAAACTCTCTGCCTCAGTTTCCTCACCTGGAAAATGCAGATAATCATAGTCCCTAGCTGTAGGGTTGTTAGGAGGATTAAATAAGTTAACCCAAAAAGCATTTGGAACAGTACCTGGCATGGAATGAGTGATCAACAAATGGCAGCTTCTGTTGATTGTCATCATCGTCATCATCATCCTGGCCAAGGCCATCCTCTCACCTTAGCCCTGTTCCATTACATTGCCAAGTACCAAAGCCACATTGAGGGTACTGCAATCCCAGTGCATGTGAAACAGCCCCAGCCCCAGCCCCAAGCCTACTGCCACCGAGGGCCATTTCTAGAGCCTTAGCATCCACCCCAATCTGGAGTCTGCCTGACTCCAGCCCAAGATCTCAATGTTCTTCGGACACAGTCTGCTGGGTCTCCCCAGCCTTGCTTCACACACTCCAGGCCCTGCTTTTTGCAAGGCTTCTCTGGCCTTGACCAACTTTCCCCACCCCAGAGCTACCATGCAATGCGGGGTCAGTGGCCTTTGGTGCCTAGCCCTGCCCCTCCATGGGGTCACGCTCTACCCCTCAGCCCAGGCTGAACCAAAGATGCAAGTGCAGCTCCAGCCCCTGTCATCAGATTCACGGCCCAACACTGTCAGCACCAATAACAGAAAATCCATCAGCTATCCCCAAGTCCCGAGCCAGCATCTTCTGGCTTCTGAACCAAGTCAATTTAACATCTGACACTTGTGCCAAGAGTTCGCATCCAGAAAGGCACTCTCCTTTCGGCTTTACAAGCCTTACTGATAATTCCCCACCCAGCCTCACATGGTGGACAGAGGCAAAGGGCTCCCTGCCAGCTCCCTCTGTGGTACCCGGTGTATGCCTGCCTCCCATCCATGCCCCCATTCTCTGCTCCTATCTGGACTGCCAGAGGGGACACCCGCAGCCCAGCACATGTGCCCCCCACTCTCGGGACCACCACACACTCTTAAAGGAAAGGGTTGTGAAATTATCATTTGGTCTTACTTTCTGGGAACAAAAGCCCGAGCAAGTCTCCACAGTCACATTGGCCTGTATCAGGGAGCTGGGGAAGGCGTGCGTGATGTTCTCTGGCAGTCGGAAGCACCCGCGGTAGGTGGCGGTCCGCCCTGGAGGGAAAGAGAGGGGTTTCTGGTAAGAGATGGTGTCCAGTTGTTGGTGCCTGTCACCAGGGAAAATGCTGGCTTTAGGTCCTGAGACAGGTATAAATAAACTTATGAGGCGAGTTCAAATCAGGGAGGGAAAACGGCCCTGGCTGGGACATAGTCATGCTGAGCTTCTGAGAGAAACCAGGCATCAGGACCTTGACCATCCAGGGTCATCTACAAGGGACCACTTGGCTGAAACTGCAGCGCTCAGCTCTCGCTTCTGCCAGTTCTCCATAAGTCATTCCTTCCTCCCTTCCTTCCTTCCTTCCTTCCTCCCTCCCTCCTTCCCTTCCTTCCTTCCTTCTCTTGCTTCTGCCAGTTCTCCATTCCCTCCCTCCCTCCCTTCCTTCCCTCTCCCTTCCTTCCTTCCTTCCCTCTCTTGCTTCTGCCAGTTCTCCATAATGCCAGCCTGCCTGCCTGCCTGCCTGCCTTCCTTCCTTCCGTCTCCTTCCTTCCTTCCTCCCTTCCTTCTCCTTCCTTTTCCTTCCTTTCTTCCTTTCTTCCTGCCTTCAACAAATTTGGACGGTGCATTTACTAGGTGCCAGATTCCTTCCATGGTAGGTGACCTGAGAGGCTGATATTGTGAAAAATTCGATGTCCTCCCGGAAGACGCATTAAAAGAAAAGCAGACATGGAAATCTGAAACCCGGCCATGTTTGTTCTTGCTGTGCCGTTGGAGTCATACCACTGCTTTGCCTCTTTGCAAGGTTTGCCTCTCTCTGATCTTGAACTCCCACTCAATTTCTAGGAACACTCCTCAAGCCCATGTTACAAAGAAGCCTCCTGCCAAGCCTCCTGCTGCTCTGTAGAACCTCCAGGTGGAAAAGTCCAGTGCCCTAGCTGGCTTCCTTGGAGCTGAACAAACTTTCTGGAATGTTCTTGCACCAACTGCTCGTATTTCTTCCAGACTCATCAGGGTTTCTCTAGATGGCATCCTGATTATTACCGCATGCTCCTCTCCACACGGGGTCTCCCAGGGCTCCCCATCTCCCCCGGCTCTCTAGCTGCCACACCACGTGGTGCAAACAGAAACCCTCTCACCAGCCAGAATCTGCCAAGTAGGACCAAACCCTGGATCTGGAAGCCCATCTCAACTGACCACAGCACCTGTGGTCCACGTGTCAGGGCACGACCTATTAGGGCACAGACACCAGCCTAGTGTGGGGAAAACACCAGGGCTTAGGGTCGTAAGTGCTTAGGTTCAAGTCCTTGCACTGCCAGTGACTAGCTCTGCAACTCTGCCATGTCTCGGGCTCAGACTCTCAATTTCCTCACCTACATACAGCATAGCTCCTAGGGTTGTCATGAGGAAAAACGTATACCCACGCACATCCCCTGATGGGGCCGCGTCTCTCCATCACCGTGTGTCTGCCCCGGCTTTTGGTGTCAAGGTGGAGGGTGGTGGCAGGTGCTGGGCTCACAAAACTCTTTCCTGTTCTTTGGCATGATTGATGCCCCAAAGAACAAACATTTCAATGGACTGGGCGCTGGTCCTCAACCAGCTCCACGGGGATAGAACAGACAATGGGGAGAATCATCAGGGTAGGCACAATCCAGAGATGGGGGAGGGATCAAGATTTCAGTGAGCCCTGGGCCACAGGGAGGGACAAAAGGGGGCCATGAGGCCTCCAGAACACAGCTCCTGGGGGGAAGCTACATCCTGGGTGACCCCTGTGTTCCCCACACCAAGCCCTGATCCTGACACACAGCAGGTGCCCACTACGTGCTGAGCGAATGAATGAACTGAATGAGATAAAGCAGGAAGGCACTGCATATACTGCAACAGGTGAGCGGTCCATGAGCCACTAAATAAGGAAGTGTTGGCTGCCTCCACACTTCACTGATGCGACTCTCAGGACACAGGTTGTCACCTGGTACAGTCCAGTCTCCCTCATTCCCCAGGTGGGAGCCTGAGGGTCGCTTGGCAGAATGATGCCTCCAAGGCGAAGACATTGATGACTTGCTCAGAACCCACTCTGATTCCAACCTGGGGAGCAAATTCATGGGTCTTACTCCTTGTGAATGCTCCTTGCTGGCAGAAGCTGCAGCTCACCATGGTGGTCACCTGGTCACCTCTTGAGAGAGATCCTGTCAGCTCATCCCCTCAGGAAGGGGGCAGGAAGGCAAGAGTACCTCACGGGGGGCTCCACAGCCTGCCCAAAGGGGCAGCTAGGACACCATCTTCAACACTAACCATGACAGCAAGTCCAGCCAACTCCGGATCTAGGGCTGGCTTGAATGATTGGACCATCTGTCTCTTAATCCATGGGCAACCTAAAGCAAAACAACTGCCTTTCAGAATCAATTACACGGCACGCAGACAGGGCTGGGAGGGCCGCCGGGAGTCCACATATAGAATTGGTCTTACTTGCGGGCAGGAATTTGTTTGAAACCAAAGAAATAAAAGCTCCAAGAAGCCAGTGTGGAGCAGTTTGGTCCTCAGGAAGCCCATTTGCATGTCCAGGTGACAGGATAGGACTGTGCCCATGTGCCATGGCAAACCCCTGCGCGAGGTCAGGGCCTGGCAGAGTAGGTGTCGATGAGAAACTGTCAAGTTAATGGTGTCACTAGTGAACCTGTCAGCTAAACGGTGTGTTGTCAGTTTCTCCGCCCCTGTCCCCAGTGCCCCATCTGGACCCCTGAGCTCCCAGACACATCCTGTCTGAATGCAAGAGGCATCTAAGAAGCCCCGGTCAGCTGGGGTCAAACACGGAGCAGCTCTCCCTGGCACTGTGACCCACAGACAGTTGCCAGTCAGGGTGGCCTTTAGGTTCACCCACAGTTCTCAGGGCTCAGCTTCTGTGCTGCTTGGAATACTCACGCCCTGCTAGGACAGCCCTCCCAGAACCCCTGTGAAGCCTCAGCTTTTGATCCAATATCTTTTTTTTTTTTTTTTTGAGACAGAGTTTCACTCTGTCGCCCAGGCTGGAGTACAATGGCATGATCTCGGCTCACTGCAACCTCTGCCTCCCAGATTCAAGCGATTCTCCCGCCTCAGCCTCCTGAGTAGCTAGGATTACAGGCACCTGCCACCACATCTGGCTAATTTTTGTATTTTTAGTAGAGATGGGGTTTCACCATGTTTGTCAGGCTGGTCTCGAACTCCTGACCTCGTGATCCACCCACCTTGGCCTCCCAAAGTGCTGGGATTACAGGCATGAGCCACCGCGTCCAGCTGATCCAATACCTCTTTACCTGGGCTCTGCCTCATTCTTGAACTAATCCGTCAGCTCTCCTGGAGCTCTGTTACTAGGGCATGACCAGAGGCGGTCGTGTCCATGAGTCAGTGAGCCTGGACCCTGGGCTGTGCCTCTGCCTCCATCACCGCTGTCCTACCCTTGCCAGTGGTAGGGGTGGTCTCCCAGGCTCTGACTCCTTCCCAACCTGCCTCTCCCAACCATGAAAAGAATGGCCCCCAGCATGTGCAACAGTGCACAGCCCTATTATTTTATAAAGGAGACTTCTGTGATTAGAGGAAGCAGATTTGTGCTCATCATCTTGCAGTGAGGACAAACCTGAGTTTCCAATTCCTCCTTTGAGCTGGGCCCCTTCAGGCCCATCTCTATTTGACAGCCCTTTGCACTGAAATTCCTTGGAGTCCAATCTTGCTGCCTGACGTGTCAGCTTGGTTGATTGTTTCCTCCTGAGTTCTACCACTTTGAACTGCGGGCTCAGCACTCAGTGAGAATTCACCTCTGGGCACCCCTACGCCTGGGTTGGTGGCACAGCTCTCAAGGGGACACTGCATTTGCCTCTGCCAGAACCTCCAGGTGGCCCAGAGCCAACTTTTACGTTGAAACTTTCAGGCAGATCATATAAATTTGAACCCCCAAATGCATACAAATGCAAGCCTGTGGTTACAAATTCTTAGGAAGATTTTTGTCTTCACCTGAATCAGGTCAAGACAGACAAGCTTTGTTCTAACTCTCTGAATGGGTGGGAGATATATTTTTTTCATCTAAACTTTCGCTGATTTACATTTCAGTCAAATCACATCCCACTGTATACAGAAGTTTCAATCCAATTCCTCACCCTGAGAAGCCCAAGGCCTCCTTCCCTAATCCTGCTTGGACATTAAGACCCAAAGAGAATGGCCACGCAGCCTGGCGACTTCCCTCCGCTGAGCCCCACGGCCACACAGCCTATCTCTAACTCTCTCCACTGTGGGTCTTTGTTCTTTCTTCATTTCTGGATCCAAGGGATTGCCTTACTTTTCTGCTAGTTCAGCTATGCATTTACAATAATGTTTGCTAAATTTTATGCAGCATTTCTAAGTGCTTTATAGTTAGGGAATTTTCTGATTATCTGGCTCACACCATTGCTAGAAATCTAGGTCTCCTGGCTGGGTGCGTGGCTCACGCCTGTAACCCCAGCACTTTGGGAGGCCGAGACAGGCAGATCACCTGAGGTCAGTAATTCAAGACCAGCCTGGCCAATGTGGTGAAACCCCGTCTCTACTAAAAATACAAAAAACATTAGCCGGGTGTGGTGGTAGGTGCCTGTAATCCCAGCTCCTCGGGAGGCTGAGGCAAGAGAATCGCTTGAACCGGAGAGGTGGAGGTTGCAGTGAGCTGAGATTGCACCACTGCACCCTAGCCTGCCCTGGGTGACAGAGTGAGCCTCTGTCTCAAAAATAAAAAATAAAATATAAAAATTAAAAAAAAGAAAGAAATCTACGTCTCCCTCTACAATTTACAAAATAGACTGTAGCTCAGAGAGGGGCAGTGAGCTGCTGGCGGCCACACAGCATGTCTGAGGCATACCCAGGCCTCCTAATCAGTTTATCTCTCCTGCAAGGGACAAGAAAAGGTATGCTTCAGTCATGAACTCAAGCAGTTAAGCCTTTGATGGACCCTAGCCCCATCCCTGCCCTGCCAGGAGCCTGTCCAGTGATGGCAATAGGGAAGGGAGAGCAGAGGTTGGCACAGGTTCTGCCCCAGGTAGTTTGAATGAGAGGTTGTGGGGGACAGGCAGCCAGAGCGAGTGGGACGGACAGAGTTCAGGGAAAGGCTGGCACACTCACGCTTCCTGGAGCCCGGCTGCAGCTCCTCCACACGGTACACGGAGAGCCGGTCCACAGCCCCGCACACAGAGCCCTTCTCGCCTTTGCACTCATGGTTACACTGTTCCAGCCCGACGCTCATCGCTGGCAGCTGGTTCCCGCAGTAACACTCCGCCCCGGCCTCCAAGCCTGCGTAGACATAGGACCTGCAGGGAGACGGCCTGGGTGAGTCCGGACCTTGGCCTAGAGCTAGGGCTGGGGTGTAAACTGCAGACTGTTTCAGCTTGATCTAGACTAGAAAGTATGTTTTTTTGTTTTTGTTTTTGTTCTTATTATACTTTAAGTTTTAGGGTACATGTGCACAACGTGCAGGTTAGTTACATATGTATACATGTGCCCTAACGACCTTGTCTTTTCTTTCTCCAGCCTCAGATTCTCCATCTGCATAAGAGGGATAACTCATTGCTACCTGGCAGACTGTGGAGAGGATTTATATGGGTCATGCAATGGCTACTGAGTTTGGAGTCGGGATACGGGCTGGACTTGAAGCTGAGTTTGGGTATGGGTGAACAGGCAGGGGCCACAGCCATCAGTCTATGGCTGGCCTTAGGAATCAGTCTCTAGCCAGACTCAAGGGCCACCTGGCTAAGTTCAGGGAACAGTCTTTCCTTTGTGATAAACGAATGGAACCAGCCCCATTGGTCCCTCTTGCCAGCCCTGAGCTCTGCCCTGCAGGGTGCCGTGGTTACAGGTTATAATGGGTCTAACTAAATCTGTGATGTGCCTGTAAGCTGGTTCTCAGTATGCGACAGGGAGAGCTCTGGTTTGTACTGTTTGCCAATTTCTGTGATGTAAACACTCCCACTGTAGAAGATTTTAAGCTCCCAGTGGTTTTATAATGGGCTCACAACAACTCTAAAAATTTAACAGTTTACCCTGGTGAGTGGCCATGAGCTGGTCTGAAGTGCCTGCCACATGTCACATCTTGTTACACATGGGCCCTACTGCACAGCCCCCATCTCCACAGCCATTTCTCTACTTACTTTGACCTAGTTGTAACACCGTAGGTAAAGAAAGGTTGGAAACGGAACCCTCAATGAATCACACAGGACTTCAGCTACAGAAAGCAGTCAACACTTTCAAATCAGTGGATCTAGATGCGAAAAGCCCAGACTGAAAATCCAAACACAAGCTTCAAGTCCCCACTTGACCACGTCCTGGCGGTGAGACCCTGAACATCACTTACCATCTCTGAGTCTCAGTTTCCTGATCTGTTAGGAGACTGAAAAGAGAATGTATCATCCTATTTCCACCTTATCTAGACTATAACGTATGTTTATGTAAGGACCTTGTCTTTTCTTTCTCCAGCCTCAGTTTCTCCATCTGTAAAATGGGGATAACTAATTGCTACCTGGCTGACTGTGGAAAGAATTTATGTGACATAACAAAGCTGAGGCCGGGCGTGGTGGCTCACGCCTGTAATCCCAGCACTTTGGGAGGCCGAGGCGGGCAGATCATGAGGTCAGGAGATTGAGACCATCCTGGCTAACATGGTGAAACCCCATCTCTACTAAAAATACAAAAAATTAGCCAGGCGTGGTGGCGGACGCCTGTAATCCCAGCTACTCGGGAGGCTGAGGCAGGAAAATGGCGTGAACCTGGGAGGTGGAGCTTCCAGTGAGTGGGTGAGTGGAGATCGTGCCACTGCACTCCAGCCTGGGTTACAGAGTGAGACTCCGTCTCAAAAAAAAAAAAAAAAAAAAAAAGGTAAAAAAAATCTGTGGGAGAAATAATTGAAGAGGGAAGTCTGATTCTGTTTAACCCACCTCTCTCAGATGCGTGTGTGTGTGTGTGTGTGTGTTGCACACACACACAGACACACAGTCAGTTGTGAGGGCCTTGACATTAGGGACCATTCCCCTGGCACATGACAAGTATCTGGCAACCACTGGGTGAGCTGGAAGTATCAGAAACAGTAAATCTTGTTATAGACACAAGGTGAAAATACTTTTCCTACCAGAGCTGGAAAGATCCTCTCAGAGAAATCTCAGTTAAAGCCCTTTAGCTTATTGTAAAACATATAAGTAAACTGAGGCCCAGAGAAGGAAAAGAACTCACCAAAGTCACACGCTGAGTCCCTGCTATGGCTGGACTGGAAGTCGCATCTCCCTGCACCCAGCACCAGCACCAGCACCCAAGCACCCAGCACCCAGGTCATCACCCAACTCCCAGCACCCAGGTGGTCACCCAGCTCTCAGCACCCATGCCATCACCCAGCACCCAGCTCCCGGCACCCAGGCCATCTGCCAACAAACTTTCTTTCTTCTGGAAAACTGGGATCTGATCAGTGAGTTCTAATTATGCTATGACAGCCAACGGGTAGCTGATATGCCTCCTCATTCTGGAACTCTCCCTGGACCTTCCTCCCACTAGAATCAACAGTCCAGGGCCCCAGCACTCACCGCTCAGCACACGCATCCTGGCAGTGGGAGACAGTCATCTTTCTCAAGTCATAAAACACAGCTCCTTTCAGAGTCCTCTCGTGGCCATCGTCACTGAAGCATCCAATGTAGGTGCCTGCAGAAAGGGAAGGATGGCTGAGACCAGAGGCCCAGGAATCACAGGCCCACCCTTAGGAAAAGCCAGGGGAACCTCTGCCTTCGTGGCCAAGGCCGCTCTCAGAGAAACCCCGGGGATGAGTGCTGCAGGCAACCTCCCTCCCGCTCAGTGCTGAGCCAAGTGAGCATCTGACACCTCCCTCTTGTTTGTTTCCTGCCCATTTTCTCTTAGTTAATGGCCCACTGTCTACCTAGACAGCTCTGCCGGGAGCCAGGCGTCAGCCCGACCACTGCTTTCTTCCACTACCCCCAACTCTCAAGTTGGGACGGCTGGATTACTTCTCATGGACTGTACCCCTCCTGTCTAGCCCTGCCCTCCCTGGGCTCAGAGAGGCCTCTCTACCTCAGCAAATGCCCTGAGAGACAGGGTCGTTGCCTCCTTGGGGGCCAGAGAGAAGAAATCAGTTAGGGCAAAGTTTGATTTTAGCAAATTTAAGGAAGATCTTTCAAACAGGGAAAGCTATCTCAAGATAAAGTCTGTCGTCCCAAGAGGGAGTAAGTCCCCATCTCTGGAGTGTGTCTGCAGAGTCTATTAAGAGTGGGAGCAAGTGTCCTGTGTGGGAAACAACAGGGCCAAGTGACCACAGAGGCCTCTCCAGGCTGGTCACCTGCACACATCCCTGGAAGGGGATACCGGGGACACTCATGCTGCAGTGAGAAGCCAGCCATGCACGCGCCAGTGAGGGTCTGTCACAGCCCTGCCCTGCCACCCCGAGGGAATGAGACATCTCCCAGAGATGCACAGAGAAGTTGGGAGATGGCAGTCCCGATGCAAATGCGGGTAGGCATGTAAATGTCACGAGCACTAGTGTTTTGAAGGAGCGACATGGGAATTTGCAAACACGCCGTCACACAGTCCCCAAGCTGTGAACGCACACCCACAATAGCTGCGCCGAGATCTGGATCAGGCACCTGTGATAAAGACGCCGACATCTCCCCAGGAAGGGCCGCGTTCCGCTCATTCATGTCACCTGGGGAGCGCACCGCTGCCTCCAGAGAAATTAGACCGTCTCTGGGAAGGAACATGGCCAGGGCCTCCCAGCAGCCTGCCAGTGGCTCCCAAGCGGCTTTTCAGTGAGGAGAAAAGTCCTGATGGTCCACAGGCCTGGGTGCTCCGTGAGGGCAGGGGAGACTGTCTCTGTTCCTGCCAAGAGCCTGGTCCAGGGCAGCAGCTGGGGGAGTGGGGCCACCGCTGAGTGGCCTAGGGGAGGAAGTCTGCCAACCATCCACTTCTGGGCCTGAATCGGGGAGTGACTTTTCTTTGTATTTAACAGAGAGCCTAAATACAAAGAAGGGGGCCAGGTCCTGTGGCTCACACCTGTAATCTCAGCACTTTGGGAGGCCAGGGCGGGTGGATCACTTGAGATCAGGAGTTCGAGACCAGCCTGGTCAACATGGTGAAACCCCATCTCTACTAAAAATACAAAAAATATATACATACCAAAAATTAACTGGATGTGGTAGCACACACCTGTAATCCCAGCTACTCCAGAGGCTGAGGCAGGAGAATCACTTGAACCTAGGAGGTGGAGGTTGCAGTGAGCTGGGATCATGCCACTGCACTCCAGCCTGGGTGACAGAGCAAGACTCTGTCTGAATATATATATATGAATGAACAATTTTAGTACTATTTATTATCCATGGGGACTAGCAGTAACGCACGAAGTACATAAGTACATATATATATATATAAGATGGGATGGTCTTACTAACTGCACCAAGATGCAATATCCAGGGCCCTAGGTTAAGGCAAAGCAGAGAAGAACAAGCAAGATGGCAGGAGACAGGACTCCCCACCACACCAAGGCCCAAGGGACCTAGGAGGCCCTCAGACCAGAGAACCCCAGGGCTAAGGAGGGAACAACAGCCACCTTGTCCAATGTTTGCCAAAGGGTCTGGCTCCCTGCCAGGCTCTGAGCCTCTTGAGGTCACCTTCATCTGGGGACGCCCATCAGCACACGTGGCCACGCCCACAGGCACATGCTACTGCCCTCCACTGCCCAGACATCCAGCCCCACGTGCCTCTCTCTCCTTCTGTAAGTCTCAGGTCCACCGCCACCAGCATGGACCACTACACAGAGCTTTCACCCAGGTCAGTGAGAATGGATCCTTCTCCTCTGCCTGCCTACTTAGTAAAAGAAAACTAATATTTGAGAAATTTCTGATGGGTTGCTCAGCAAAGAAGTTCCATTTCAGCTTTCAATTAAACAGCCAAAGCATAAGCTCAGGATTATTAAACATTTATCACTGTAGATGGGAAATTAACCACAAGGTTTTCAAGGTGCTTGGGCTCAAGACCTTCCCAGGCTGAGACTGCACGTGGCTGTACGTGCTTCCCAGGCTGTACATGCTTCTGGGGAAGTGGATGGAAACAGCCTTTGGGAATAGGCTCCACCACTATCTGACTGTGCAACCTGGGATGTGCAGCTGCCTCTCTCTAAGCCTCAACTTCCCCATCTATAAAATGGGGATATGGTTCCAATTCCATGAGGTAGTTGTGAAAATTCCATAAGGTAACACATGTAAAATGTCTAATACAAGGCTTGGCATGCAGTAATTACTCACCAGTGATTGTTTTTACTGTTAATATATTGTTATTAATAATGAAAACAGTTAAATTACTTTTCTTCCCCGAAACTCAAATTCTTCATCATTAAAACAGTGATAGCAGCACTTACATCATAAGGCTGTTTGAAGATTAAATTAAATGAGATAACAGATGTATGTATGTCTATACAATACAATTCTTGGCACATAACAGATGTCCAAATAAGTAACAGCCATTATTATTCTGATCCTACACTCTAACCTGGGACGTGTGATAGATGGATCAGTAAATATTAGCTGAATAATTAACACGTTAATAAAAGAGAGAAAAAAATTGTTTCAAGCAGTCAGGCTCTGGTTCTTCTGGAAACAAGGAGTGGCCCACCTGTGACCAGCCGGCCATTTGATGGAGCTCACTGGCGTGGAGGGCGAGCCCGGGCCTGGCTGGCCCCATCTCAGTGTGCAGCAAGGGGCCCGAGACACAGACGGCCCCTCTGTTTGTGAAGAGGAGGCGAGCTCTTTTATCTGGACGCAGAATGAACAGCTTTTCTAACTCCCCGACAGAGGCGAGAATGTTCAGGAAAGAAAGAACTTCCGAGGGATACACTGGGACCCATTCTGAGGCGGATTTATTAGTTTCAGCTGAAATGGAGGCATTGCATTATTGTCTGTGACTCTGCATCTGTTCATTTGCACATCAAAATGGACATACCGTGAGGCTATTAACGATGGCTTTGAAGATATTGGAATGTCTTTGGAAATTACTATCAATAAAAAACAAACTGGCTATGGAGAAGTTACTATTTTTCCCCTAGTAAACTTACTGACATTTTATTCCATTATGGATGTTGTCCAAGGTATAATGAAATGCTCAATGATTGATGGAGCCTCCTGCAGCTTCCGCGCCTTGCAGGATCCCCTTTCAGGAGGATGGCGGGCTGCCCAGGCCACAAAGAGACACCCGCTTTGTTTGAGGCCCCAGCAGCTGTCCCGAGGGCTGGGCTGCGGGCTACTCTCCACCAGTGAGACCGGACTGGCTGTGCTTGGCCCATGGAGCCCCACGACAGGAAGGGGCCCAGAGGGATTGCAGGCCAGCACCCTGCCTTCCCCCGTTCTCTGATGAGCATGAGAGCACAGCCTCCCCAGACTTGGTTCTTATGCTGTTCAAAGGAGAGCAAATTCTTCCTTCAATCCTGGCGCACATTCACAATACTTGACCACCTATGGAGGGCACTGACCATTCAGAATTGCCACCATTTGGCACTGGAATCACATTAACCCTCTCTTTGCTGGATAAGGGGGAGGTCTGGGGGCCACTGCGGAGGCAGCCAGAGTGTAAAGGGCACCCCAGCGGCCCAGGGCAGGAACCACTTACCAACCAACCTGGAAGTATTGCAATTATTTTAACAACTGATAAGACCATAGTGGTATATAAATTTGGATATCAGTCCTGCTTATATCTAGCCACAATCTCTCTAGCTTTTACTGGAGCCCTTTCCATCACTTCTGTAAGTCATTAGGAGTAACTTAAAGTAAAAGGGGGCTCACTGGTTCCCTGAGACATATACACTCTGCACTCAGGGTTGAGCCCTCCCCTCTGCTGGTCACTTATATTTTTATTTTTATTATTATTATATATATTTTTTGAGACAGGGTCTTGCTCTGTCACCCAGGCTGGAGTGCAGTGGCGCGATCTCGGCTCACTGCAACCTCTGCCTCCCAGGTTCAAGCGATTCTCCTGCCTCAGCCTCCCAAGTAGCTGGAATTACAGGCATGCGCCACCACGCCTGGCTAATTTTTGTATTTTTAGTAGAGACAGGGTTTCACCATGTTGGCCAGGCTGGTCTCAAACTCCTAGTCTCAGGTGATCCACCCGCCTCGGCCGGACGTGGTGGCTCACGCCTGTAATCCTAGCACTTTGGGAGGCTGCTGGTCAGTTATAAAGTCCACTTCTCACTGAATCCACAGCCCACTTTGCAAGTGCCTCTAGCAGACCTCGGCCATGCTTTGTAGAAATTATTTGGGTGCATATCTGACTCTATCGCCAGACTGAGCTCCTCCAGGGCACAGTGAGGTGCACACGTGAAGACTCATCTGGTGGCTCATCAGTAAGTGTGGAATGAAGGCAATGAAGAGAGGAATTGAGCCCACTGTGCCCAAGGTCACAGGCCCAATAAGTGGCAATACACAGGTCTATTTTCAAAACATGTGCATTTTACATCGCTTCCTCTCAAGTAACGTTGACTCCTGCCGGTCATGTACACTTTAATCTAAATAAGTTTCACTGATAAAACCTGCACAGAGACCCAGTCTTCTGGTGTGTTGCGGAGAGTTTGCAGAAATCATGCCTGCGTCAAACGAGCTGAAGCATCAGCTCCTCATTTCTCCCTTCTGACACACGAGCCTTGCTGAGAAATCCTACAGCAAGTGCTATGGCCTGAATGATTCCTGAAGGAACTTCCTTCCACAGCGACATGAACCCACAGCCCTCCAGTCTTTATTTGACTGGGCTACCAGTCAGTCTCCTAAAGTAAGGACAGCTCGGGCTCTGTTCTCTTCCGCAGAACCTTCTCATCATGATCAAAATAAAGCCAAACTCCCAGGCCTGGCACTCGTGGCCCTCCCTAACCCAGGCCCCAGTGCTCCTCCACTGTACTCCTCCACAGTACACTATGCTCTGACCACACTTATTACAGTCCAGAGAGCAGTTCCTCTTGTGACTTCGGGTGCAGGGCCCAATGAGGTGGTGACAGGGATGCTGAGAAGCTGATTGAGCTCAGCCACCCTCCAACAACAACTTCCACGCTTACTGGGAGCTCCCCAAGCACCAGGCACATTTGCTGCGCCCTGCAGAGAGAGTCTGCATAATTCAGCATAAACAGCTCCAACCCGGAGCCAGACTGTCCCCACGCTGGCATCCAGCAGTGTGACGATGGTAGACCCTGCGGCGTTCCCTTCCATGTCTCCCAGGCCTGCCACTTCCAGCGGGTCCTCTGAGATGTGTATTCTGCTCTGGCACTGAGCCTCCAGCCGGATTAAGCCCGGTTGCCCGTTTGTAACCTGCTTGATAACACACCCTTCACTGGCTGCCTTCCCTTCCCTGTCCCACGCCCCCACTAGTGTTCCCTGGGATCACATCCCAAATATACTGGATGCATGTGAATCCTGGTTTCAGGGTTTGCTTCTAGGGAACCCACACTAAGAGAATAACCTTGGCAATTGACTTAACTTCTCCATGCCTTGGTTTCTTTACCTGTAAAATTGTGATATAATAATAATACCTGTAAACAGCAGACTTACAGGTGCATAGGAAATCCCATATGCGTTAGCTGCTTTTATTAAATCATAATAGCTGCCAGTTAGAGTGCCAAATAATATAGTGGGGACTCTGTCCTGGGAGTTCTCAGCTTAGGCATGCATCAGACTCACCTGGAGAGAACGTTAAATACAAAGCCTGCTGGCCCCTACCCCAGAGTTCCTGACTTGGCAACTCCGGGAGAATCTGAGAATTTGCACTGTGACAAGATACCAGGGGGAGCTGATGCTGCTGGTCAGGGACCCCACTTTGTGACCCACTCCTCTGTGTTATCACATTTGCTCGTCACAATAGCCCAGGAGTGGCATCTTTAGCTCCATTTCAGACAGACCTGGTGACATTAAGTGACATGTCTAATTTTTTTTTTTTTTTGAGACAGAGTCTCCTTCCCAGGCTGGAGTGCGGTGGCCTGATCTCCGCTCATGGTAACCTCTGCTTCCCAGATTCCAGCAATTCTGGTACCTCAGCCTCTCGAGCAGCTGGTGTTACAGGCATGCGCCACCACACCCGGCTAATTTTTGTATTTTTAGCAGAGATGGGGTTTCACCATGTTGGCCAGGCTGGTCTCGAACTCCTGACCTCAAGTGATCTGCCCGCCTCGGCCTCCCAAAGTGCTGAGATTACAGGTATGAGCCACTGCGCCCAACCTATTTTCATATTTTCAATGAAACTTGTCCTACTAGAGTCTCTGAGATTGAAAAAAAAAAAATTGTTGGCCAGGATTCCAGCCAACGTCTGTCTGGACCCAAAGCCGGAGCGCTAAGTGACCTGCTCACAACATCTCAGCCTTGAGCCATGTGGAATTCCAGCTGGTGAGTGAGCAAAACCCTGAAGGACTTCACATTGCAGGCCCCTTCCTGTCCTGTAGAGCAGAAGGAAAGAACCATCTAGCGGTGTAGGCCATGGGCCTGCAGAGAGAAAGGGGACACCAAACCTGTGACCCTGAATGGGGGTCCTGGGAACAGCTCCCCCAAATGCAGCTGAGCGCCTACCTCGGCTGTGGATGGCGGGCCTGGGAGCCTCGGGGCCCAGGGCGGGCGGTCCCTGGGAGTCACTCATGAAGTGGTGGAACCAGCGGCGACGCAACTGACGCAGCTCCGAGTTGCGGCTCCGGAGCCAGCGGGGGCCGGGCCGGGGCCGGGTCAGGGGGCTCTGCAGCATGTCCACACCCAGCAGCAGCTCTGGGCTGACTCGAGGGTCGTGCAGGGCTCTGCTGTCCAGCAAGCCCACGCCCAGCGCCACGGCGGCCACTGGCAAGGTCTGCAGGGGGCCAGGCGCCCGGGGGCCCTGTGGGAGGGCCACACGGGCTCGCTGCAGCAGCAGCAGGCTGCCGGTCATCAGGTAGGCAGCCGTGAGGAAGAACAGCAGGAACTGTGTTCGGCGGAGAAACTTCTGGAGTCGGAAGAAAGGTTTGGCCATGCCCCTGGGCAGCAGGGCTCCTGGCTGGAGCCCCGGGATGGCTCCTAACGCCCAGGTGGGAGGGAGGCCAGGGCCTCCGGAGGTGTCATCCTTGCATCCTGGCTCCTGGCATCTGCCTGTGCTCGCCTGGGGCCACTCACTGTTCCTGCCCCGTTTCCAGTAGGTGTTCAAATGGCACCATTACTTATCTCCAGTGGCCACAGGGTCCTGCAGCTGCAGCCTCTGCCCAGGTGTCAAGGACATCTCCATTCCAGGACTCTACCGACCCTCATCTCCTGGCGCAGAAATCTGGAAGGTGGAGAAAGAGCACCGAGATGTAATAGGCGGGTCCACTACCCGGCACTCCCAGGCTGGGACACCCCTCACCCTGTGCTTGCTTTATCCAAGGACCAGCTGTGTTGCAGGAGCACTGGACAAAGCCAGGTTTAAATCCCAGCTCTGTTACTGGCCATCTGTGTGACACTGGGTAGGTTGCTTAACCTTGCTGGGCCTCAGCTTCCCCATCTATAAAATGGGGATAAGAGCTCTCCGCTTGAGGATTAATGAGGAGTCAGTGATGATAGCAATATCAATAAGGGGGAGGAGGAACAGCAGCAGGGGCTCTTTCCTCAGCCCTTCCTGTGTGTCAAGCACTCAGCTAAACATTTTACATATTATCTCACTTAACCCTAAAACCAATCCAACAAGGTAGAGATATCATATCCCTGTTACACAGATAAGGAAACTGGCAAAAGAAGGCATATTAGCTAGTTTTCCCCAAGCCACACAGCTGGTAAACAGGAGAGCCAAGGTTTTGAAGAGTCTGTGTTCAGAGCCTGGACTCTCAATGACTACCTGGCCCAGCCTGCAATGAGACACTACCACATATAAATGCACCTAGCCCAGGAAGGACTATGCTGCAGATGCTTGATATATGCATGCAATCAGCTGACTCCCAGGGGAGCACTGGAACTGTGAGCCTGGGTTGGAAGGAGCTTCTGCACAGGCTGGTCATTGGCTTTCACACAGGATGGGGCCCAGGGGAGGGAGGGGCTTGCGTAGCCTTCCCAGGCCTCCTGGACTCCAGAGGCCAGAATCAAAGGACCAGGGTAGCGCCTGAGCCGTGCACCTGCAAACAGAGGCTGAGCACCCAGAGCAGAGAAGGCAGAAGGCTCTCTGATCTGCCTTCCATGGGTCTCTCCACTCCCCAGGACTCAACTGTCACTCTGGGTTTCGGTTCCCATCGGCAGCACCTCTGAAGTGTGCTGTTGGGGTTGGCAGAGGGTTTTGCAGCTGCCACGACCTGGGCTGCTGTGTGAGCGAAGCCCTTAGCACAAGGACAGGCTTATCCCAGAAAAAAAGGCCCCTAGAAGCGTGACTAAGCCACTGCCCGTAACTAACTTGGTCCAGGCCCCCCACCAGGCCTGTACAGCCACTCAATGGCTGCTCTGTGCACCAGGGACAGACAGCGGGTGTGAGAGGAAGGACAATGTTTGGGCTGGCATTCCAGGCCCCCGGAAAGCTTGGAGGCTTCGGACAAAGACCCCAGATAGGCATGACCCTCTCTGATTAAATGGTGAGGGCCGCCAGGTTCCGAGGCCCTCGGGGAGAGCAGAGATCTGGAAATGTGGGTCGGCTGGTCCTTTAGGCTGGGGCGGAGGTAGCAGACTCAGTAATCAGCAAATGAAGGTGGAATTAAATTCTGGGTTGGGAAATTGCAGACGGTTCTCCAGAGCTTCTATTTTCTAGGCTGATATGTCTGCCAGGCCCACCCCAGACAGCCTCATCAGATTTGTAAAACCACAGAGAAAATCCCAAGAAATCCTGACTGATCTCTCTGCCTCCAGCTTTGGACCCTCCAATCCATCTTCCACAAGGCTGCCAGGGTGATCCTCCTAACACGCAAATCTGATCATGGCGCGTCCCTGCTTAAAACCCCGTTCAACAGCTCCCTGTGGCTACTGGATCAACTCTAAGCTCCTTAGCATGACATACAAGGGCCCCTTCGTGATCCAGCCCATCCAGCCTCATCTCTTGCCAGGTGTCTTCCTTTGGCTTCCCCATCTCACATGCACACGCATGCATGCACACACACACTCACTCCACATTCCAGCAGAGCCACTGGGAAGCACAGCACATCTGCCTCAGTGCCTTTGCACAAGCTACCCTTTATTTATGCTGTTTCCTTCCTCTTCACTTTTCAAATCCCCGTGTATCCTCCAAGGCTCAGGCCAGATACTGTTCCTCAGAGAAAGCTTCCCTGAAGATTCCTCAGTCTTTCCACAGCCCCTGCTGACCCTCAGCCCAGCACTCACCATCCCGGGGTTGATCAGAACTGTCCATCTACTTGTCGGTTACCCTCCAAAGTCTGTAATCCATGAACTGTCCATCTACTTGTCGGTTACTCTCCAAAGTCTGTAATCTACTTAGGGCTAGAGGCCATGCCTCATTCATTTTTCTAACCCCAGCCCCAGCATAAGGCCTGGGAGTGTGGATGCTCAGTGATCTTTGTCTATGAATACATCTTAAAAACGAACGAGAACACAGATAAATTGATACGCAAATCCTGACATCAGAAACCTGCTCCTATGGAGTCAGGGCAGTGAAATCTGAAATTCCACTTACCCAAAGCCACGGATGAAGCCTGAAACGTGGGAGAGATGGAGCAGTGCATAGGCACAGGCCCCCAGGAGGTCCAGGAACACAGCTTAACGGAGCTGAGGGCTTTCAGACACATGGAGTTAACAAGAGTGCCTGGGCTGAGCTTTATGTCATCCTTTCTATGATGTAATTCTATGAGGAGGGGTCTCCAGTTCTGCTCACAAAGGGGCTCCGGTTACAAACTAGGGATCACATTAATCCTGTATAACTGAAGGGAAGAGGGTAGCACTCCTGCTGTGAAAAGGTTTCTGATGAGATGGAGCAGAAAGGCAGGCAGGAGCTCAACAGTTTGGAATTTTGAAGGCAGGGTATACTGGTGAATTCCGTATAGACTTTCTAGATAGGATTTGGATACACAATACAAGTAGGGCTGGGGTGGGGAGTGGTCAGAGCTGATGAATCAGGATTCAATCCATCTCACACAGGGTCCCAGGTCCTCCAAAGTATTTTCTGGCGCTCCCCCTTCCCAGAAGGGGTTTCCCTGGTCTGGGGAGGTGGGTGCTGATGTGGACACAACAGACAGCCACACACAGGTCAGATTTCCATGGCCCAGGTCTTCTATGAAGCAGGCTGCACTCCCAACTTTTAAAATCACAAAGCAGATTCCTAGCCTGGAAAACTCATTGCGGGTAGACTGGTAGGGAGAAATAAAAGACCGGGCATGGTGGCTCACGCCTGTAATCCCAGCACCTTGGGAGGCCGAGGCAGGCGGATCACAACGTCAAGAGATGGAGACCATCCTGGCCAACATGGTGAAACCCTGTCTCTACTAAAAATACAAAAATTAGCTGGACATGGTGGCATGCACCTGTAATCCCAGCTACTCAGGAGGCTAAGGCAGGAGAAATGCTTGAACCCGGGAGGAGGAGGTTGCAGTGAGCCAAGATCACGCCACTGCACTCTAGCCTGGTGACAGAGCAAGACTCTGTCTCAAAAAAAAAAAAAAAAAAAAAAAAAAACATCGGGAACTTGCAGAAACTTGTCACCCTGCCCTGGACTTCCACCACACTTTATAGCCAACATCACATCACACTGTCTCTCCTCAAGGCTGGCAGCCCCCCTCCGGGGCACAGATCACACCTGGTTTATCTCCATGTTCCCAGCTAGCAGGGCAGTGATGGTAAATGTTTGTTGAGTGAATGAACCCAAAAGACGCCTAGGGGTGGGCTGGGAAACTTGGAACATCTGTACAAGGGCTCACAGCCAAGCCACGAGGTAAGTCAGACAGCAGAACCGGCCAACACCTGGGGTCGGGGGCAGAATGCTAGCCACTGCTCATCTGCATAGGGCCTGGGAGGCTATCAGCTATACCCACTACACCGGAAAGGCAGCAGGCTGTCCCTGACAGTAAACCTGCCTCGAGCAAAGCATTGCACAGGGCAGGGCCTCAGGCTCATCGTCCGTTAAATGGGGGTAAATGTGCTTTATGGGATCGAATTAGGGAGTGGACGTGAAACCTCTGTTACTCTGTTCCCTATGGACTGCGGCATGGATTGATTATGAATGCAAAAGAGGCAAGCAAGGAAAAGCTGGAGGACAGGCCTGTAGTAACTGTGCCACTGGTGAAGTCAGACTCAAGAGGCCTCTCCCCAGCTCTGAGCCCCCACAGTCCCTGGAGTGCACCCAGGATCCCACTCTTGCTCGCAGCTGATCCCCATGCTGAGACTGCTGTTAGCAATTGCTTTATTTGTCAGTGCCACCATTTATGAAGCATTTGCAGTGTGAATAGGTTGAACTGGGCTGTTCACTTTACCTGCACCATCTCATTTCCTCCAGACAACCCACCAAGCAAAGGCCCCGCATTCCCCATTTGAGCACTGAGGTCTCTGAAGCTGAGCCAGGTGACGCACACTGCCTAAAGCCAGACAGCTCAGGGCCAGCACTCAGACCAGGCCACCTGCTCCCAAGGGCCTACATTATGCCCACTAAGCTTCCTATCTCTCTCCCCATCCCAGCTCCGGCTTCACACGAGGAAAGATTTATTCTTGAGAGGAGTTTAGTGCGCCTCCGTCAGCACCTTTTTGAAGTCATGCTGGGCCAAAGCTCCTAGAGATGATGCCACACATGGTGTCTCCCCAGCCAAGCCTTCCAGACAGTGCCTTGTCGGTGAGTGTTCCCGCCCCAGCCCACTGGGACTGGGAGGCAGCCTGGGGCCCCTCCCCTCTGAAAGTCTGGAAAATTTTTCCCCAAGGTGTGCTTCCTGTGGGCACCTCCCATCTTGGAACCCTGCAGAGTGCTTCAGGGGGAGGCTAGGGGGGTTCTATCCCTGCCTGGGGCTTGGCATTTTTGGGGGTAGAGGGGGCACACCAGGGCTGGACAAAGGTGCACACCCACTGCCCTATCCTGGGGTCACCCTACAGAAGAGCAGGGCCTGGGGAGGGAGATCCTGAGTTCCCTGTCAAGCATGAGAAGAGAGTAATCGAACAAATGGGCTTCCGGAAGTCTCAGGGAGGGAGCAGGAGCCCAGAGCACCTGGGTATTCAGACAACCTGAGCTTTTGTCTATTACTTTGTTGCTATCTGGGACCGAGGGAGCAGCAACTGCCCAGCCTGAATGATGGGTGGCTTGGGCTGGTCAGGTGGCCACTTCTCAGCCAGGCTAGGGGTCCAGAGACTGAGGGGTGGCAGCAGGGAGAGGAGAGGAGGCAGTCCCTGGGGCTGGGGGTTGCAAGATAGAACTCAGAGCTGGCTCAGGTGCAGCCAGTGGCCACTGGGGTTCAGTCAGATGACTCAACCTCCGCGCGACCCCCGGTCACAGAGAACAGGCAGTGGCAACTGAAGGGAAAATGACACCAGACATCCCCAGAAGGATATCAGCTACTGTGGCAGCTGCAGCAAGGGCTGCAAACCTCTTGGGACTCGGAGCTGCCTGCTCTTTGCAGGGCAGGAGCCCCAACAACAAGAATAGGGCCCAGAACGTTGCTCTCCAGATAAGAAGGTGATGGGCATCTGGGTCCTAGAAGCTCGAAGCCTCAGCCTCAATGACTGGCAGCCAGGGGGTCTCAGCTTCAGGACCTGGGCAGAGTACATGCAGGAGCCTCCAGCTGGGCTCACAGCTCCTGGATTCCCCTCCTGTGACTTTCCCCTTGCCCCTGCCCCTACCCCGCTCAGGCACAGCGCCTGGCTTCTGTACCCCATCCCCTCTCCAAAAGGCTGTCCCCTTTCCATCTAAGAAAGTGATCTTTCTAATATGAGGAGCTAATGATGCTATAGCCTGTAATGGCTTCCCAGGGATTGACAAGCAAGCCCTGTATCCCACCAGAGCATCACCCGGTTAGCGAGAGAGGTCTCAAGCACCCTCACGCATGCCCTTCCACCAGCCAGGGATGCTTGTGCCCCATCGCATGGCTCTGAAATGCTTCAGGCCATCAAGGTCCAGCTCCCATGCCACCTCTTCCATGAAGCCTCCCTGATCTCTGGAGCAGAACCACTCCTCAGTGCTAGGCACTAAGCAGCAAGGCTGGATGCTGCTACAAACTGTGCCTGGGTGGTGCGTGGTCTTGAGTCAGGGTTCCCTACTAATGTCCCTACCTCTTCTTCCAGCCTGTGGGCCTCTTAAAGGCACAGTCAGTGCCTCTGCCCACCTCTGGGTGGGGCACAGGCAATGCCTCTGAAAATAAGTGCCTGCTGGACTGGACATCCTTCAATGCTCAGGGCCATGCTGCCATTACTCACAGGCCTAACAACTCTGGGTCTTGGAGACTGAGAAAAAGAGCAAGAGACCCACTAAACAAAAATCTGCTGGGCCCTTTGGGGGAAGAAGGTCTGGGAAATGCAAATGGGGTGGGATCCCTGTCTTTGATGAAGCAAATCTCTTGAGAGTTTGAACTTCAGAGCTTGAAAAAAGATTCAAAATTTTAATGTTGCTAAAAGGGTATAAAACATAATAGGTCAAAACTCCATTCCACGCAAAGGAGGAAAACCTCTTCAATTAACCCACTGTTAGGGTTCATATAAATAAAAAATGTAACATACCACATTAGAGTTCAAGGTACTTTCACCAACTGTCAAGTGCGTTGGATGAATGATCAGATGAACAAATGAATGAGTGATCTTCCCACACATCTGTAAGGCCAAAATCATTATCATCCCCATTATACAGATGCAGAATCTGAGACAGAGAAGGCCAATTAACTTGAACAAATACAAACGGCTATTGCTAAATCGCTCTGATTCCAAGAGCATATCATCATCAGCCATACCACATGGTCTTCATGTGTGCGATACCACGGACAGAGATCCTTCCAAGCACCATGCTGGGGGCTGGGTCCACACAGAAAGACAGAGCACCAGCGCCGGGGCCGGCATTTTTCCTTTCCTGGTGCCTGATTTGGAGCCTTTCTCACTTTTGAAACAGCCAGTCGCAACCTTTTCCAGCCTATCTCTGGGCTCTTTTATTTTTATTTACTTTTCAAGACGGAGTCTCACTCTGTTGCCCAGGCTAGAATGTAGTGGCATGATCTTGGCTCACTGCGACCTCCGCCTCCTGAGTTCAAGCGATTTTCCTGCCTCAGCCTCCCTAGCAGCTGGGATTACAGGCGCACACCACCACGCCCAGCTAATTTTTGTATTTTTAGTAGAGATGGGCTTTCGCCATGTTGGCCAGGCTGGTTTCAAACTCCTGACCTCAGGTGATCTGCCCACCTTGGCTTCCAAAACACCGGGATTACAGGTGTGAGCCACCACGCCCGGCCTGGGCTATCTCTTTTATAGAATCTTATTTTGTTCACTTATTCATGTGTTTCTTCCACCTGGTGCTGAAAGCTTAAGGGTCGTCTCAAGCCCATCTCAGAATCTGGAAGGTAAACAGGTGTGAAACCCCACGGAGTGAGTTGGATACAGGTGGACAAGTGAGTGGAGTGCCCAACCAAAGTCAGAACTGCCCCACTTGATGCTGCCACTGGGCACTCAGGCTATGGGAGAGAGCCCAAGACACCCTGCTGCACATCCCTGTCCTCAGAATACTCTCGACCCCTCATATCAAGGGAGCCACCCTCTGGGAGGGAGCTGACATCTCCGGGGCTTCCAGCAGCAAAGGAAGGGAAGCGAAGTGGAGGGGAGGGGCCTTAACAGCTACCAGCAGGTGCACTGTATTTTATAGCTGATGAAATGAATCCAGCCCATTCTTCCATCCACTTCTCACACCCACACCAGGAGGCAGGGCATATGCAGAGTTCCTCCCTGACCACATTCTCCAAGTGGCACACTTCCGATAATTTTTCAGGCCATATGTCAACACAGTTGTCAAAGCCATGATCAGGAGAGATTAAAGGAAGAATGTGAAGGCCAGACCAGGTGGCCCAGGGAGAAGGTGGTGAGCGGAAAGCCACATTCATTCCCTCATTCCCTGGATGTTAGGACCCAGCTCTGGCCCTGCTAGTGTATATGATTATCACCTGCATTTTAAGGCCTAAGGCCCTGAAGGTCTAAACACTGAGCTGCCCCAAACTCCTTGGCCTTGACTTCATTGTACCTCCAGAGAAAGAGTCGGGGAGCTGGTCTCACCAAGGCTGATGGGGGTCTGAGCTGGATGGGAGTACAACCTTGGAGCTTCTGTGATGAGAAACCACTTCCCAAGGGGCCCTGCTCGGAGGGGTTCCATCAGGGCCTGGAGGCTCTGGATTCAGAGGCTCTGAGCCGCCTGCTCAGGCCGATGCCATAAGGAACCAGCTCTGTGACTCACTCCCCAGTGCTCTGGCTGAACGGATCAGGTTGGAGGCTCAAGCTTTTTCAGCAGCAGACCCACTAGTGGCACTGAATATCCACTTCTGCTCGGTTAGGAAGACAGGAGGAAGAGACAGGAGTCTGGCCTTCTGCCTTATCCCAGCTTCTCTTCACTTCCAACCAGACATGCCACAGGCCACAGGGCAGTACCCCATGGGGCACAATGCCCACTGAAGAGAGGGATCCCCTCACCCCAGAAGAAGGCATTTTTACAGAGGAGCTGTGGAAATGGCCCTGCTGAGGCCTGGAGGATGCAGCCACAGGTAAGGGCCTTCCGGCGGGGAAGATGAGGCACTCAGGCTCAGCCACCAGCCCAACCACCGCCAAGCCTCCTTCAGCTCCCGTGCCTGGGAGAGCTCCTGCTCTTCCTCCTAGAAACCCTGAGCTCTGGCAGCCGGTTGAGGCCCCTTCCCGGAGGATCTCCTGAGGGCCAATCTAAGTGTGTGGGGGTGGGGAACATGCTTGAGAGAGACAAACCTCATTCTCCCATAGCCCAAGGAAACCTCCCCTAGCTCTCTCCCCAGCACCTGCAGCCACCAGGAGTGGGTGATTGCAAACAGCGCAGGGCAAGCCAGCTTTATGCCTCTTCTAACTTTCACTCCCCACCACCCTCACTTTCTGTGCCTGACAACCTAGGCAAATCAGAGGAAAAAAGAAAGGCCCCCACTCCTGATCCCAGAGTGGGATAAACCAAGTGCCTCCAGAAACCTAAGCATGCTGTTCCAGCAACAAGAGGGATGGGGGTATCTCATGTTAGAAAAGTACAGCGGAGTCCTGCATCTGTCCATCTTGGGAGCTGCAGGGGCAGGGCCAGTGTGGGGAGCAGCTGGATCCCAGTGCAGGGCTATGGGGCTAGAACTCCTATATCAGCCTTCCCACTGCTCAGCGGAAGGAAGAGCGGTCCCCTTCCCCACCCGCATTCCTGATCAGCAGAGCAGGCATCATCCCAGGCGCACAAATGCTCAGGAAAACAACCAGCGAGGTTACCCGGAGGCAGGGGACCCAGCCAGGTACGCTCCTGAGTAGCCAAGAAAAACGCAATTTAGCAACCTTCAGTCGTGAGTCTCCGTCCACACCTACGAAGACGCAAAGCTCTACACTGGGTAATTTTCTGGACAAAATACATACGTTTTGCTTTCGCCTCTGCCTCTGTTCAAGTTCACCAAGAGAAGAGCAAACCCTCCGCTGACCGGAAGCCTCTCTTGGTAGCGGAACGAGAGGGAGCTGCTTCTGGGTAAACGTCGCCGCCTAGGAGGGAAGCTGTGCGCACCCCACACCCTGCCCTCGCCCCCTCCCCGGGACCAGCCGCAGCGCCCTCCCGGGAAACGGACGGGCTCTCAGGACTCCGGAGGGGGACGCGGCTCGTGCGGCGCCTCGCGCACCCCCGCCCCATCCCGGCCGCGCCGAGCGCCCCCCGGCCAACCCCCCGCACGCACCCGCTCACTCTCCCCTGCCCCGGCCGAGCCGCCCCGGGCCCCCGGGAAGGCGCCCCCGGCAAGCCCGCCCTGCAGCCGGAGCAGGTGCAGCCCCGCCGCGCTCCCAGCCGCGTCTGCACAAACTTGTTTGCCCGCGGCAGGGGGAACACCCTGCTCGCAGCCCGCGCGGGGGTCCGGCTGGAGCGCCGGGAGACAGGACTCACCCCGCGATCACGGCCAGCTGGGGCGCCCGCACCCGCGCCCACGGCCCGCCTCCCCCGGGCGCCGAGCCCGCAGCCCCCGCAGTGCCCGGAGCCCAGGAGCCCCGGCGCCCGCACGCCCCCGGCCGCCCGCGGCAAGCGGACCCACGCGCCCGGGCACAGGGCGCCGCCGCCTGGCTCCCCGGGGCTGCTGGCGTCCGGGCTGAACGGCGGGGCGGGCGGGCGGGCGCGGAGCCGGGGCGGGCAGCAGCGGGCGGGCGGGCGAGCGGGCGCCGGGCTCTGCACATGCTCACTCGCGCGGCCCGGGGACAGCGGCCGGCCGCCGCCGGGTCCTAGAGGCGCCGGTGCGCACCTCCCGCCGCCCGGGGGAGGGGTCGCGGCTCCGCCGGAGGGGGCCCACGCCCTGCCCCGGCCCGCGAGACACGCGCGCGGGGCGGGCCACACGCGCCACTGCCGAGCAGAGACGCCGCCACCCACTCTGATACACACACACACACACACACACACACACACGCACACAAACACCAGTCACCCAGAGCCACAGCCTTTCATCGGGGCCCCACGGGCTCTAACATACGCACCATGACGCTCACACCCAGACACAGACCCACAGACACACGGGGCACTGCCGCGCAGAGGACAGCACGCCGCCACTCTCACTCCGATGCAGACTCACAGCGACAGCCGCACACTGCCTGACACACACATCCCGAACCACTGCTTCCCAGACAGAGACACCGACACCCACACTCACACACACACTCTCTGGGCTCTGCCCCACTCACCCAGAAGCAGACTGGGCCACTGTGATAGGCGCGCACACGTACACACACAGCCACACAGTTTTGAGTGCACTCTAATACACACACACACACACACACACACACCAGATCACCGTCCCATGAAGAGCTAGAGGCAGACGGTCACAGCTTCACACACATTCACACTCAGAAACAAGCACCTGCTGGAACACACACACTCTCACACAATCTGAGACACATTTACACAGAATCGCAGCCCTACAAATACCCTGACACCAGCTCCCGCGTCTACACACTCGGGGGTCGGCCGCTGGCTTATCATACTGCTCCACACTGCACACAGTGACAAACCCACGCCTTGACATAGTCGCCCACAGAAGCAATGTCACACACTGGTGTCTACTAACAGACACACTCTCAGATAGAGGGGCATACTGGGCATTGACCCACAGGCTCTCTCTCTCTCACACACACACACACACACACGCACCGAGGTGGAAAGACGCTGAACAGTCACACAAGTCTATACACAATCCCCCTCTTTAAATAAAGGCTGGATCCAAACCTAAAGATTTTTCCCAGTGAGGAGCCCCACCCTGTTCCCCCAAAGCCCCCAAGTCACAGCATCTACCCTGCTCTGCCAGGTGCACCGGTGGGCCCTGTCCTCACCCAGGGCTGGCTGCTAAGATGCTCCCAGAAGCTGAGGACAGCAGAGGCAGCAGGAGCAGGTGGTGGTGCCTCTTACTCCGTCTTCCTAAAAGGGAGTTTCATGCCTCGGACTCCCGCTAGGGGCAGAGTTGCTTGGCCTGGCTCCGAGGAGCTGGCTTGCAACAGGTGCAGGCGGCAGGGAAAGCGTTTGCCTGGGGACCAGTCACAGTCCCTCCTTACGCGGGTCAGTCAGGTGGCGCCCAGAGCTGGAAGAGACTCGCTGCAGTTTGCATAGCCATGTCTGGCCAAGTGCAGAATTAGAACAGAGTCTGCACCATCCGTGTGAAGGCAGAATGCTCTGAAGGTCTTGGGGCACCTGGGTTTAATATCCTTAAACCCAGGAAGAGGATACAGTAAGTGAGAGACGAATTCTGTGCTGCTTCAGAGTCCCAGCCTTGCGGAAAAGCCCCCTTCACATATATATCCTTTACAGAATGTGAATGTGTGTGTTGTTATGATTTATAACAGCAACCCACTGTGCAGTCTTGCAATGCTGTTTGGTTTGCAAAGCCCTCTCCATGACTAGCTACATAATTTGAAGGGCCTAAAATAAAAATGGAGCCCCTTTCTAAAACATTATCAAGAATTTCAAGAGATAAAAGGAGGATATTAAACCAGTACGGGTCCCTTCTGAGCACAGAATTCAGAGCCTTTCACAGATCTCATACCTATGAAGCCAGCCCTGGCCCTCTCGTATCCACTGTCCCACTTAAAACTGATAAGTCTATAGATGCCTTCATGTGCCCATTTGACAGATGAGGCCTTCAGGTGGGTGATCACAAAAGGCTCACAGCCAGTTGAGCCCAGGGGAATTCAAGCCTAGCTCCTCTGGGAAGCCAGACATTTCCCAGCAGCTGCTATTCAGGAGAAGTGTCCGTCTGCAGCAGCAGATAATTGGTACAGAATAATCAAGCAGAAGAGTTGATGTGGCTGCCACCAGGGAAGGGGGTGACTCAAGAAGAGAAAGGAAAAGTCTGCTGGGTATCCATGCCATCTGTGCTCGATGTCACGCTGCACCTGCCCTGCAAAGCCCCCCCCCTCCCCGCCCAGGGGAGCACCATACAGCCCCTGTGTGGGTAGCTGCTAGAGTCAACTACTGACTCTAGGGAGGGAGGTTGAGGAAGGAGGTGCATGAAGGAACCCAGGAAGTAGTTGAGAAGGGCTTGGGAGTCAACACGGCCAGGAGTATTTCAGTGTCAGGACAAAGCCCTTCTTTCTAGTGATGGTGACCAGTAAGAAGTGATAGGGAGGACTGATAACAGAGTCACTCCTAATCACATTCCAACTCCTTGCCCCTCAGCTCTTCTCTCCACATAGTTGGGACTATTTCATAGTCACTTGTATACCATCCCTGTCCCAAAAGCAATTGGTCCCACAAAGCTGCCATCATATGTCCATTTACTGCTGAGAAATGTATCCCCCCACCCCCCAGGAGTCTGGGACTAAGAATCAGACAGGTCTGATCTCACATCAATCCCATCTCTCTGTGTTTGGCTCTTGAGTGGTCCAGTCCTCTCTTTGCAGACCTCAACTATTGGATCCTAGGTATTTACATCACCTCCTAACTTCATGTCATCTGATGGCTTATTCTTCCTTCCTTCCAGCCACTCATCTTTTCATTTATTTACTAAGCAAGGCACACATTGTGGCTTAGATTTTGTGTTGAACACTGGAGAGTCTTTGATAAAAAGAACCAATCCCCTGCAGGAGTTTCCAGTGTGAGGAACTGGACGAGAAAACAGACCAAAGTGAAAACATACCACAAAGAGAGAGCTCTGCTGTATCAGTCAGGATGCCTGCAGCCTCAAGTAACAAATAGCAAAGTAAAAGTGGTGTCAACCAAAGGGTTTATGATCTCAGACAGCAAGATGCCTGGAGGTAGGCAGTTCCAAGGTTGGGTGATTCAGTAGCTCAATGATGTCAGGATCTGTGGTGGCCTCTCTGTGCTCCCTGGACCGCCCCCTCCTGACTGCAAAATGACAACTGAAGCGCTGTCTGTGACTTCCCCAAATGACAATTCCCTAAGGCAAGAAAGAAAGGGACATTTCTTCCCACAAGTTTCTTTTTTCTCTGGGTAAGGAAACTTTTGCCAGATCCTCCTTCTGGCAAGGCCCATTGGCCAGAAATGAACCCTATGAGTACCCCTCAGCCAATATCTGGCCAAGGAGGAATGGGTTTAGCTAATTATAATTCATCCTCTGGGGATAGTCCAGTCTTCTCAGAGCACATCTCCACTTGATCAAAATTGTTTCTATGTTAGTAGATGGCTGCTGGGATGGCAACTAGCCATGATAGATAGATAGATAGATAGATAGATAGATAGATAGATAGATAGATAGATAGATAGATAGATAGATAGAGGATTGGAAACTAAATGACTCGCAACCTCAGCGTGGAGGAATTCAGGGAAGGCTTCATGGAGGAGGTGACATGTAAGCTGGCTTTTAGAGGAGAAGTGGGCATCATCTGGGTCACCAGGTGCAGGGGCCATTCCAGGCAAGGGTGGGGGGCATCCTTTGCAAAGGCAAGGAAGTGTGAAACACACAGGCTGTCACAGAAACTGCCAGTGACTTTGCACTAGCTGGTGAAAGGTCAGAGGTGGTTGGAGAGGAGGCTGAACTGTGACTGGCCACTGAACCCCCATTCAGGTCAGTGGCACCAGTGGACAAGGCAGGGCTGTGGACCACGCTTGAGCCACCACTATGATGAGCTCCCTTCGTGGTGGTCATCTAGTCATCATCAGCCGTGGAAATGGTCGTTCAACCAGTTATGAGTCGTCACCCATCCCACACTTCTATGTGATGTTGACAAAGGCAGCCTGACTAGTCATAGGCATGGGGGTGAGGGCCGGGCGTGGGGCTCATATCTCTCTCGCCTTGACCAGGTCACAGTAGCTCTGGGCCTCAACACTGTCATCTGCAAATCAGAGAAAATGCCTCCTTTATGGGAGTGCTTGTAAGGACCAAATAAAATGTCTGTTGAGTGTGAAGCAAAACAACATTTGCCATGGAATATGCACATAACACATTTTAGTAAATATTACAAGAAGGGGTTTTCCCCAAAGCTTTGCTAAAATCCAGAAATGCCACATGTGCAATGTTCTATTGAGCCACCAAGCTTGTGATACCTTCTCTTTCTCCAAATACCACCTCCCCAGAGCCTGCCCTGTCATTCTGGCTAAAGCATCCACCTCACTGTCCAGTTTCCAGTCTTCATGAAACTCATTGCCCTATCATCTCTCTGTGTATTTGTTGGTTTATGGTCTGCCTTCTCCTTCCCAAGCCTCACAGCCCCCACTGCTAGAATTTAAGCTCTAATATGGCCCGGGAACTTACTATCACATTCAGAACTGTATCCTTGGTGCCAAGTTTAATTCTTGGCACATAGGCATACTTACTAAATATTTATTAAATAAATAATTGTGTTTTTAAAAACATGATGTGCCTAGCATGACATATTTTTAATAAACCCAAGAAGTCGTCCCACGGTCGTCATGTTTCTTCCCAAGAATTCAAGAGGCTGCTTCCCCTTGCTCTGGTCACAGACTGATCCCTGTATCACAGACTGATCCCTGTATCACAGACTGATCCCTGTATCCAGTCCGTTGGATTCTACCGGCCGCCAGGGAGACCCAGAGGATGAGTGCGGATGGCTCACTGCACCGCATGCCCCTGCCAGGGACTGTGGTGGGATGAGGAAGCAGGTGCTCCATCGACACCCAGAGGCACCTGCATCTCGGTAATCTCCTCCTTTACCCATGGGGCTCTTGGCTGCTGCTCCACCAGGATGTCGGCCTGCAAAAGGGGACACAGCCTTGACTGTCCCACCTGAGAAGGTTGCCTTTTGCTCCTCTGGACACCGCATCATCTGAAAAAGCATCATTTAGAGGTAGAGAGAAACTTTGGCAACATCTCCAAAGTGGAGAGACGCAGTTTCTTCTTTCTTTGCTTTGCTTTTTCTCCCCATAGTGCTGAGAAGTATTTGATCCCTGCTCCATGCAGGCAGATCTGAGGCTGGGTTCAGCACTTTGCTGGGCTGTGTATTTACTTGCTTTCTCCTGTGAGTGCTGCAGCGACTTAAATATGCCTCTGTAAAGATGCCAGTGACACAGATGGTAATTGTACCCCCTGCTGAGCTGTGCCTGCAGACACAGGGGTGTCGGGGGTGGGAGAGTGACAGGGAGAAGTGGAAAAGGGAATCTGTACCTGACTGGGAAAGGAGGAGCCTCCTGGAGCACTAGTCTGGTCTAGAAGCAATTAGACTTCCTAGGCATGGGCCATAAGTACCCAGAAAGCTTCGGTAATTCAGAGGTGGCAAAGCGAGCACAGTGAGGAAGCCCGAGTTCCTTTTCTGGCTAGTGGTGAATAGCCTGTGTGGTCTCAGGCAAACCTTACCCCTCTGAGTCCTGTTTTGCCCTTCTGTAAGACGGGCAGGTTTTCTAGTTGCTATTGAAGAGCCTTCTTTAAGGAAGGCAGGGGAATAAGATGAGAGTGATTTGGGGCCAGTTGTGCTTTTTTAGTTTGGGCAAATGACATCATTTTCCCAGATGTAGTTTTTTAACCTGCAAAATGGGGAAAGTATTTTATTTCTAGTGCAGAGTTTCTGGCATAGGGTTTATATTCAAGAAATGATAGCTATGATGATTCTTCCAGCTCTAACCAGTTCTGGTGTGCGGTGTGATATAGCAGGTGCTGGAATAAGGGTTGTTAGATTTGGGTTTATAACGTCCTGACCCCACATCACCCCCTCTACTGGCACAGGGGCAGCAGCTGGGCAAGTCTGAAGGACAGAAAGCATTGAGGGACCACAGATTGCAGAAGTTGGTGGGGTTAGAGGCAGAGCCTGTGGGATCAGCCATCTACTGGAAGGTGCAAGGGTACTGGGGCAGCAATAAAGCCCTGGTGCAAGAGGATGTCAGAAGTGGTCCCTGCTTTGCTCCTCCTGCCTACCTGGGGTGCACCAGCCAGTAGACACAGGTGCTTAGTAGAGAAAGCGCCTCGTCTTTATCCCATTTTTATGAATTTTCCTATAAGTCACTCATCAAAGGTCTTGAACTTGCAAGTCATCTGCTACATTAAGCTACTGGACACCTCAAGCTGATAGCATTGATAACAGAGGAGGTGGGTCCACTTTTAATAAACTTTTCATTTTGGAATAATAATGTTGCAAAGAGAACTGAGACTGCTCATGTACCCTTCACTGGTTTTCCCCATTGTTAACCTATTTTATTACAATTGTACTTTTTTTTGGAAACAGAGTCTTGCTCTATCACCCAGGCTGGAGTGCGGTGGTGTGGTCTTGGCTCACTGCAACCTCCACCTCCCAAGTTCAAGTGATTCTTGTGCCTCAGCCTCCCAAATAGCTGGGACTACAGGCTTGTACCACCACGCTGGGCTAAGTTTTGTCTTTTTAGTAGAGATGAGGTTTCGCCACGTTGGCCAGGCTGGTCTTGAACTCCTGGCCTCAAGTGATCTGCCCACCTCGGCCTCCCAAAGTGCTGGGATTGCAGGCATGACCTACCATGCCCAGCTTACTATAGTACTTTTGTCAAAACAAAGACATGGGTTGACATTGACACATAGCTATTAACTAAACTCCAGACTTTACTTAAGTTCCACCGGGTTTTTCACTGATGGCCTCGTTCTGCTCTAGGATCCAATCCAGGGTACCACACTGCGTTGCGGTGTCATGTCTCCCCACTCTCTTCTGGTCCGTGATGGTTTCTCAGTCCTGCCTTGCTTTTTGTGACCTTAACAGTCTCGAGACGTACTAACCACATGGAGTGTCCCGTGGGCTCATTTCAAACAACCAGACATCACAAACTAAAGGAGATTTTGAATCTGGTGGCATCACGTGACTACTGCTGCCGCCTCTTGGGGCGTGGGGCCTATTGGCCAACCTCTAATGAGAGAGAGCTGGTTGGTGTCCTGAGGAAAGGCAGGGAGGAGGACAGGCTGCCGTGGAAGAAATTCTAACAGAACTGGGGCTGGCAGATGGCTGGTGGCTGAAATGAAATTCCGGAGAAAACATGATGTCAAGTTCCGAATGCACGGCTGACAGATTCCCAAAGGCACACCTGGTCTGGGTGAGGGGCCGCTCCCTCATTCCCTGTGCTCCTCTTCATCCCAGTGGCACAGGAAAGGGTCACTGGAGAGGCAGAGTGGCTTCTCCCCAGCCTCTACTTCCAGCTCTGCTCTTTGACCCCATATGGGCAGATTTGTCCACTTAAACAGCCAGCTTCCCCCAGCCTTATTTCAGCTCAAGAGAGAACAACACACTGATGTCAATGGGCACAATAAATGCTTTGTAAGCATCCTTTCCAGGGCAAATGAATTCTTTGTTTGGAAATATTTTTAAGAAAGTGTAACACTTTTAGTTCTTTCTAATCCCTTTCCTTGCCCTCTCCTTTTTAGGGCTTTCTGTTGGAGCACATAAAACTAGCTGCACTGCTGGCTCTTTTCTGTGTCATCTCGGGACCATGAGGTGACAAGCCAACCCTCTAAGGGGAAAAAGCTCAAATAAAACAGTATCCCAGGCCCTCGGTGACACACCTGAGCTTCTCTGCTAATGGAGGGCCCTTTATCTCTGAACATATGTCAGAAAAATAAAGTCTATTTGTACTGGTGAAAAAAATCCTGCTCACTTAGGTGGGTTTTTTTTTTTGTTTGTCTGTTTGTTTGGGTTTTTTGTTTGTTTTGTATGTGTGTGTGTTTTTGTTTTTGTTTTTGTTTTTTTGAGACAGAGTCTCCCTCTCACCCAGGCTGGAGTGCAGTGGCGCAATCTTGGCTCACTGCAAGCTCTGCCTCCCTGGTTCACGCCATTCTCCTGCCTCAGCCTCCTGAGTAGCTGGGACTACAGGTGCCTGCCACCATGCGTGGCTAGTTTTTTGTATTTTTAGTAGAGACAGAGTTTCACCGTGTTAGCCAGGATGATCTCGATCTCCTGACCTCGTGATCCGCCCGCCTCGGCTTCCCAAAGTGCTGGGATTCCAGGCGTGAGCCACCGCGCCCAGCCTCACCTAGGTGTTTTTATGTGGTTTACTCCCTCCAAACTATGAGCCCACCATAACCAGCATGCGATCAGCGAATTCCTATGGATGTCTGCCGACCAAGTGAGCAGAACACTTGGAAACTCATGCTTACACTGTTTGAGTCTTTTCAAACAAACTTTCTCCATCAGTCACCTCCTCTGTCCAGCCACTTCCGCCTCAATCTCTCCCTCCTCTCCCCCTGCTCCTCCTTGAAGCCCCTCGACATGGAAACCTCCCCCCTATCACCTGTCCAGGTCATCTACCCCCAGCTGAGGACAGTAGGATTGATGCACCTTATGCTAAGCATTTTACATGCCATTTTATATAATCTTCCTCACAACCTTATTCAGTGTGTCCTGTTTTAGCCTCATTTTGCAGATGAGAAAACTGGGGCTCAGGGGGTTAAGTGACTTCAGTCAAGATCATACAGCTAGAAAGGGAAAGCTGGCTGGAGCTCAGGTCTACTTGATTTTGAAGGACCCCATCCCCATGGGCTCTAACGAGTCACCCACATCCACCCACCTGTCCATTCCCCACCACCCCACCCATGGAGCACACCAGGCCAGCTGCAGCTCCTCTCAGGGAAGCCTCGGCCTCCTTCCCCTGTACAGTCATCTCATGGCCAGCACACATGTGCTTGTTCTCCATCTCTCAGATGATGAAGGAAATTCCATGGAAAGGGCACTGCTGAGTCGTTACTCACACAGGGCATGGCCAGTGTCAATCCCGTGAGCCCAGGGGATCACCGAGGGAGGAGGAGGAGCTGCTATTCTCTTCGAGGTCCTTGAGCTGGATTAAGGATCCTCTAGGGAGAAGAAGAGAGAGAGAAAAGAATTCCCAGACCCAACCCTGCATCCACCCCAGTGCCAGATCCCCTAGGTCCGTGGACTCGCTGTCAGGAGAAAACCATTCTATCACAAGACATGTATAGGAAGGGAGGGCAAAGTAACTTGAATAAATAAAGAGCTCCTCTGAGTTTCATCTATTTCGTTCTGTTTCCACTCATGTGTTCTCCCTAGCGGGAACCAAGGGATAAGGTGTCGAGAAGAAACAGAATGCCTGTAATCCCAGAACTTTGGGAGGCCGAGACGGGCAGATCACCTGAGGTCAGGAGTTCAAGACCAGCCTGGCCAACATGGTGAAACCCCATCTCTACTAAAAATACAAAAAATTAGCTGGGCGTGGTGGTGCACGCCTGTAATCCCAGCTACTCAGGAGGCTGAGGCAGGAGAATCGCTTGAACCCGGGAGGCAGAGTTTACAGTGAGCCGAGATCATGCCACTTGCACTCTAGCCTGGGCAAGAAGAGTAAAACTCTGTCTCAGAAACACACACACACACACACACACACACACACACACACACACCCCAGAAATGCAGAAGATCAAGACTCTCTGCAGACCAGGCTGACTCTGGTACTTGTGAATCACATGATCACATGCTCCCCAAGTCTTCTCACCCCCCAGAGCCTCAGTTTCCTCATCAGAAAAATGCAGATCATGAAGTTAGAGAAGAGAAGGCCTGTTGGGTCTTTGCCTTGTGACTCACACCTTCCAGGCAAGATTTTACTTATTTCTTTTCCTTCAGAGATTTTGTCCTAATTTGTAGTTATGTTTTCATGTGGGTACTAATTGGGTTAACGTCTGCTTCTAACACTGGACGTATCCACAGGCAAGGGCCATGCCAGGGTTGATGAATGCTGCTTCCCCAGAAGCTAGACAGCATCTGCACAGGGCAGGGCTCAGTAAGGATATATTTGACGAATGGTGCCCAATAGCTTGCTTCTCTGTCCATCCCCTCCATCTCTACCCAGGGCTGTGTTGAGGCAAGACTATGTTCCCATGTCTGGGAGGTGTGAGATTTGGACACCGGCTGGGGTGGAGAATCAGAGGAGGTGGTCAAGGGCTGGGAGCCAGCAGAAGACCTGGAGACACAGAGGGTGTCCGTATCATTCAGAAAGGCTCTGCCCATCCTGCTTTCATCAGTGTGGGCCGCTCAAAAGAACAAGGGATGCATTTTCAAAGAATAGGAGCAGCGTCAGAGGAGAGCACTTCAAAGAAGTGGATGGAGTGGATAGAGAAGATGAGTATTCAAGGATGAGGACGGGATGGTGTGGTTTGCCTGGGTCTAGAACAGCAGACATACCTAGAATGCTCAGTGGAAGGGGAGAAGTTCCCAGGGTGGGAGCACGGGTCGGGGCAGGAGGCTGGAGATGTGCGAGGAAACCCCAATGCGTTTGGCCTTCTCATTGAGCTCGATGCTGAGACCACTGGGCATTCTTCACCCGTGGGTGGAAGCCCTGATATGGAGGAGAGTGGGATGGTGCATCGTGATCATCGCCCAGGCCTGCTGTTGTCATGGCAAATGGTAGTGGGGAGCGTGGAGCAGGGTCTTTTGGTTTATGTATGAGTTTGACCCTCAGAATCCCAGGCTGAGCTTAGGACAAAGAGCTGGGGCCACCTGCTCCCCTTCAGGATCCCCAGGTGCAGAGGCAGTTTCAGCACCTGCCCGCCTTCCTCTCCCTGCTCCCAGCTAGCGCAGCCCTGGACAGTGGGCCTGGCGCCAGCACCCCTCCTGGTTCCTCACACCTGAGGGCTGACAGGGCTCAGGTGTACATCAGGCTCTCTGACAGCCTCCACCCAGTTCCCACCAAGCTGGGAGGAGCAGCGAAATGGGAAGTGACAGCAAGCACTAGGAGTCACTAAGTCTCTGTCACCTCGATTTGCAGGCAGACGGAGCTGGCTCTGCATGGATGCGGCACTTCAGAGACACCCTTTACCCTGCGGGATCTGCCTCACCCTCTGCCCCTCCCTTATCCCAGATCAGGCTTAGCTGTTTCCTGGACCCTGGGCCCCCTCTCCGGGGCCCAGCTGCAGCCCCAGTCCCCCCAGGGCTCATCCTCGGTGTCCATTCAGAGCCATCCTTGACCTTTCATAAGGTCAGATCTGACTCCTCCACACCCAAACAACAAGCACCTTCGAACCCATCTTCAGGACCTCGCCCTCAGCATAAACAACTCTCTTCATCGCTTGCTTAAAATTACCCTTGAAAGGGTTGCTACAAGAACATGCAACAATCATGGGGTCAGGCTCTCAGGAATAATTAACTGCTCCATCTGTGTTCAATTTATTTGCCTCCCTTTATTTTTACTGACAGACTGACGGGATTTCAAGCTACCATGACTTTCTCCAAACAGTATTGCGTTTTGAAATAATCTAGGCAATGCCCTGTTTGTTACACGACAAATTTTGGAAGGAATCTTTCCTGAGGGAAAATATTGAGGAAAATAATTTCTTCTTATACGCAGGCATTTATAGTATCTAAGATGCAGGTTTGGCCAAGTCACCCCCTTTTTATGACCCTTCAAGGCCCTACAAGATAAGATACAGACTCCATAACCAGTCTACACCTGATCCAGCCAAACTCGCTATCCACATTTTTCCAGCTTTGCCCAAGACTTTACCCTCAGTCCCCGGATTAAATTCTTTTTTTTTTTTTTTTTTTTTTGTTAGATGGAGTCCTGTTCCATCATCCAGGCTGGAGTGCATCTTGGCTCACAGCAACCTCTGCCTTTCAGTTTGGATGATTTTCCCCACCTCACCCTCCCAAGTAGCTGGGATTACAGGTGCCCGCCGCCACACTCAGCTAATTTTTGGTATTTTTAGTAAATAAGGGGTTTCATCATGTTGGCCAGGCTGGCCTCAAACTCCTGACCTCAGGCGATCTGCCCACCTCAGCCTTCCAAACTGTTGGGATTACAGGCGTGAGCGACCACGCCCGGCCTGGGCCACTGCACCAGGCCTCCTGGATTAAATTCTCTGACTCCTCCAGACTGAATAAAGTGCCCCCCAATCCAATCCCAGACACACATATGCAAGCACACACACATACACATGCATGAGTGTAAATACACATACACACCCATGGGCATATAAAAGATACACACATAAACAACACACACATAAACAACACACACATAAACAACACACACATATGTGCTGCAACACATCCATATGGAAACACGAGCACAGGCATGTGTATAGAGGCATCCACAGGCATACATCTATGTACCTGCACAAACATACACACACACAAATGCTTTCTTGTGTGTTTGTTTTCATTATGACACTGATAGTTTGTACTTACTAGAGTGTCTTTGGGTCCTGGTGCTGGTCTGACCCCCCTCAACTCAATTTCTGGGCCTCAGGGAGCTGACAGTCCCAGTGCCTAGTGAGGGATCATTTAGCACCTGGGTCAGCCAGGAGGCAGGGCCCCAAGACTGGTTCTGCCACTGCCTTTTGCTGCAGGACTGTGGGAAGTCCCTGCCCCACTCTGAGGTCCAGTCTCCTACAAGGACAGTGAATATGGACTGGCCAGCCACGGGTCCTGCCATCTATCAGCCTGTGTGGCTCAGGAGGAAGCAGGCCAGTCCCTGTTCCTCTGGTGGGCAGCAGCTGGGAGATCACTCTGTAACTCCCCAGTGTGGCCGGCACAGTCTCCCAGCCCAGCTTATTTACGATGCTTTTAGCTCCGAGCGGACCCATTTCTGAACTCCTCTCCAAGATATAAATTATCTTAAAGGGCTGATTTGTATGCCTGTGGTTGGACAATGCCTAACCAGAAAGCACTCCTACCTTTCAACAATTTCAAGCCAGGGAGAGCAATGGATTTTTTTTCACTATGGATTTTTTTTCACCCTAATTGAGCACTTCAAAGACAGGGGTTGAAAACCTTCAATAGGTTTCATTTTTTAGGGAAAGCAATTTTGACTTATTAGGCACTGTTGGCTTCAGAAACATGCTCGCTAATGACTTCTATTTAAATGTTTTCCTCCAGCTGAGAGGTTTTTTTTAAAAAAAAAATACAGTGTTAATGGATTCAATATCCCCTCTGTGAGTATTTTCTCACTGCAACCTCTGAACTTTCTTGGCCAGATCCTCTTAAATGGTCAAGAGAACCCAAACAGATTGTGTTAAGAAAACCCCTGGCTGGGCGTGGTGGCTCACGCCTGTAATCCCAGCACTTTGGGAGGGCAAGGCGGGCAGATCACCTGAGGTCAGGAGTTGGAGACCTGCCTGACCAATATGGGAAACCCCGTCTCTACTAAAAATACAAAAATTGGCGGGACATGGTGGCTCGTGCCTGTAATCCCAGCTACTTGGGAGGCCGAGGCAGGCAAATCACTTGAACTTGGGAGGCAGAGGTTGCAGTGAGCTGAGATCATGCCATTGCACTCCAGCCTGGGTGACAGAGTGAGACTGTCTCAAAAAAAAAAAAAGAAAAGAAAAGAAAACTCCTGTTGGAATTACCTGCAGGAACAATGACTGCCACCCCCCAGGCCCTCTTTTTAGTGCTTCCAGTGGGGTCTGCTATGATGACTGCCACCCCCCAGCCCCTCTTTTTAGTGCTTCCAGTGGGGTCTGCTATGTGGAAATGCAATCTTAGACGGCATCACTGGTTTCTCAGAATCTTTTACTGGTTCCTCATCCCCTACAGGTCTGAATCCACACTCTCTGGCTTTGCGAAAAAAAGGCCCACCCTGCCCTCATCTGGGACCACAATCCCCACCACGAGGAGACGGTGCTGGCTGCATTGCGGAATTATCAAGTGGTCTCCCCCTGCCCCTGCCAGAGTCACAAGGTTCCCTCTTGAGCCCTGGCAGGAAGCAATGGTGTGTGCTTGGCCAAACTCCTGGCTGTCTTCTGGGGTGTGGGACCTGCACAGGCTCCCAGGGCTCAGGATCCAGAAAGGTCCACACCTGCTTTAATGCCCTGCTGTTGCCGTCTTGAAACACTCTCATTTTGCACTGGGCCCTACAAATCACGTAGCAGATCCTGCCCAGGCTCACTGTCCTCTCCTCCTCCTCTCTACCTTTCTCTGTCCATGCTGTTTCCTCTACACGAAATATCAGCCCCAGTGCATCCCTGCCTGCTCCTTGCCCTTGTGGTACACCATGCGGAGGGGTACAGCGGGTAGGGAGGAAGTCAAGCCCAGTGGCGGAACAAAGCCGGGGGCCAGGGTGCAAATCTCAGCTCCACCACTTCCAAGTTGCAATGACCTTAGGCAAGCAACTTCGCCTCTCCGAGCCTTAGTCTTCCCATCTGAAAAATGGGATCATCATCATCCCTATTTCCTAGGTTGTTACAAAACAGATTTACAGATAATCACAGAGCCTCTGTAAGAGTGTCTGTCACACAGTGAGAGGTAAATGATGTTGGTCACTGGTATCATTCCTTCCTGACTGGGATTGAATATCCATTTTTTGTGAAGCCTTTCTTTGCTGGCCTGACTCCATCACCTGAAGTTAAAGGTCCCCAGTTCGTGCTCCTGCAGCCTCCTCTCCTGTCCATGTTACAGTTGTTTCAGTATATCACAACTGCCTGTCATAATACTTTACACTTTTGTTTACAAGCGTCAGGCACTTGTTCAAGCTAGCTTGCTGGGCATCCATAAGGTTTGGAATATAAATTTGGAAAACCTCTGGAAATGCAGCAATTACCCACTTTCCCCCTTTTACTTCTGCTTTTCTCTGAGCATTGGCCTCTGTTTCTCTCTCTCTCTCTCTCTCTCTCTCTCTCTTTCTCCTGTCTGTCTGTCTGTCTCTGCAGACCAGCATCCTCCTCGATTTAGCCACAAACTTAAAAAGTGTCACCCCGGCTGCGCGCAGTGGCTCACACCTGCAGTCCTAGCACTTTGGGAAGCCGAGGCAGGCAGATCACGAGGTCAGAAGATTAAGACCAGCCTGGCCAACATGGTGAAACCCTGTCTCTACTAAAAAAATACAAAAATTAGCTAGGCATGGCAGCGTGCACCTGTAGTCCCAGCTACTCAGGAGGCTGAGACAGGAGAATCGCTTGAACCCAGGAGGCAGAGGCTGCAGTGAGCCGAGATTGCACCACTGCACTCCAGCCTGGGAGACAGAGCGAGACTCGGTTAAAAAAAAAAAAAAAAAAAAGTGCCACCCCGCAGGCTTCTAACTATACCTTATGGTTCTAGCCACTGGAAAGTTGGGTCATTCCTGATTCAGTTGCAAAGTTCTGCAGACTGAGGCTTGATTGGTCCCTCCAGGCTCAGGTGCTCATCAATGAGCCTAAGCTATGAGGTGACCTCACCCTCCAGCCGAACTCAATCCTTCTGCACCCATCTACCACACACACCTATCTTTCCCTAAAAGGCCACAAAGGACCCCTAAAGCACCACATATTTCTCATCTTTACCACCCCCAGGACCCAGCCCAGTGCTTGGAACATATGTTGTTGTTGACTTAAGGAATGAATGAATGATGGGGGAGGGGTTTGCATGTCCCACTGGAACACCACGCAGTCTCACAGCTATTCTGTTTCCTGCAGAAATCCAGGAAAGGGGCCTATCCTAGAGCCAAAAGCCTCCGAGGCAGCACCTCACCCAGGAAAATACCACCCCCAAGCCCATACACTCAGGCAGGGCTATGCCTGGTTCCTCAGCTGTATGCAGAGCAAGTCCGGCTCACCTCTCCTGCTTGCACCCAAAACAAATCAGGGCTCGGTCTTCCTGATATGCAGTGTGCAGCCTCAGAATTTAAGTTGATTTCTGCAGGAGGGAACCTGCTCACTTGACAGAATCTACACCCTCAGAAATTATTAAAGGAGCAGAATTAAATTCACTGGGGTCAGAGGTCAGAAAATGCTGGAAACAAGGCAATCCCCAGCAGAACCTTAGTTAATTGCCGCAGCTGAACATGCTAGAGGGGGAGAAACACTGCTGAATTATTTACTTCGGCCCTAATGTCAAAGTAAATAACAGAGGACCTGTTTCACAGCCAGTGGCCCCATGAGCTCAGGGCATAGTAGTAGTCAGGGAATTCCCAGCACCTAAGGTGTTTCTAGAACCAGCACCTACTGACCCTAACTGGCCCCTGCCTAGCTCCTTCCCAGAGCAGGACAGGGCCACGTGAAGATGCAAAGCAAAGAAAAGAGTGTGCCTGCTCAGGATTCCTCAAAGGAAACCTAGTATGCTGCCTGTTGGATTTATAGCTTTTGCAAAGTGCTCTGTGCATTGGTAGACTTCTAGGAAGCCAACTTAACGCTCTTCTTCCTGAGTTCCCATCTCAAAGAACGGAGTTGAAGGGAGTGTCTTCTCCCCTTTCCTGGTTTGCATGCAGAAAGCTTTTTCTTTTCTTTTTTTTTTTTTAGACGGAGTCTCACTCTCTCGCCCAGGCTGGAGTGCAGTGGCGTGATCTCTCGGGTCACTGTCACCTCCACCTCCTGGGTCCAAGCGATTCACGGAAGGCTTTTTCAAAGCTCCCTCCTGGTCTTTGTTCCTTCATCCTCTCAGAAGTGAGCGGCCGCAGGAAGCGGGGACTGTATTGCTCCATCCCTGCAGGGGCACCGCCTGTCCTGGTCCAGGTAGCAGAGCACAGTCAGGTCCCTCTGCCTGGCTTGATGCTGTAGCGAAAGATTTGTGCACCTCTATCTTTATTTTGTTTGTTTGTTCAATTTGTTCAAACCTTGAGTGAGGAATAAGGTGCTATTTATTGGGGAGGTGTTTAGAGACCTCAATTTTTTTTCTGCATGGATCAAAAGCTACAGTCAACCACAAAGTCAATGTATCACTTGGCCTAAGGCACAACCTGCCTGTCCATACCAGAACTGTTAAAAGACAACCACACAACTATAAAGAACCTACCTGGACTAATCCAGGTGTCTAGAAACTACCAAGGTTAAAGCGTGATGCCCAGAGTCACAGCCACAGGCTCTTGCTGCCTCTGAAACCACTCCATGTACAAATGTGGCTTCCTGAATTCCAGATCTATTTTTTTTTGTTTCCCAGGGCACCAAATATTAAGGATTTGTGGAGAAATCCCTACCAAGTGGTACCCTGCTACTTCTCCTAGGTTTTGAACAAGTTGTGAAATAAAATTAAAAAGTAAAGATAAAGGCCAAAATATCAAGTTTGTTACTCCTAGAAGCCAGGTGGAAAACGTGGCCTTAGGTCTATTAGACAAGTGGCTTCCTAGTACTAAACCCCTGAACCTGGCTGGTGTATCCACCTCGTCCCAGGCAGCACCAGCCTGCAGCGTGGAGGGTCCTGCCCAAGTGAGACTTATGTCTTAGACGAGCAGAGAACTTTGCCCTCTGAAGTCAGACTTGAGCAAAAGAAGAAGGACAAAGCCCAGCATGGTTATTCTTCGCAAGTTTACCTATCAGAAGAGTCAGCACGTGAAAAGCTGGAGAAAGGTCATGTGTGCTTAGGGGAAAATCCCTTCTCCTGTGAACCAGGAGTGGAGAAAAAGGAGTTCCCTTCTAACAATTGGTAACCCTGTTTGCTCACCCAAACCAGAAACTAAGGCATCATTCTCTCTTCCTACCTGTCTACGTCACACATGACTATTTAGTCACTATATCCTGTTGATCCCAAATTTGCTTTTTTTTTTTTCTCACTCTGTTGCCCAGGCTGGAGTGCAGTGGCATGATATCAGCTCACTGCAACATCCACCTCCCGGGTTCAAGCAATTCTCTGCCTCAGCCTCCCGAGTACCTGGGATTACAGGCACCCACCACCATGCCTGGCTAATTTTTTGTATTTTTAGTAGAGACAGGGTTTCATCACCTTGGCCAGGCTGGTCTTGAACTCCTGACCTCATGATCCACCCTCCTCGGCCTCCCAAAGTGCTGGGATTACAGGCATGAGCCACCGCGACCTGCCCCAAATTTACTTTCCAAATAAACTTCAAATCTGTCCACTTCTCTCCAACACCACTGACAACACCCTGGTCCGAGCTGTCTGTCTCCCAGGCAACAGCAGTAATTTCCTTACTTGTCTCCTTGTTTCTATTCTTCCCCCTCCCCTAGTCCATTCTTCTCTCCTCAGAGTAGTCCTTCTAGAGTGAAATTCTGGTCATATCAGTGATTTTCTTAGAACTCTCCAGATCCTTGCAGCACTGCCTTCGTCTTCAATCTCATCTCTTCCCCATTCCTCCTCATTCTGTGCTTCAGTTATATTGACCATCTCCCCATGCCTCCAGTGAATTCTGCCCATTCATGCCCCAGGGCCTTTATACATGCAGTTTGCTAGTTCGTTCTCTGGCTCCTTCTTTACTTTTTTACATGGATAAATTTTAATAATTTTTTAAGTCACAAGACGGAGTTAGAGCTATACAACATTCATGGACAGGAACAGTCTTAATATCATGAAGATGCCCAGATCCAATAAAATTCCAATCAAAATTCCAAAGTGCTAAATTTTTAACAGCGGCTTCTAAAGTGATTCTAAATTTGTATGTAGGAGTAAAGCCTGTAGAATAGCCAGGACATTTCTGATAAAGAAGATCCAGGAGAAGTGACTTATGCTAACAAATAACAGGACTTACTTTGATGCCAGAGTAATTCAGTCAGTTATGGAAATGGTGCAAAAATAGAAAAATAGACTACTAGAGTCCAGAAAAAGATTCATACGCAGATAGAAAATAGACTTACATATGAAGACAATGGAAAAGGGAAGGGTTTTTTTTGTTTTGTTTTGTTTTCTATTTTGTTATTTTGTTTTTAAATAAATAGTGCTATTTCAATTAGGTAGTCATCTAGGAAGAAGTACAGCTTGATGCCTACACCTCATATCATACTCAATAAGGCAAGTTACAGCTAGAAGAAGATGTAATACATACAAGGATTAGTATCAATAACATGTAAAGAACTACAACTAGGCCAGACGCGGTGGCTCACGCCTGTAATCCCAGCACTTTGGGAGGCCAAGGCAGGTGGATCACATGAGTCCAGGAGTTTCAGACCAGCCTGGACAACATGACAAAATCCCATCTCTAAAATAAAAAAAAGAAAAAAAAAAAGAACTACTACCATAACTCAAGGTAACCAAATAATTGCTAATTAATTAATAATAAAATTGGATGACACATGGACCAAAAATGAAAGTGTATTATAAAAATGTCTTCATCTGCTCAGGCTGCCATGACAGAATACCAAAAACTGGGTGGTTCAAACAACAGAACTTTATTTTCTCACAGTTCTAGAGGCTGGAAGTCCAAGACCAAGGTGTCAGGAGGGTTGGTTTCTGGTGAGTGCACTTTTCCTGGCTTAGGGATGGCTATCTTCTTCTTCTTCTTGTGTCTTCACACGGCCTTTCGTCTCTGGGCTTTTGAGCTCCTGGTGTCTCTTCATCTCATTCTAAAGACACCAGTCCTATTGGATTAAGGCTTCAACATTATGACTTCATTTAACCTTAATCACATCCTTGAAGGCCCTGTCTCCAATTACAGTCAAACTGGGGGATAGAGGTTCAACATATGAATTGGGGGGAAACACCATTTGGTCCACAACATGAACGAAGGATTGTGCTTAATCCAATTTTGTGCACCTAAAATTTAGTATTAGTGAGACCATCTATACCCAAAATATTTGAAAATAGGGACTAAGCAGACACTCTCATGTACATGTTCATAGTAACATTCTTCACAATAGCCAAAGGTGGAAACAACCCAACGGTCTATCAACAGATGAATAGATGAACAAAATGTGGTATACCCATACAATGAAATTTTATTCAGCCATAAAAAAATATTAATCAGGTCTGATACCTGCCACACATGGATGAGCCTTGAAAATATTAGGCTAGGTGAAAGATGCAGACACAAAGGACACATTTCATATTATTCTGTTTATATGAAATATCCATAATCGGCAAATTTATAGAAACAGAAAGTAGATTAGAGGCCCCCAGGGGCTGGAAGAGGAGGGAATGAGGAGTTATTGCTTAATGGGCAGTTTGTTTGGGGGAATGAAAAAGTTTTGGAAACAGATAGTGGTGATGGTTACATAATGTTGTGAATGTAATTAATGCCACTGATTACATGTAACCAATATGTACTTAAGGACGATTAAAATGGCAAATAAATGTAAACATATTCATCAATATATATGAAATGTCACATATATAATATATATACTAGATAAAAATATATACTATATATGCACAAAATATATGTACTATGGTGTGTATGTGTATATATACACAAATATCTATACTATATACAAATATATACATATACTATATATAAATATACATATGCGGCCGGGCGTGGTGGCTCATGCCTGTAATCCCAGCACTTTGGGAGGCCGAGGCAGGCAGATCACCTGAGGTCGGAAGTTGGAGACCAGCCTGACCAACATGGTGAAATCCCGTCTCTACTAAAAATATAAAAATATAAAATTTCAGGTGCATGGTGGTGCTCACCTGAAATCCCAGCTACTCGGGGAGGCTGAGACAGGAGAATCGCTCAAACCCAGGAGGTGGAGATTGTGGTGAGCTGAGATTGTGCCACTGCACTCCAGCCTGATGACAAAGCAAGACTCCATATCAAAAACAAATAAATAAATACATAAATAAATATGCTATGTGTGTGTGTGTGTGTGTGTGTGTATACCACACTAATAAAATAAAAAGACCGAGGCAAATCCCTTTCCTAGTCTCCCACAGCAGCTACATGTCTTCATAATATTTATGCCAGTGGTTCCTTATTTGTTTGTCCAGCTTCAAGTCTGCTCAAATTAATAAATAATTGTTAAGTGGTTGAATGAACAAAAAGCAGGAACCACATTACCCTTATTTTCTGCTACATCTACAACTTCTTGCAGGGTAACACACACAATTAAATATTTCTGGAATCTATGAATTTGCAGAACAATGCCCGAATTCACCAACAAAGGGCAGGGGAGTTGTATTAATTATTGGGTTCATCACTGTATTCTTTGTTCCTAGCAAAGTGCCTGAGACCTAGCAGGAACTTGGTGACGTATTTATTAAGTGAACGAACGTGTGAATGAATTAGTGAATGAATGAATCAGTGTCTAGGGTACAGAAGGAGGGAGGTGACAGTCCTGCTGCCCAGGTATGGTCAGAGATAACCTGAGAGTTTGATGCACATGCCAAGAGCAAGTACAGAGGCAGTGAGCATTAGACAGAAGATTTCTGTAAATGTTGAAGGAACTGGAAAAGGTGTGACACTCTGTGTTCAAATGTGTCTTTAAACATCTGCCAGGCTGTCATGGGGAGGAGGAAGCAGACATATTCTGGGGTCCCCAAGGAACCAGCGTTGGAAGCTTCAGTAAGGCAGATCTGGGCACAATGTAGAAACGAAGATCTGTACGCTTTGTGCACCAGCCACATGTGAAGCATTCTGCAAGTTGTTTTGTTGTTGTTGCTGTTGTTTTTCGAGACGGAGTCTTGCTCTGTGACCCAGGCTGGAGTGCAGTGATGCAATCTCGGCTCACTGCAAGTTCCGCCTCCCGGGTTGACGCAGTTCTCCTGCCTCAGCCTCCTGAGTCGCTGGGACTACAGGTGCCCACCACCACGCTCGGCTAATTTTTTGTATTTTTAGTAGAGACGAGATTTCACCATGTTAACCAGGATGGTCTTGATCTCCTGTCCTTGTGATCCGCCCGCCTTGGCCTCCCATAGTGCTGGGATTACAGGCGTGAGCCACCACACCCGGCCCGCATTCTGCAAGTTTTTTTTTTAAACATACATTCAGTTATATATCACACCTCCCTGAACCAGGCACGACTTACGCACACTTTATAGATGAAAGATGATGTGGCTTGCTCAGAGTCACAGATAGAACAGGACAAGCCAGGACACAAACCCAGGGCCAGCTGACTTCATGGCCTGTAGTTCAGAGCTGACCAAAAAAAGTCATAGGCTTCCTTGTAAGATCGTGAGTTCCGCATCACTGAGCTGGTCAAGTAGAGGCTTGGTTGATCACTTAACTAAGGGAAAACACAAGATGTAACTGAAAGGACGGACTGAACTAGAGTCTCGCTAGTTTCCTGACTATGGGTTCGCCCAGTCTTTTATTGGACCCACCCCAGCATCACAATGGCTTTTGAAACTTTGGTCTAGTGAACTTACTTTAAGCAAGATCTATCTGTCCTCTAAGACCATACCTGACTTCAAGGGCAGGCATTGCAAATAGATTTTATTTTATGTTTCAATTTTATTCCATTGTTAGTGGCTGTCTGAAGTGCTGCCTTAAAAATAATTCTAAAGCTGTGTTTAGCCTTCATGGCAAAGTGTGCTTTGACTGATTAGTGATGTCTGTCACAGGTGCAAGGTAGTAGCTTGCCATCCTTGCTCCAGGACATGCATTTTAACTCTGGAGAGCCCCATTGGATAATAGTGGTAAAGCCACATTCATCTAAGAAAATACCAAAGTACATTGTCTTAGAGCCAGAAAGGGGATTAATTTTCAACATGGAGATTTGCAGCAGTCCACATTCCAATTCCTAAACATTACTCAACTCCCTTCTTTGTGGACTTGTTCTTTAATTAGGGAACTCTGCAAACACTTTAAAGCTGAGCCGTTCCCAGCCATCCCAGCCCAGTGCCTGTCCCTGCCAGCTCCCCAGTTGCTCCAACTCACAGTCTCCTGTGATCAAAACCAGACTGGGTTTTGATCAAGCAAATTGAAATGTATGTTTCCCACTGTGAAGTAAATAGCCATCCCCCTACCACATCTTTATCCCTGAAGCCAATTAGCAGCATGGCTGCCTTCCCAAGCAGAACAGGAGAACATCTCTGTTCATCTCTTCTTTGGATGTTTTAGGGATGCTGTAGGCCCACATCATTGCCTGTCTAGGCCTCCAGAAAATCTGGGATCCTTCCCCGGGCAAGTGACTTCAGGAGATTTCTTGGACAGCCCTGCCTTTCCAGTTTGCAGACACCTTCCCACAGGTGCCTCCGTGGTTAAGGGTGTAGGGTTTGTGCTGGGCACAGTGGCTCACACCTGTAATCCCAGCATTTTGGGAGGCCCAGGAGGATGGATCACTTGAGGTCAGGAGTTTGAGACCAGCCTGGCCAACATGGTGAAACTCCATCTCTACTAAAAATACAAAAATTAGCTGGGTGTGGTGGCGTGCACCTGTAATCCCATCTACTAGGGAGGCTGACGCAGGTAAATCGCTCGAACCCAGGAGGCAGAGGTTGCAGTGAGTCGTGATCAGGCCACTGCACTTCAGCCTGGGTGACAAAGCAAAACTTCACCTCAAAAAAAGAATAAAAAGGAGTGTGGGGTTTGGAGCCTGATCAACTTGGATTCAAATCTTGATTCTTCCATATACTTGTCCTGTTACTTTGGGGAAGTCATTTAGCCTGTCTGAGCTTTACTTTCCTCATTTCTAAAAGGGGAAGAAGAAGAATATTCTAAACCTCATGATGCTTTATTCATTCCGCCGTCACTCATGCATATCCAGTACGCACATCTGCTCCATGCCACTGCCGCAGTTTGCATTCAAGCCTTATCTGATATTCTTCTCTGTCTAAGGTTTGTGCCTCGTTAGGCATAACTTAAATTTTTTTTAAGCCAGAGACATGGCTGTTTGAATTTGTCAGTGTCTTCTCTGCCTATGTAGGGACATTAAGTCATCTTGAAGCTGATTTTTTTTTCTTTCCTGGGAAAAATCTCTGAAAGGAGCCCCCTTAGTAATGGAATAAGGGATACCACGGAGCTCACTCTCCCAGAAGAAAGGAACTAAGGGACCTTTTCTGAGGTTTGATCATGGCTGCACCTCCCAATATTCCAGAATTGGTGACTGGGAGAAAATGTGGCAAAGTAGGGGCCTGTTGGGGAAAAAAAAAAAAAAGCTTCAAGAGCCAAGCTTCTTTGTCACATCTGAGGTTCAGCAATGCAGTCTGAGATGGGCCTGACTCAGGTCTGCTGGAAGCCCCGGGAGAACATACCTTGAGCTGTGCTCAACCTCCAAATCTGGGCTGTGGTTTTGGTCTGGCCCAGAGGTGGCTCTGGCTGGTGGCCCCTCTTCCCAGAGGATGTGCTCTGGGGAAAATGCTGGAGCCAGAGAGTGTAAACCAAGGACATTATCCTCAGGAACTGCTGGCAGCCTGCTGAGCATGCAGATCTGATGCAGCATGCTCCTGATACAGTAGCCATTAGCCAGCCACTTGTGGCTACTTAAGACAAAAATCAAATTAATTAAAATGAAATACACTTGAAATTTGAGTTCTTCAATCCCAACTAGCCATCTTTCAAGGGCTCAACTGCCGCATGTGGTTCGTGGTTACCTTAGATGGTGCAGAATGATGGGACATTTCAATCACTGCAATAAATTCCACTGGACAGCGCTAATCTAGAAAAGAGTTTCTCAACATCGGCACTGCTGACATTTTGGGCCTGATACATTTTTGTTCTGGGAGGCTGTCCCGTGAACGTAGAATGTTAAGCAGCATCTCTGGCCTTTACCCACTAGATGCCAGTAGCACCTCACCCCCAGTTGTGACAACCAAAATATCTCCAGGCATGGCTAAATGTCCTTTGGAGAAGAGGGGAAATTGCCCCCAGTTGAGAACCACTGGGTTAGACCTTATAGACCATCATGAACATTGCTCAGGAGTGGACATAAATGCAACTGGGCTGGGCTAGTTTTCTTCAAGGCCCTGGGATAGTAGCAACAGACTGCACAGTCCAGCCAGCCCTATCAGAATGAGCCAAGCAAGGGTCTAGGGTTCTTAGACACTGGGAAGGATGGAACAGGAGAAGGAGGGTTGGTAAGGAGGCTCTAAGGAGCACTTGGCTCAGACAGGTTACATCTGCATCCCTGCCATGCCTCCTCCAAGGCCTGCCTTCCAGCCTTCTGTTTCCTCCCTCACGATTAGCCCCACACACTGGCTACTAGAGTAATTGCTGTAACAGTAATATCCCCCTGACTGTTATTTCTCTCTTTAAGTATACCCAATGTTTCCCATTGCTCATAAGATAAAATCTAGACCCCCTGGCCTAGCACTCAGGCCCCTCACAGCCCAGTTCCTCTGAACTTTTTCAAGTTCGTCAGCACCTCCCTTTAGTTAGCTGCAGACCACACCGTTCCCTGCCCAAACCACGAGCTTTCATGCTTCTGTGAGTTTGCATGTGCTGTTTCCTATACCTGGAATCCCCTCTCTTCCTGTTCTTCCCATTAAAATCTCATTCATCTTTTCTATTTTAGGGGGGCCTAAGACCACCCACATGCTCACTGGGTCACTAGAAGAAATCATGGGTCTCAGCATAATTGACTTCACGGCTATAGTTTATTGCAGTAAAAGAAAACACAAGATCTATATGGGGAAAAGACATCAGATGGACTGTGGAGAAACCCAACACAGGCTTCCTCTCCCTCCCACGACACACTGAGGAAGGGACATGCAGAGCATGCTCTTTTCTCCAGCAGCAAAAATTGCAGCAACATGTATGTAAAGTTTCAGCCTGGGAAAGCCTGTTTGAGACTCAGAGTTTAGGGTGGGTTTTTTGTTTTGTTTTGTTTTTTTGCAATTGGGAGTTGATCACATAGGTACTCTTTGCCTAGCAACTACCAACATTTCATACTCCCATAAGGAAAATACATAAAACGCATTGTGCAAAGAGTCCAGGCAAAGCAAAGCAACTTTATCAGTTAAAGAATGTTTCAAAAGCCAAGTTCTATGACTCCAGCCAAGGGCCTACCTTGCAAGCAAGCTCTTCTAAAGATAGAAGCTTCAAGCTTGCTGTATTACTGTATTAATTCTTTTCTGCACTTTTCTTTTCCCAAACCGAAGGCTCCTACACTCTTTGTAACACTTTTCTTGCCTCCAAGGTAAAGCTGATTCGTAGCCTCTAGGTCCCGTAGCTTCCCATGACTCCCTGTATTACAAGAGAAACCCTGAGGGCCTTGTAACTGCCTGTGTATTTCCCCGTGCAGACTGTAAGCACCTTGAAGGCAGGGACTGGCATTCTGTGTTGGTGCTCCCAGGGCCACCACCCCAGAGGCAGATCTGGTGGTCCCTCAAACAGGAGAGTCAAAAGTAGCCTGAGCTCCCATCCTCACTCTGCTGCCAACTGAGATCGTATTTCTCCAGGTGGCTCACTGGTGGAGAATACTTGGAATGCAGTACTGAGATCCAAGCCAGGCATTTGGCGAGGCATCTTGAAGTGCCCAGGTGAACCAGGTGAGAGAAAGAGATATCACTGGCTGGCGAATAGTGCTTAGCCTCACCTTAGGAGAAGGACACTAGTAAGATGCCACTGGGAAGAGATGAGGCAGAGGAAGGGCTGCCTCAAAGTTCTGTATTTTTAATTAAAAACAGGAGGCCAAGATGGGCAGATCACAAGATCAGGAGATTGAGACCATCCTGGCCAACATGGTAAAACCCTGTCTCTACTAAAAATATAAACATTAGCCAGGGGTGGTGGTGGGTGCCTGTAATCCCAGCTACTCAGGAGGCTGAGACAGGAGAATCACTGGAACCCAAGAGGCAGAGGTTGACGTGGGCCCAGATTGTGCCACTGCACTCCAGCCGGGGGACAGAATGAGACTCCATCTTAAAAAAAAAAAAGAAAGAAAAAAGAAAAACAGGGTTCATACCCCATCCCCTGGACTTTGGTGTCCAGGTGACCTGCATTGGAATTTCAGCTTCACCATTTCCTGTGATATCTGGCGAGTGTCTTAGCTTCTCTGAGCCTCGGTTGACTCATCTGTAACATGGGAATAATACCTCCTTCATGAGGCTATTGTCAAGGTCACCTGAACCAAGACACATACAGCATTTAGCTTAGCACCTGCCCAGCACCCAGTCAGTGGAGCTGGTTGTGACCACCATCCTAACAGTCACTGAATGATTATTGTTGGAACGTGGGGCTCAATTTGCCCTGCTCCCTTGAGCAATGAGCAGAGGAAAGGCTTCCCGAGTGTCAGGTTCTACCTGGCTGTGCCCATTCTTTGGGCAGCAGTTTCAGCTGCCACAGGAGTGTTTGGCTTGGACCCCAGGGCTCCCTCACATCGCTCAGGCCAGTGTGGTCAGTTGCACTTACCCTGGGAAAACATTTACCATCTCTTGCCAAATAAAAAACACCCCCAGAGACTTGTGCGTAACCATGGCAACTGCTTTCTGAGCAGGATTATTGTTACTTTATCAGAAAGTTCTCCTTTCCTTCAGCTTTTAGATGCTCCAAAGTTCACTGAATTTTTAAGTGTGGTTTTATTATATCTTGGAGCTAAATCTTTTTCCGCTAGAAACTGTTCCCCAATCAGTAATGAAAGCCTCCAAGAAAGAGTCTAGAAATCTCCCCAAAGCAAAGACAAGTTATATTCCCCCAAGTTGCCCACCACCACTGCCTACTTTTGCCCCTAGTGAATATCATCTGGGAAGTCCATGTCTGCTTGCTATGGATGACCAGTTTCGTCTCCTGGGTCTTCTCTAAGCTGCTCCACCCACAGAGCCCAGGGGAAGCAGAAACTGTGGACTCTTCAGAACAGGGACCTGCCAGATTCAACTCTGCAGCTGAGCTTCCTGGGCACCAAGCACAGATAAACGGTGAGTAGTTAGTTCAAGCCCATCCCAGCTTTCCAGACTGAGGGTGAGATTTTTCAACCTCCTTGGGCTCCAGTTTCCTCTTTGTAAAGGGGCTAATGATGTAAGTTAACAGTCTAACACATTGTTATGCATCTAATAAGGGCTCTATAACTGAATAAATGAATGGTTTAACTAATTAATTCCTTGCTGTGCCTCTTGCAAGTTTCAAATGAAGAAATAACAATGGAAGTTCATTATAAGCTGCAAAGTGCTCCTAAGTGCATGTGAGCGTTGTTTAGGGTCGTTGTGGCTAATAATCAGAATGCCACCAGCAGCTGGCCCACCCTGCCAGCAGAAGCGCCTCTTGCTAACCCTGCTCCCGCTGTGCTCAGCGTTTCCGTGTCTGCCTTGATCATCTGCCCTCCTCACAGAGGACAGCCCATGAGCCCAGCCTTGATAGATAACAATCCGCACTCTTCCACCCTGTCTTTCTTCCTGGTGTCCTTCCACCCTCTGGCTTCTCAGGGTTCACACTAAAAGCCACTGCCTACAGGGAAGGGTGAAGGAGAGAACATAAATGGCAAAGCCAAGATCTGGGAATGGTGGGGATATGGTTTGGATATTTGTCCCCTGTAAATCTCATGCTGAAATGTGATCCCCAGTGTTGGAGCGGGGGCCTTACGGGAGCCATTTGGGTTATGGGGGCAGACCCCTCATGAACGGCTTGGTGCCCTTCCCATGCTAATCACTTATCGAGAGACCTGATGGTTAAAAAGAGTCTGGGAGGCCGGGTGCAGTGGCTCACGCCTGTAATCCCAGCACTTTGGGAGGTCAAGGCAGGTGGATCACCAGAGGCCGGGAGTTCAAGACCAGCCTGGCCAACGTGGTGAAACCCCATCTCTACTAAAAATACAAAAATTAGCTGGGCATGGTGGCAGGCACCTGTAATCCTGATTACTTGGAAGGCTGAGGCAGGAGAGTTGCTTGAACCTGGGAGGTGGAGGTTGCAGTGAGCTGAGATTGTGCCATTGCACTCCAGCCTAGGCGACAGAGCGAGACTCCATCTCAAAAGAAGAAAAAAGTCTGCTACCTCTCCACCCCCTCTCTTGCTCCTTCCCTGGCCATGGGACACACCTCCTCCGCTCCACCTTCCATGACGATCTTAAGCTTCCTGAGGCCTCACCAGAAGCAGATATCAGCACTATGCCTCTTGCTCAGTCTATAGAACGATGAGCCAAAAATAAGCCTTTTTTTCTTTCTTTCTATTTTTTTTTTTTTTTTTTTTTGCAAATTGCCCAGCCTTAGGTATTCCTTTACAGCAATGCAAAATGAACAGGTGGTTTATCTGACCTCATCTTGTTTTTGTCCAGGGAGAAATAAAACTCTGGGGGTTTCTCCAGGAATTAACCTGTCCCCAGAAAAAAATGGCCATGCCAGCCCTTCACCCCTTGAGTTTTAGAGCCTGCACAGAGGACATTCTTTTCCCAACTGCTTTAAGGTGAACGAGTCCTTGGATAGTAGAGGAGAGGAACAAGGTGTCCGAGCCCAGACAGGAGGCTCCAGCCTGTTCCCGACACAGAAGCCTGTAGCAGCGCCATGGGGGAGCTGCCACACGCAGCTCGACAGGCTGCTCACAGCGGGGCCAGACGGTGCTGGACGGTTTCCAGCAAACACAGAGACAGAGGCATTCGACCTGGAGGTGGTGTCAAGGGGACAGCGTGTGTTGCTGCGCTCCAAGGAGCTACTCAGAGGGTTAACCCTTCTTGGAAAAGGAAGGAGCCAGCTCTTGCCCTTACACCAGTGTCTCTCCCACTTGCTCCACTAAGACAATCGCCATTTTACAGCTAGGGAAATTGAGGCTCGGAGTAGTTGAGCAAATTGCTTAAGGGCCACGGCTAATAACTGGCCTGATGACTGCTGGAATGCCACCCCAGGGATGCTGTGGTCCCACCTCTGGCTCTCTCCTGCTCCAGGAAGCGCCTGCCAAGGTGGGAGCCCAGCCTTAGAAGAGCCTTGGAGGAAGGGCTAATGAGGTGAAGGTCGGAGCACACTGGGAAACAGGAAGGTGCTGAAGGGGTGTGGGGAAGGCACACTGTCCAGTCAGAAAACAGCCTGAACCAGAAAGCTGGGGGCCACCCCCTTGGAAAAGGTGCCTTCTCTTTACTGACTTAACAAGGATAAGTTATTTATACACACACCACCGATGCCCAGGCTGGGCCTGAAGTCAGCATCCAATGAACCCTGGCTTCATCCATGAATGACACTATCTTGGGAAGCGCACCGGCTAGAACAGCTCCAGTGAGGTCGCCTTTTACCCTATTATCCTGCTGGTGTTAGTGTCTAAAATTAGCTAGTCGATACTGTAAATACTGCTGAAAGGTCAGGCCTCCTGGAGCCTGCAGTGGGGGAAGTCTCAGCACTCAGTGACTTTGACCAAGTGAGAAAACACAGCTGTTTAAAATTTCAAAGCTGGCTCAGAAAGAGCTCAAGGCTGGGTTGTCTAAAATTTCTCCCTTCCTCGACCACCTATGACCAGTGTCACCAAGTCCTGCTTATTCAACCCCAAGAACAGCCCTTACGTCATCTGCCCGCCCCTATCTCAGCCCTGGCCACACCATTTTCACCTGGACAATTGCTCAGCTTCCCTCCTCACTGGCCTGCCTGGCCCTCCATCCAACCCTCCAAAATGGCCCCTCACAAATCTTCACAAAGAACACTTATTATTGGCTGGGTGCGGTGGCTCACACCGGTAATCCCAGCACTTTGGGAGGCTGAGATAGGCAGATCACTTGAGGTCAGGAGTTCGAGACCAGTCTGGCCAACCTGATGAAACCCATCTCTACTAAAAATAAAAAAATCAGCCTAGTGTGTTGGTGGGCACCTGTAATCCCAGCTACTCAGGAGGTTGAGGCATGAGAATTGCTTGAACCAGGGAGGTGGAGGTTGCGGTGGGCCGAGATCCTACCACTGCACTCCAGCCTGGGTAATAAAGCAAGACTCAGTCTCAAAAAAAAAAACACACATTATTATTTTTATTATTAAGTTATGTGAGCATTTAATGAGGGATTAATACATGCCAAGCCCAGCACCAAGCACTTCATACACTTCTCAAAATAATCCTAGGACAAAGCTACTATTATCATCCATGCTATCATCTGAATGTGTCCCCCAAAATCTATGTGTTGGAAACTTAATCCCCAGTGCAATGGTGTTAGGAGGTGGAGTGTTTGGGGAGGTGTTTAGTTCATGAGGGCTCCACCCTCATGAATGGATTAATGCTGCTATAAAAAGGGCCTGCAGGAGTGAGCTCATTCCCTCCTGCTCCTCCACCTTCCACCATGTGAGGGCGCAGTTAGAAGGCCCACATCAGACGCTAAGGCCTTGATCTTGGACTTCTCAGCCCCCACAACTGTGGGAGAATATATTAATATTTCTGTTCTTCATAACTTACCCAGTCTCAAGTATTTCTGTTATGGCAGCACAAAATAGACTAAGACATTCTACAGCTAGTGAAACTGAGGCTCGGAGTAGTTGACCAAATTGCTTAAGGACCATGGCTTATTAATAAGTAGCAGACCTGGGGTTCCAACACAGCTCTGTTTGCATCTGTGGTCCTTATTCTTAACCTCCACACCCTACGGAACAGCCCTAATGCCAGATGTAAATTAGGCACGGCTCCCTCAAAGAGCTCAGTGTCTCAAGAGACAAATAGGTCCAGAGAGAACTTATAAAGCAATGAGACAGAGGCTGTTCAAAAGGAATAAGGGGCTGCCAGAGATGATACATTTACCTGGCTGGGGTAGCCAGAGGGGGACCTGCCACCTCACTGAGGGCTTTGCTGGAGGAGGCATGAGATAGAAGGACATTTTGTGCAAAGGGAACAGCATATTGGGGGTTTTGGTAAACAGGGTAAAACTGAGAGATATGACCTGGTAGCAGAAGAAGTAACAGCAATGAAGTAGGGACAAGCGGTATGACTAACAAGCATCTTACACATCATCTGTCCCCATTACACTTTGCCTCCAAGCCAGCTCCTTGCCGCAGATATTCTTATCTCCCTGCATGGCCGTTCCATTTTCCAGATGCTCAGACCAAACAGCTTGGTGTCATCCTTCACTCCTCTTTGTCTTTCATCTCATATCTGGGCCATCAGCAAATTTATTCACCTCTACTTTCAAACTCTATCCAGGATCTGATCACTTCTCACCACCCCCTCTGCCCCCACACCTGGTCCAAGCAGATCCACCATGACTTTGTCCCTGGATAATTGCAATCACTTCTGAACTTGTTTTTAACTCTGCAAGTCTATTTTTCATAGTGACCAGAGTGACTCTCTTTTTTTTGAGACGGGGTCTTGCTCTGTTGCCCAGGCTGGAGTGCAGTGGTATGACCTCGGCTCACTGGAACCTCTGCCTCCCGGGTTCAATTCTGCCTCAGCCTCCTGAGTAGCTAAGATTATAGGCACCCACCACCATGCCCGGCTAATTTTTGTATTTTTAGTAGACATGGAGTTTCACCATGTTGGCCAGGCTGGTCTCGAACTCCTGACCTCAAGTGATCCACCCGCCTCAGCCTCCCAGAGTGCTGGGATTACAGGCATGAGCCACCACGCCCGGCCCAGAGTGACTCTTTTTAAAAGTAAGTCAGATCGTGTCACTCTTCTGCAGAAAACCCTCCCATCGGAGTAAGTCAGAGCAAAAGGCAGATCCTGACAGTGATCTGTGGTGGCTGGTGGAATCTGCCCCACCTTGAGCCCCTGAGCTGTCTTTCTTGTCCATTTGCCCTCCCCACTCTGGACACACTGGCCCGCCAGCTGTTCCTGGACATTCTGGCATGTGCCCTCTTAAGTCCCTGCATCTATTGTTTCCCTTGCCTGGTACCCACACAACTCACCTTCTCACTTCCTTCAGGTAGGTGTGCACTTGGTCACTTTCTCACCAAGGCCTTCTCTAGCCATGCTCTTTAAAATCTGAACCTTCGGGCCAGGTGCAGTGGCTCCTGCTTGTAATCTCAGCACTCTGGGAGGCCAAGGCAGATGGATCACCAGAGGTCAGGAGTTCGAGACCAGCCTGGCCAACATGGCGAAACCCCGTCTCTATGAAAAAAAAATGCAAAAATTAGCCAGGCATGGTGGCGTGTGCCTGTAATCCCAGCTACTTGGGAGGCTGAGGCTGAAGAATCGCTTGAACTCGGGAGGCGGAGGTTGCAGTGAGCTGAGATCGTGCCACTGCACTCCAGCCTGGGGGATAGAGTGAGACTCTGCCTCCAAAACAACAAAAGCAAACAAACAAACAAACAAAAAAGACAGAAGAAGCTTTGCTCACTCACCCACCACTCACCTCCAGTGGTGCAGCCTGATTCCTAATAGGCCACAGACCACTACCAGTCTGTGGCCTTGGGGTTGGGGAACCCTGAGTTACACCATGCAACACCCATCTACCCATGTTTCCTGAAAAGAGTCCCTCCTTTCACAACCCTGAACCTTGATCAGGCCCTCCCTTTCCCCAGTCACTCTGCGTGGGCCTGGCCCGTCCCAAGGCCCAGCCCTATCTACTCTTACCTTCCCCAGGAAGCCATCCTTCAAAGTTCTCCCTCAAATTCCCTGGGTCTCTGCTCAATCGGCTTCGTACCAGAACTCATTATTGGTTTATTCGCTTATTTCTGTTTCCCAGTTAGGTTGTGAGCTCGTATAGGGCCCAGAGGGGTCCTCACTGGGGGTGGGGCTCTGCAGCCACCTGCTCGAAGCATGGCAGCACCTGATCAATGTTGGAGTAACTGGATTACAGTAGAGGAACTGAGGAGAGCAGCCATCTTGCCCTTAACTCCTCTTCCTATCAGATATCTAACTGCTCCTCTAGGATAGGAATTAATTGAATCAAGGGAGATTTTCCTAGCCAAAAAAAAAAAAAAAAAAAAAAAAAAGTCAATTTAGGGTTTTCAAAATAATTGCAGTTCTGTGTTATATCCCATTTGGGGGAGGTGACAGGATGCAGATAAACAAATTCAAAGCAAGCAGCAGAGGTGTCACTGTTTCTCTTAATAAAGGATGCACTTTGTTGCTTAAGATCACTTACAAAGTGCCCTCCCACCAGCCGAGATTCCTTCAAATGCCTAGACACCCCCACCCACCACAGTGGGGCTCAGAGCAGGAGTCCCAGGCCTCCTGGCTCTGCGTCGAGTCCTGGCCGCCTGCAGGATCTCCAGGTCGGCGTTTGCCCAGGAGCTACCAGCCACCCAGCCAGTGTCTGCTGCCTCCCTCACCTTCAAAGCTCATCCTCTGCTGGCTTCAGAGTATCTCCAGCTGGAGGGTCATATCAGCCACCCTGCTGGTTTCCCTGCTTCCCCAGAACCCTCGTCCAGTCCCTCCTTCGAGCTAAGTGGCATGGGGGAATCTTTCTGGAATAAACACCTGAACATGCCCTTCTCTCCTTTGTCACTTGTAAAATTCTTTCTCTTCCTTCAAAACCCAGCTTGAATGTTACCCCATCTGTAAGAACTTTCTTTGCCTTTCCAAAGTTAAAGCTACTCCTTTGACACTTGTGTTTCTCTTTGTAATGCTTGTTACTTTGTGCAGGCTTGTTTTGACATGTCTAGCCTCCCTGCCATGAGCCCTTAAACAACTGGGCAGAGATGTTGGAGGAATTCTCTGTGTTCCTGGAGCAACAAAGATGGGAGGATGGAGGGGAGCCTGTCTCTTCTGCCTCTTGATTGTGACCATAGTTCCCCATGAAGGCTTGTCTGTCACTCACAGAGTCTGCTGCAACTCTCTGGCTTGGAGGTACCACTACTGCTAAGAAGGGTTGGCAGTGCCAGCCAAGCAAACCGAGTTCAGAGCAAGACGCTGTCCCAGTGAGGGGCCTGGAGAACAAATTGGGAAAGTGGAAGCACCTGGCGAGAGCCAGGAGGAGGCAGAGGCTGCTTGAAAATGCAGCGGCCCAGAGCTTACCCTCAGAGCTTACAGAAGCTCCTGGTGGAGGATCAGAGCCCGGGGAGACAGCTGCTCCTCACCCACTAGGCTGTGAGCTCCTCCAGGGCAGGGATAATCGGCTTGCTCTGTGTCCCCAGTGTCTCCTAACATAGAGCTGAGCATGAAGACTGTTTGTTGGACAGAACTAAAGGCATGCTGCCTGGCTTGCTGCTAGAGTTGGGGCAGAGAGAAGAGAACCTACAGAGTGGAGATAGCGAGGCCTGGAGCCGCAGGGCAGGAGAAGTCAGGGGCTGACACACACACCACAAGCCCCCTGAGCCCAGCCTTCTGCACCACTCGCCACCTCTCCAGCCATTAACGATCTCAGCACTGCTCTACTGAGATGGAGCTGCCTTTGCCAGAGCCCTGAGGTCCATACACCTCCTTACAGTGTGTTAGACACCCTTTGTGAGCAGGTAATGTGGTGCTCCGTACATCTATAGGAGGCACAAAACAGTGACCCTGGTGTCCTGCCTGGGGCCTGATTTTTCCCAGCTCTAGCTGGAGACTGCCAGCCTGCTCTGCAGGCTCTCAGCAGTGGATTTTCAGAGCATGTGGCTGAGAAATAGCCACAGCAAATTCTGCACAGGGACTGTCTGGATGATGGGCTTTCAGCAGAGCTTCACTGTCTTTCTATACTTTTCAATGTCTTCCTAACAGTGGCAATATGCTCACAATATTTTAGTAACCAGAAAATGCAATAACAAATGTCATCTTTTCATGTAAAGAGATTGAGAGTACGGCCGAGGTGGCACAGGGGCATTCCAGAAGGCTCACATGAGGTAGGAGTGGGGAAAGCACCCATATTCCTGGAGTAGAGGATGGTTACATTAACTTGAGGGCCAGGATCCACTCAGGTGCAGCGGGAGATGCAGATGTAACCGAAGGGTGGCCCCACCTGTGAAAGGCCCTGAAGGCCAGGTGAGAGGCATTGATTTGATCTTAAAGGAGAGGTAGGAGCCACCAGGGGCCATGAGCTGGGGAGCTCCTGAGTCAATGCTGTGCTTCGACGGACCACTCTGGCTGCAGTGGCCAATTGGAAGATGGCTGTCACAGCCTGGGGGAGATTGGAGAGGGACTCTGAGCCACAGTGGCAGGGGTCTGGAGAAGGAGATAGCAATGAGAGGCAGTGCAGAACTCTGCCAGGCAAATGTTACATTTGGAATGAGCATTCCATTTGAAGAAATGGGATGTTTGAGAGGCAGAAGTGGAGGGATATGAGCAGGGGTGTGATGTGTTCTGATCTGCTCTAGGGGGACATCATCCCTCCTGCCACAGGCTTGGTATAAGTCTCCATATTTCTCTCCCGAATCATGAGAGCAGCTTCCTGACTACACCACCATGCTCACCTGTGGCTCCCTCCCATCCAACCTCTAAGAACAACTGATGCGAACTTGGGAAAGCAGGGCTCTTCAAACTTGGAGGTGCATCCGAGTCATGCAGATCCTCTTAAAATGTAGGTCCAGGGTGAGGATGTGAAATGGTTTAGCTGTGGCCTCATCCAGCTTGAATTCTATCTCCCAGAATTCCCCCGTGTTGTGGGAGGGACCAAGGGGGAGGTCATTGAATCATGGAGACTGGTCTTTCCCATGCTATTCTCGTGATAATTAATAAGTCTCATGAGATCTGATGGGTTTATCAGGGTTTCTGCTTTTGCTTCTTCCTCATTTTTTCTCTTGCCACTGCCATGTAAGAGATGCCTTTCACCTCCTGCCGTGATACTGAGGCCTCCCCAGCCATGTGGAACTGTAGGTCCAATTAAACCTCTTTTTCTTCCCAGTCTCGGGTGTGTCTTTATAAGCAGTGTGAAAACAGACTAATACAGGATGGAAAGTCAGCATTTCCAACAAGCTCGCAGGTGATGGCCACACTGCTAGTCCACACTTTGCATAGCAAGATTCTAAAACGCAGGTCTGATCATGAGACTGTCCTGCACACAACACTTTAGTGGTACTCCACGGCCCAATCCATCAGGACCAAAATTCTTCACAAGGCTTCTGAGGCCTGCAGGGATCCTACTCTTTCCCACCTCTCTGGCCTCTTCCTAGACCACTCACGTCCCAGTCTCTCTTCTCTCCAAATGTACAGGACCATTTTCTTCACTTGTGAGCTGCTGTCTGGCCTTCAGAACCTCCTTCATGTTGTACTTGCTGCCTGGGATATCCCAATTCCCTCCACTACCACCACCACCACCACCACCACCATCACCATACACACACACACACACACACACACACACACACGCCATCATCTCTTTGCTTGTGGGAGCCTTTCTTCACCCCCCTACTCCCCAACATGCTCCCACTTTGTAACATTTGCCTCTTTTGTAATTACATATTCTATGTCTTTCCTTGCCACTGGTTCATGTAGGTATTCAGAACATTTTTTTTGAATAGTCCTGAACTCAATAATCAAAGCTAGTCTGTATGACTCCAACCAGTATGGTTTCATTAAACCACATCTCCCTGCTTTATAAGTGGAACTCAAGAAGGCCACCTGAGCAAGGGCTGCCTTCACACGAGTATCTGAACATCTCAATAGCCTCTGGAATCTGATTTCCGGACCCCCATCAAGGTTGGCAGCCCCACCCAGGAGCCACCTGGCTCTTCCTCTCCACTTAGGCCACCCCCATCCCATCCCCCACCTGCAGGTTCGGTTCTGCCCTGGCCCTTGTATGAGTCCTGAGGCAGGAGGTCAAAAGAGGCTCATCTTGCTCTGACTTAGATTTCCAGAGCTGATACCTCCTGGGTCCGGGTGTCTCCCGAGAGTCAATACCATCTTGCCCCCCAGCCCAGTGACTGCCTGGTCCCCAGTGCCTGCATGCAGCTTGAAGAGTCCACCCTGGGCTTCAGGTCTGTTCTCTGTCATCTGTTTCCCCTGGGGCTGGAGTCTACAACTGGAGTCCTGTTTCCATCACCCACCCAATCTCCTAGATGGCTATTATCCAAGCTCTATCAAAACACCCTGTCACGCCCAGCTGGACTAACTTGACACCTTTTGGCAGCCAGAGAGACCACCATCTTCTTCAGAGTCAATATCAAGCTGGCCAGGCTTGAAATTCCCGCTTCACTGACAGGCATTTCCTCAGCTCTTAACCCTGTCGCAAAAACGATGCCTAACCTAGGATGAGATCCCAGCGCTTTTTCCTGTGCTCTCAGGAATTTTATTTTTTAATTTTTATTTATTTATTTTTAATTAATTTTTTTTTGAGATGGAGTCTCCATCTGTTGCCCAGGCTGGAGTGCAGTGGCGCTATCTCAGCTCACTGCAACCTCCACCTCCCGGGTTCAATCAATTCTCCTGCCTCAGCCTCCTGAGTAGCTGGGATTACAGGCATGCGCCACCACACCTGGCTAATTTTTTTTATATCTTTAGTAGAGACAGGGTTTCAGCATATTGGCTAGGCTGGTCTCGAACTCCTGACATTGTGATTAGCCCACCTCAACCTCCCAAAGTGCTCGGATTACAGGCGTGAGCCACCGTGCCCAGCCTCGGGGATTCTAATGAAAGGTCATTAGGATAAATTATTACCTAAGTCTCCCTTTGGCCTTAACAGGCAAATCACTGAGAGTTTCAGATTTCCATCATTTACTGAGTCCAAACATAGATGACCTCTCTTGAATCTGGGAAGGGCACGAGAAGGGAGGACCCATGATTAGGAACGCTGATGAGGAGCTGATTACTTCTCGCCGTGCTGGATTTTCCTTTTAAATTATTCATAAACACAAGTTTAAATGTGTGTGTCCAAGCAGCCATCTAAACACTAAATAAGCTGATGCAGTTAGAAAAAAATTGCCCTGTTGGAAACAGCAAAACTGAACTTGACAACGGATTGTTTTGTGAATGAATTTATTCTGTTTTCAGTATTTCAGCTAGAATTTCATGAGCCGGTCACGGAAGGAAGAAGGGGACAGTCTGTATTCTGTTGCTATATAACCTTGTACTAGCCTGACCCTTGCTGCAGCTTGCTCATCCTGTGTCTCTGCGCCTAGTCCCTTAGTATTTCCCTAAAGCCGAAAACCTTGCCCTTTAGCCATGGCTGCCGGGTTCTCTGGAGTCCTTGTGGTGAAATGTGCAGGAATCTCGCATGTGTCTCATCAGAGAGGGCTCTCCTAAAGGGTAGGTGAGAGAAATGTAAACTTTCCCAAGTCATACGTGGAGTCAGCAAATCTCACATCTGGGAGTTTATCCTAAGGAGGTAAATTACAGGTACAAAAACATAAAGGCAAATGCATTTTCTAAAATAGTGAATGGTCTCATACACTTGGAGGGACAAAATTTGGAATTCAGTTTCCACTAAAGAGGAGGAGGCGTCATCACATCCCAGGCTTTTGGTCAGGACGCCTGAAGGTCCACCTTGAAAGAATAATGGCTAGCCAGAAATGAACAAGCTTTAAACAATTAAAGCCTGGATTCAAAATGCCATGTTAATGAAAAACAGGAGAAAAGCTATGTAATCGTCTCAATAAATGCAAAAATGCATGTATAAATTTATTTTATTTATTTATTTATTGATTTTGAGACAGAGTCTCGCTCTGTCCCCCCAGGCTGGAGTGCAGTGGCGCAATCTCGGCTCACTGCAACCTCTGCCTCCTGTTCAAGTGATTCTCGTGCCTTAGCGTCTGGAGTAGCGGCGATTACAGGTGTGCGCCACCACACCTGACTAATTTTTGTATTTTTAGTAGAGACGAGGTTTCACCACGTTGGCCAGGCTGGTCTCAAACTAGCCTCAAGTGAACCACCTGCTTCGGCCTCCCAAAGTGCTGGAATTACAGGTGTGAGTCCCACACCCAGCCCTAAAAATTTAATATTCATTTATAATGAAAAACTTATAGAAAATTAAGAATATTCAGGAATTTCGTTAGTTTAATAAACCTACAGGAATATTATTATACTTAATAGCAAAATATTAAGTGTCCCCTAGAGTTTGGAGATACTTTGCTATCACAAATTCTATCCAGCATTATATTAGAGAGATCCTGGTTAGTGCAATAAGAAAATACATTTTTTTAATGTATAGGATTAGAGAGAAAAATACTGAACTGTCATTTTTCACCAATGACATGATTTTTCATTTTTCACCAGTGACGTGACTGCATATATAGAAAATTTAAAAGAGTCTACAGATAAACTATTAGAGTAAATTGAGAATTTAGTCAGGTCACAATATAAGATCAATATATACAAATAAATTATGTTTCTACATAGTAGCAACAAACAGAAAAAATTTTTTTGAAGTATAACACTTATAATAGCATAAAAATCAAATACTTAGAAATAAACCTAATAGAATATTTGTGAGACCTCTACCTAGAAAACTGTAAGACATGGAGTTAAATTAAAGAATCCCTAAATAAATGAGCTGTGTTTATGGACTAGAAGACTCCATATTACAAAAACATCAATTCTCCCCAAATTAATCTATAGATTTGATGTAATATTAATTAAAATTCCAGAAGGTGCTGTATGTAGAAATTAATCATTCTAAAATTTATATAAAATGAAAATGGCTGAAAACATCCAAGACAATCACTATCTGATGTCAAATTAATTAATTAATTAATTTTTTTAGAAAGCTACAGCAATTAAGATAGTATTGTATTTACACAAGGCACAAATAAAGAACTCACAAAATGTCTCATATATATGTGTGTATGTGTGTACACACATGATTGATTAATGGCAAAGATGGCACTGCCCAACAGTGGGAAAAGGACAGTCTTCTCATTAACTAGTGATAGAGCAATGACTGAATATCCATATGGTAAAAATGAATGTTGATCTGTACCTTACCTCACACCATGCACAAAATTAATTCAAGCTGGATTATAGATTTAAATATGAAAGGTAAACAGTAAAGCTTCTAGGGAACAATAAAGGAAGCTGTCTTTATAACCTTGGGGTAAACAAAGGGTTCTCAACCAGGACACAAAGACACTTAACTTAAAAGAAATGATTGATAAATTGGACTACATTAACATTAAGAACATTATTTGTCAAATGACGTCATTAAGAGGGTAAAAAGGCAAACCAATGTGCAAGAAGATATTGTCCACACATACAACTGACAAATGACTAATATAAAATGTGCTTAGAACAGTTACAGATACATAAGAGAAAAATAATAGAAAACTGGGCAAAATATTTGAACAGCCCTTTATGTAAGAGCATATTTACACGGCCAATAAACTATGAAAATATGTTCAAAAGTATTGCTAATCAGGGAAATGCACATTAAAACCACAATGAGAGCCACTAGACTGTCTAAAATAAAAGACTTTAAATGCTGACAAAGATGTGAAAACTGCAGCTCTCTTGAACCACTTGAGGGAATGTAAGTTTGAACAATCACTTTGGAAAAGAGTTTCTCCCCCAGATTGAGAAGATACGTACCCTATAACCAGCAATTCTAGTCCTGGGCACATGACTGATAGAAACATCCAGCTACATCTGTAGCATACACTATGAGAACGTTCACAGTAATATGACGAGTGATGCGCAAAAAACTGGAAACAACTCAAATTTCCATTAGAAAGAATGGTTAATCAATTTCAGTCTATTTGTACAGTGAAACATTAAAAAACAATGAAAATAAGCAACTGACATTTACAATAACATGGATGAGTCTCACAAATAATGTTGAACCAAAAGCCAGACACGGCATAGCATATACTCGTTGGTTCCATATAAAACCAACAAAAATTGCCTGACTCTCTTTATTGCTATAGTTGCTTAATTGCAGTGGTCTAGAACCGAACCTGCAGTATCTCCAAGGTATGCTGCTTGTACCTCTGGGTAGGCTGGAAAAGGAAAGATGGGAGAGAAAAGGTTTTAGTTTCTCCAACCTTTTCCACTAAATTCTAGGAGATGAAATTTTCAGCCAGGCTCTTACCCAACTGATACTTGCAGCGGATCCTTAATAACTTGTTCTTTGGCGAGAATAAACTTATTCGTCCCAGTGAATTGATGATGATTTTATTGCCTCGGGAGTGGAGGGGGTTGTTCCTTGTTCTTCTGTTTCCTTAGCTAAACGTTTCACCACACTGTAGTCAAAATACAGCAACTGCTGAAGAGGAGGAAAAATCAATAGAGGACTTGAGTTTATTGGGTTTATCTTCTGGCTTTCTCTGATGAAATAATTTCTAAAATTGGAATCCAGAAAATGAAGCAAATTGCAGAGAGCAGGGAGATTTTGTAATATCTTTGCTTCGCTACCCTCCTTTGACCCACGCTGACTGTGATTTGAAATGCTGGATCTTTCTCAACAGAACGCCAAAACATACATGCGCGTGCACACTCAGGCACGCACATTTCCTGACTCTCAGCCCTGACTCTTTCTATTACTTCCTGCTTCCTCTTTGGACATTCCTTGGCTGGGTGAAAAATCCCTGCCATGTTCTTGGCTTTGGTTCCCCACTTGAACTGTGAAGGGGCTAGATAAATGACTTCTCTGATCTCATCTTACTCGGCCCCCAGACTTTGGTTCTCTGGCTCTCCCTGCCTCTTTTGGAAGCAATAGGTAGGCACAGGACGAACACAGGCAATGCTGAAAGACCTTTGATCCTGCAAAGAATTCAGCAGGATCTAAAAGAATCATCTTATGCCTTGATATGGCTGTGGCCCCATGGTTTCAGCTTAATCCTATACGCAAAGCCAGCAGACAGAAGGGGCTGTGGAATGGGCCAGTCATCTCCATCACACTGCCTGGGCAGCCCCCAGGATAGCCTTCCCGCCCCTAGAATGCCTACTCCATTCACATAGCCACTCGCTCACTCATCATTTAATAACTCATATATTCCACAGTACACTGACAAGTCCTGGATCTTGAAAAGACCTCCCCGCCACAAAGTCATCAGATACAAGTCCCTGCCTTAGCACATTAATGCCTCACCATGGACCGCTGAAATTTGCACTTTCTTTGCCAATGTCCTTAGCCAGGGACTGCATGGCTCTCCTGAGACGCAGCCTCAAATGTTAGTGCCCTGTGGGTCAGGAAGGGCTTGCCTGGCTGCTGCAGTCACTGACGCGTCCAGCACCCATGATGGTGCAGCTTAAGGAGCCACCTTTGCTGGCTTCTATGTCTCCCCTCCAAGGAACCTAAGAAACCGGCGTGAGAGGAGCGTACCCTCTCTGGACCAGCTCTCTGACTGATGTAGAGCCCCCTTAAGGCCCAGGGTACCTGTGGCACCCCCAGGGATTGGTCTGGGTGGCAGCTGCCAGCGTTCCTGTGACTTTCATGAGCAGCTGCATTAATGCCACTCTTGGCCTCACTTCATCACATTACTTGGCTTCCTTTCAGCCAGAGGCTGCTCAGCGAAGGGCGTAATTTCCTGGCTCTAATGCATGACAAGGTTTCACTTAAAGGATAAAATAAAATCACCTTGGGAGGCAGACACTAGGAAGTCATAGATATGACTTGGTCCGCAGGGATATTCAAGGCCAGGCAGATTGGAGAGAGCACAGGTGAGTCCCTGGTGTTCCTGATAACACAGCCACCCTGTGACTCCCAGTTCCTAGTCCCATGGCCAGTGTTGGGATGCAGTGGGGCCAGGGTTGGAGCTCTGCGCAGAATAACCTATTACTTCATGTCTCCCCACTGCTAATCCCCTTTCCCCACACTTTAGACCACTCCGCTTCTCTAGCCCAAAAATATCCCCAAGCCTTACCTGTGGGGAGACAGATGTGAGAGGTGTCCTTCTGCTGGAGTCAGGACTCTCTGTGTGGCCACAGAGCTGTCCTAAATCTAATGGGCTTTTTTAAATGACTGGAATCTATGACCTCAGATACATCCACTCTGGGCTCCAACCCATGGACCTTCAGGCCACCTGTTCCTCCAACAAGGGTCCTCACAGAGGCAGAAGCTTCTCCAGTCATGCATGTGTCCTTATGGAAGCCTTGGCACCACCCCTGGAGTAACACAGAACAATGTGGAGCCAGGAACAAGGAGGAGGCTGGGACTGACCCAAGGTTATCAGGTAAGTCACTGACCTGGAGAAGGTCCTGTCAGTCAGGAGTCAAGGGCATAATGCCCATCGTGAAGAAGGGATTCCCCTTTCCACCCCGACCACCACTGACACCATCCTGGTGGGTAAAGGAAGGAAAGGGGACAAGGGTGCGAGGAGTGGTGAGACCCATAAGGGCAGCTCCTGCCTGGAAGCGTCCCCACATAGACACCGGCCCTCCTAGAGGCACAGCTCAGGGCAGAGTCTTATTTGGCTGGACCTGCAGAACTTTGATAAAAACCTCCTTCCAGGAAGGTGGGGAGCAGCTCGGCCACCTCCCCTACCCTCTTTCTTGACAGGGTGCTTAAAGTGGAGCTCATGCCCAGAGAAGTCCAAGAAGATGCTGGGAAGAATTGGATATTCTCTGGCTCTGTCCTCAGGAGGAGCTCAGCAGAGCCTGCCCCAGCCACACATGCACAGACACGCTGCATCAGGGGATGAGGGAGCTCGGACTCTCCCTCCCTCAGCCTGAGCCAGGCACTGCATATGCCTTAGAGATGGCCCTTCAAGAACCCACTGTGCTCCACGCCACAGGCAGAAGGCTTTTTTTATTCCCAGAATAATGCAAAAGGGCTGGGTTCCAGGCACCAGAACTCGCCTCCATTTCTGGCTCTGGGAGGAGCTCAGACTTCTGGAATCTCCTCTAGGCTGGGAGTAAAAGATTCTCAGTGTCTCGAGAGTTGGCTCTCACTGAAGGACTGAACCTGAGGGAGTCGGTGGTCAACAGAGGTGCATTTAGCACCTTCACCCATAGGCGCTCCCTGAAGGGCTCTCTTGCCATGCTGCCATTGAAACTGAGGGGCTAATTTCACCAGGTCTGCCTGCCTGCTTGCTTTTGGTTGCTTGTTTCTTATTATTTTTTCCTCTTTTTCCATAAAGCTTAAGGTAGCTGAAGGCCTTGTGGCTGAATGCTGCAACTTAACCTTCACTGGCTACTTTATAGCTAACATTCTCAGGTCACATGGTAATGATCGCTTCAGTTGTTTTTCCACTGGGGCCAGCTCCTGAACCAGTGGAGATCACCAACCATTCAACTGGGCCTGCACAAGTGACCAAGAGGTGATCTTTTTGTATTGGAGAGCCAAAAACTCCACCCTCCACCCTCAGATCATGCTAACACCATCATTTTCTGTACCTATGTCCCATGAAATGCCATGAACCCTGACTACGCTCGCACAGAATGAACTTATTACTTCATTTTTCTCCACTGCTAATCACCATTCCCCACACCTTAGACCACCCCACTTCTCTAGCCCATAAAAATCCACAAACCTTACCTGTGAGGAGACGGATGTGAGAGGTGTTCTCCTGCATCCTCACTTGGTGCCCTTGCAAATAAATCCTTTCTCTTTTGCAAAACTCATGCCACAGTGATTGATTCTGTGTGCCTGGGCAGAACAGACCTGGACCGGGAATGTGACCTCCTTCAATCTCCTGACCTTGCTTTTAGGTAAGGACAGAAGCACTAATATGCATGGATGAGCTTTAATAAGGGGAAGAGGAACAATGAATATCCACTAAAATTGGGAGGAGTTGAGGTCTACAGCAGAGAAAGAACTGAAGAGAGACAGCTTCAGCTTGGCCACGCACTCCCTGGGCAACCGCAGACAGTGGCATTTTTCTCTCCAAACTCTCACCTGTAAAATACAGATGGCCTCTAAGGGATTTCTTCCTATGAGATGGCTGGGTAAGAATCCAATAAACATAAGGTATAAAAACAAGTCTGTAGAAAATGCAGACTGGCAGAAGAGGCTTTCTCCACTCCCTGGCCAATTCGCCAGAGCTTCAGAGTCTTCAGGCTTTAATGGAAAGTGTCTGCTCAGAGCAGATTGGCTGTACTTGAACTACCCCGTCTCTCACCCACACAGATGACAGGTCTTTTTGGAGGGACTGAAGCTGGGACTGAGGCAGTCTTCAAAGATGCAACCCCAATTATTTTGAATATTCATGGAATGAGTTTCATTCGGGGAGGGGAGGTAGGGTGCTAAGCATAACAGCTGGACGTGCAGGTTGCAAAGAGACCTAATTTTAGAATTGTTTTGATATTTTTCCAGGGCTTAGTCACTGGTGTCTGGGACAAGAGAAGCCCAGAAGCAGAGAATGCTGCTTTTAAAAATGTGCGTCTGTCCTGTTATTTCTGAAGCAAAGAGAAATTCCTAGCTTTATTTCTGAAGTAAAGAGAAATTCCTAGCTAGAAAAGGACAGGGGCCACATTGGGAAATCCTCTGCCAATTTCTTTAAGAGTTAAACATGCATCTACCCTATGGACCTGATGTTTCTCTACTAGGTATTTATCCAAGAGAATAAAAGCATATGTCCGCAGAAAGCCTCGTATGAGATTGTTCATAGCTTTTTCATGATAGTCAGAAAACAGAAGTAATCCAGATGTCCATTCTCAGGACAGCAGATAAACTGTGGCAGAGCCATACAGTGAAATACTACTCAGCAAAAATGGAAAGAAACAAAGTCTATTGATACATGTTATACAACGTGGATGAATATCAAAAATAGGGTTTTGTTTGTTTGTTTGTTTTGGAGACAGAGTCTCACTCTTGTTGCCCAGGCTGGAGTGCAGTGGTACGATCTCGGCTCACTGCAACCTCCACCTCCTGGGTTCAAGCAATTCTCCTGCCTCAGCCTCCCAAGTAGCTGGGATTACAAGTGCCCACCATCACGCCCAGCTATTTTTTATTTTTTTATTTATTTTTTTATTTTTTTTAGTAGAGACGGGTTTCACTGTTTTGGCCAGGCTGGTCTCAAACTCCTGACCTTGGCCCAGTAAAAATAGGGTATCGAACGAAAGAAGCCAAATATAAGAGAATATGCAGTAAGATTCCCATTTCTATGAAACTCCGGAATAGGAAGGCTCACCTATGGAGAGAGAAATCAGATCGGAGGTTGCTTTGGGGCTGGGGGATGGACAGGAAACGGGCATGAGGGAGATCTCCAGGGTGAGGTCAACGTCCTGTTTTGGATTCATCACGTCTCTTCCCCTCCATGCCTTCCGTTCAGGTGAAGGAGAATTCTTCCCTGTCCCTATGCTACCAGCCTTCTGTTTCGGCTCATGTCATTCTTCCCCCTGAAAAGCCCCTTCACAGCCAGTGTCTGCAGGCCCAGAGCTTTCTAACCCAGGAGCTATTATCACCTTCTCCAAGAAGCCTTCCCACTCTGCTCCCTCTTAGCAGGAGCTGCCCTGCCCTTCCAGCACTGACACTATACGCTTTTTCTTTTCTATTTTTCTTAGAGCCCTGATTACTCTGTGTGTGTGTGTGTGTGTGTGTGTGTGTGTGTGTGTGTGTGTGTGTGTGTGTGTGTTTTCAACAGTTGGTTGTGCCTATCTCTTAACTCCCTGGCTATATTCTGACCTGACTGACAGCCTAGGCTATGTGGATTTCAGCCACCCCAACTCTTAACAAAGGGTCCCCAGTAGATGCTTGATATCTACATGAGGAATAAAAGAATAAATGAGTTGCGAATCTTCCTTTTTGTGTCTGCCAGACACTGCGTTGGATTGTGTTCTGACTCCTTTCATTTCTCAGCCATGTAGGACGCAAGCCACGCTGATCTTTGCAGGAGCATCCTCTGGGTCCCCAGAGAGGGCTGGGCTGCCAACTTCTCATGGAGTAATTAAATGACAAATTACCTGCAGGCTCTCAGCTGGAAAACCTGTAGGAGCACAGCCTTTCCATATTCATAGGATTTAATGAAATCTGAAAGCTTGGAAAGACCTTCACGGCTTTTGTTCTAAGGCCCTTTATTTACAGATGGGGAAACCGAGGCTCAAAGAGGGTCAGTGACTCATTCAAGAATATACAGGGCCTTTTGGGGGTGGAATGCTCATCACCCTCTCCTTGTGTTTCTGTGGAAAGGAAGCTTCCATTCCACTTCCCAGAATGGGACAGGATTGGAGGAATATTTTTTCATCTTTCTCTTAACTCCTTCCCTCAAGAAGAGGAAACTCTTATCTGATGGAGAAGTTGGTGTAAAGAAAAACCACCAGCCAAGGACTGCCCAGCTTTTCTCATGAACCACAGCAGTCTCCTTCCAGCTGCTTCTGCTATGCAGTAGGCTCCGGAGCAGGATTCCGAAATCCACCAGCAGACACACACACCCAGGGGGAGCCCAGATTCTTCAGCATTCCAGCCCTCACTGGGTGGTAAATAAAATTCAGGAGAAAAAGACTTATATGACATATTTCAGGCTCAATGCAACATGAGTCCACCAACGCACCCCTGTTGTAATAAAGTTGTTATTGTATCTTGATCATTATATGGCTTCTCGTGTCTGTTCGCACAGTTGTGATTATCACCCTCACCCTCAACACAGGGATCAGTGGAAGTGCTATGGAACAGCCAGGCCCCTCTCCCCTCTGTCCTGCAAATCTCCTAGAAGTGAGGTAGGAATTGGGAAAGAAGTGTGTGGGATGATGCCCTAGTTTCTTGTTTGGGTGACTAGATGAATGGGGAAGTTGATCTCTTTTCAAACATGAACAAGACGGGAAAGAGAAGGTTTATGGAGAAGAAAGGGAGTTCAGTTTGGGCCATGCAGGCTAAAGAGGCTGCAGAACATCCAACTGGAACTGTCCAGGGGGTGGGTGGAGACGTGACAACCTGGAGCTCCCAGGAGAGCCATGGGCTGGAAACTTACGAACCATCAGAGAACACGAGTGGGGGTATATGCCCATGGAGGGTATGCAAAGTGAGATGGGTACTGAGGACAGGGCCCGCAGGAGCTGAAAGTCTGAGCGGTAGGTGGAGAATGAGAAAACCAGCCAAATGAAGAAGGAGCAGGACTGAAACCAGGAGTATGAGGTGCCTCGGGAACTAAGGATGAAAAGACTTCCAAGGAGTGAACGCTCAGAAAGTGACAGGTGCATGTTTTCTAGTTTTCAGAGTTGAGCAGAAGTTCTCAAAGTGTGGTCCACAGCTGACAGCACCAGCTCCCGCTGACAACAAGGTATGCAAATTCTCCAGCCCCACCCCAGACCACCTGAATCAGAAACTATGGGTTTGCGGCCCAGCAGTTTGTGTTTTAATAAACCCCGTGGGTGATTCCGACAAACATTGAAGCTTAAGAATCTCTGGTGTTAGAGAGTGCCTTCTTACACATCTTTGATTAGATTTATGTCAAGGTATTTTCTGGGCGTTTGATGGGGTTTGATGCTATAATAAACACTATTTTAAAACTTACTTTTCTAGTAGTTTACTGCTAGTATATACGAATACAATTGATTTATATTGAGCTTTAATCCAGCACCCTTGCAAAATTCACTTATTAATTCTAATTAATCATCCACAGAGTCATTCCTTTGGATTTCCTATGTGACTGTTGAATGACATAGGATGATGACAGAGAGGAGCCCCTAGGTTTAGAAATCAGTAGAACATTGTGAGCTTAATAAGAGCTATTTAAAAAAAAAAATTGTTGCCAAGTTAAACTGCAAGGAATTTTGCCATGCACCACCTGGGTATGCATATATGAACCTAGAGGCTGATGCAATATATTTTCCAAATAAGTGAAAGTGGCTTTCTCAGATCTGGACAGGATTCTATGCCAGCTATGGTGACCAACCATCCTGTTTTGTCTGGGAATAGGGGGGTCTCCTGGGATGTAGAACTCTCAGTACTAAACCGGAACAGTCCCAGACAAACCAGAAAGACTGGTTACCTTAATTTCCCACTGGACTTTCATGGAGCTGAGCAGCCTGGTGATCCAAAAAAATCCAAAGACCATCAATGAGAATATTGCCTGACCCCAGACACTTGTGAGGATGGATTGTGAGAACTGTGGATGTTCTACAGCTGTTGTTTCTAGTCACGCTCCTTCAGGCTTTCAAACCTACGAGCCTGCAGCCCAGCCAGCCAAATGGCCTACTTATTTGGGCTGTCTTTTTCTGGATAATGGGCAGAACAGAGGTCTTTGTCACCAGAGTTTTCCCTGAATCTTTTAACAGTCAGTACCTTGCAGATTTTTGACCACTGACTATCAGCATCCAGGGAGTGGGAAAATATGACATATCCACCTACTTTCTATTGAAACGTCAGTTCTTAGTCACATTTCCCCTTAACACTCAAGACAAATTCTCATGTGTAATTTCCATCTCACAGATAAAACGTCATCACTTTCCATGCAAGAAGGCAAATCTTGGAGACTGTTATAGAGATCACCTTGAATTCTCTCTAATTTTTATTTTTTTAAAAAAGATGAAAGCATTTGCAAATGCCAGTCATTTATTATTAGTAACAAATTACCAGCAACGTGGCATATATGCACACCAGCATGTTGAGGTACTTCCTTGAGAAGCACCAGGCTTGAAATAAGTCTCTTGGGGCAAAAGGACGCCTGTGTTGTGGACAGGTGGTGGCTGAGATGCTAGACATGACCAGAGGTACTGCTATGACAAGTCCTGATCCGCCAGCCCAGATGGAGATTCAGACACTGTGGTCTCCAGATTCCTCCTCGTGATGGTATCCATGGCCAACAGCTGTAGTGAGTCATGGACATCACTCACCACCCCCACCATCCTTCATGCCTCCTTCTCTTGCTGTCTCTTTGCAGGAGCCTGAGGCCTTGAGGAGTCTTAAATCTTCACAGCCCTCTCCCAGACAGGCAGGACGTTGAGGATCCAGGTGTCATGGCATCTGGTCCTGCAGTGAGACTGCCATGCCCTGTCACTCAAAGGTAAAGGGTAAGGAGCAGGCCGTCTTACAGCAGGGAGAAATGGAAACAGTCTAGACATTGAGTCAGAAAGCCCCATGTTTGGGTCCTAACCTAACTTCTCTGAACCTTAGCCTCGTCATCTCAAATCTCTCCAAATCTGCATGCCCAAATCACCATTTTGCAGCCAACAATGTAATAATAGATATAGGCAAGAATCATCAATGGACACCAAAACCACTGGATGAGATGATGTGGGAGAATAGGATATTCATGCAGTCTCCAAGTATCACCCCACAGTTACTTGTTAATTACAAAAAAAAAAAAAAAAAAAATGTACTCATGCAACAGGGAGAGCTGGTGGATAACAACTTAACCAGGTGATCAAATTTAACATCCCCAAAATTGGGACAAACTGACACTATGTATCTCTTGAGATAACGTAATGGGAAGTACAAAACATATATATGATACTCTACTCAAAACTTTAGTCTAATCATGAAGACATAATTAGCATATTCTGATGACTTGGACTCTTCAAAAATGACAATGTCATCATATATATGAATATATAGATACATATATAACGATTTAAAGCATTTTATATATTTATATAAAGATTTAAAGGTAGGAAGATATTTTGAAATTAAAGAGTCTAATGAGAACTGACAATCAAATGCAAAGTGGGCTGGGTACAGTGGCTCACGCCTATAATCCCAACACTTTGGGTGACTGAGGCAGGAGGATCACTGGCGCCCAGGAGTTTGAGGCCAGCCTGGGCAACATGACGAAACCCCGTCTCTATTTTTTTTAATGCAAAATGATTGACAATCAAATCCCTGATTAGTCTTGGATTTACAAAATTGAGGAAGGGTATAAGAGACATTGCATCAGACGCCTTTTCTATGTCTTTCCAAATTCTCTTAGCTCCCCTTCTCTCTAGCCATTGCTTTAGCAACATTCCATGCTGGCTTTAATCAGCTTTATGCAGGTGCAGCCTGACAAGGTCTCTCTTCAGGCTTGAGCTGCTATGGGCCCCTTGATTTCAGCCTGGATGTTTCTTTGAGGCCCCATAGCATGGAATGCCCATGTCCAGGCTGGATGTGCAAGGCTGTTAATGCCCCGAGGTTATCACTGACCAAGAGACACAGGAGCCAGGGGACGAGCCTCAAGCTCATTTTTCAGGGGAACCTACTGGAAGAGACAGTTTTGGTAGATTCAAGAACTGTTTGAATAGAGTTTGAATATGGACTGCATAGTAGATGATGTTAATGCTTGAATGCCAAATGCATTTGTTTGATAACCGTGCTGTGTAAGAGAAGATTCTTGCTCTTGGAAGGCACATGTTGAAGTACTCAGGAAGCAAAGTGTCATCATGTCTGCAATTTACTTTCAAATAAACTTGCAAGAAAAAGTGTGTGTGGGCGCATGTACACACACACACATACACACAGAGAATGATAATTTGAAATTAACACACAGAATGATCATTTGAAAGAGAGATGATACCGGTAACACCTGAGGGGCAGGTGTCAGCCTCAAAGCACTCACAAAGAATACCTCATTTCCCCATGACTGTCCAGGTGGGGCATGTGACATCACGGCTGACAGCCATGTGCTTCTGATCCCATCTTCTGAGCATTCCTGTGGGCTTCAGCCTATGAGCCACATTGCAGCACAGTGAACAGCAATGACCCCCAAATGTAGACTGGTGTGGTATTCCTTTGTATTAGTTATCTATTGCGGCACAACAAATTATCCCAAACCTAGTGGCTTAAAACAATGGATATTTATTTCCTCCATTTCTGTGGGTCAGGAATCTGGTAGCAGCTTAGCTGGGTTGCTCTCCCTCAGTCTCTTGCAAGACTGCAATGATGGTATCAGCTGGAGCTCGACTGAGGCTGAAGGAATCTCTCCCAAATGTACGTATGTGGCTGTTGGAAGAGAGCTTCATTCATTTCCTCACTACATGGGATTCTCCATAGGGATGGCAACCGACTTCCCCCAGGTGAGTGATGAGAGAGAGGGACACAGACAGAGACAGAGAGAGACCGAGCTCAAAGCCTCAGTGAATTTTATAACCTAATTCCAGAAATGCTATATTATCACTTCTGCAATATTCTATTGGTCATACAGACCCACCATGGTACAATGTGGGGGGCGACTACACAAGAACATGAATAACAGGAGGCAGGGATCAAGGGCACCATCTTGGAAACTGGCTACCACATCCCTGAACAAGCTTTTTTTTCCCCCTAAACCACATGTAACTTCTGAAATCTGCTAGGGTCCGGTTTGGGAGACTCTGGGAGTTCCAAAAATACATGAGTGTGTGCATACACCCCCCGCCACACACACACACACACAATCCTAAAACAGAGGAAAGATCCTGCCTTCCTGGGTCATCCTCGTTGTGTGATGCATTTGAGCAATGGTCAGTTGCCTGAGTGGAGACACCTAGAAGATGGATGCTGGATCAATCAGGGTTTAGATTTCCTTAGACAAGAGGACAAGGAAGAAAGGCAAGGAGGAGATGGTTGTTATGATGATCTATTGCAGGATGAGGAGGGAAGTGAAGTCAAAAGGAGGGGATAGGCTGGGGCAGTGGCTCACACCTTTAATCCCAGCACCGTGGGAGGACAAGGCGGGTGGATCACGAGGTCAGGAGATTGAGACCATCCTGGCTAACATGGTGAAACCCCGTCTCTACTAAAAATACAAAAAAATTAGCTGGGCATGGTGGCGGGTGCCTGTAATCCCAGCTACTCGGGAGGCTGAGGCAGGAGAACGGCATGAACTTGGGAGGCGGAGCTTGCAGTAAGCTGAGATAGTGCCACTGCACTCCAGCCTGGGTGACAGAGTGAGACTCTGTCTCAAAAAAAAAAAAGGAGGGGATAAATAGTTAACAGTAAGTCATCTCCAGCTGGAGATCTTCATGGGGCTTTAGAACTGGAACGCTTGAACCAGTTCTCAGTGTTGGAGATAGCGATACTAGAGTATGAATGTGGGGATGATTGAGGCAGGGCTGGGGTGGAAAATGTAACTGTAGGAGGGTTAGTCAATGAAATTGATTATTTTAAGTTTCTCTGTATCTATTGTCATTCCTTTGGTGTCATGTTATCTTTGGTCATTTCTCTTGCTCACATTTCTAATTTAATGTATTTGTAGCTTTCTATTTTCTTAATTATGTTAACTAGTGCTTACTTATTGTATTGTCCCCACCTGCCCCAACAAAGTACTAGCTTTTGTATTTGTTAGTTCTGCTATTTTTAATTCACGGATTTCTGTCCTTATCTTTGGCCGTTCCTTCTGTTTTTCTAAAACTTGTCTTGGTCTTCTTATTCCTAATTTTTGGAGCTAAGCCCCTAATTCATTTATTTTCATTTTTAAAATTAATGACATAAATACTTAAGATCATGACATTTTCTGAGCCAGGATGGTCTCGATCTCCTGACCTCGTGATCCGCCTGTCTCAGCCTCCCAAAGTGCTGGGGTTACAGGCATGAGCCACCACGCCTGGCCTAATTGATCTTATTTTGAAAATATTCTGTAATTTTGCTTTGGCTTTCCTAACATGATGGTGTGTTTCTTGGGAGTTGGGGGTGTTTGATTGTTTAGGTGACAGGCCTTTGTTGTGGCTATATTTTATTGTTATTACTATCTGATGTTATCAAATTATAATCAGGGAGCGTCTTCCTTATTATTTCTACTCTTTGGAATGTATTGTTATTTTATGTCCTAATATCATATATGGCCACTTTGATAAACATTCCAACAGATGTTTCAGGCATAGCAAGAGTGTGTTATCCATTGCTGAGGTGCAGTTACATTATTTTACTTTATTAGTCATAATTTATTAATTTTACTTTATTAATTACTTTATTACTTTTAGGTTCACTTATTTTTATCTATTTAATCTATCATGGGCTGAGAAATGAAGTTACCCATTACTATTGTATTTATCTCTCCTTTCCTTTGATTTTTCTGTTTTTTTTTCTTAAAATGAATTCATTGCCACGTATGGATGCAAAAATATTCATGACAGATCATTAAGATTTGTATCCATTTGGGAAAGGCTCTTTTTGGCCTCTTGCTTCGTGCTTTCCACCTTAAATTCAACCTTGGTGGATATTGAGGCTTGGACTTATGCTTGCCTTTCACTGCACTTGCCAGGTATGAGCTCAGCCATCCTTTTATTTTTCCCTCTTCCCTTTCTGTTTGTCACTTGGTTTATTTTTGTTTTTTGTTTTGTTTTGTTTTGTTTTTCAGACAGTCTCACTTTGTTGCCCAAGCTGGAGTGCAGTGGCATGATCTTGGCTCATTGCAACCTCTGCCTCCTGGGTTCAAGCGATTCTCCTGCCCCAGCCTCCCTAGTAGCTGGGATTAGTAGCATCGCCACCATGCCAGGCTAACTTTTGTATTTTTAGTAGAGACAGGATTTCGCCATGTTGGCCAGGCTGCTTTCGAACTCCTGACCTCAGGTGAACCTCCCACCTCAGCTTCCCAAAGTGCTGGGATTACAGGCATGAGCCACCATGCCCAGTCTGTCACCTGGTTTAGATGCTCTTGTCTACAGCATATAATTTTGTTGCTTTTTGATACAATCTGAGAGCACTTTCCTTTAATAAGAGTTTATCTCTTCTGCAAATTATGTACGCAGAAGACATTCATGTTTGTTCTTAGTTGGTTCATCATCTTGTTTACGCTCTTTTTAAAATTTTTAATGCATCTTTATTGTTGTTTTTAAAATGTGTCATTATATGGCCTATTTTCTTTATCTCCTTTCAAATGTTTTCCTTCTGATAATTTGAGAAGCTTATAAATTTATTTTAATTTCTCTTCATGGTTACCTCCTTAACTTTATGTACTATGCACATATTAGCCAACATGTCTCTTACTCTAGGCATCACTGCAGCCACCAGATCTGTGGTCATCGGCTTGGCTTCCTGCAGGCACAACCGGACAGGGCCTTGCCTCGGGCATGAGCCTTGCACCCCTCACCTCCCTCCTCGGGCTTTGCTATTGAGGCCGAGGCATGGAACATCAGGAAAACTTGTGCGGCATCCACACATGTGTGATACAGAAGTGCTGGGCGTTTATACCCTACGAACCACTACCCAGTGGGAGGTGGGAGTTTACGGATCAATTCTGCCTGCTTCCCATCGTTGCACAGAGAATCCTGAAGCACACTGTGTTCCCACTCATATTATCCTCCCCTCTTGCCTTGAGCACTGGTGTGAAGAGCTCCTAACTCATCATTTTTACCCGCTTTGGGCATAGTCTTTCTGGGGGCTCCATCAACATGCTGATCAACATCCTCCTTGCTCCTTTTATTCCTAAAGTTCCTTTGCACAGATGTTGCTTTCTTCTGGGTTATTATTCCTCTTTCAGCTCAGGGTGCGTAGTTCCTCAGCTGACTGTTGGCAAAGAAGGCAGCTCTAAGAATGTCTCCTGCGTCGGTGCCCTCATATGCAGTGAAGACAGACCATGCTCAGGAGTGGGTGCCTTCATTCTCTGTGGTCACGGCACAGGGTGGAGCATGCTGGCCACAGCCTCTGCCCTTCCAGAATCAGAGAACCATGCCTTCCTCCTGATCCAAGACTGTAAGTGGATGGGACACTTCAGGGACTGAGAGGAAGCTAAGTGTCAGGCAAACTGGATTTTGGTCACTGATCACTCTCTCACTAATTCTCTCCACTGGGTTATGGCTGTTCTGGGCTGAGAAGAGTCTCCCTGGCTCCCAGTGAAGCCCTGCCCTCACCCTGTATCACACCAGCAGGCCACATGTTTGGGCATCTATTGGTTCATCCTTTACTCCTCTGCAGCTCTTCTGGGCTGCTGACCACCCGCAGCCTCCCTGCCATTCTGAAACTTGCTTATTGGAAAGGTGATGTTTCTCCCTTCCCTTGTTGGGCTCTGCCACTGAGGTAACCTTAGAGTGTAAGCCAGGACTTAGGAGGCTCTCCCAGCCTGCCCACCGTCCTTCCTGGCCAGAGGTCGTGAACTTTAATCTCTAAGATCCTGCTTTGTCATACTCTAAGGTTTGTAGAAGCAGGAATCTCACATCTCCTTCCTCCTCTGGTCTGATTTTTACCACAGTTGCAGTCAACTCCCATACATGGTAATTCAGGGTTATGAGCATTTCTGAGTTTCATCACCAATAAAACTCACTTTTTGCTTTCAAGGAAAAGGGGGCAGAGATACATTTTTTTCTGGCTTTAGTCAAATGTCCCATCCACTCACAGTCTTGGACCAGGAGGAAGGCATGGTTCTCTGATTCTGGGAGGGTAGAGGCTGTGGCCAGCATACCCCACCCTGTGTTGTGACCACAGAGAATGAAGGCGTCCACTCCTGAGCACAGTCTGTCTTCACTGCATATGAGGGCACCCATGCAGGAGACATTCTTAGAGCTGCCTTCTTTGCCAACAAAGACTTTTCAGCATAATGTGTAGTGGCACGTTAAGGGACCCCACCGATGAAGTGACTAAAGGAATTTAGATTTTGAGACCCCTTGGTATGGGGAGAGAGTGGCACTCACAACCCTTTTGTGAAATAGCAGCTCGGTTAGGGTCTTGGTTTGACCTTATCCCCTGGACTGGAGAAAGGAAGGTATACACATCCAGTGTCTTCTCTTTCTTCCTATTTCCCCTGCTTTCTCTCCTCTTTCTTCCTCTCCTTTGTCCTCCTTTCCAGCCCCCACCCCCTGTGTGAAATGTCAAAGGCATGAAAATCACGTGGAATCAGGCAGAAGTCTTTGGGTGCTGAGCTTACGGCAGAGGGAACTGGCATGGCTGGTAAGTCCAGGCCATGGAAGCACTGTCAAAAGGTGATCAGCAGGAGAGGGAGGAAGAAGACATTTTAAAATCTAGGTCACAGCTTTGGGTCAGAGGTGAGGAGGGTTTTTTTTTTTTTTTTTTTTTTTTTTTTTGAGACGCAGTCTTGCTCTGTCACCCAGGCTGGCGTGCAGTGGCACGATCTCGGCTCACTGCAAGCTCCGCCTCCCGGGTTCATGCCATTCTCCTGCCTCAGCCTCCGGAGTAGCTGGGACTACAGGCGCCCGCCACCACGCCCAGCTAATTTTTTGTATTTTTAGTAGAGACGGGGTTTCACCATGTTAGCCAGGATGGTCTCGATCTCCTGATCTGCCTGCTTCAGCCTCCCAAAGTGCTGGGATTATAGGCGTGAGCCACTGCGCCCTGCCGTGAGGAGGGTTTTACAGCTAGGAAAGAAAGGAGAAAACCTGAGTTTGGGAGACAGAGCTGACTGAACTCAACTCTCAGCTACACCATTGACTAGGAAGGACATAGTCAGGCAAAGTGATTCGTCTTGCTGACTCTCAATTTCTTAATTGATTGAACGGAAACAATAGGACATCCATATTAGAAAATGATTGTAAAGATTAATGAGATTGTTATGCTCTGAAAGATGATGAACTAAATTTATACAGAATCCCTCCATCTACAAATACTTAGAAAGTTAGATAAATACAAAATATTTTTTAAATAAAAAACTCACAAAAAAGGAAAATCCCCAGAAACAAAAGCAGTAAATGTGTGAAATCAACAACACAACAGTCCCGGTTGCATATGCTCACCAGGAACATGAAGAATGTTCATACCAGCATGGTTTTTAATAGCCCCAAACTGGAAAGAGCCCAAATGTTCAATATAAGCAGAATGGATAAATAGTGATACGTTTAAATAATGGACCATGCAAATGATTACAAGAAAGAAACTCTAGTTACACACACCAGCCTGATGTTTACAATCAATGGTAAATGAAAGAAATATGAGGCACAAAGGAACACACACAATCTGCATCTCTTTATGCAAAACTCAAGTACAGATTTTTTTCAAAAATCTTCTGTCTGAAACTGGAGTGGTGTTTACATAATTCTATGCATTTATCAAAACCCTAGAACTTTACATCACACAAGATGATCTTTAATGTATACAAATGTTTTGAAACCCAACCAGGATACCAGGGGATCCCGGAATTGAATGAAGTCCGATACACAAATCTAACAGCGTTATAAATGTACAACATAAGCAGACTGAAGGGGTAGGGGCGGGGAACTTAAGAAATTTTGGAAAACTATGCTTTGATGGAAAACTGTAAAGCTAAAGAAAAAAACGAACTAACTCTGAGGATTGTACTCTAGTTGGTAAGTTTGTTTCTCACAAGGACACAAGCTAACAATTCTGAAATTACATTGCATGTATCCCAGGGTCTATCAAATAAGTTCATAAATGACAGATCATGGAAGCTAGGTTTCTCCTTGCCAGAAAAAGTAACAATGTTACAAATAAGTAAGGCACTGAGGCTAAAAGGGATAGGATATTGGGTTAGAGTCAGACAGTAGGAACCCATGTTTAGTTCATATTAAACTATACACACACACATACACACACAGATGGATGGATACAGAAATAATTACAAATATGTATGTATGCATGGATGAGTGAGTGCTCACACATTTCCCAGCTCTGTGCACTGAGAGGGCCTAGAAGCGGTGACCCCCGATTAGCAATACACACACAGAGAACCCAGATCTTGGTGGCAAATAATCATTCTCCAATAAAAGAAACCAGGGCTCCTCAGAGAAATGGCTGACCTAGGGCAGGAAATACACAAGATGAAACTAGAGTACCTTATAGTGCTAGAAAGTAAGAATGCTAAAATAAATAAAAGGATAAATAAATAAATGGATAGGTTATGCCAAAGGGACACAGAAGTCAATCTAAAAACCTGAAAGCACTTCCAACGGCCAAAGCTGGAACAATTTCAGCAACAAACAAAATTGCCTAGTATTTGTTTAAAACCCTCAGTATAAAATAAATATACACAAGTCCATACTGATATAAACAAATGAGTTAACAAATAAACAAAGAGGTAGAAAAGATAAATTTTTGTTTACAGGAGAATTACAATAATATAAATAGGTTCTCCTCCTCCAGGATCCACCAAAACACTCCCTACCGAATGAAGGCTGGATTTGATGACTTGCTTCCAAAACAAAGAGTATGAAAAGGGGGACGGGCACAATGGCTCACGCCTGTAATCCCAACACTTTGGGAAGCCAAGGCCGGCGGATCACCTGAGGTCAGGAGTTCGAGACCAGGCTGGCCAACATGGCGAAACCTCATCTCTACTAAAAATACAAAAATTAGCCAGCCATGGTGGTGGGTGCCTGTAATCCCAGCTACTTGGGAGGCTGAGACAGGAGAATCGCTTGAACCCAGGAAGTGGAGGTTGCAGTGAGCCAAGATTGTGCCAGTGCACTCCAGCGTGGGTGACAGAGTGAGACTCCATCTCCAAAAAAAAGAAAAAAAGAAAGAAAAGGCAAAAATAGCAACTTAACAGGGGCGAAATGTGGCAAACAGTACCTTAGCCAAGTGATCAAAATTCACACTGCCAGGAGTAAGTCATGCGGACATCATCCATCCCTGATGTGAGGCAAAGGGCAGTTTAGCTCTATGATGTTCTTCCGCAAACCCCTCACCCCAGTCTTAATCATGACGAACATGTCAGACAAATCCAAACCGAGGGACATTCTGCAAAATACATGACCAGCGCTGTTCAAAACTCTCAAGGTTACTGAAAGCAAGGAAAGTCTAAGGAACTGTCCAAGACAAGAGATGAGTGAGGAGACATGATGGCTGGATGCAATGTGCTGTCCTGGATGGGACCCTGGAGCAGAAGAGGGACATCAGGGGAAAACTGGTCAAATCCAAATGCAGTCGAGAGTTTATTTAGGAATAATGGGCCAGTGTTAATTTCTCAGTTTTGACAAATACACCGAGGTTATGAAAGATGTAACAATTAGGAGAAACTGGGAAAGGGGTGTCTTTGGAACTCTCCTTGCTGTCTTTGGAACTTTTTTGTAAATCCAAAATTATTCCTAAATAAAGTTTATTATTATTATTTTATTTTTATTTATTTATTTATTTTTTTGAGATGGAGTGTCACTCTTGTCCAGACTGGAGTGCACTGGTGCCACCTCGGCTCACTGCAACCTCTGCCTCCCGGGTTCGAGCGATTCTCCTTCCTCAGCCTCCCAAGTCGCTGGGATTACAGGTGCTCGCCATCACACCATGCTAATTTCTTTGTAGTTTTAGTAGAGATGGGGTTTCACCATGTTGGCCAGGCTGGTCTCGAACTCCTGATCTCAGGTGATCCACCCACCTCAGCCTCCCAAAGTGCCGGGACTACAGGCGTGAGCTACCGCGCCCTTAAAGTTTATTATTAATACATGTAGCAAATTCCTGCCTAGGTATTTTCCCCCACTGATTCTAAGCACTTATGTAAACATAAAAACCTGCACAGAAATGTTAATAGCAGCTTTATGCATAATTGTGAAAAACTGGAAGCGACCACGATATCCTTTAACAGGTGGGTGACTAGATAAACAAACCATGGTACCGTATTCCCCACTTACCTGAGATTTTGCTTTCTGTTGTTTCAGTTACATGAAGTCGAACACGGTCCACAAATATTAAATGAAAAATCCCAGAAATAAACATAAGTTTTAAATTGCATGCTGTCCTGAATAGTGTGATGAAATCACGAGCTGTTCTGCTCCATCCCACCTGGGATGGAGAAACTATGTGAAGCATCCCTTTGTCCAGAGAATCCACACCGTAGACTCTCCCTGCCTGTGAGTCATTCAGTAGCCAGCCTCGTCATTGACTGTTGCAGTATTGCAGCCTTGTGTTCAAGCATCCCTGACTTTATCTCATCATGACCCCAAAGTGCAAGAGTAACAATGCTGGCAGCTGGGCACAGTGGCTCACGCCTATAATCCCAGCACTTTGGGAGGCCGAGGTGGGCGGATCACGAGGTCAGGAGATCGAGACCAGCCTGGCTAACACGGTGAAACCCCGTCACTACTAAAAAAAAAAAAAAAAATACAAAAAATTAGCCCAGCGTGGTGGTGGGTGCCTGTAGTTCCAGCTACTTGGGAGGTTGAAGCAGGAGAATCGCTTGAACCGGAAGGCAGAGCTTGCAGTGAGCCGAGATCATGCCACTGCACTCCAGCCTGGGTGACAGAGTGAGACTCCATCTCAAAAAAAAAAAAAAAAAAGTAATGATGCTGGCATATTATAATGATTTTTATACTTTTCTTATTAGATATCATTGCTAATCTCCTGTGGCTAATTTATAAGATAAATGTTATTTATGTATAAACGTGTCATTTATGTATATATGTATGTATAAGGAAATACATAGTATATGTAGGGTTCAGTACTATCTGCTATTTCAGGCATCCACTGGAAGTCTTGGAACATATCTCTCAAAAATAAGAGGGCTTACTATATATACATACAATGGAATTCTTTTTCATTGAAAAAAGAAATCAGTTACTAAGCCATGAAAAGATATGGATGAATCTTAAATGCATATTGCTAAGCTGAAGAAGCCAGTCTGAAAAGGCTGTATGATTTATGATTCCAAATATATGACATTCTGGGAAAGGCAAAGCTAGAGACAGTAAACCAAGATCAGTGGTTGCCAGTGGATGGATGAGTCAAGGGAGAGCTGAATGGTTGAAATAAAAGGGATTTTTTTTAAAGGCAGTATCATTATTCCATATGACGCTTCAGTCGACAGGGTCTTGCTCTGTTGCCCAGGCTGGAGTGCAGTGGCACAATGATCACAGCTCACTGCAGCCTTAAACTCCTGGGTTCAATGGATCCTTCTGCCTCAGCCTCCTGAGTGGCTAGAACTCCAGGCATAAGCCACCATGGCCACCTAATTGTTTTTAGAGATGGGGTCTCATTACGTTGCCCAAGCTGGTCTTGAACTCCTGGCCTCAAGCAATCCTCCTGCCTCAGTCTTCTAAAGTGTTGGGATTATAGGCATAAACCATTTCGCCTGGTATATACAAAGTTTTAAAAAACACACTAGGAGGCCGGGCACAGTGGCTCATGCCTGTAATCCTAGCACTTTGGGAGGCTGAGGAGGGTGGATCACCTGAGGTCAGGAGTTCGAGACCAACCTGGCCAACATGGTGAAACCCTGTCTCTACTAAAAATACGAAAAATTAGCTGGGCGTGGTGGTGTGCACCTGTAGTCCCAGCTACTTGGGAGGCTGAGGCAGGAGACTCGCTTGAACCCGGGAGGCATAGGTTGCAGTGAGCCGAGATGGCATCACTGCACTCCAGCCTGGGCAACAGATTGAGACTCTATCTCAAAAAATAAATTAATTAATTAAAAATACACTAGGAGATCTCAGGAAGAAACATAGAAGGTGACCCAGAAAACTAATTATATTCAGAATATATGAAGGGACCTAATTGAAGGAGGTGGAAGGAAATGGTGCTGACAGAAGTAACCTCGGAAATGAATGGCGTCTGTAAGACCAAAGGCAAAAGAAAGCACTCTGCATGAGCACTCTGTTTGATAAAGTTGTTTCCCATAGAGGTGTGGGTTATCAGTTCTGAACCACTATACATGTATATGGAACTTAAACAATTAAGTAAACGGATGGCGAGGGCAGGTTTCTCACTGTGAGTGGGAGCTCACAGACAAGCAAAGGGAAGAGCCAGAAAGATGCACGAAAAAAGCCCCATAGAATATTACAGCACAAAGAGTGAATCTTCAGGTATACAAAGTTTTTTGTTTTTGTTTTTGTTTTGTTTTGTTTTTATAGAGACAGTGCTCTGTCACCCAGGCTGGAGTGCAAAGGTGTTACCGTAGCTCACTGCAGCCTCGAACTCCTGGGGTGGAGGATTGCTTGAGTGAAGTCTGTAAGAATTGGCATTGCACACATCAGTATGAATGCATGTTTAGCTGAAATAGACACAGAAGTTTACAAATAGAAATAGTTATAGGCATGTGTATGGACATGGGTTAATATACATAAATATATTGCATTTCTCTGTTGGTTTGAGAGGTCCCAATAGCAACTGTATCCCAATAGCAACAAACACACCTAGCACCCAGACCTTGGATTCTATGACTATTCTCAGATAATAGAAACAGGACCCCTGGGAGAAATGGCTGACTCTAGGACTAGGGCAGGAAACATACAAAATGAGCCTGGAGCATGTTACAGTGCCAGAAAGTAAAGGGATGTTCAAAACACACACACATACACACATGGGAGGGTGTTAAAAGGACAGAGGAGTCACCTGCAAGAACCCCCAATGACCAAGGCTAGAACAATTTGAGCCACAAAAATAGAGAAAGTAGTATTGGATTAAAACCCAAAGGATACAATAAATATTCATGAGTTCATCCTGATATAAAGAAAGTATTAAATAAGTAAATAAATTGTAGAGAAGAGATAAATGTCTTGTGGAGAAAAATTCCAAAGAATTTATGTAGGTACTCCACCCTCAAGGAAGCGGAACACAACTTCCCACTCCATCATATGGTGACTGCATTCCAAAGAGTACAATACTGGAAGAGACGGGGGATAAAGGGTAACTTCACAGCAGAAAAACCTGACAAACACTGCCTGAAGCCAGTGATCAAGACTGACATCAACAGTGATATGTTGTGTTGATAGTCTGCATCCTTGACGCGATTCAATGAGAATGACACTTGAAATTTAGTGAATAATCATGTGTCAATCAATATAGATTTATGCATTGTGACAAATGTACCATCACGTAAGGTGTTAACAGTAACAGAAACAGAGTGTGGGGATCTACAGGAACTCTGTACTATCTTTGCAATTGCTCTGTAAATAACAAAACTATTCTAGAATAAAAAGCTTACTTTATTTTTTCTTATTTTACTTTAAGTTCTGGGATACATGTGCAGAACATGCAGGTTTGTTACGTAGGTATACATGTGCCGTGGTGGTTTGCTGCACCTATCAATCCGTCATCTGGGTTTTAAGCCCCACATGCATTAGGTATTTGTCCTAATGCTCTCCCACCTCTTGGCCCCCTACTCTCTGACAGGCCCCGGTATATGGCAACCTACAGAATGGGAGAAAATTTTTGCAATCTACCTATCTGACAAAGGTCTAATACCCAGAATCTATAAGGAACTTAAACAAATTCACAAGAAAAAAAAAAAAAACCCCAAAAAAAGTGGGCGAAGGATACGAACAGACACTTCTCAAAAGAAGACATTGGCCACATAGCCAAAAAACATATGAAAAAAAGCTCACCATCACTGGTCATTAGAGAAGTGCAAATCAAAACCACAATGAGATACCATCTCAAGCCAGTTAGAATGGCAATTATTGAAAAGTCAGGAAACAACAGACGGTGGCGAGGTTGTAGAGAAATAAGAATGCTTTTACACTGTTGGTGGGAGTGTAAAAAAGCTTACTTTTAAAAACTGCATATCCCTAAAAAAATTAACTACCATATTAACAGTGCAGAAAAAAAAGTTTACTAAACAAACATATTAATGATCCTGGGTTAAATGATCTTAAAGAATGACAGATTGTTGGATAAAAAGTTGCTCAGGAAAACAAAAACAAAGACACATGCGAGCAGAAAAAAATAAACCTTGGCATTAGCAATGCATCATTCGGTGGCAAAATTGTAAGGAAAATCCAGGGCATAATTACCATAAAAAATGATGATTAATTTTGATGGGATAGGAGCTTGGGGCAGTTTCTGGGAATTCTGGCAATGTTCTATTTCTCAACTTGGGGAGCAGTTTCAAGGGTGATAAATTTGTGATACATTATCAATAAAATATGGAGCTATACTTCTTTCTTTTGTGGACCTTTCTGTATGTGTGCTATAGTTCTCAACAAACGTTAGGGAAAATAAACAAACACAGAAGAGAGAATGTGTTGGAAAGTTCCATAATGGATGAAAGACATGAATCCTCAGACTTCTTCAATCTGAAACTAACAAAACTTCTTTTTAAAAAATGTAAATCCACACCTAGACATATGATATGCAAGACAAGAAAGAAAAGCAAATATGAAAAATATTTAATTCTATTAAATCTGGAAATTCGATTCATAGGTATCATATTATCTTCTGTGCTTTTCTGAATGTTTGAAACATTCCATAATTAGCATTTTTAATATAAAAGAACCAGTGAGATAATGTATAACCATACCCAATATGTCTGTTTAGATAAGTCAGAATAGTGGTTACCTTAAGGAAGAGATTTTTTTTTCCTACCAAAGAAATACAGCTACCATTTATTGAAAGCCTACTGTGTTTTATAAACTTAATTCATTTCATTTTCTTTTTTTTTATTATACTTTAAGTTTTAGGGTACATGTGCACAACGTGCAGGTTAGTTACGTATGCATGCATGTGCCATGTTGGTGTGCTGCACCCAGTAACTCGTCATTTAACATTAGGTATATCTCCAAATGCTATCCCTCCCTCCTCCCCGCAACCCACAACAGGCCCCAGTGTATGATGCTCCCTTTCCTGTGTCCATGTGTTCTGCATGTTCTCACTCATAGGTGGGAATTGAACAAGGAAGAGATTTTGTAACTGATCAGAAAGTGGTAGAAAGTTACCTTCTGGAGGATAAAAATGTTTGTGTCTTGATCTGGCCAGTGGTTGCATGGGTGTACACAAAATCTAACCAGCTGTGTACTTGAGATAAATACACTTTACATACTTTAATGCATGTATATTAAACATCCATGGAAAAGTTTAAAGAAGCTTAAAAGCTGTCAACATTAAATAATGAGATTTGGAAAATATGATTAAGTATAGAGTTTATTTCAGCACAAAGCTAGAAGACAGCTGCCCAGAAGACACTGACTTCAAACGAATGAAGTCAGAGTTCCAAAGCGGAAAAGTTAAAGTTTTACTGATATAGGCAGAGTCAGAGAGATGTTGGCAGAATTACTACAATTTCCATACAAGAGCAGTACACACATTACAGCAATTTGATTGGCTACAGATTGCTATTAATACATTCCAAGGAAGACTATTACTCCATGAGGAAGGGCAGTTATCTGAGATGGTTTCGTCTCTGGCACCATTTGGTCTTAATTGTTCACAGGAAAAAAAAAAAAAAAGTCGGACGTGGTGGCTCACACCTGTAATCCCAGCACTTTGGGAGGCCAAGGTGGACGGATCACCTGAGGTTGGGAGTTCGAGACCAGCCTGACCAACATGGAGAAACCCCATCTCTACTAAAAATACAAAATTAGCTGGGCGTGGTGGCACATGCCTGTAATCCCAGCTACTTGGGAGGCAAGAGAATCACTTGAACCCGGGAGGCGGAGGTTGCGGTGAGCCGAGATTGTGCCATCGCACTCCAGCCTGGGCAACAAGAGCGAAACTCCACCCCAAAAACAAACAAACAAAAAGGCAGAAGTTGCAGCTGCCTGCTGCGTGACTCAGACTGCATAGCCACATTCCTCTCAAGGCTCAGAATAATGGAATGTTCCAACAGCCTTAAGTTTGAATTATTTTAAGTTTGAAGTATTTAATTTTACAAAGGGCCTGGCACAGGGTTGATGTTAATATGACACATGCATGCTTTGGCCCTGTAGAAGTTAGAAGGACTTTTCCTTGAAACAAACAAAGACCCCCTGCAGCCTGAGTAAAGAGAGAGATTATACAAGGAGAGGACACAAGGATAACCTGGAGAACTCATGGGCAAGAAGCACCTGGACCTGAAGACATAAAGAACTGGAGGAGGAATACAACCCCCTGGACTCTCCCTGCACCCCTCCTCTGTGCTCCTCTCTGTCCATCCTAATTTTTCTCTCTCGTGGATACCTGGTTTCTCTGCTCCCCAGATCCCAAGACAGAACATCGGTCTCTCTCACTGCTGGGTTGAATTCTGCTTTTTTAAAGAGACGGCCAGAACAAGGGTAGGATATCTTCCAAATTCCTAGGGAAACAGCTTACCTTTAGTGCCCAACCTTGAGCTAAGCATGCTGACCAGGGCAGTGGACACCATGGGAAGCCCCACGACGGGCACAGGTTGAATCAGGGGCTCATCCACTGTGGCCAAGGCAATGCAACAGGTGCTCTCTATGACCTGGCAATGGCCTACATGGTCAGGCAATGACTTGACAGCCACTCCTTAGGTCTGGACAGTGTTTTCTGCCTTATGAGGCACCTTCACACTCATGATTACTTTTCCACCTTTGTATCTTCTCAGGATTTTGATGTGAGGGCTAACTTACAGATGAGAAGATGGGTTCCTGGAAGACAAGTGACCTGCTCAGGATCACGCAGTGAGTGCAGCCCAGCCGGGGCTCAGCTCCAGGTGTGCATCTTGATATGGCACTTGGGACTGGGCACCCCTGCCTGCTCCTCCCTAACTACACTCCTGGAGCTGGAGTGGTTTATGGCAGAGCCAGAGGCCTGGATGGTGTGTGTCATACACAGGCTCCATGCTCCTGCAGCTGGGGCTTTTACAAAGCACATTGCAAACCCCTTTGCCATTAAAGCAGTTACCACTTCGAGGACAACCACCCTTCAGGCCTTTGGCTGCACACGGGGCCTGAATGCCCAGTCCCATGAAAATGAAAAACCCAAGTGTATGTGGAACGGCAAAGAGCGAGCAGGCCCAGGGTCAGGGTCTATGAGCACCAGCCTCTTCCTGACTGTCTGCTCCTCTCCACCCTAAAAAAAAGGCCCAGCACTCTGGGATGCTTCTGTTTTGCTTTGTTTTGTTTTGTTTTGTTTTGTTTGAGACGGAGTTTCACTCTTGTTGCCCGGGCTGGAGTGCAATGGCACGATCTCGGCTCACTGCAACCTCCGCCTCCCAGGTTCAAGCAATTCTCCTGCCCCAGCCTCCCGAGTACCTGGGATTACAGGCATGCACCGCCACGCCCGGCTAATTTTGTGTATTTTTAGTAGAGACAGGGTTTCTCTATGTTGGTCAAGCTGGTCTCAAACTCCCAACCTCAGGTGATCCGCCCGCCTCAGCCTCCCAAAGTGTTGGGATTACAGGCGTGAGCCACCGCGCCTGGCCTTGGGATGCTTCTTAATAGCATATCCCAGGTTACAGGAGCACCCTGGTGCCCATTTGTTCACAGGATTGGTCCTCATGGCCACTCTGGGAGAAGGTGGATGGGAACAGGAACCCGTGGCTCCTAAGGGTTTTCTGGCCCAGCTGGGAATCTAACCTGAGTCTCCCGATCTCGAGCCCCATGCTCCACCCACAGCCCTCTGCTGCTCCCTGCACCCATGGGACAATCAGAGAGGGCAGGACAAAACCATGTGACAAGTAAGTGATTGGGATCCCAACAGCCATGAGAGAATTACCAAGCCACCTTCATGCTCTGTAGAAAAAACTGAGACCTTTCAGGACATCATAAATACCCCTCAGTTAGTATTTTCTCCACCGTACTCCAACCTAAAATGTGACGCCACAATCTATTCTGCTTTTAAAAGAAGCTCACAGTGGTCAGGTGTGGTGGCTCACGCCTGTAATTCCAACACTTTGGGAGGCTGAGGCGGGCAAATCACCTGACGTCAAGAGTTCGAGACCAGCCTGGCCAACATGGTGAAACCCTGTCTCTACTGAAAATACAAAAATTTGTTGGGCGTGGTGGCACGTGCCTGTAATCCCAGCTACTTGGGAGGCTGAGGCAGGAGAATCGCTTGAACCCGAGAGCAGGAGGTTGCAGTGAGCCAAGATCGTGCCACTGCACTCCAGCCTACTGGGTAACAGAGCGAGACTCCGTCTAAAAAAAAAAAAAAAGAAGCTCATAGCAAGAAAAGAAAAGGGTCAGAGTCCAACATTTTAAGTCTGGAAGTGATAAACTTTTTATTAAGACAGTTTCAACTTTTATCATTAGCATGTAATAAATTATTCCCAGCTTTCAGTGCCTTGGTAATTGTCTCCAAAGAATCTCATTAAACATTGCTGGATACTTTTGATCATTTTTAATAAACGTGATAACTTGGAATACTCTTGCATTTCTTAGTGGAATCTGCAAACCTGAAGCATTTTAATAGATAATTAATGTCGGGGAAATCTCTAGGGGAAAGCACCAGGGTTGTCTTGCCTTTGTTCTTCCCAGCAGTCCCTCTCTAGGTGAAGGAAAAAGTTTGCCAAACAAAGTCAGATCATCTTGAGTTCCTGTTCCACTGTTTCCTGGCTGTGGGTCTGTGGACACATTTCTTAAGTTTCCTGAGCATCCGTTTTTTTCATGAGTTGTTGTAACTATCAGTGAGAGGATAAACTTCAAAGCTGCAACATAGAAGATGCTCAGAAAATGCCAAGTTCTATTATCATTAGCCAAGAAACATGTTCTCATATATTTTTACCCAAAGCTCAAAATTGTGAAATTTTAGTTGGAAGTTCCTAAAGTAGCCAGGATTAGTTCATCACAGCCCCTTGGAATCAAGATTCCTCTCTGTTCTGGCATACTAGGCTCACGCCTGTAATCCCAGCACTTTGGGAGGTAGAAGCGGGTGGATCACTTGAGGTCAGGAGTTCAAGACCAGCCTAACCAACACCGAGAAACCCCGTCTCTACTAAAAATACAAAAATTAGCCAGATGATAGTGGTGCACGCCTGTAATCCCAGCTACTCGGGAGGCTGAGGCAGGAGAATAGCTTGAACCTGGGAGGCAGAGGTTGCGGTGAGCCGAAGTCGCGCCACTGCACTCCAGCCTAGACGACAGAGTGAGACCCTGTCTCAAAAAAAAAAAAAAATTAATATATATTATACTTTTACTAGATGCCAGGCACAATGCTATGACCTTTCACATGAATTATCTCATTTGGTGTTTATGACACTTTTAAGAAGAGGGAACTACTGTCCACGTTTTACTGATGGAAAAAATGAGGTCAAAGAGGTTATTTAATTGTCCAAAGTCACTCAGGTAAGAAGCAGTGAAACTGGGATTCCAACTCATGCACTCAACCTCTGGCACCAGCGTCCTCTATCAACTTTTCGAATTTCTTTCAACATTTTGGGGTTCAAACTCACCTTTATGAAAGCAGAGGACTGATGGCTTGGAATCTGCTTCATTTTATCTCCAGCCTCCTCCCATGTGAACCAAAGAAGATTCTAAGATTTCCCAGTCAATTTCCTAATATCCAGCCAATGTCCTCACTAGCCTACTTCTAAATCTGAGTTGTGAAGCAGATTACATTTTCCAAAAATAGTCTGTCAATATCTCCAATCCCACATGCTCTTCTCCTCTTCTTTTTTCTTTCTTCTTTTTTTTTTTTTCTTTTTTGAGCCTGGGTCCCACTTCATCACCCAGGCTGGAGTGCAGTGGCACAAACACAGCTCACTGCAGCCTTGACCTCCCTGGGCTCAGATGATCCTCCCATCTTAGCCTCCCAAGCAGCTGGGACCACAGGCATGCATACCACCACACTCACCTAATTTATAGATAGATAGGTAGATAGATGATTAGATAGATAGATAGATAGATAGACAGATAGATTTTTTTTTTTTTTGAGACAGAGTTTTGCTCTTGTTGCCCAGGCTAAAGTGCAATGGTGCGATCTCAGCTCACCGCACCCTCCACCTCCCAGGTTCTTCCCCCTCAGCCTCTCGAGTAGCTGGGATTACAGGTGACCACCATCATGCCCAGCTAATTTTTGTATTTTTAGTAGAGAAGGGTTTTCACCATGTTAGCCAGGCTGGTCTCCAACTGCTGACCCCAGGTGATCCACTTGCCTCGGCCTCCCAAAGTGCTGGAATTACAGGCATAAGCCACCATGCCCAGCTGTATTTTTTTTTTTTTTTTGTAGAGAGGGGGTCTCTTCATGTTGCCCAGGCTGTTCTTGGACTCCTGAGCTCAAGCAATCTGCCCACATTGGCCTCTCAAAGGATGCTCTTCCTATAATCTGATTTTGACAGTCTTTCCACTCAGAGATGGGGGTCCATGTTCCCTTCCCTTAAATCTGGGAGGGTTCGTTGCTATGTGGCTTCCAAGGGTAGGTCATACGAGACACTTCAGTATCCATGTGAGTCTCCTGGGATGCTCAATCTCAGAGCTCATCACCATGTTGTGAGCAGGCACAAATATTCTGTGATGAGACCCATGAGAAAAGGCTCACATGGAAAGGAACTGAGACCCCTCCCACCAGCACTCAGACCTAGCTGAGATTCCAGCCAATTGCCAAGGCCAACGTGTCAATCCCAGCTGCCTCTGTGAGTGAGTCCACCATATTGGAAGTGGATCTTGTAGCCCTCAGTTGAGCCTAACCAGCTGATGCTACATAGAGCACAGACCAGGTTTTCTCACCAAACTCTGTCTAAATTGCAGATTTATGAGTTAAATAAACATTGTTGTGGGCTACTGTGTTTTGGGGTAGTTTGTTATGTAGTGATAGATAAACTGGAACAAGTTTCAACCTCTATTTTGCTTTCCTGACAAATACATTGAACTGTCCCTGCATGTGTCCGCTTGAATGTCCTCAAATCTCTTCAGACTTCACGTGTTTAGGGATTTCCACTTCCACTTCCACTTTGGATATGGAAATCCCCCAAGAAATGTCATTCCCATCCTCACTATGGCACATGTACCATAAAACCTAAAGTATAATAATAATAATAATAAAAGAAAAAATAAATAAATAAATAAATAAATAAAAAAGAAAAAAGAAAAAAAAAAAAGAGAAAGAAATCCAGGTAATCTACAAAATTATACATTTTTTGAACCCGTTAGAGAGCTGAGCTCAGAAGGCAACCAAGTGAACTGAATTCTGAAGAGTGGTAAATCCTTTTAAGGAGCAATGGGTCATATGAAATGTTTCACCTTTGGCAAAACATCGGAAGAAGATGTGGCCACCATAAAAGTAGGTAAGAAGAAATCAACTAAAACGCTAATGAATCCTTGAAGAATAAGTGTAGGCTAGCATGAAAGTATAGAAAACTGAGAGCCCCAGAGGCAAGGGAAGTTTGCACTCATTTGCAAGCTCTTTTCCAGAAGTCTCAGCTGTGTGATCATGGGAAAGACTAGACACAGGGCAGGAGACTGAAGAAGGCTCAAGTCGGGGGCCCAGGCATGCAGGTGCTGGTCAGCTGCAGCTGGGTCACAGGAACAAAGCCTTTCTCATTTTCTCAGAACTTTCTTTCCCAAAGCAAAAGCCTTGAGCTACTGGGAGGACAGAGAGAAAACCCCCTTCCTCCCAGGGCCTAAGCAAAGACACTCTACTTTTGGGAAGAGGTAGGAGCCAAACCATCTGATTCTGGGGGAGGAGCAGAAATAAAAGCCTGCTGCCCTTGGGGAAGGGGAGGAAACAGTATCAGGTCCAGGATCTTGCACTTATACAAAGCATAGGTCTACTCATTCTGGGAGAAGAAAGGGTCCCGTGCCAACCATAAACACAAGGAGTGTTAGGCTGCCATGGAGAGAGAACCAAGACTGTCAATAAAGTCCCATCCCTGAGGCCCAGAGGCACAAGGTCTTCCCAAGACTGAAGATCAACAAGAAGTGAGAAAAGCCCTCATGCCATCATGAGCCTCACCCTGAGCACAGCGACAGCGATCTTCTGATGGAGCATGGAGAAAGACTCCTTCAGTGTTGCAGGTGTGCAGGGGCTGCTGAAATCTGAGGGTGAAGCAGGACAACCAAGAAAAACTCCCTGGTATGGCAGGCCCAATACTAAGCACAAAATAACAGCAGATCTCCTCTGGAGGAATGTAAAGTATGTGGTACATGGAAAGAAGGGATAGCAACAGAAAACCTTAACCCAGCTCAACCCTTCATTAAATTAACACAGCCTCTACCCTAAGAATCTGACCGAAGAAGAAGTATGCCCACTCTTGGGGTAAAAATCACTGACCTCAGCCCCTACTGTTCTTCTACACACAAGGTCAGACATTCAATATCAAGCTGTGAGACAGGCAACAAAAGAAGGAACACAAAATGCATTATCAATAGATAAAGCAATTAACAGAACCAGACTCAGAGATGATACTGATGTCAGAAACATCAGACTAAGACTTTCAAATGACTGTGATTCATATGATAAAGTAGTGGGGGATAGGTGGAAAAGATACAGGAACTGATGGAGAATTTTGGCAAAGAAATGAAAACTATTTTATAAATGGGAGAAGTCAATTGCTATAAATGTACAAATATGATGTCAGGGATAAAGAATTTCTTTGACATGCTTATTAGTAGAGTAGACTCAACTGAAGGAGAATTGTTGAACCTGAATATATCAGTGAAAATTATCCAAATTAAAACTCAAAGTGAAAAACAAAGAGAACATTCAAGAGCTGTGAGACAATATAAAACAGTCTAGCATATATGTAATTGGAACCAAGAAGGAAGAGAGAAAGAGAAAATGGGAGCAAATATTTGAAGAAATAGTGTCTAAGAACTTTCTAAAATTAATGAAATACAGCAAACCATAGATCCAACTTCAGAGAACCTCAAGCAGAATAAGTTATAACACACACACACACTCTCTCTCTCTCTCACAGACACACCTAGATGCATCATAGTTAAACTGCTAAAAACTTAAAATTAAAAAGAAAAAGACAGCCTTGAATGTAGTCAGAGGAAATAAATAAAATTACATACAAAAAACAAATATAAAAACTCAGCAGACTTATGGAAAGAAATGTTGCAAGCTAGAAGAAAATGGAGTGACACTTTCAAAGTACTAAAATAAAAAGCTGTCAATCTAGAATTTTATACAAAGCAAAAATATCTTTTAGAAATGAAGGTAAAATAGAGATTCTTCAAACAAAAGCCAAAAGGAATACTGCTAGGAGACCTGCACTCCAAGAACTGTTAAGGGAAATTCTTCGGGAATGTAATACCAGAAGGAAATTTGGATCTATACAAAGAAATGAAATACAAAAAGTGTAAAAATGTTGGTAAATATAGAAGACACTTTAAGACTAATTTTTAAATTGCTTTAAAAAATAATTGTCCAGCACTTTGGGAGGCCGAGGCAGGTGGATCACCAGGTCAGGAGATCGAGACCATCCTGGCCAACATGGTGAAACTCCGTCTCTACTAAAATACAAAAACTTAGCCAAGCGTGGTGGCACGTGCCTGTAGTCCCAGCTACTCAGGAGGCTCAGGCAGGGGAATCTCCTGAACCTGGGAGGTGGAGATTGCAGTGAGCCGAGATCGCACCACTGCAATCCAGCCTGGTGACACAGCGAGACTCTGTCTCCAAAAAAAAAAAAAAAAAAAAAAAAAAAACATATATATATATATATCTCCCTGAAGTAAAAATAGTAACAATGTGTCTAAAGTTTATAGCCTAAGTAAAAGTAAAATATATGTCTCAGCTATGGCACCAAAAACGAGAGTAAGGAAATGGAAATATATGTCTATAAGGCTGTACACTATACCTGAAGTAGTGTAATATTATATAAAGAAAGACTGTGATAAGTTAAAGGTATATATTTTAAACCCTACAGCAATCACTAAAAAGTTGAAAAAGAGATACAACAAGAAAACCAACAGTGGAGATAAAAATGAGTTATGAAAAATGTCCCACTGATTCAAATGAAAGCAGAAAACTAGAACAAGGTTAAAAAAAAAAACAGCAGATGTAACAAACAGCAAACAACGAGCAAGATTAATATGAAGAGCCGTTGTTTACCCTTCAGCCTTCTTTCCTCCTGAGTCTGCTATAATATTTAAGTTAGAATGCATCATTCTTAGTGAGCCTCTGCCTCCTTCATCAGCATCCAGCCATTCTGTGTACTATTTCTGAAAGTGCCAAAGCACCTTCTGCCTTGATCCATTAATTCACAGCCACAGAACGTTTCAAGCCCTAAAGAATCTTTGCAAAAGGTTATTGATTGTATCAAAGGCAGATCAGAGTGAAGCCTGTTATCTGAAGATAAGCGTGTGCAGGGCTCCCTCGTCAGTGAAACATCACCTGAGAAACAAAACCTCCATGTCCTCACTCCTCCCCACGCTGGGCTCCAGCTCCTCATCAAAGAGCAACCACATATTTGTTTTCAGGCTGAAATGGAATTTTAAATGTACGATGGTTTTAGAATAAAATCAGACGTTTTTTCAAAGTGAAAGAAGAGAAAAGAAAAAATAGAGCAAAATCACATATTTAAATGTGTATATTAAATCCAGCAAGCTTAATAACTGAACTAAATACGAATGGCCTAAGCAGCCCAATTTAAAAACAGAAATATCAGATTTGATTAACAAAAATCAAGACCCAGCAGTATGCTATCTATATAAAAAACACACTTTCAATGTAAAATTATAGATAGGTTAAACAGAAACGAATGAAAAAATATAAAAACTAATTAAAGGAAAGCTGGAGTGGCTATGTCAATATCAAACCAAGTAGACTCCAGAGCAAAGAATATCATCAGAGATGGAGACATTACACAATCAAAAAACAATGATCTTAATGTGTATGCACTTAACAACAGAGCTTCAGAACAAATAAAGCAAAAATTCATAAAATTGTAAAGAGAAATAGGCAAACCCACAATTATACTTGGAGATTCCCCACTCTCTCGGTAATCGACAGACCATGGGGACTGAAAACCACAAAGGATATAAGTGACCTGAACAACAGAATCAGAGAACGTGAACCTAAAGTCTCTTCCAGAAAATAGAAAGCGAGGGAAGACTTTCCAACCTATTTTTTGAGACCAGCATTACCCTAACAATTATGTCAGTCAAAGAAATCACAAGAAAAGAAAACTATAGGGCAATGTTTTTCATGCATGTCTTTGAAAAATCTTTAGCTAAATATTAGCAAATTGAATCAAAAATATATTAAAATAATAATATGATACAATCTAGTGAAAATTATCCCAGGAATTCAAGATTGATTCAAGACTCAACCAATGCAATACATGATAACAACAGACTGAAAAAGGAAAAGCATATGATTATCTTAATAAATTCTGAAAAAGAGGATGATACTATTCAGTATTCATATATGATATTTTTAAACCATCCACAATCTAGAAATAGACGAAATTTTCACAGTATAAAAAAAGACATCTATGAGGAAACTGACAACTGAACTTTCATAGCCAATGCTGACAGATTAAATGCTTTTCCTCAAAGACAGAGAATAAGACAAGGATGTCTTTTTTTGCCACTCCCATTCAATATAATACTGGAAGTTCTATCACTATGAAAGGAAAGAAAAGGAAATAAAAGGCATATCCTTTGGAAAGGAAGAACTATAACGCTATATTAGCAGATGGCATGATTGACTATATAGAAAATCTCAAAAACGTACCAAAAAAGTTAACTGAATTAATAAGTGAATTTATCAAGTTTGGTTGCAGAATAGTCTGAAGCCTTCAAAACATTTCTGAGAGAAAATAAAGAGAACCTAAATAAATGGAAAGATACACCAAGTTCATGAATCAAAAGACGGCATATTTTTAAGATGTTTATTTCCCCCAAATTGATCACAATTACAGTCAAAGTTTCAGGAGGCTTCTTCTGTAAAAATTAACAAGTTGACTACAAGATGTATGTGAAAAAAATTTATGTGAAAAAGGACCTAGAAGAACCAAAGCAATTTTTAAAAAGAGCAACATTGGAGGATGCACACTAGCTGATTTCAAGACTGACTATGCAATTGTAGTAATTAAGACAGTGCACATTGGCACAAGGAGGGATGTATATACCAATGTAACAGAGATTAGAAAATCCAGAAAGAGATATACACATGTGCAGTCCATTGATTTCTAATAAAGGGGCCAAGGAAATTCAATGGGGAAAGAATGCCTTTTCCAACAAATAATGCTGGAAGTATTGGATATCTTTATGGAAAATTACTAACCTCAACCCTCCACTTATACCATATATGAAAATTAATTTCAAATGGGTTGTAGGCCTAAAGTTAAAACCTAACTCTTAAAAACTTCTAGAAGAAAATATAGAAAAAAAATTTAACGACTTTGAGTTAGTCAAGGATTTCTTAGGACACAAAAAAGTGCAAACCAAAAGTGAAAAAACCTGATAAATACGATTTATAAAAATTAAAAATTGTCCTTCCTTTGAAGGACATCGTTTAGAATTTTTAAAATTTATTTATTTTTCTTAAGTATTGGGGTACAGGTGGTATTTGGTTACATGAGTAAGTTCTCTAGTGGAGATTTGTGAGAACCTGGTGCACCCATCACCCGAGCGTATACACTGCACCATATTTATTGTCTTTTATCCCTCACCCCCTCCCACTCTTCCCCCAAAATTTAAAGACAAGCCACAGAGTGCTAGCAGATATTTGCAGAACAGCTATGTGATAAAGGACTTGTGTTCAGAATGTGTAAATAATTCTAACAACTCAGTAAGAAGAAAATAAAACAAAAGTGGGCAAAAGTTTCAAACACACATTTCACCACATAAGATACACACATGGCAAATGAGCACATGAAAAGATGTTCAACATCATTAGTCATTACCATAAGGAAATGCAAGTTAAAACCAAAATAAAATATCACTCTGTATCCACTAAAATTGCCAAAATTAAAAAAACAACTGACAACAGCAAGTGCTAGAGAGGATGCAGAGCAACTAGAACTCTTGTATATCGCAAGGTGCAATGCAAAGCAATGCAATCACTTTTGGATACAGTTTGGTGGTTCCTTATGATGCGAAATATACATGTATCATATGACCTGGCAAGGCTACTCCTCAGTATTTACCAAAGAGAAATGGAAACTACATCTACACAAAGATGTACATATCAGTGTTTAGAGCAGCTTTGTTCATAATGGCCCCAAACTAGAATCAACCAAGGTGTCCTTCAACAGATGAATCAATAAGCAAACAGTAGTGCATTCATATAATGAAATACTATCCAGCAAATAAATGAAATACCGACACACACAAACGATATGAATACATACAAAACTGTATTCTAAGTGAAAGAATAAACATGTGACAATGACTACTGTATGATTTATTTCATGTTACATTCGGTGAAAGTCAAAGCTATAGAGACAGAAATCAGGTCAGTGTTTGCCAGGGCTGTGGGAGGTACGGAATACTGATGACAAAGGGGCAGAAGAGAATGTTTTGGAGTAATGAAAGTGTTCTGTATCTTGATTACAGTACTGGTTATACAACTTCATCCATTGCCAAAGATCACCCCAAAAATATAAATACTATTGTATATATTTTTGCTTTCAATAAGCCTGGATTTAAAACAAACTGTTAATGTGCGGCCAAACTCATCATGTTCCCCCTTGACAAGCCCCCTCTTCATGATGGTACCCAGTCCCCCAAGCCTGAGAATTAGCCACAAGTTCCCTTTACTCACTTCCCATTTCCAGACGTTAAAACCCACCAAATTCTACCATCAACATATTTCTCTTTCTCTTCTCTCACTCTCTTTCCCCATTTCTACCCCCTCATCCTGTCCCATTGGTCTGTCTGCCTCTGGTTCACCCACACCTGGTACCCAAGTGGACTTCTCCCTGATCATATCACTGCCCCACTGCATACCCTTCCCTGGCTCCTCATTACCCGCCCACTGCCAGGTACCATTCCAAACACCTTAGCAAAGAGGGAAGCCCTTTGTAATCTGGTACCTGATGACCAGAAAAGCATTTTCTGTTCATGTCCTTTGCCTATTTTTTAATGGTGTTGTTTGGTTTTTGCTTATTAATTTGTTTAAGGTCCTTACAGATTCTGGGTATTAGGCCTTTGTCAGATGCATAGTTTGCAAATATTTTCTCCCATTCTGTAGTTTGTCTGTTTATTAATAGCTTCTTTTGCTGTGCAGAAGCTCCTTCATTTAATTTCATCTCATTTGCCAATTTTTGGTTTTGCTGCAATTGTTTTTGGAGTCTTTGTCATGACATCTTTCCCAGGGCCTGTGTCCAGAACGGTATTTCCCACATTTTCTTCTAGGGTTTTTGTAGTTTCAGGCTTTACATTTAAGTCTTTAATCGTATTTCAGTATTAATGGACATCAGAATTTCTTGTGCTTGACTACTGTTTTCAATGAAAATTTATTAATAGAGTGCCCATTGATATCCCAAAAGGAGCAAGATAGTATTTCTCTAGTACGTCATGTTACTATCTTCAAAAGGAAAAGATTTTTTTAAAAAGATTAATGACTATAAAACATGGCCAATTATTAATTGAAATAATAAGTGTTGTTTCTATTTTTAAAAAAAAGAAAGAAGAGAAAAGAAAAGCCCCTTCTCATGCCATTCTGCCGACATGCCCCACGTTCCAGGCGTGGTGATTGGCCTCATTCCATGACTCTCTATACCTTGGTCAAGGCTGTTCCCTTTTCCCAGAATGCCCTACTACTTGTTTATATAGACTGTAGTTGATGGAGGGAAAGGACAACCTACTGTGAAGAGGTCACAGTCTGGAGCCAGATTGCCTGGGTTTGAATCCAGGCTCCAGCACCTATGCACTATTTTACTTTATGTTACTTGACTTTTCTATGCCTGTTTCCTTGCCTCTAAAATAGGGATGTCAAACTGTCTCTATAATTATAGTAACTATACATCCTGGCTGGCCCTAAGGTCCTCTCTTCCCTTTATACTCACAAAGCTGTCTTGGTTTGGATGATAAATATGTGATCTTCCTATCTATAGAGTTGTTAGGGAGATTAAGTGAGGTAACAAGTACACAGTCCTTGAAAAAAATACCTGGCATATGTTAAGTGCTATGTGTTTCAGAAAAAGTTAATCCGGCAATTGAAGGGATTGAGGATAGAGAGAAGGAAGAAAGGAAAGAAAGAGGGGAAGAAGGGAGGAGGGAGGAAAAAAAGGAGGAAGGAAGTAGAGATGGAAAGAGGGAGGAAGAAATGAAGAAGGAAAACCTAAAGAAGGCAGGGTAATGTCTTTACAAACCACCTACCAATTTGGGAAGATTTTCCCTTGAATTAATGACACGAAAATCAGCCTTTCCACCACAACGTCATTTGTAGGCAAGGCCAGGTTCCAGAATGCCCCACATCTTTCAAAGACACACGTTCTCCTACCTTGTTTGTGAATAACGACCTCTTATTTTCTTTCCAGTGGAACCAAGTAGGAGCTGCCAGACATCCCGGGGAGGCTTTTCTGTGCTGTCTCACTGCAAAGAAACACAGCCTGATTCCTAATTTCTGGTGCAGAACCAAGCAGAGGATCTGTGCTGGGTTTTTTGTTTTTTTTTTTAATACTTTAAGTTCTAGGGTACATGTGCACAACGTGCAGGTTTGTTAAGTATGTATACATGTGCCACGTTGGTGTGCTGCACCCATTAACTCATCATTTACCAGCACAGGGGAACATCACACACCTGTGCTGGGTTTTAAAGAAGGCCTTTTAGATACTTTAGGAAAGCCATACTTCTTCCACAGTTGGAATTTATTAGAAAAGGTGCTGTATGCCTCCAGGTACTTGACCGATCTTTGACTGATGTCTTTGGGACTCAGATGGGTGGAGACATCGACCAGATGTGGAGGCCAGGCTCCCATCTGGTTCTCAGGAGTCATCTTCCCCAACTATGATCTCATTATATCACAGTTTTATTCAAAGCCCATCATTAGCTCCTCACTGCCTTATGGATGATCCAAACTCTGTACCCTAGTAGGTCTCAAACTTCAGTGTGCTTTAGAATCTCCTGGAGACCTTGTTAATATGTGAGTCACTGGGCTGTACCTCCAGAGTTTCTGATTCAGTAGGTCTGTAGTAGGGTCCAAGAATGTGCATTTCAAACAAATTCCCACAAAATATTGGCTGTTAGTGCAGAAATCATATTTTGAGGACCACTGTCTTGGACAAAACTCAGTCCCTTAGACCTTCCCTGGCCATTCCTACCTCCAAGCCTTTGTTTAATCTTTAATTCCCACTGGACAATAATTCTCTACTCATACAATGCTATATTTCAAGATTTAACTCTGCCAGGAACGGTGCCTGACGCCTGTAATCCCAGCACTTTGGGAGGCCGAGGTGGGCGGATCACGAGGTCAGGAGATTGAGACCATCCCGGCTAACACGGTGAAACCCCGTCTCTACTAAAAATACAAAAAAAAAAAAAAAAATTAGCCGGGTGTGGTGGCAGGTGCCTGTAGTCCCAGCTACTTGGGAGGCTGAGGGAGGAGAATGGCGTGAACCCAGGAGGTGGAGCTTGCAGTGAGCCGAGATCCTGCCACTGCATTCCAGCCTGGGCAACAGACCAAGACTCTGTCTTAAAAAAAAAAAAAAAAAAAAAAAAGATTTAACTTTAGCTTCACCAGGATGTTTGAACACTTTAGTCCTTGCTGACAGTTCCCTTCAGCAAAATTGGGTCGTGGTAGGAGTATCCAGGCCCTCGATGACTTGCTGTTTGTACTAATATTTTATCATTTCAAGCACATTTACAGTTGTGAACTAAAAAGGAACCTCTGCAAACCTGCTCTGTGTTCTAGGTACAAGTGTGGTAGTGGATTTAAGATAAAGAAAAGGCAAGATTTCTACCACTGTTAACCTTACAGACCTGTAAGAGAAGCAAAATGTACGTCAGTGCTGCCCGATAGGAATATTTTATTGTCCGATATACAATAAAAGAAACATAGCTATGAGTAAATTTACCATTACATACAACATATGTAAGTGTACAATTACATATGACATATGTAATTGTAAATGTACTCATAGCCATGTTTATTTTATTGTACGTTTATGTTTCAGTAAGCACTTTTTTTTAGATTTAGGGGTACATGTGCAGGTTAGTTTCATGGATATACTACATGATTCTGAGGTCTGGGCTTCTACTGATTTCAACACCAAAATAGTGAACATAATATCCAAAGGGTAGCTTTTCAATTTGTGTTAGTCTGTGTTGCATGATATAAAGGAATACCTGAGATTGGGTAGTTTATAAAGAAAAGAGATTATGGATTATGTAGCGCACAGTTCTGTAGGCTGTACAAAGAGTGAAGTCCAAGCATCTACTTCTGGTTGAGGCCTCCAGAAATTTCCAATCGTGACAGGAGGCAAAGGGGGAGCTGGCACGCTACATGGCCGAGAGGGAGTAAAAGAGAGAGGAGAGATTTCCCAGACTCTTTTAAAACAACCAGATCTCACAAGAGCCCATTATTGGAGGATGGCACCAAGCCATTCATGAAGGATTCATCCCCATGACCCAAACATCTCCCACTAGGCCCCACCTCCAACATTGGAGATCACATTTCAACATGAGATTTTGAGGGAACAAAACACCCAAACCATATCACAACACTGGCCCCTCATCCCTCCCTCCTGCCTTCTGGACTCCCCAGTGTCCATCGTTCCTATCTTTATGGCCATGTGTACCCAGTGTTTAGCTCCCACTGATAAGTGAGAACACGTGGTATTTGATTTTCTGTTTCTGCTTTAATTCACTTAGGATAATGGCCTCCAGCTGCATCCATGTTGCTGCAAAGGATATGATTTTGTTCTTTTTTATGGCTGTGTAGTATTATTCCATGGTGTATATGTACCACATTTTATTTTATTTTAAGTTCTGGGATACATGTGCAGAATGTGCAGGTTTGTTACATAGGTATACATGTGCTACAGTGGTTTGCTGCACCTATCAATGCATCATCTAGGTTTTAAGCCCCACATGCATTAGGTATTTGTCCTAACGCTTTCCCTCCCCTTGCCCCCCCATCCCCTGACAGGCCCCAGTGTGTGATGTTCCCCTCCCTGTGTCCATGTGTTCCCATTGTTCAGCTCCCACTTATGAGTGAGAACATGTGGTGTTTGATTGTCTGTTCTTGTGTTAGTTTGCTGAAGATGATGGTTTCCAGCTTCATCCATGTCCCTGCAAAGGACATGAACTCATTCTTTTTATGGCTGCATAGTATTCCATGGTGTATAATTCACCACTGATGGAGACTTAAGTTGATTCCATGTCTTTGCTATTGTGAATATCACTGTGACAAACATGCCAGTACGTGTGTCCCTTTAGTAGAACAATTTATTTTCCTTTGAGTATACCTAGTAATGGGAATGCTGGGTCCAATGGTAGCTTTTTTTAAAATTCTTTGAGAAATTTCCAAACTGCTCTCTACAGTGGCTGAACTAATTTATATTCCCACCAACAGTGTATAAGTATTCCCTTTTCTCTGCAACCTCCCCAACATCTGTTATTTTTTGACTTTTTATAATAGCCATTCTGCCTGGTGTGATGGTATCTCATTGTGGTGCTGATCTGCATTTCTCTAATGATTAGTGATGTTAGGCATTGTTTCATATGTTTGTTAGTCACTCGTTTGTCTTTTAGAAGTGTCTGTTCTTGTCCTGTGCCCACTTTTTAATGGGGTTTTTTTTTTTTCTTGTTGATTTGTTTAAGTTCCTTATAGATTCTGGTATTAGTCCTTTCTCAGGTACATGGTTGTGAATATTTTCTCCCACTCTGTAGGTTGTCTGTTTACTCTGTTAATAGTTTCTTTTGCTGTGCAGAAGTTCTTTGGTTTAATTAGGTCTCACTTATCAATGTTTTTTTTTTTTTTTTTGCAATTGTCATTGCTACATCTAAAAAATCAGAAAGAAACAGATGAAATTAATTTTAATAATATAGTTTATTTACCCCAATATACCCAAAATATCATCTTTTCAACATGGAATCAACATAAATATCAATGAGATGTTTTGCATTCCATTTTCTAACTAAATCTTTAAAATATAATGAGTATGTTATATTTTCAGTACATCTCAATTCTAATTAGCCACTTTCAAGTACTCAGTAACCACGTGTAGCTACTGGCTACCCTATTAAGCAACGTAGATAGGCATCAAAAGATAATTCATGGAATCTAGCAGATTTTGACTGGGAACTGCATGAGACAAGCTTGAGTGGGGCTCAACACTCAGTTTCATCCTGAATGTCAGCTGCAGTGAGGAGAACCCAGGAGTGCCCAGTCTGAGAACAGAGTCAAAGACCACATGTGGTCCAGTGGGAAAAAAAAATACTCAGAGTGACAGGCTGTACGTTTGAGAAGTGGGTTTTCCGTGGACTAGTTGTGACATCATAAGCCTGGCACTTACCTTCTTTGATCCTTGAGTATAAGGAGTAGTGGGGGTATCTGCTCTAAACAAAGTTGCTGTCAGGAGAATGTGAGTGTATCCGTATGCTAGGGCTGCCATAACAAAATGCCACAGGTGGGGTGGTTTAAATAACAGGAATTTATTTTCTCACAGTTCTGGAGGCTGGAAGTCCAAAATCAAGATGCTGGCAGGGTCGGCTTCTCTGGAGGCCTCTGTCCTTGGCTTGCAGATGGCCGCCGTCTTGTGGCCTCTTCATGTAACCATCCCTCTGAGTTATTTCCTAGTGCCTCCTGTGTCCGAATTTCCTCTTCTTCTTTTTTTTTTTTTTTTGAGATGGAGTCTCCCTCTTTCACCCAGGCCGGAGTGCAGTGGCATGATCTCGGCTCACTGCAAGCTCTGCCTCCTGGGTTCACGCCATTCTCTTGCATCAGCCCCGCCAAGTAGCTGGGACTACAGGCACCCACCACCGTGCCCAGCTAATCTTTTGTATTTTTAGTAGAGACGGGGTTTCACCGTGTTAGCCAGGATGGCCTCGATCTCCTGACCTCATGATCCGCCCACCTCGGCGTCCCAAAGTGCTGGGATTACAGGCATGAGCCACCACGCCCAGCCCAAATTTCCTCTTCTTATAAGGACACCAGTCAGATTGGATTGGGACCTACCCTAATGGTCTCTTTTTAACTTAAGCACCTCTTCAAAGTTTCTGTCTCCAAATACAGCCTGTGGAGGTTAAAACTTTAACATGTGAATTTTGGGGGAATACAATTTAGTCTATATCAGAGTTAAAAGAAAGTAGATGTCTTTTGGGTTGTACTAAAGCGAGGAGGAGATATTACTATGAGTTGAAGCCACAGGCCAAACAAAAGGCCATTGCAGTGACCTGACCATCGGGTTCCCCATCAAAGGGTTGAACGGGATCAGGGGACAGTCGCTGAATCCCTGTCTTGGGTGTTGACTTCCAGCAAACTGCTATAGGGATACTGTCTCATTATATCTTTTCATTTCAGTATCCATGGATGTAAGAAAAAAGAGAAAGTAAAGAAACAAAATAAGACCAAAGAAACAACAACAAATTTCCCTTCCAACCTCATCTCTTCTAAAACTTTCTTTAGCCTTATATTCCAGAGACTTGGGCTATCTCCCAGGCTAGTGATTCTCAAACTTGTTGTTCTCAAGATTACTTTATACATTTAAGGATATTTTCATTATATAGGTTATATTTATTAATATTCACTATATTAGAAATCAAAGCAGAAATCATAAAAGCATTCATTTAAAAATCATAATAATGTCATCTTATGCTAACATGTTTTTAAATAAAGGATAACTATATTCTAAAAAGAAACTAGAAGAGTTACTCTTTTAGTTAGAATGTTAGAAGAGTGACATTTTCATTCACCTTTGCAAATCTCCTTAATGTCTAGCTTAATAGGAGATGGCTAGATCCTTCTATCTGCTTCAGCATTTATTCTGTTCAGTTATAATATGTTGTTTTGGTTAAAAACATGAAGAAAATTGAGCCTCACACAGATATGAAGTTGGAAAAGGGAGAATGTTTTAGTAATATTTAATAAAGATAATTATGGGTATTCTCCTTTGATACAATCATCTTTATTAAATGAGGAACCTGAAATCATATCAACAAACATTTTTATACCTCATTGTATTAAAATCATCCATCTATCTTGAGCTTTGAATGAACCTTACGCCATGTATTACTTTGTAACATCATGCATTACTTTGTGACATCATGCATTGGTCATTTGGAAAATGTTGGTCCACTGAGCTACACAGATATTTCAAATTTGACACATTTCATTATCCAGTACCAAAAATTCACATGTTTTAATATCACCACAGGCCTCATCATGTAAGTCTTCAAATATTGAGAGCTGCTAGGCTCAATTGTGGCTGTTACAAGATCTTCAAAATTCTAATTTTAATTTGAAAACTTGATTTTTATCATTGGCAACAAATATTGTCAGTTGTTTCTCTTGTAATTAACAGGTTTGCTTCGTTTATTTTCAAGAAGTGTCTGAAAAATACCTAAGTTTGAATATCCATAGCCTGGCTCTCAGTCATTCTTGCAAGTAAAAATGGCATTCATTTCATGAGAAAGAGGCTAATTGAGCTCACAACTGAAACAAGCACATGAGAAGTTTACCTTGAGACAACCATTGTACTCTGCTAAGCAGCAGCAGTGCTTTATTCGTCATACTGAATATTAAAAAGATGTGTACTCGGCCAGGCACAGTCGCTCACACCTGTAATCCCAGCACTTTGGGAGGCCGAGGCGAGTGGATCACGTGGTCAGGAGATCGAGACCATCCTGGCTAACACGGTGAAACCCTGTCTCTACTAAAAATACAAAAATTTAGCCAGGCGTGGTGGCAGGCGCCTGTAGTCCCAGCTACTCGGGAGGCTGAGGCAGGAGACTGGCATGAACCCAAGAGGTGGAGCTTGCAGTAAGCCAAGATCACACCACTGCACTCCAGCCTGGGCGACAGAGTGAGATTCTGTCTCAAAAAATAAAATTAAATTAAATTAAAATTAAAATTTAAAAAGATGTGTACTCAAGACTTGAGAGCTAATAAAATTAATAACATTTACCGCTCTGTGAAAAACATTCTTAAGTGGCATTGATGCTTTGTCACTGCCTGTGTCTGGCAGCAAAGAATACAGTGGCTACTAGTAATTTGTTACCATTGCCTTGATTTATGCTAAACAATTTTACCCACGATTGTTTTGGCAATGTGGGTACAAACATCTCATGGTGGAAAAGGCAAATAACATATCATTATTATTATGAAAATCGTTTTGACCTTATGGATCCCCTGAAATGTCTCAGAGACTCCCCAAAACTCCAGACCACACTGAAATTTGCTCTTCTGAAGTTTTAAATCTGAAACTTGGCTTATTTTCTGCCTGAAATACCCATCTGAACTTCTCTTCCAATAAAAATCAAACCCTTCTCTCTGATCCTGTTTGAACTACACCATACCTATCATCCACATTTCACACCCTTCCTCCCTCCTGGGCCAGGGCTGGAGTCGACGGCAAAGAGCTGTTCAGGAAGCTGTGTACAGTGAGGAGGAAGCAAGTGGGAAGGGCTCAGATGGAGTTTTTGTGTCATGAGGGTTTGTGCAGAGGCACAGGTATGTAGGTATGTGTTCCTGGGGCCCATAATCTGAAAGCAGAAAACTTAGATTTGGAAAAGTAAAGTTCAAAGGGGACAGGAGCAAGATTGCAACCAGAAGACAGAGCCAAGGGTCAGGGCAAAATGGTCGGGATCAAGTGAGTGGAACTGACCAGAAGAGAAGTTGTAAGGTGTAGTTAGTAGAAAGACAGTCTACACAATCAATGAACTCTAGAGAACATGGGCAGATCTCTAAAACATTGTGGAGAAACATAGAGCCAGTAGGTAAAAAGTGCAGAATATCTACATTCTTTGGACCAAAAACATGAGCTGAGCCAAGAGTCCAGTGTTTGGGAGAGATTTCACAGCCTGCCATTCTTTCTCTACCACTTCCTAATGGCCCTGTCAGTGGAACCCGTCTCTAGGGAAAATAACATTATAATAGGGAAAACACACATACATATGAAGCTAACAATAAATGTTGTCTAGTTGATTCCATCTTGGGGAAAGTCGGGGAATAATTGCAATGGAGAGAGTGGAACTATGCATAGATAAATAACAGTCCAGGCGTGATGGCTCACGCCTGTCATCCCAGCACTTTGGGAGGCCAGGTGGGTGGATCACTTGAGGTCAGGAGTTCAAGACCAGCCTGGCCAACATGGTGAAACCCTGTCTCTACTAAAAATTAAAAAAAAATTAGAAAAAATAAAATAACCAGGCATGGTGGCACGTGCCTGTAGCCCCAGCTACTCGGAGGCTGAGGCAGGAGAGCTGCTTGAACCCAGGAGGCAGAGGTTGCAGCGAGCCGAGATTGTGCCACTGCACTCCAGCCTGAGCAACAGAGCGAGATTCTGTCCCAAAAAAGAAAAAAGAAATAAAAGATAAATAACAAAGCTATGAAGGAAAAGAGTGTGAGTTCCACAGAAAGGTTAATTGAGTCGAAGTCATTAACAAAGGGTTTCTGGGTGTGCCCATGGTGTCTGTCCCTGACATTTGTTAAAGTCAGTGTAAGCTGGACACCACCTGGTCGCACAACTGTGTTACTGTGCCCTTCTACTCATGAGCAGTGCTGCCTGGATGAAACCTCGAAGGGAGTCAAGCATTTAACTGAGCCAGCTGCCTTCATCATGTTCTTAGTACTTCCTAAGGCCTGAGGGGTTCATGAGGGTAGAACTGTGAGCCAACAATTGAGGGAGGGCTTGAGGGTTTTAGACAGTTGCTTTGAACACTGATTAGCGGACAAATATCTGTGCACAGGGTAAATGCGGGACCCCTCGCTGACACAGAACAAGCCTCTGAGAGCGGACCTCCTGAATATATCAGTTTAGGTCAGGGCAGTATAATCTGGAGTTCACTGTGGGGGCTCAGCACCTAGAACAGGAGAAAAAAAAAAAACCCTGAGGCTGGACTGGTCATCGGAATTGGTAAGGAAGAGGCAGGGCCAGTAGGAGGCAATGGGAAGGAACTTAAACATGGCAGAACATGGTGACCCAGGAACATGGGTGATAGAAATCAGAAGTTTATTAGGAGCAAGGGTGGGCATATGGGTCCTGCATTAGCTTCCTAGGTGGCTTAAAACACCATTAATTTATGCATGGACAGGTCTGCAAGTTAGAAGTCCAGAAGCAAGATGTCAGCAAGGTTTGTTCCTCCTCGTAGGCTCTGAGGAAGAGTCCATTCCATGCCTGTCTCCTAGTTTCTGGTGTTGCCTGCGATTTTTTTTTTTTTTTTTTTTGAGATGAAGTTTCCCTCTTGTTGCTCAGGCTGGAGTGCAATGGCGCGATCTCGGCTCACTTCAACCTCTGCCTCCCGGATTCAAGCGATTTTCCTTCCTCAGTCTCCCGAGTAGCTGGGATTACCTGTGCCCACCACCACGCCCGGCTAATTTTTTGTATTTTTAGTAATGACGGGGTTTCACCATGTTGGCCATGCTGCCTGCAATTCTTGGTGCACCTTGATCTGTAGATGCATCTCTCTCATCTCTGTCTCCATTGTCACATGGTGAACTCTCTGGATGTGTCTCTTCTCCTCTTCTTATAAGGGCACCAGTCCTGTTGGTTTAGGGCCCTCTCTAACAACCCTATCTCAATTTAATTGTGTCTGCAAAGATCCTCTTCTAAATAAGGTCACATTCATACACAAAGAGTATGAGGGCTTCAACATATCTTTGGGGGTGAGAAGGACAACCCTGTGGGTTGTGGGTTCTGTTGAGCAAAGCTGGCAAGACCAAAACAGAGGAATCCTAGACCTCAGAGTGCCAGAGTATGCAGTAAATCAAGATTGGGCACTCAGGAACAAGGCAGGGGGTCTAGGTCAGGATGGGACCAGCATCGGGGCTCCTTCTGGGCTGAGTCCTTTCCTCCAGGCTACTGAAACCCCCGCTTTTCTGGGTCTGTCTAATCTTGCAGCTGTCAGGCAAGGGGGCCCTGCTATGAGGAGAGAAGAGCTGGGGGCCGGGGACTAGAGCAGGAAGGGACCCATTCAAGGCTGACACTGACCCCAGAGGATGAGTCCTTGGGAGGAAATCGTCTCTTCATGATGTAGCCTCCTGCGCCCAAGTTTTGCCTGTAAAACTAGAACAGGTTCCATCCATGCTGAACTGCACACCCTTTCTCATCTTTGTTTCCCTCTGCAATGACTCACTGGTCTGAGCACATTTCTCCCCACATCAGGGATGGGAAGCACGGAGAAGACCGTGGTCCAGCGCCCTCTGAAGTCATTGGCGACCGCGATGGAAGTAGTTGGGGGTCGACAGTAAAGTTGGAGACTGAAATTATTTGAGCTCTTAAAATGGGATAATAAGGTAACTTTCCTTCTCCTGGTATGAGCTCATTTAATTGTAAAGATCTTAATAAATTCAGCCTGATTAACTCCAACCTTGTGGGGGAAGGTTATTCAGTGTTGTGGAATTAATTTTAAACAGAAGCAAAAAAAAAAAAATTGGAGCGAGAAGAAAAAATCTTTAGTGCAGGATAAGGTGGGAGGGAGGTGTATGTGCAGGAAGCCGCAGATGGGGGGCACCCACTGAGCCTGCTCCGGAAACCACACCAGGGCCCTTGAATGATCAGTTGCTTTCTCAAACATGGTGGAGCCTCAGGTAACTCCCCCAGGCTGGGGCCAGCTTGATTTGTACACACCCCACCGCTGAAGGTAAAGTGTGAACCCCTCAGGGTTCTGCAGGAGTGTCCAGGACCCCTGTCCTGCTCAGTCTCCACCTGTCCACCCCAGCCTGGTGTTCTCTTGGCCCTGAGTAGTTTCTTATCCATGCTTCCACTGTGCCAGGCAACCATGGCTTTGCTTTCAGGCTCTTTTTACCGGTTGCCTAAATGTAGGTAAGTTTCTCTCTTTGGATGTCAGTTTCCTAATGAGGGCAATAATCCTCATTACAATGATTAGGTACACATGGAGTACTTAGCCCAGTTCCAGGAGCATACCAGCTGTTACTACTATTGCTGCCCTGTCGTTGGTCTTGCTGTGTACTTTCTGTGGCTTTCCACCCCTGTTGTCCCCATGGACTCTGGCTGAGAGGCAGCCCCTGGCTCTCCCCATCTCAGACCTCTCTGTTCAGCTGCTTGAGTGCCCAATATTGGCATGGACCTACAGGCCAGCCTGAGCAATCTGAAAAAGGAAGTCCATTCATCAAAATACCATTCACACAAGCCAGGCATGGCACTCGATGTATGATAGCCATTATAGCTAAGACTCAGGGCAGTCTTAGAATCCTATTCTAGAAAATGGGGATAGGGGAGTTTAGAGAGGTTTAATGGCATTTGTTTGAAGCTGAGGAAGCCTAGTTCATTACCTACACCCACACCCATAGTCCCTGTGGCTTCTAAACAATTTGAGAAATTGAAATAAGCACTATTCAAACAGCCTCTACTCTATTGCCCAAAGTTCAGGGCTGCCTTGTAAAGTTGGATTGGAGAACATGGCTCTGACCAGAGGCAGAAAGAGGACTTTCTACTCCTTTTCCTTGAATTTAGTTGACCCTGGTCTAGGTAGAGTTGCTGGGCAACATTAGACCTCCCTGTTTAGGGCTGGGAGAGACCAAAATGGGGACAGATTTCTGCCCGATGACCTCAATCCATGGGAGATAAAAGCCCAGTGCAGGGTGGGTGGGGCTCAGGTTAAGCCAGAGGGAGCAAAAACACACAGCTGGTACCACTTGGGTTTACTGCACAGCCCCACCTTGGTGGGAGACAAACATGAGACACAGGTGTCATTCTCCAGCCACCGTCCAGCTGTGTGCCTTGACTCTTCCTCTTCGCTGAGCAACAGAGCCCCTGACTTGCTGGCCACTTTCTGCATCTGAAAGTCAGCCGGGTTTAAAACACACAATTCAGATCTGATTCAAAGTTCTCACCATGAAGTAGGAAGAGGGCTCCTTTTGCTCCTTTGCTCCTCCCACTCCCTTCTTTGGAGCAAGAGGTAGGTTCTGCCTCTAAGACATTGCCTCCCCTCTGTGGCCCAGGCTGCATCTTTCCCTAAGCACCCTTCATTACACAGCCTCTCCACGTTAGTTCTGCCCTGGACAAGCCACAGCTGTAGGTATCTCTGCTACTCAAACAAGGATGAAGCAAGAGGCCAGGACACTGAGGATGGTGGGCAGAGGTGGATGAGGTTCCCAGAGTCTTGTGGCCAGAAGAAACCCTCAAGGGCACTCAGCTCGCCTTCCCATCATAATTATTTCTTGCATGTCCCATGTTCTTTCCTACCATCATCCCCACCATCATTGTCTCTTTCCTGAGCCTTTGCTGTTACCTCCAAACCAGCAGAGTTGCCACCCACAGTCATTTGGGTCGTGCCTTGTTGGAGACACCAGGCCTGAGGGTGAATAGGGCTGAAATCCAGCCACACAAGTCTGGCCTGGACAAGCCCTACCTCTGTCGAGAAAGGATCTTTTCATGCCTCGGTCTCCCCACAGGGGGTACCTAGTTCTAATTCACATCACGCGTGTGCACAACGGCTCAGCCAACTGATCTCCCGCATCCAGCCTTGCCTTCATTGCTCTCCCCATCCCGTCTTCCACACCCCAAATCCATCCTCCACGCAGCAGAGTGGTCTTTCAGAAAGCACTCATCTGACCATATCACTCATCTGCTTAAAATCCTTTAAGAACCCCTCATTGCCCTCAGCATCAATTCCAAACTCTTCGCCTGGTCTTGTGAAGCCCTCTATGATGGACCACTGACTCTCAACCCCTCCCTCACCCTCTCCCACAACACTTGTGCCCCAGCTGAGCTGAACTTTCCAATTCTCCATATGGCAGATGTGGCTCTCTCAGTCGCCCCTCCTCACATTTGTACATGCTGCCTCCTCTACCTGAAATGCTTTCTCCTCCACGTCCCTTTGCTTGGCTAACTATTGTCCATCCTGTATGTCTCAGCTTATAGGACCCCTCCTCAGGAGGTCTTGCCCTAAAAAGGTTAATGTGGATTTTTTTAAAAGCACCATTTAGTCAGAGTTGTTGTTTAACCAAGGGTTACCAGCCATAAGCAATCAGGGAATTTCATTTATTGGTTACAACCAGCATTTTTTAAAAGATGAAATTGAGTAGAAGAAAATAGAATAAAGAATACCAGTGTGAATTTCACTGTATTTGGTAAAACTGTTGAAAGTGCGTCTGTGTACACACGTGTGCCCTGGGTTGTGATATACAATGTTTCTCACTGTGGATAATGGTCCAAATCTTTGGAAGCCACAGCTGCAGGCGTCTCGCTGCCCAGCCCAGGCTGAGAATGATTGCTTTAGTTTTTCAGGGCTCCTAGAGTCGTGGAATTGTTGACTGAAGTAAATGATCAGGACAGGAAGGAAGCAGCTGCTCGCACTGTTTCTGGTTCCAAACGGTAGCTGCCGCTGAAGTGCTCTGGCTATGCCCACATTTTGTGTTTCTGAGGCTTCAGCCTCCCTTGACAACAACTACCCCCAGGTTCTGAGCCCTCCCCCTACATATCCAGCCTATAGAATTTGCTTAGTACATGTTAGTGGCCCAGATGTGTGTCTGTTGGCTGGTGAGTATGTTGCAAGTACATCACAGGGCAACTACTTTCAAAAACAGGTTGACTCTCAGATGGCGATGATAGAAGCTGTCTTCAGCTGCCAAATTTCACTGTATCCCAACCATGAAGCTCTCGTGGGACCTACTCATGGCAGGTGGCTCGTACTTGGTCTTCATGTCATCACTGTAGCCTGTGACTGAGAGGCTCTGCTGGGTAGCCAATGTGATGTATACCTTGCTTCAGATCCAGGTCCACTGGCTCCCTGAGAACAGCACTTAGCAGACTCCCACAAACAAGGACATTCATCTTTGTCAGCCCTAATGAACCACATTTGTCAGACAGGAACCAGAGAGCAGCTGTGTTGGAGGGAGACAAATCACTTAATCCAAGCCTCCTGATGTGGCAGCCCCTGGCACGAAGGAGATTATGGCATTTAACTACAGAGGGGCCTGGAGGACTCAAGTTGGGGGAGCGCTGGTTGCCCTCAACTCTTCCTATCAGGAGCAAGTGTGTGAGCTGCCTAATACATTGGCTGGTGCTTCTCTCCTGGATGCTTCACTTGGCTCTGGGGATGTGCACCCTGCAGATACCTGGGCAGGAAAAGAGAGACAGGAGGTGGCAGCCTCTGTTCCCAGCCTGATGCAGGCCCTAGAAAAATGACTGTGTTCAGAGTCGTCTCCTCTGGTCCCACCAAGTTGCTCCCATTTAAGTGTTTATGAAAGACTTTTGGATGCAAAGGACAGAAACCCATCTCCAATGAGCTCAGGCCAAAGGGGATGCATTGACTCATGGACTCTGAGGTTGGACAGCAATGCTGCAACCAAGGTAGGGGTGTAGTTGGGCTGATGAACAAGCGCATCCAGGAACTCACACATGACCTGGCACCTCTGCTATCTCTCCATGCTTCTCTTGGCATGCCAGTTTTGTTCTGTCTCCCTGTAGACAAGCTTCCTCCATCACAGGGAAATTTTGATATTGACAGCTCTCAAATTTTACCTCTTAGGGCTCCCACCACTGGAAAGGTTGATAGACACTTTCTTTGGCCCCAAACTGAAGAGAGAGAGAGGGGAAAAAACACTACCAGGAAAGAGCTCTGAACTCTGATTTGCCATTTCGGGGCAACTGCCAACACAGTCATATATGGCATGAGAGGTAGAGTCACCTAGGGCAGCTCCCATGTGAACCACATGGCTGGAATCAGAGAGGAACAATTATTGGGAAAAGGTGGGAGTCCTCAGCAGACATGCCCCCTTTGATTGTCTTTGTCCTCACTTCCCCCAAATCCATATCCAACTCAGCTCCTTCTTCTCTGTAACTACCTTCAGGCCCAGAGAAAGAAAACCACTCCTTTTCCTGAAGACACTGCAGAGAGTAAGATCAGGCAGAATGAGTGAGATTTTATAATGCTGCCTTCTACCAATCCAATTTTCGGGGCTATGTATGACATTCAAAAGTGGCACCAGGACAAATGCTGGGCTTGCCAGGTAGTTTTACTTTGTTGATTTTGACAGTCAAATATCCCTGAGGCCAGGATCCTGGTGGACTTAGCATATTTACTAAGCTGCTCCTAATCTCCACTAGCCCTGGGTGCTCAGATACACCCAACAGAATAAGAATTGTACTTTTGAATGACAGTTCACTAACACAGTTGGCAAAAGCACTTCATATTCATTTTCTCAGCAGCTTTCAAATGTTTTCAACCATGAACCTCAGTAAAAACTACATCTTAAGAACAAAACAATACATTTTACATCATGATCCAGTACACAAATATTTTTACAAAACTAAAAGAAGTTTCAAAAAATCATACCTACCCTTATGAGAGTGATAAGCCTTGATGTTTTTAAATTATGGTCTTTCTTTTCTATTCTATTTTTACAATGTCACTCAAATTTTTTCATGACTAAACCTACATTTTGATAAACATGTACAACCTCATTTATTCTTCCCACATGATTATCCTCATTGAGCAGTCATCTTTACAGCAAGAGCTCCAGGAAGAATGTACCTCCTGGATGCCAGACCCTAGAGTCTGGGCTTTTTATATGTGATCTCACTTAATGCTCTCAGTACTCCTATAAGGTATGAGTTTTTTTTTTTATTGCATGGATAAGGAATCTGAGGATCCATTATTAAAATCAGAGGTTAAACTGTTAAGTGGCAACACTGAAACCCATCAGACTATGAACCTCTTACTATCACCACCTGGCTCTCCAAGACTTGGTAAGCCCCTGAGCAGAATCATATGCTGGGTAGATTAAAGATGACTACAAGGTCTTTGATACTCCTCCCATGACAGGTGGGGTCTAATCTCCCTCCTCTTAAATCTGGGCAGGCCTTAGTGATCTGCTTAACCAACTGAATGACATGGAACAGATGTACTAAGGCTACTGAGGGTACATCAGAAGAAGCCTTGCATCATCTCCCTGGGTCTCTGGGCCTTCTCTTGAGGTGCCTTGGGCCATCATGTGAGAAGTTCAGCTACCCTGAAACCAATATTCTGAAGAGACAATGTGTATATCCTCTCGTCGACAGTCCCAGCTCAGTTCAGTCATCCAGATGTCCCCAGCAAGAAGCCAGACATATAAGCAAAGACGTCTTGGCCAAGCCAGACTAACCCAGGTGAAGCAGAAGAATCACCCAGCTGAGCCCTGCCCTAATTCCTTACCCAATTATGAGACATAGTAAATTAGTTACTTGTCTCAAGCCACTAAGTTTTGGATATTCTGCTTACAGCAATAGATTGCCTGAACATGAGCTTCAAGAGCTCCAGACTACCATCAGCTTCCAGCAGAAAGGCTTTTGGGAGCTTGTGCTTTTCTGTCTGCAACTTAAGGTAGATTGGGTGAAGCCTCAACCCCACCATACGAATCCCAGTGAAAATGTGTTAAGGCCACTCCCTACCACCTTCCTTACTCTTCTCTGTTGCTGAGGCTTCAAGTAAAGATTCTTTATGAGTCAATAAGGCACACTCAGTGAGGCCTTTGAAGTCTTCCCCAACCCATCTTGTACATGTTAATCTGCCCCATGCGTCACTAGCCTGAAGCATGGGTGCCTTTCAGACAGCAGGTGTCTGCCAACTGAGAGGGCAAGTGTGCTAGGCATGAAAGTGGGCATAAATAATAGAAAAACATTTTCTTGCATTTCTACATGAGTCTCAGGGTACCCTGCCAGACAGCAGAGGGAGGCAGAAAAACAGCCCTGATATCAAAAAGCTTTTCTTCTTGAAAGGAAGCTTTGTAGCAACTGGGCCCAACACTATACAATGAAGGAAAAAAGGAACCCCAGGCAAACCACATCCCCCAGGAGTATGTACTGTATGGGATGGGGTTGGGAAGGTAGAGGGTAGTGGAGGAGGAGGTACGGAAACTGTTTGTTAATATTTACCCAAATTAATAAGATGTTGAACAACAGCTTCTACACAAAAGCCACAGTTAAAATTAGTAAGTAGTTCATCCTGTTCTAACAATATGGAATAATTAATTTCCACACTTGGCTTTTTTTTTCCATAAGCAGTAATTAAAGAGAAATATTATATAGCTGCACCTGTTTTTCACTTTTGGCTTACCACAGTGAGTAAACCCAATCTTTTATTGATGAGAAGAGATGCACGTTGGGAACCCGTAGGAAGAGCATCAAAACCCCTCCAGCCTTCCCTTGAGATGTGTGAGAAATCTCAAATTATTAAACCATATGGAGGCCGTACTGCGAGCGGGCTGTTCCCACTGCGGGGATGAGGCCTAATTTCTAATTTCCCTCTGACTTTCAGCTCCTCTGAAGGTTTCAGGGCAGTTGAAGGAATAAGGCTTGTCTGCTGAGTAAGGAGACCCCTGTGAATTGGTTACCCCGAGGACAAAGACAGCTGATTTTTCTGCATCCTCTTTCTGCTGCCTTCTCACTGGGCCTGGATTCTCTGCCCCCAAGTGAGTGTGTCAGAAGAGGCCCCAGGGAGGACAGACCAAGTTCAAATTCAGAGGCTCCTGGTGCCCCTCTGTGGACTCCAGCCATCTCTAACCAGCTTATCTGTCCTTGTCCTCAGACAAAGGGCTTTCAGCCACATTGTTAAGGGAAGGCCAGAGCTGGAAGAGACAGGAGAGCTAATATTTGCACAGCACTTCAAAGTTTATTCTTTACAGCTCTCACACTCATTATGCAAACTTACTTTGTTCTCCAGCTAAATCCCAGCAGGGAACCTGCCACTGCTGCTGCTTGGAAATTCTGGTTCCTGCCTTTGGTCTCTGGTGCTGCCCTACAACCCAGGGACCCTGGACAAACAGATGCCATGGTGAGGAACACCCTGCCCCACCTTGAATTCCAGTGGGTTTTGTTCCTGGAAATGGGCTGTGCATCAAAATAATGTGGGTGGCCTCTGGTATATCACTCAGGTGGGAACAAAGGTAATTAGAGGCAATGAGCCCTGATGGACGACTTGGACTATGCCTTTTCTTTTTTCATTTTCTTTTACTTTTTTTTTTTTTTTTAGATGAAGTCTTGCTGTTACCCAGGCTGGAGTGCAATGGCACGATCTCAGCTCACTGCAGTCTCTGCCTGCCGGGTTCAAGTGATTCTCCCACCTCAGCCTCCCAAGTAGCTGGGACTACAGGCGTGCACCACCACATCCAGCTAATTTTTTGTATTTTTAGTAGAGATGGGGTTTCACCACATTGGCTAGGCAGGTCTTGAACTCCTGACCTCAAGTGATCTGCCCACCTCGGCCTCCCAAAATGCTGGGATTACAGGCGTGAGCCACTGTGCCTGGCTGAAGAATGCCTTTTCTTAGACACAAACATGGGCATTGTTTATTCAGCTCCAAATGATACAACTTGGGATGATGAGTAAACACACTTCCCACAGACTCTACAGTGACTGGTTGTGCAGCACCTGCCACACCGACATGTAATTTAACTTAAGGCCTATAAACCCCTACTCAACTGTGAGCTGTGTGAGGCCAGGAAACCATCTCGCTCACTATCAAATGCCTTATACTGGGGCACAGGAGAGGTGCCCTGTAATGAATTGGTAAATTAACAACTGAGGATTTGAGAACCTTCTTTCTGAGCTGGAGCATTGTGTACTAAGACCCTCTTGTGACTTCTACTTCAGTAACTGTAGGGAAAGGAAGAAGGGGCTAAGTCCCATGGGTTCTGGACTGCTTAGAATTCTTTCTTAGGTCACCAGGAGCATAGCTACTACTGCTGATGCTTCCCTATTCTCTCTGTTGTCCTGATTCTTGGGATTTCCTTCTAAGCTGCAATGTCAGGAAGGATTACAGAAGAGACAAGGTGGGTAAGCCCCTACATGGTTTATTACTTCCAGTGACTTGACTAGGGTTGGTGGGAGAAGCACCAGGTCCCTAGAACCCTGGGGGTGTCAGCTAAAGTTACCCCCTATAGGTGCACTCTTCTAATGACATCATTCTTTGTGGCACCCTCCCTCCTAAACTCCATCACATCTCACTGTCTTGGCTCAACTGTGGTGGAAATGGTTTTCATTTGACTTTTTTTTTTTTTTTTGAGATGGAGTTTCACTCTTACTGCCCAGGCTGGAGTGCAATGGCACAATCTCCACTCACTGCAACCTCCACCTCCCGGGTTCAAGCAATTCTCCTGCCTCAGCTTCCCGGGTAGCTGGGATTACAGAAGTGGACCACCATGCCTGGCTAATTTTGTATTTTTATTAGAGATGGGGTTTACTGTCTTGGCCAGGATGGTCTTGAACTCCTGACCTCAGGTGATCCACCCGCCTCGGCCTCCCAAAGTGCTGGGATTACAGGCATAAGCCACCACGCCCGGCCCTTTTTTCTTTATTTTATTGTGACTCCTTACTTTATTTTTTATTGGTACATATTAGATGTACATATTTTCGGGGTACATATGATAATTTAATTCATTCATATAATCAAATTAGGGTAATTGGAATATCCATCAACTTAGTTACCTTTTCTTTAGGCTAAGAACATTTGAACTATCCTCTTCTAGCTATTTTGAAATGTACAATTGATGGATGTTGACTATAGTCACCCTACTGATCTGTCAAATACCTTGTCTTATTTCTTCTAAGTGTATATTTGTCTTTTTCTCTTTCCTATGTCTATTAGTCCATTCTCGCATTGCTATAAAGGCATACCTGAGACTCGGTACTTTATAAAGAAAAGAGGTTTAATTGGCTCACAGTTTCACAGGCTGTACAGGAAGCACGGCTGGGGAGATCTCAAGAAACTTTCAATCATGGCAGAAGGTACAGGGGAAGTAGATATGTCCTACATGGCTGGCTCAGGAGGAAAAGAGAGAGTGAGGAGGTGCTACACACTTTAAAGAAAAAATTTTTTTATTATACTTTAAGTTCTGGGGTACATGTGCAGAACGTGCAGGTTTGTTACACAGGTATACACGTGCCATGGTGTTTTGCTGCACCCATCAACCCATCATCTACGTTAGGTATTTCTCCTAATGCTATCCCTCCCCTAGCCCCACACCCCCCGGCAGGCCCCGGTGTGTGATGTTCCCCTCCCTGTGTCCATGTGTTCTCACTGTTCAACTCCCACGTATGAGTGAGAACATGCAGTGTTTGGTTTTCTGTTCTAGTGTTAGTTTGCTGAGAATGATGGTTTCCAGCTTCATCCATGTCCCTGCAAAGTACATGAACTCACCCTTTTTTATGGCTGCATAGTATTCCATGGTGTATATATGCCACATTTTCTTTATCCAGTCTATCATTGATGGGCATTTGGGTTGGTTCCAAGTCTTTGCTATTGTGAACAGTGCCACAATAAGCATACGTGTGCATGTGTCTTTATAGTAGAATGATTTATAATCCTTTGGGTATATACAGAACTCTCCACCCCAAATCAACAGAATATACATTCTTTTCAGCATCGCATCACACTTATTCTAAAATTGACCACATAATTGGAAGTAAAACACTCCTCAGCAAATGCAAAAGAATGGAAATCATAACAAACAGTCTATCAGATCACAGTACAATCAAATTGGAACTTGGGATTAAGAAACTCACTCAAAACTGCACAACTACATGGAAACTGAACAAGCTGCTCCTGAATGACTACTGGGTAAATAACAAAATTAAGGCAGAAATAAATAAGTTCTTTGAAGCCAGTGAGAACAAAGATACAACATACCAGAATATCTGGGACACAGCTAAAGCAGTGTTTAGAGGGATTTTTTTTTTTGGGGGGGGGGGATGGAATCTCTGTCACCAGGGCTGAAGTGCAGTGGCGTGATCTCGGCTCACTACAACCTCCGCCTCCCAGGTTCAAGTGATTCTCCTGCCTCAGCCTCCCAAGTAGTTGGGATTACAGGCACCTGCCACCACACCCCACTAATTTTTTTGTATTTTCAGTAGAGACAGGGTTTCACCATGTTGGCCAGGCTGGTCTTGAACTCCTGACCTCAGGTGTTGTGCAGTGCTCTTTTCATTTTGCTTTCTTTGAACATTCTATGAGTATTAGTAAATTTTAAGTGAAAGGGTAAAAAAAGCAGGAAATTAATAAAGAATATCAATGAAACCAAAAGCTTGTTCTTTAAAAGTTCAATAAAATCAACAAGCCTCTAGCCAGGCTAAGAAAAAATGAGAAAGGGTACAAATAACTAATATCAGAATTGAATGAAGAGAATCACTACAGATCCTATGGATATTAAAAAGATCATAAAGGAGTACTAACAACAACTCTATGCCTACAAATTTGATAATCAAGATGAAATGGAATGATTTCTTGAAAGACATAATCTGCCAAAACTCACACAAAAAGAAATAGACAATCTGAATAGGCCTATGTCTATTAAATAAGTTAAATCAATAATTAATAACTTTCCAAAACAGAAAGCATCAGGCCCCAACTGATTCACCGGAAAACTCTACCAAACATTTGAGGAGGAAATTATACCAATTCCCTGTAATCTCTTTCACAAGGCAGAAGAAAAGAGACTACTTCCTAATGCATTCTATGAGACCACCATTACCCTAATATCAAAACTAAACAGTCATTACAAGAAAAGAAAACTATGTACCAGTATCTCATGGACATAGATGCCAAAATCGTCAACAAATATTAACAAGTCAAATCCAACAACGTATAAAAATAAGCATACACCAGCCGGGCACCATGGCTCACGCCTGTAATCTCAGCACTTTGGGAGGCAGAGGCGGGCAGATCACGAGGTCAGGAGATCGAGACCATCCTGGCTAACACGGTGAAACCCCGTCTCTACTAAAAATACAAAAAATTAGCCGGGCGAGGTGGCGGGCGCCTGTAGTCCCAGCTACTCGGGAGGCTGAGGCAGGAGAATGGCATGAACCCCGGGGGATGGAGCTTGCAGTGAGCTGAGATCGCGCCACTGCACTCCAGCCTGGGCGACAGCAAGACTCTGTCTCAAAAAAAATAAAAAATAAAAAATAAGCATACACCACAACCAAGTGAGATTTACACAAGGCTGGTATGACATTTGAAAAGTCAACAGATACAATCCATAACATCAATAAGCTAATGAAATATCACATGATCATATCAATAGATGCATAACAATCCCTTGACAAAACCCAACACCCATTCATAATAAAAAAAACAAATCTTAGTCAGTTAGGAATAGAGGGGAACTTCCTCAACTTAACAGGAAATTAAAAAAAAAACTATAGGTAACATCATACTTAATGGTGAAAAACTCAAAGTCTTCCCATTAAGATCAGGAACAGGCTGGGCGCGGTGGCTCATGCCTGTAATCCCAGCACTTTGGGAGGCCGAGGCAGGTGGATCACGAGGTCAGGAGATCGAGACCATCCTAGCTTACACGGTGAAACCCCGTCTCTACTAAAAATAGAAAAAAAAAATTAGCCGGGTGTGGTGGCAGGCGCCTGTAGTCCCAGCTACTCGGGAGGCCGAGGCAGGAGAATGGCGTGAACCTGGGAGGCAAAGCTTGCAGTGAGCCGAGATCGGCCACTGCACTCCAGCCTGGGCGACAGAGCAAGACTCCATCTCAAAAAAAAAAAAAAAAAAAAGATCAGGAACAAGTCAAGAATGTCCCCTCTCACCACTTCTTTTTAACATCATCCTGGAAGGCCTAGCTAATGCAATAAAATAAGAAAATACAATAAAAGGTATACGGATTGTGAAAGAATAAATAAAACTGTATTTTAACGCAGATAATGTGATTATCTATGTAGAAAATCCAAAAGAACAGACAAAAAAAAGCCCCTGGAACTAATAAGAGATTATAGCAAAGTTGCAGGATACAAGGCGAATATATAAAAGTCAATCATTTTCCTACATACCAGCTATAAATAAGTGGAATATAAAATTAAAAACAGCACCATTTACATTAGCATCCCCCAAGTGAAATATTTATGTACACTTCTAACAAGATAGGAACAAGACCTAAATAAGGATAACTGCAAAACTGATGAAAGAAGTCAAAGAACTAAGCAAATGGAGCGATGTCTCACGTTCATGGATAGAAAGACTCAATATTGTCAAGATGAGCATTCTTCCCAACTTGATCTATAGATTCAATTCCATCCCAATCAAAATCCTGACAAGTATTTTGTGGATAACAACAAACTAATTCAAAGGTTAATATGGAGAGGCAAAAGGACCAGAATAGCCCATACAAGATTGAATAAGAATAAGGTTAGGGGACTAACATGACTGACTTTAGGATATACTATAAAGCTACAGTAGCAAAACAGTATGGTATTCGTGAAATAATAGACAAATAGATCAATGGAACAGAGTAGAGAGCCCAGAAATAGACCCATGTAAATATAGCCAACTCATCTTTGACAAAGGGGCAAAGGCAGTACAATGGAGGAAAGAGTCTTTCCAACAAATGCAGAAACAACTGAATATCCATATGCAAAAAAAAAAACATGAATCTAGCTACAGACCTTACATCTTTTATGAAAATTATCTCAAAATGAATCATAGATCTACACATAAAACACAAAATGAAAACATTCTTAGAAAATACCATAGGAAAAATCTAGATGATCTTGGGTTTGGTGATGACATTTTTAGATACATCAAAGGCAGAAACCATGAAAGGAAGAATTAATAAGCTGGATTTCATTAAACTTGAACATTTCTGCTGTGTGAAAGAAACTCTAAGAGAAGGAAAAGCCACAGACTGAGATAAAATATTTACTGAAGATATATCTGATAAAGGACTGTTATCAAAAATATATAATAACTCTTAAAATTCAACTATAAGAAAACAATCTGATTTAAAAACGGGTCAAAGATCTTAACAGATACATCACAAAAGAAGATATACAGATGAAAAATAAGCATATGAAAAGATGCTCCACATCATATGCCATAAGGGAAATGCAAATTGAAGCAACAGTTAGATATCATTACACGCCTATTAGATACCATTACACGCCCATTAGATACCATTACACAAAACCCAGAACACTGACAACACCAAATGCTGATGAGGATGTGGAACAACAGGAACTCTCACTCAATGCAAAATTGCACAGCTACTTTGGAAAAGAGCTTGGTGGTTTCTTTAAAAACTGATCTAGCAATCATACTCCTTGGTATTTGCTCAAAGGAACTGAAAACATATGTCCACAAAAAACCCTGCACATGAATGTTTGTAGTAGCTTTATTCGTAATTGCCAAAACTTGGAAGCAACCAAGATGCCCTTTAGTAGGTGACTGACTAAACCGTGGTAGCATATTTAGACAAAGAAATATTCAGCACTAAAAAGCGATTAGCTATCAAGCCATGGGAAGATAGGAAACTTAAATATATATAACTAAGTGGAAGAAGCCAATCTGAAAAAGGCTTCACACTGTATGATTCTGACTATATGACATTCTGAAAAAAGCAAAACTATGGAAATAGTAAAAAGATTAGCAGTTGCCAGGTTTTAGGGAGGATGGAGGAAGGAATAGGCTGAACCTAGAGGATTTTTAGGGCAGTAAGACTACTCTGTGTGATACTATGATGGTGCATATGTGTCAAAATAAATTTGTCCAAACCCATACAATGTACACCAAGAGTGAACCCGAATGCTAACTATGGACTTTAGATGATAATGATGTGTCAATATAGGTTCATCAGTTGTAACAAATGTACCACTCTGGTGCCCAATGTTGATAATAGGGAAGCATTATGCATATGTGGGGATAGCACATATATGGGAAATATCTATACCCTCCTCTCAGTTTTGCTGTGAACCTAAAGCTGCTCTAAAAACTGAAATCTGTGAATGAAACGAAGGAAGGAAGGAAGGAAGGAAGGGAGGGAGGGAGGGAGGGAGGGAGGGAGGGAGGGGCTGACACATTACTTAAAGATTCAACAAAAGAAAAATGGTTATGTATAGAAAATCCCTATGGTAAAATGTTATGCGGCCAGTGAATGTGATTACAAAGACATTATTTTGGAGGGCAAAATACCTTTGATATAAAATCGTATATCTAGAATGACTGAATGTGTATAGATAAAAATTAAGGAATACCTGAATTGAGGAACTTTAATGTTGGCTACTTTCTTTGTTATACTTTTCTGTTTTCTAAAATTTCCAAAATGCTCACATACTACTTTTAGAATCATGAAACAAACAAACAAAACAAGGATTTGCTACCTTCTTCAGGCCCTTGAAGAGTCGGTTTCCTGAAACCCATGTCCCTCATTAACCCAGTTGAGATTTACGAAGCCAGCTCCAGTACCCTCCCTGTCAACCCTTGCCTGGCACAGCCCAGAAGGAAAATTGCCTGGTTCTAATTCCAAATTCCACTAAAAACACCACAGCTGCTGCTGGTTGGAGCTTTTCTTCTGAATTCTCAACACAGCAGATGCAAAACCTTCCCCACGCCTTTGATTCTCTTCTGCACTGCCAATCTCTCTTTTTATGCAAACACTAAATATATTTTAATGGATCTAGATTGTTACTGATGTAATTAATCCAAGATTAGGATACTGTAGGCACCATCAGCTGAGTTCCCAAACTGAGTTCAGGAACTCACAAGTCTCCACAAAACGATGGATATAAATCTAGTCCAGTCTTGAGAGTCATCTAAGTTCAGAATGGGAATCTAATTCCATCTTGTTTAAACACTAAAGAGAATTTATCGTCCCATCAAAATGAAAATCCCAGAGGTATGTAGGTTTCAGGCACAGTTTGATCCAGTAGTTCATGGTGGCTCAGGACTCTGGTCCTGTTTTCTCTGCCATGTTCTGGGCTGAGTTTCATCCTCAAGCTGGCTTTCCTTGGGGCTGCAGCAATCCAGTGGGTCTCTCGTCCACATGGTGGCCCATTCAGAAGAAGAGAAGATGTCATTGTCCCAACATCCTCAAGAGGAGTACTATTTGCTCTGATTGGGCTAGCTCCGGTCAGGCACTCACCCCTGAACTGTGACCAGCAGCATGGAATCCATTGATAAGCGTAGACCAGTCATGGGCCCCCATCATAGCTGGCAGAGCAGTCAACTTTCCCTGAACCACATGGACCCCTAAACAGAAATTCAACTTCTAGAAAGAAAAAAGTGGATGTTGGGGAAAGAAAAAAGTGGATGTTGGGGAGGTTACTACAAACGTCCACCACAGGAATACTGTTTTTTGACATTGCTTTTTGGGAGTCTATCTAAAGAGTTATTTTTGCAAGTGTTAACTACAGAAACACATATGGATGTTCAACTCTAGTGCTTCATTCAGAAAATGTTTACCATTCATTTACAAATCTACAGAAGTAAAATATTTTAATATGTATAATTTCATATTGTGATAAAAATGTTGTATTTCATTGTTTCTGGCATTTCAAGACAATTAATATCTAAAGGACATTGATTCAAAATACTTCAATGGTCCAAGGAAGCAAGGATTAGAAACCTATTGCAGCTTTTCTTTTGGGAAAGAAAAGATGAGTTTAATAAATAGACCAATGAAAATCTATTCATAAGGGTAGACTCCTCCCTCGGGGTCCTACCAGCCTTTGCTCATTTTCCCCTCTGCCTCCAATGCCCCTCCCACTTCCTGCTCACAAGTCGACAGCCTTCTCACATCCCCTCCTTTGGGAAGCCTTCCCAATCCTCTCTCCACTTTGCAGAATCCGTGGTGCTCTACCATGGCCCCCACCACAGCTGGCCACCTCTCACGGAATGACAACCCTGACTTTTTATTATAGGGTGTTGTGTTCCTGTCTGCTACCCTGTAGAACATAATAACTTCCAGAAAGAAGGATTCGGGTGAGGAAGGGTACTGCGGAGGATGATGATCAGAAGGAAATCCTGGTGGGTAGGAGGGCCAAAGGATTTTTAACCCCAAATTTTCAGCAAATCCTACCACACTGAACCCTTCCTGGTGATCTGCATTGTGGAGAAATGGGGGAAGGAATCTCTGTTGCCACTGCGAACTGTTGTGGCACAGGAAGGTAAGTGAGTCAAAGCAGAAAGCAGAACCAAAAGCACGTAGGAGACATGTAATCCCTTCAACAGTCCCCAGAGATTTGGAGATGGGCACTGGGGTTTCTCCCAGCATGTGGTGGGAGTTCCAGCCAATTAGTCCTTCACAATCTTTTTTTTAAGTTCTGGGATCCATGTGCAGAACATGCAGGTTTGGTACAAAGGTATACATGTGCCATGGTGGTGTGCTGCACCCATCAACCTGTCATCTAGATTTTAAGCCCTGCATGCATAAGATATTTGTCCTAATGCTCTCCCTCCCCTAGCTCCCCACCCCCGACAGCCCCTGGTGTATAATGTTCCCCTCCCTGTGTCCATGTGTTCTCATTGTTCAACTCTCACTTATGAGTGAGAACATGCAGTGTTTGGTTTTCTGTTGCTGGGTTAGTTTGCTGAGAATGATGGCTCCCAGCTTCATCCATGTCCCTGCAAAGTACATGAACTCATTCTTTTTATGGCTGCATAGTATTTCATGGTGTATATGTGCCAAAGATCTAGAGCCAGAAATACTATTTGATATAGCAATCCCATTACTGGCTATATATCCAAAGGATTATAAATCATTCTACTACAAAGACACATGTACATGTATGTTTATTGCAGCACTATTTACCACAGCAAAGACTTGGAACCAACCCAAATGCCCATCAATGATAGACTGGATAAAGTCCTTCACATCTTTTAAAGGATCATGTAACAGGAGGGGCAACCGACACCTGACAACTGAGTTGCCTTTTGGCAAGAAAAGAAATTGTACTTTAAAAAAAAAATTCCCCCATTCCCATTATGTAGAGATTTCCTGACACCCAAGGGGACATTGGCAAATGGTTTTTGAGCAGAACCGTCTGTCTGATTTCAGAAAAGTCTCTCTCTCTGTCTTTTTCTCTCTCCCACCACTCTCTAAGAAGAAAATGCCCACAGCTAGGCTGTATAGAAACCACCCTCCACTGCTACCCTGAGCCCCTCCTACCCCATCCCCTGTGAAAGCTGCTCTGGTGACCCTCTGTTGCCACCTCCCACCCCAGGGTACCAGCAGCCCCTTTGACATTTAGAGCAGTGATCTTGAAAACCGCCACCTGTGAATAAAATCCAACCCACCACCTACTTTCGTATGACCCATTAAGATGGTTTTTACATTTTTAAATATTTGGAGGAAAAAAATCAAAAGATGAGTGATATTTCATGATGTGAAAATTATATGAAATTCAAATTTCAGCATCTATAAAGTATCCAATAAAAATTTACTGTAACACAGCCATGCTCATTCATTTACGTATTATCTACAGCCGCTTTCATGCTACAGTGGCAGAGCTGAGCAGTTGCCACAGATGTGGTCTGACCTGCAAAGCCAAAAATATTTACTCTCTGACCTGCTACAGAATTTGCTAAGCCCTGGTTTGGATCTTTAAACTTCGCTCTGCTCGGGCCAGGCATGGTGGCTCATGCCTGTAATCCCAACACTTTGGGATGCCAAGGTGGGCGGATCACCTGAGGTCAGGAGTTCAAAACCAGCCTGACCAACATGGAGAAACCCCATCTCTACTAAAAATACAAAATTAGCCAGGTGTGGTGGTGCATGCCTGTAATCCCAGCTACTCGGGAGGCCGAGGCAGGAGAATTGCTTGAACTCAGGAGGCAGAGGTTGCAGTGAGCTGAGATCACAGCATTGCACTCTAGCCTGGGCAACAAGAGTGAAACTCTGTCTGAAAAAAAAAAAAAAACACTTGGCTCTGCTCTATAAGAAATCTGACCACATCAGTGACCTTTCTCTCTCTCTCTGACGTCAACTGGGACAACTTCACTGTGGCAGAAGAAACAGAAAAGACCTGCATTCTAAAGCTGATATTCAGCTTCCCAAACTCATCTTTGATGAGGTGTGTCTGCCCAACCTAGCGCCAGGTTAAGAGGCCACCTCGATACGACTCACCCATGAAGGGCAGAAGATTCAGAAACTGGCCTAGGCCAGGTGCAGTGGCTCATGCCTGTAATCCTAGCACTTTGGGAGGCCGAGGCAGGTGAATCACCTAAGGTCAGGAGTTCAAGACCAGCCTGGTCAATATGGTGAAACCCTGTCTCTACTAAAAATACAAAAATTAGCCAGGCATGGTGGCAGGTGCCTGTAACCCCAGCTACTCAGGAGGCTGAGGCAGGAGAATCGCTTGAACGTGGGAGGTGGAGGTTGGAGTGAGCCAAGATCACGCCAGTGCACTCCAGCCTGCGTGACAGAGTGAGACTCCGTCTCAAAAACAGAAAAGAGAAACTGGCCCATAGCCCAGAGGCTCTGCTCATTTCTGCCCATCAATCTCTCCCCTCCAGAAGCAGAAAACTCTCCTTGTGCTGTTCCCCACCCCCCACACGTGTTTGTCCCCTGTGAGCCAGTCTGACCCAACTTTTACAGCTCCTGGACACCAAACATAGCCTGACCACCAAAGGAAGCCACCAGCTTTTGCAAACTCATTTGAAATTGAAAAGTGCTGATGAAATCACCCCCATTTCTGACTGAATGCTTTCCTTTCTTACAGAATAAGGCAGAAAGTTGAAGTTGCTATTCAAACTAGAAAGCTCCTTTTTATAGTTCAAATGAGGAGAGGAAATGATATAAAGTGTGTTCTTGAAAGCTAATCAAACCCGCAGTTTTCCTTAGCCCTGACGCTTGGATTCACAGGAGGAAGGTGCTGGTTGGGAAGTGCCCTAGTACCCTGGAGACGAAGTGGCTTCACAGTGGCTTCGGAACCATTTTCAAACTGGTGGAGTTCGGCGCCTTGTGAGGTGTCCCGGAATGTGAGCTGGCTTTGCTGCCTCTCAGGCAGTCCCAGGATCGCACTGGGGAGGAGCCCAGGGTGGGATGGATGCGGCCCTTCCTGCAAACCAGACAGATCCGGGTGTGATTCTCACTTTCAGCCAGGGAACTTTGGAAAAGTAACACCTCTCTCTTCCTCTCTGAAATGAGAATATTCCTAGCTTACCTCAAAGAAATTCGGGGGGATTAAAGAAATGATATAATGTTTATGAGCACATGGATCTGGCACGTGACACATCATTAACCCAGCTTAAAACAGCCTCGGCCAGGCATGGTGGCTCACACCTGTAATCCCAGCATTTTGGGAGGCTGAGGCAGGTGGACCACCTGAAGTCGGGAGTTTGAGACCAATCTGGCCAACATGGCAAAGCCTCATCTCTGCTAAAAAAAAATACAAAAACTAGCTGAGTGTGGTGGTGTGCACCTGTAATCCCAGCTACTTGGGACGCTGAGGCAGGAGAATCGCTTGAACCCAGGAGGCGGAGGCTGCAGTGAGCTGAGATCACACCACTGCACCATAGCCTGGGTGACAGAGCAAGACCCTATCCCAAAAAACAAACAAACAAACAAAAAACAAAAACAATGACAAAAACAAAAACAGCCAAGAAGGCAGTATCTTGTTTTCCTTGGGAATTTAAGCCACCTGAAAGTAGAAAAGTAAACTTTGTGTTTTCTTAGCACCTTTGCTTAAAACTTATGAAGACCATCTGCTCTGCTTCCCCCAACACTCACACAGACCTGAACATACTCCAACAGCAGCGACAATAACTACACTGTAACATGTGCGGAGTACTTAACCAGGTGCCAGGGCAAGTGCTTTACATAATAATGTATTTAATTCTCATAAGAACTCTACAAGGCAGGTGTTAGTACTGTATTCCCCCACTTCATAGAGGAGAATCTGAGGCATAGAAAGGTGAAGATAACTAGCTAAAAGGTGGCAAACGCAGGATCAGAACCCAGATAATACAGATCCCAAGCCCATAACCTAAACCACGATGCTATATTGTCCTCAGCAAATAGATGGATAAATAGATGGATAGACATGCAGATAGATAAGCAAATGAATAAATGAATTTGTTAATGCCTCACATGCATGGTGCCCAGGCTAAAGGCATATGCAGAAGTTTAGGGAGGTGACCTGCTAAGGGCTGGTTTGTAACTGCTGGAGATGAGGTGGCCAGTTGGAATGGGAGAGAGTGCCTGCCTCCTGGGTCCATCCAATTCATCCACTTGGCACATTGTCCTCACCAAGCCCCTGAAAGCAAAATTCAGGTCAACAGGGCAAGGTCCAGAGAGTGAGCACTCAGAAGAAAGATGCTCTGAACAGCCCCAGTAGGTCACACCTGCCATGAGCATCGTTTCAGATCCTAACTCCTACTCTGCTGTTATTAAATGTCATTCTATCTCAGTGAACCCTATAGGAAGAGGAGGAAGACAATCCTTTGTTTGAAACTCCCATGTAGGCTAAAAAGCAACTTGAGTCCCCTTGGGGGGATCCTCATTGCCCAACCCCACCAGCAGGGCCTGGAATTCAGCTTTCCTCCGATGGCTGATGTGAATGCCTGGATGCACCTTCAGAGGGCAGGGCTTCCTTCTCAAGCCTCAGGGGCAGCCAGAGACCAAGTGCATGTTGGCAAGTGCTTTTCTGGTTCAATAATACTGAGGTAAAGAAGCAGCACTGTTTGACTTGGGCTAATCTTCTCCCTATACTCAAAAAGATGCAGCCTCATCTAAGATTAGGTGGGTTTTGCAAGAGGAAGCATCTCTGCTGGAATGTGGCCACCTCTGGCAAGACTGGGTCAGAGAAACATGTTCTACTATGAGACCCTAGGAGAAAAAGGAGAGATGAAAGGAAATATTTTATTGATCATTTACTTTGTTCCAGGCACTGGGCTGAACATTTTATTATTAGGCACAGTGGTAAGAGCACAGACTTGGGGCCAGAAAGACATTGGTTTGAGTCCCAGCTCTGGAAATTACACTTTATGATCTTGCACAAGTTACCTTACTTATTTGTATCAGTTATCCATTGCTGTTTTTCAAACTACCTCAAAGAGCTTAAAACAGTAACACTTTAGCTCATGAATCTGCAATCAGGGCAGGGCTCAGCAGGGATGGCTCATCTCTGCCCCTTATAGATGAAGGATGGGAATTTATTTCAAATGGTTCACAGGCATGGCTGGCAAGTGGTTGCTGGCTGATGGATGGCTGGGAGTTCAGCAGGGCTATGGGCCAGGAGCCTCAGTTGCTTGTCCTGCAGGCCTTTGCATGCCCTGCTTGGGCTTCCTCATGGTGAGCAAGTTCCACGAATGAACATACCAAGAGAACAAGCAGGGAGTGCATGCATCTTTATGACCTAGCCTCTAAAATCACATAGCACCACTCTGCCATCCTCTGTTGGTTGAGGCTGTCACCAAGGGCCACCCAGCTTCAATGGGAGGAGACACAGATCCTGCCTCTTGCTGGGGGAGTGATAAGGTCTAGAAGAGCATGTGAAATGGGAGATATCTTTGTGGCCATCTTCAGAAAATACAACCTGTCACATTATCTGAACCTCAGTATCCTTACACGTTGTGTTCATTCTTAAGTTGGCCAGGAAGAGCTATTATTTTTAGAAATAGAGGGCCGGGCATGGTGGCTCACGCCTGTAATCCCAGCACTTCGGGAGGCGGAGGTGGGCAGATCACCTGAGGTCAGGAGTTCAAGACCAGGCTGGCCAACATGGTAAGACCCTGTCTCTACTAAAAATACAAAAAGTTAGCCAGGCATGGTGGTGCATGCCTGTACTCCCAGCTACTCAGGAGGCTGAGGCAGGAGAATCACCTGAACCCAAGAGGCAGAGGTTGCAGTGAGCCGAAATCACACCACTGCACTCCAGCCTGGGCAACAGAGTGAGACTCTCTGTCTCAAAAAAAAAAAAAAAAAAAAAGAAATAGGAAGTTGTTATAATGAAAAGAGGTAATATAGTTTACAACCAGGCTAAATTCAGCCACTTCTAGCTTCTAAAAGATAATGGAATAATAAAGCTCCATGCTGTTCTCTTCCACTAGAGTCTGTGATAGTAGAGACACTAATGAGCCTTAGATAATAAAGGGAAGCTGAGTAGAAGGTAGAGAGCTACACTTTGTGCATGATAAAGTGGGAGAAGAGAACTGGATTTAGAGAAGAGGTAGTGCCCAGGCAAGGAGACTTGAGAAAGCAGAAGTTGAGATATGCACAAAGCCAAGTGATGGTACTGTAGGCTTCATCTGCCAACCCCATGCTCTCAACAAAATACGCTACATTCACCATACCTTGCATGTGGAGGTGCTTTTTGAGGAGTGGAGAAATTCTGAAAAAGGCACTGAACTTCATGTTTTATCAGTGTTAAGCAGAAGAAAGAGGACAGGAACAGGAGGTGAGATGGCAATGAGACTGGGTTTCCAATTGGAATGGGAATTTGGATCCCAATGGGACCTTAAGAAAATAAGATACTTCACCACACCCACAAAGAGAAATTCATAACAATGGAGAAGTTGGGCCCAATCCTTCTGCAATCCATCCCCAGCCTCAGAGAACAGAGAGCCCTCTGTATGATGTGGGTCACTCAAGAAACACTGGGCTTCTGCAGGAAAGTAGCCCAGGGTGCATCGGGTCCCAGTTGTCCCAAGCCAGGGATGTGTAGCTGGTGACCTCAGGATCTCTGGTCAAGCAAGCTGCCTAGTCATTGTTCAGCCCACATTAAGCCTCCCCAAAGAGAGGATTTGATTGGATCTGCTAGGCATCACTCAGCATGGAGAAAAATTGATGTCACATCACATCAAAGAGACCTAGATTCCTCCTGCCTCACCCTTGTGCAGCTGCTTCTAACTTATGCACCTATCCTCATATGATTCCCACCAGCTGGGGAGATCAGGCTTACTCTCATTAATTGGTATTATTGAGCTTGGGTAACTAGAAGGGGTTTGTGAGGTGGTGGGGTAGTTGGGGCTATAAAACTTCATGGATAATCCCAACAGGTTGAAGGACAACCATAAAAGTGGGGAAAGAATTCCAGCTGGCAGCACAGCACCTGGTATATAAATTAGACCTTGTCACTCCCCTGCTTAAAACCTTCCAATGACATCTCAGTACAATTAGAAGAAAATCCACACTCTTCACCATGATCTGCCAGCCCCTGCCACCCCTTTGGCTTCACACCTCCCCCCCTTTGCTTTTTTTGAGACAAAATTTCACTCTTTGTTGCCCAGGCTGGAGTGCAGTGGCACAATCTCAGCTCACTGCAACCTCTGCCTCCAGGGTTCAAGAAATTCTCCTGTCTCGGCCTCCCAAGTAGCTGAGATTAGAGGCATATGCCATCACACCCAGCTAATTTTTTGTATTTTTAGTAGAGACGGGGGGGTTCATCTTATTGGTCAGGCTGGTCTCGAACTCCTGACCTCAGGTGATCCACCCACCTTGGCCTCCCAAAGTGCTGGGATTACAGGCATGAGCCACCGCGCCTGGCCAGCTTCACCACTTTTACCCTCCTCTTACTCTAGTGCGGTTTCTCAGAGATATCAACATCACGCCCACCCAATGCCCTTGCATTTGATGTTCACTCTGCCAAAAAAATCTTCACCCAGACTTTTGCATAACCAATCCATTGAACAAGCACAGTATGTAAGATGTGATCAAGATGCAACTTAATTTTTTGATAACCATGCACCTTTAAAATATATACAGGCTGGGTGAGGTAACTCAGGCCTGTAATCCCAGCCCTTTGAGAGGTCAAGGCAGGCAGATCACCTGAGGTCAGGAGTTCGACACCAACCTGGCCAACATAGTGAAACCCTGTCTTTACTAAAAAATACAAAAATTAGCCAAGCATGGAGGCGCATGCCTGTAATCCCAGCTACTTGGGAGGCTGAGGCAGGAGAATCACTTGAACCCAGGAGGTGGAGGTTGCAGTGAGCCGAGATCACACTGTTGTACTACAGCCTGGGCAACAAGAGTGAAACTCCATCTCAAAAAAAAAAAAACAAAAAACATGTATTCAGTAGTGGTCATCCTCACCCATCCCTGGATAGAAACTCATACTAAACTTTTCTGTGTACTCTCAGGCAAGGGACAGTCCTATGGTCATTTTCCATCATAAAACACTATTAGATTCAATCATATGAATGTGTCCAGCCCAATCTATTAATTAGTGCTTCAATCTCTACTCAAAGCCTTCTCCCTTTCCTTCATACCTAGACTTGTGTCTGGAGCCCCTGTCTTTGAGGAAGGGACATGGTCATCTCCAACTATCTCTCTGCTCTACTCTCTTCCTCCCCCTACTTGCTAGCCGCTGTTTCAAACCCTGCTAGAGTGAAAATTGTGGTGGGGGGAGGAGTAAGGAGTAAAACAGCTTTTTTTGAGCTGGGTGGCTTGCCGCCATCTGAGCCTGGCAGTTAATTAGAGCTAACTTTCACCTGCAGGTGCGTTTATGCATTATTTGGAGCCCCATCCCCCTGTCTAGGGTCCTCTTATCTGAAGCACTCATGCCAAGCGATATGATGCATCCGTTGGGCAGGTTGCTCCCCTGCCAGGAGTACCCCACTTCATTGAAAGTACCCTCCACCCCACATAGATTATTAGAGTTGGAGTCCCCTCCCTCTCCAAAGGCAGTCCTCTGAGCCAGGACTTTAAAATTATATTTTGAATGCAACCACTTCTCCCATCTCCATGCCTACACTTTGAGTTCAAGCCAGCATCATCTCTTGCCTGGTGTGGTAGGCAGAATTCTAATATGGCTTCTCAGATTCCTGCCCCCAGTGTGCACACTCCCCCTCCATGTGAGTGTGGGTGGGATCTGTGGCTGATAGAGATCCCCAGACTCAGATGAGACCCTAGCCCCAGCTGACACCTTGACCAAAGCATTGTGAGACCTGAAGCGTAGGTCCCAGCTGGGCCACATCCAGACTCCTGAGTCATGGACACTGTGAGATCATAAACATAGGTTGTTTTATGCCGCTAAATGTGTGGTGATTTATTATGTGGCAATACAAAAACTGTATACTTGGATTATTGTAAAGGTCGTCTAATTCTCATCCTGCTCTGCTCTTGCCCTTCTTGAGTTTATTGTCAACTCATAAATGATCCAAATTCAGCAGTCCTCTCCAAGCTCTGCCACAAAAGCCTCCTGACCCCTGGCCTTACCCCAACCCTCATAACCCTATATCCCATCACTCTATTTGTCATATTATCTGAAATTACCTCTGCTCACAAATGTAACTGAAAGACCAAGACTATTGATGAGAAGCAGTGGAGCTAGTGGATGTAAATCTACCCTCTCAGCAACCCTTCTCCAAGCTTCTAGATTCTGGCAATGCCACTTCCTCCTGTTTGTTTCTCCAGCAGTAGGGAGGTCACTGCTTCCTGCAGTTACTGATCTCCAGGCTACCTCCCTTTTTGCTTTTTTCAATTTTTCCATATGCATGTAACCAACTTCCTACATTAAATTCTCCTCTGTTTGAAATACCTAGTGTTCTGATTCAAGTAGCAAAGACAGAAAAAAAAATAAGAAGGAAATATCTATTGTAGATTCTGTTTTCTTGACCAATTCACTCCTCTTCCTGAGTCAGCTTGACTGAGTCTCAGTTCCTTGAAATCCAAAGGTCTTTGACAAGAACAGAGAGGAGTTGTGACTTGTCTACAGATATTAATACATTGCAGCAGATATTTGAATCCAGGTCAGCCTCCCCGGTACACCACCCTGGGATTGTATAGACAAAAAAAAAAAAAGTTTGTAGAACAAATGAATGAACACGGTAACAGCAATAAACACTCTGTACTCTAACTCCTTGCTCTTGGACAAAAACTGGATTAACCCTTTGCTGCCTGCAGAACTTTAAATTACCTATCCTTCAGCAAAATACCCAGAGATCAGGCTCTTGTCCAAACGCCTCTCACATCCCATTCTGCAATTTCCTCTGAATAAAGTGATTGCGCTATCCTTTTACAGGGGAAGATTAGTCTTCTCAGTCGGGTGACAGGAGCCAAATGGGAGGTGAAGCATTCTGCCTTCTCTCCACCATCTGTTAACATAACCCCAAGCCACCCTCGGGTTTGCGCCGTCCCCGCTTGGCTTGTTCTGAACAGGGCTGCCGATGCCTTGATTGCTTTTCTTTCAGTTTGTGAATACTCACTTTCTGAGTGCCTCCCATATTCCCACTTATTCCTCCTGTCTCTTTAGAGGAAGCATCCAATATAATGTGCATCTGCTGGCTGAATCCAGTCCAGGAAGGACCGTGGCAAGGAGAGGCAACCAGAATCAGCTTCAGGGTGGTTTTTCATATTCAGGATTCTTTGTTCCTTATTACTTTGTGGGCATCTTTCCACATGTTATCCTCACTCTGGAATGTCACAAATATAAGGCCCATTGGGATTGAGTTGACTTCAAAAAGACCACCCTTTATTGCTGCAAAAATATGACCTCACAAATTCAACATACATCGTTTTGGAAACTCAGAAGCAACATAAATATGATCATGGAACTGGAACAGGGTCCAACATCCAAGACAAACCCTTCCTTCTGGATCTGCTCAGAAGAGAAGGGTGCAGGGGAGGAGAGTGACCTACCCCTGCCCACAACACCTGCACGATCTCATTTATGTATTTCCTGATATAGGTGAAATGGATGGCATGGTCCATAGTAATCACCTCTTTTCAAATCATTTTACACAACTGACATGACAAGAGCCAAAAGAGTCAGGAAATGCAATCCTTTCTGATGTCTGCACAGAAGATTAACCACCTCAAAGAAATTAGGAAAGTGTCTTCATAACAGTGACTTGAAGACACTGCTCTTCAATATGTTAATGAAAAATCCATTGATGTTTGGCATTTATCAAGTGTCAAAAATTAAATTTAGCTGTCCTGTGATTTTCATTAGTGTTAACCCAGTTAAGCCAGCAGGTAGCTGCCATGATTCAAGCAGACACCTTCATCTGCATATATTTTCTTGGCTAACATGCAGAGAAAGGCATGAGTGGTATGTAAGAACTTCATGAGAAGGCAGTGTTTGAACTGGACTTTGAAGGAATTTGACAACAGTTCAAAGGGGAGAAGCTCATTCCAGAAAGAATGAACAGAACATGCAAAGGGGCTGAGGCTTAAAAGAACAAGACACATTCCCAGAATAGCAAATAGTCCAGTTTGCCTGGAGAGTGATGAGGAGATGAGAAGGGAGAGGCAGGCAGGGGCCTGGTGGTGAAGGATCTCAAAGCCAGAGTTGAAATCATCTTACAGAAATTGGGAGTTATTAAAAGCTTTGGGGCAAAATGTGACTTGATTATATCTGGATTTTAGAAAGAACTCTGGAAGCAGTGGGCAGAATGAAGGATGGAAGTGTGGGTGGAAGGATTCAGGAAATATTTCGGGGGTTTCTTGTAGGCTCTGTACCTTTATTTGGAACATCATAAGGTCAGAGAGATCAGAGTGAGCTCCCGTGCCGTTTCTGCTATAGATGTGAAAAGTATGATCAGCTCACTAGATCACTGTAGTACAAATAAAGCTAAGGGTTTTATGACAGTTTGACAATACATGCAGAAGTATATTTCACACTTCTGTGATCTTTGGTAAAATCGAAGGCATGGCATTAGCACCCAGAGCAGTAAAGGGTGATGCTAATGAGGATAAGGCAATGGGACTCAGTCTTCACAGAGACTCATCAACCCCAGGAGGGGAAGAAAGACTTCTTGAGGGGTGGGGTATAGAGGTAGGATGTGTGTAGGAAAAGGCAGTGGACAGTTTGCATATCCACCTGTGAGTAAAAGCATAGCATCTTTGAAAAGAATGCAGATTCTGGAGTCAGACAATTTGTGTGGTGTTTTTAAAATAGGTCCATGAATTTTTTCAACACTTCTCCCTTCAAAAAGCAGCCTAAATCCCTTCCCCTTGAATGTGGGCTGGATACCTATGAATGAATGAATGAATGAATACAATATGGCAGAACTGCTAGTATATAACTTTCAAAACAAGGTCATAAGTGACATTATAGCTTCTTCTTTGCTATCTCTCTTATATTACTCACTCTAAAGGAAGCCAGCTCCCATGTCACAAGGACGCTCAAGCAACCCTATGATAAGGAACTGAAGCCCTCCTTCCAACAGCCAGTGGGGCACTGAGGCTTACAGTCAATAGCCATGTGAGTGAGCCATCTGGGAAGCAGATGCTATAGCCCCAGTCAAGCCTTCAGATAACTGCAGCCCCAACCAACCTCTTGATTGAAACCTCATGAAAGATCCTCAGCCACAACCAACCTACACCATTCCTGAGTTCCTGGCCCACAGAAACTACAAGATAACATGTTTGTTGTCTTAAGCTGCTAAGTTTTGGGCAACAGATAACTAATACACCTGGGTTCAAATCCAGCCTCCATCACACATAAATTAAATAAGTTTAAGCTTCAGTTTTCTAAACTGTGAAATAAGGATAGTGGAACGCATATCCCAGAGTTGATGTGAGGATTATGTGAGACAAAATACTAATAAAGTATCCCCCTGACCTGCCAGGTATTGCTGATGGTCAAAACACCTGTCCATTTATAATCACAGTAAATAATTGTCAAGTGCAGCTAACCATTGGCACCTAGTTTGATGCAAAAAGAATGAGTGCAGCTTTGGAAGTATGAACTGGAAATCAAAAGTGTCATCGTGGCCAGGCGTGGTGGCTCACACCTGTAATCCCAGCACTTTGGGAGGCTGAGGCAGGTGGATTACCTGAGGTGTAGAGTTTGAGACCAGCTGGCCAACATGGTGAAACCCCATCTCCACCAAAAGTACAAAAAAAAAAACCCAGGCATGATGATGGGCACCTGTAATCCCAGCTACTCAGGAGGCTGAGGCAGGAGAATTGCTTGAACCTAGGAGGCAGAGGTTGCAGTGAGCCAAGATCACGCCATTGCACTCCAGCTTGGGCAACAAGAGCGAAACTCCGTTTCAAAAAAAAAAAAAAAAAGTTGTCATCATTACCAGGGCCCCCCATTGGCCTCCAGGCTGACTATGGTTGCCTGGAATTCTGAGAAACTGTTGTAAAAACAGAGGTCTCCGTGACTGTGTTGACTTCAGAGTGACCACTGCTATCATGGAAGGAAGTAACATGATGATTCAAGACCAGCATTTCAAAAGGAATCAATTTTGAAAGAGTTTTGTAGGTAAGTTCTCTTACAGTTTCCTTCCAGTTTAATCTCTTGGCAACCACCATAACAACCAATATCCCATAAGTAGATATGAAGAGCATCTATCTGGGATTTTATCTAGTGGTTTTACCTTCTTGTGACATCTTGGGAGCATACCTCTGAGTGCTAGGACAGGAATGTGGACACAGCTGATGTCTTGGCTCCAGCCCTTCTGAATGACTAAGAAACACTAACATTACTTAAATCCTAATAATATGATCTCTGGATTGACATAACTTAGCATCTGGTATTTGCACCATAGAGTATGCTTTTAAAGGGGAATATTCAAAGGGAATTGCCAAGAAAAATGCAGCTTTATTTCTTTCTCTACAACTGATCTAATAATCTTCCTCACCATCCTCCATCCCTCCAGCTAACAAAGGGCAGAAGGTGTAGGGGGAACGGACAAACCTTAAACTTTCCAATCAATAGTATCTTGGTTTCTGACAGCTTGATGGTCTCTTCTGAATAACTCAGTCCGTTTCAGATACAATCTTTGTCTCTCAGATTTCTTCCCTCTACCTCTGCTTCTCTCTGAGATGGTGCCTGAGTGTCTGGGGGCTCTTGTGCCCTTGTGGCTGAGAAAATAAGGGGGCTTCTGGTCTTGATCTCTGTCACAGAGTGGCCAGCCACACTGTCTCATCCACTGGGGGGACAGGGGGTCATGTTGACACTTCCTTGGAGTCCAGGGTTCAAGCCATGCACACTCTAGGCCTTCACCCTCATGCCATGCATTGAAGTGTCCTCTGTACCTCCTGAGCTTCTGGCTCCCTGCACAGCACACACAGCACTCACAGGCCATGGGGGCCCAGGGCACCTCCCCAGGCTCTTCTATCAGGGCTCACTCACAGCCAAAGCTGTACCCTCCTTCCTAGTCTATAGTGGCCTGTCTCTGAGCCAGAGACTGGGCTATGCCCTCAGCACTAGATCACCCCTCTGACTATGCCCAGGGGAATAGTCCCCCCACTTCATCTTTTTAAGCTCTCCGATCTCTATGAATCTTTCTTCAGCATTGCCAGGTTAGGTGCATGTGCCTGAAAGGACACAAAGACTCTGGCATTTGATCTCCTTGCTCCCCCTCCATCCCTCTCCTCTCCACCCTTCTCCAGGATGGAAGGGATGAGTTTCAGCTTCTTTTCTCATGGGCAAAGTCTTCCCCTACATCAACTCCTCTTCTTCCTGGGCACTAGCCTGATTGAAGAAGAGGAACCCCTTCCATACTACCAAAGAAACTCTATGAGCTGACCCACCAGGCCTGGCTCTCTTAATACACAAACTCTGAGACAACTCAAACTAGGAATTACTGTATTAGTCCGTTTTCATGCTGCTAAAGACATACCTGAGACTGAGCAATTTACCAAAGAAAGAGGTTTAACTGGACTTACAGTTTCACATGGCTGGGGTAGCCTCACAATCATGGTGGAAGGCAGGGAGGAGCAAGTCATGTCTTACACGGATGGCAGCAGGCAAAGAGAGACAGCTTGTGCAGGGGAACTCCTCTTTTTAAAACCATCAGGTCTTGTGAGACTTATTCACTATCATGGGGACAGCATTTCCATGCTTGCCCCCATGATTCAATTACCTCCCACTGGGTTCCTCCCACAACACGTGGGAATTCAAGATGAGATTTGGGTGGGGACATAGCCAAACCATATCAATTACTAAGGACAAAAATACAATACTTAATAATAAAGAATGTTATCCCTATTATGCAAATTATGGAATAAATCATCCATTTGGGAAGCTAAGGCCTTCATATTTCCTGATCTGCAGAGACCTGGTTGTGCTATGGAAATATGGACCCATTGAGAACCACAATAGTTTGAATAGCAGTGAGGGGAAAATGTGTAGAAGGCCAGTACATAACTCTCACATGCCTAAGTTATCTTTATTTTTAGCGCCCCCAAAATAAGGACATGAACCCACATGTTCTGATATAATGGAGTGAAATTTCAAATAGTGATTTCTTTTTTTTTTTTTCAAGATGGAGTCTTGCTTTGTCACCCAGGCTGGAGTGCAGTGGCATGATCTTGGCTCACTGCAACCTCCAACTCCTGGGTTCAAGCAATTCTCCTGCCTCAGCCTCCTGAGTAGCTGGGACTACAGGCGTGTGCCACCATGCTTGGCTAATTTTTTGTATTTTTAGTAGAGATGGGGTTTCACCATATTAGCCAGGATGGTCTCGATCTCTTGACCTTGTGATCTGCCCACCTCGGCCTCCCAAAGTGCTGGGATTACAGGTATGAGCCACCTCGCCTGGCCCACATAGTGATTTCTAATAAGATAGAGTAGCAATCCAAAAAGCCTTTCCCAGTGCACACTGTGAACATCCCACATACCTGCTCACACACACACCTGGCCCTAGCCTTCGGAATGGCCAGCAGAGCACTTCCATCCTTCCTTTGGCCTTAAGCAGTGGATTTCTGCAGACAGAACAACAGCTCTGCTTCTCAGCCCCAACAACATAAAGGGCAGTTTCTCAGAGACAAGAGGGAAGAGACTACTGTTACCCCAAATGCCCATGGACCATCCTTGCTTATGTCCACTCCGGAGTAGTGCCCTCATTTCCATTCCATTTGTGATGCCAGTCAGATGTGCAACTTGGACGGCAATCAAGCCCAATCTTTCTTGTATGTTTGCAGTCCAGCAGGTGGCTGGGGGCACAGCCTCCCTCTCCATTTTGGAAGAGCAAAGGGGTATCTTCTTTAGACTGAACAATGGCCGAGTAGCAAGGGATCATCTTGAATGTCAGCCTCCTGTACCCAGAAACCATCAAACCAAGCCACAATGAGACCGGGTCAGATGCAACACCGAGGACCAAGGCCAGTACCTCGCAGCCTCTGAGCCTCTTTTCCTGCCTGCGCTTCGGAGGGATCCAGGATGCCTGGGCAGCAATGGCCACAAAGAGAACCTTGTTCATTCCAGTGATGTGATGAGAGGGTGACCTGGGATGGCAGCCGAGCAGCTGGGACCCTCCGTATGGCTCATAAGTATAATTTTCCCATGGTAGCAGAGGTTCTTTTAGGCAAAGGTAGTTAATCTCTTTTGAAGTGACAGGTGGTTGGAACAGTTTCTTTTACTTTCAGCAAACCCACACAAGGTACAAGAAGCCTCACGCACAGAAGGGAGGAATTAGTCACATGCAACAATTGGGACCTAATTTCTTAGCTGCCAAACAGGAATGAGGAAAAGAGGCTTGGGCTTTTTGAAGAATCTCTTTTATGCTTCCAGTAAACATATCTCAAATCAAGTTTATTGTTTTCAGTTGCAAGTGACAGACAATCCAGAATAAACTCATTAAGACAAAAAAGAAAATTGATTGCCATATAACCAAACAGTCTGAAGCAAGCATCAGGCATGGGCTGATCAAGGGTTTGAATTACGTCACCAACAACTTCTCTGTCTCTCTCTTCATGTCTTCATTTTTCTCTCTGTGTGGATTTCTTTCTCACTTGAGCACATCCCTTGTGGCTGAAAAATGACCACCAGTAGCTCTGGGGCCATATACTTCTAGGCTTAAATCCAGTGGGCAGGAGGAAATGCTTCCACATCTTTGTCCTGACAGTCACAGCAAAATCATGATGTTCTCTCTGATGGAACAAGCTTCGGTCAGGAGACATCCATGAGCCAATCATGAAGGCCCAGATAATGTGGCATACTAACTGGCATTAGGCTGGGTTGTATGCTCCATCCTGGTATGTGACTGAGACCGAGGGAGGGGCAACCCATAAACAGAATTGAAACTGTTGCCAGGAGACCAGGCAGGAGGAGGTGTGTGGGTGCTGAAGAGGAAAACAACCATTATCCTCTACAATTACTAACATTCAATGAGCTCCAGCTGTGTGCAGAGGGCTTTCCATGGCATCTCTCATTTATCCTGTCAACAGCACTGTCTCTATAGATAACACAACCGAGGGTCAATGCAACTAAAGGACCTGCCCCCATGTTAGCCAGCTCATGAGTGGCAAAGGCAGGATTTGAAACAAGGCTCCTCAGTCTGTGCTTTTCACAGTCACAGCCTCCTTGTAGCCTTCTTGAGCTCAGTCACGAAAGACTGCTGGGGAGGCCCTGAGCCTTAACCCACACACAACGCGCTCAGCCCATGGCCATGCCTAACTCTGACACTGCGATTATATGACAATAAATTTGTGCTTGTTTGTTGAATATGTTTGGTCTGGATTTTCTGTCACTGGAAATGGAAAGAACCCTAATGGATAAAGCAATCACTGTTAGTACAGCTGGTCTATTTTCAGAAAGTGAACTTTTCCTACTCTCTAAGAACTCAGCTTCTGCAAAGAGCAAAGAGTCCATCTATCCCTGGTATCTCAACGCCACCAGCTGTGGACACATCAGCAAGTTCAAACTCATCTTTAGAAATAATCGTTCCTTTTCCAAGTGAATCACTTCCACCCCCATCCCCAACTCCTTCTCACTAATCACAGTCAAGACGTGCTGTTGATTTCAGCTGTTCCTCCACTGAATCAGGAAGCTTCTTATCTTATCTCAACCAGATACAGCCCCTTCAGGGAGCCATCAGGACTTGCAAGGCAGAACATCTTCTGCAAAGAACACCCAATGTTGAGTGCCCCAAAGCATCTGTCTTCATGATGAGCTGACAGAGAGAAATCAATGCAGGAGCAAAGATAAGCTTCCAGGTGAACGGTGGGAGCGGATGACGGCTGGCAGTGCTGTTTCAAATGTCCGAAATTTAGGTTGTCAAAGCCAAGGAGAGAAACTCAAGCCCTGAATTCAGCTGTTTCGCCTGTGTCTGAAACACAAGAGAGACCTGTCCCGGGGCTTCTCTTGGCTGCTCTTCTTGTCCCTTTAGAGGTCAAAGCTTCCCCTGATGGCTCCTTCCCCACCCAGCATCCAGCACAGCTGCGCTTTGCAGATCTTTAGAGGGACAGCAATGCTTTCCACGTATTTCCATTGTGCTCTGATAAACACATTTCCCCCTTCGAACTCATTATCTGCCCTCACCACCTGCCTCCACCTCCATTATAGTCTCTGTTTTTTGCTGAATGGCTTTAGGCAGGCTAAAAATACCAACATTTTGGTTCCCCACACACTCTCGTCTGATCAGTATCTAAACCAGGGGTTCGCAGCCTTAGCAGCACATTAGATTCACCTGTGAGTTTTGTTTTTAATGTAGATGCCTGCCCCACCCCTTTCATCTCCGGCAGGATAAACTTTTTCAGCTATGACCAGCTCAGAACACTCCTCTAAATGTATGAAACAACCCACACCCTTGCTATGTGGGAGATGCTCTGATATTTTCTACACTACTCTTTCTTTTTGTTATGCTGATCATGATCTGCTAAGAGCTCACGCAGATTGGAAAAAACTTATCTGAGATATGAATTCGTGTCATTCTCTCTGTATTTCTCTCTATCCCAGTTTCAGGCCCATAATCCTTTTTTTTCTTTCTTTTTTTTTTTTTTTCTTGTGCAATTCCCTGTCTTAGAGACAATTTTTTTTTTTTTTTGGCCGGGCAGAATACAGAAACTGCCTGAAGTCAAAGGTTTTCCAGACTTTTGTGAAATCCTCAACTGTTTGATGAGGTTATGCTTGATATTCCTGAGAGGGAAGGAAAGAATGGCTTTGGGAAGTCACAAGAGGTTTGGGGCTGGTTTCTACCAGACTGGAAATAGGAAAGACCTTGGTGATTCTAGAGTAGCTGGGAACTGTGTCCCACGTGCTAGGTGTGTCCTGGGGAGGACTCCTCCACCCCTGCTCCTCCTCCTGCATGCTGTCCTTACAAAGTTGGATGCTAAAATTTCCCAGCCGTGGCAAAAATTTCTCAGCCCCCAAGGGAATCAGAAAGCTGCTGGACTTCCAGGGACCACACTGGGAAATGAGGATTCTGTAACAATTCCCATAATGGCGTAGAAATTAAACACCTAGCCTACTTTCCAGGTACCCCTTAAATTCCTGAAATCTTCATGGAGCCCAAGAAATGGGGAGGATGAGGAGCCTGTCGATGAATGAAGCTGACTCTCCCACCCTCCTGGTGAGATACGGACTCAGTCAGACTTAAGTCGATTTAGAATAAAATTAAGAATTGTAATATTCGTTTTGTTCCTGCATTTGTGAAATAAGAGTCACATCCATGATATTTAATTCTACCTCCACTGGTTCCTGCTCCTCGTCCTCTCCCCACCATCTGCACTGCCCCTGCTCTGGTTTATACCAGACTAGATTCACTGCTCTCATCCATTTTATAAACAGGAAGGCAAGGCCCACTGGGATAAAGGACTTGGTGTGGTCACTCCGCAAGCTGATAGCCAAGTTGGTCCTTCAAGTCCAGCTTCCATAATAGCCCACACTGGAGGTGAGAGACAAAGCCAGAAATGCTGTAAAGGGAGAAAAACAGGTTACTGCTGCTCAAAGTGGCTCCCCAGGCACTTCCCACAGTGCCCACGCAGGCACAGCCAGGTCAAAGGCCCAATTGCCTGCAGTCCACCCTCACCCTGCCCTAGAGGGGAGGAGCTTGGAACACACAGCCCTGTTACACAGAATGGTGTCGCCCACTCCCCAAAGGCCTCCCCAGAAGCAGAAAGCCCTGTGGGTCCAAGAATCCCAGCATTGTTGTGGGCAGGCAAAAGGTTCAGCATGTGTGTGTGAGTCGGAACAGAAACAGAGCAGGAGATGGCCCAGTGTTCTCTACAAACGTCAGCCTCACTGAGCAGGATCAGAGCTTAAGCCCGATACACAGATTTCATAAGGTGTTTAAAACCAACTCAGTTCATTGTAGATTCTGGATATTAGCCCTTTGTCAGATGAGTAGGTTGCGAAAATTTTCTCCCATTTTGTAGGTTGCCTGCTCACTCATAGGTGGGAATTGAACAATGAGAACACATGGACACAGGAAGGGGAACATCACACTCTGGGGACTGTTGTGGGGTGGGGGGAGGGGGGAGAGATAGCACTGGGAGATATACCTAATGCTAGATGACGAGTTAGTGGGTGCAGCACACCAGCATGGCACATGTATACATATGTAACTAACCTACACATTGTGCACATGTACCCTAAAACCTAAAGTATAATAATAATAAATACATAAATTAAAAAAAAAAAACCAACTCAGCATCATCAACTTTACACCTTCGTGCCAATCCCAATTTCCTAGAAAATCTGTCCCTTAGTGTAAGTCCCTCTGCCCTTTACAAAGTTTCTGTCCTTAGTACCATAGATCTTTGAAAATTACAAAACTGCATTTCTTTTTTCCTTTTGCTTTGTTTTGTTTTTTTGAGCTGGAATTTCACTCTTGTCGCCCAGGCTGGAGTGCAATGGCACAACCTCAGGTCAATGCAACCTCCTTCTCCTGGGTTCAAGTGATTCACCTGCCTCAGCCTCCTGCATAGCTGGGATTACAAGCATGTGCCACCACGCCTGAATAATTTTTTGTATTTTTAGTAGAGACGGGGTTTCACCATGTTGGCCAGGCTGGTCTCAAACTTCTGACCTCAAGTGATCTGCCTGCCTCAGCCTCCCAAAGTGCTGGAATTACAGGCGTGAGCCACCGCGCCTGGTCCATTTCTTTTATTTATTTAAAGTGGTGAAATATACCTAACATAAAATTTACCATTGTGACAATTTTTAAATATACAGTTCTCTGGTATTAAGTATATTCACACTGCTGTGCCACCCTCACCACCATCTGTCTCAAGAACGCTTTTCATCTTGCAAAATGGAAACTCCGTACCCATTAAAAAATCACTCCCCATCCTCTCTCCCCTTTGATAACCACCTTTCTACTTTTTGTCTCCGAATTCACTCTAGGGACCGCATATAAGTGGAATCATATGTGTCCTTTTGTGAATAGCTTATTTCACTTAGCATGGTATCAGTTTCCTCCATGTTGTGTAGCACGTGTCAAAATTTCTTTCCTTTTTTTTTTTGAGACGGAGTTTCACTCTTGTTGCCCAGGTTGGAGTGCAGTGGCTTGATCTCGGCTCACTGCAACCTGCACCTCCCAGGTTCAAGCGATTCTCCTGCCTTAGCCTCCCAAGTAGCTGGGATTACAGGCACCCGCCACTACGCCCAGCTAATTTTTTGTATTTTTAGTAGAAATGGGGTTTTACCATGTTAGCCAGGCTGGTCTCGAACTCCTGACCTCAGGTGATCAACCTGCCTCAGCCTCCCAAAGTGCTGGGATTACAGGCGTGAGCCACCGCGCCCAGCCACAATTTCTTTCCTCTTTATGGCTGAATAATATTCCAGTTTATGCATATATCTTATTTTGTTTAGCCATTCATCTGTCAGTGGACACTTGGGTTGCTTCCACCTTCCGGCTATTGTGAATAATGTCACAATGAAGATGGGTGTGCAAATATCTCCTCGAGACCCCACTATCAGTGCTCTTGGACATATACCCAGAAGTGGAATAGGTGGATCATATGGTAATTCTATTTTTAATTTTTTTAATGAACCATTATACTGTTTTCCTTAGTGGCTGAAAGTGCATTTTTTGGGGAATTTTCCAATATTTAAAATGAGTCTTTAGAATAAAGCTGACTTTCATTTGATTCAGAAAGGGTTTGATTTCTTAATTTCTAGAAGGTAACCAGAAACTGCTTAAAATATTTATGCAGAACATTATAAATTATGCTTTGTCCAAGCTGGCTGCCTCTGAATGAGATACCGGGTTCCCACTGCATCCCTGGCTTCAGAGTGGGTCATTCAGTCTAATCTTAGCAGACAGCCAGTCCTCTGGGACACAGCCACACCTCTCAGCCACTCTGGGCCCTGGACAATGGTGACTTAGTTTTCAGATCACTGAGCCTGAAGGTGAAGAGGGTTAGTTACTGTCCTGGGCTGTGACTGGCAGCTCCCTCAGGACAATGTAGAGTTGGGGATGGGCAATTTCCCCCAAATGCTGTCGACAGAAGAAGGGAGGAGGATATTGGGTGGGCCATAACCAGACATTCACTACATTTGTCTTTGGCTTACCACTTTACATGCATGTGTGCACATGTGCGCACACACACACACAGCAATTTTTACTAACATTAAGATCTTGGAGCCGGGCGCGGTGGCTCACTCCTGTAATCCCAGCACTTTGGGAGGCCGAGGCAGGTGGTTCACCTGAGGTCAGGAGTTCGAGACCAGCCTGGCTAACATGGTGAAACCTGGTATCTACCAAAAATACAAAAAATTAGCCGGGTGTGGTGGCACATGCCTGTAGTCCCAGCTACTTGGGAGGCTGAGGCACGAGAATCACTTGAACCCAGGAGGCGGAGGTTGCAGTAAGCCGAGATCACACCATTGCACTCCAGCCTGGGCAAAAAGAGTAAAACTCTGTCTCAAAATTTAAAAAAAAAAAAAAAAAAAAAAAAAAAGATCTTGGAGGAGCTGCATTTAAATAACTACTTCATGGTTGGCCAAAAACACAATACCTTCCTCTCTCCTTTAAAAGAAGAAAACCCAATGCTGTGTCCAGCTTTAAAGTGTAGGATCTGGCCGGGCGCAGAGGCTCACAGCTATAATCCCAGCACTTTGGCAGGCAGAGCTGGGCAGATCACTTGAAGTCAGGAGTTCAATACCAGCCTGGCCAACATGGCGAAACCCTGTCTCTACTAAAAATACAAAAAGTAGCCAGGCATAGTGGCAGGCATGTGTAGTCCAAGCTATTTGGGAGACTGAGGCAGGAGAATCACTTGAACCCAAGAGGCAGATGTTGCAGTGAACTGAGATGGCGCCACAGCACTCCAGCCTGGGTGACAGAGCAAGACCCTGTCTCAAAAAAAATAAAAAATAAAATAAAGTCTAGGATCTCTGGAAAATGTCCCTTCTTCTTCAGGTTTTATCATAATCATTCTGTTTTGATACTCTGCCACCTCTGAACACAATAGGAAGTTTAACAACCATTTATATACCTTACAGATATTAATAAGAAAAGATACATCTTAACATTTTAGCAGAAAACAAATAAAAAAATACAAGTAAAGGCCATAGCCTTCATTTCTGCCTTAAGTCACATGACAAAGCTCACATTTATGACTTTCTCGCCTATGCTAATCCTTCCTAATTCCCCTCGCTTATGTGCTTTAGTTGACCAGGGATCCTTACCAGGTAAATCAATACAAATATTGCATCCTTCAATGTCTTCTCTTTTGCTGATCTGCCTGCAGCACCCGTTAACTTTTATCCCTGGGTATAGTGGCAGAAAGAGGGGGGTTTCCATTCGAGCTTCATTTGCGGAGCAAAATCCCTAAATCCCTCCTTCCACAGAGCAATCAACATAGGAGATGCCAAATTCCCCTCTAATGATAACCAGGGGACAATCTTGGGTTCCAATGTGATGGAATTTGATTGTGATTCTTGGTGGAATCTTGGGTTCCAATGTGATGGAATTTGATTGTGATTCTTGGTGGAAGCATTTCTCCCTCAGGAACGAAAACCTATCAATACATGATGGAAGTGAAGGCATATGATGAAAGAGGACCCTTGGTGGGGACACCCCTTCTCCACTACATATTGGGTGTGGGTTCAGAATATATTTCACACCCTGCAAGACAGCACCCCAAGGTTGTGAGCTATCATCTCCAGCTGTGACTGTTATTCTAGCTGATTTTTCAATAGACCATTCAAATCTTTTTAGAGGCAGCTTCTTGTTGAAAATGGGGTACCAGTGAGACTCATAGGCCTCAGCCCATGGACCCCCATCTTTTGTTGTAATGTAACTCCTTAAATGGAAGGTGATCTTTACAAGATGCTATGTGCTACAAAAGCCATTCATAGACCAGGCGTGGTGGCTCACACCTGTAATCTCAGTACTTTGAGAGGTTGAGGTGGGCAGATCACCTGAGGTCAGGACTTTGAGATCAGCCTAACCAACGTGGATAAACCCCATCTCTACTAAAAATACAAAATTAGCCGGGCGTGGTGGTGCATGCCTGTAATCCCAGCTACTCGGGAGGCTGAGGCAGGAGAATCACTTGAACCCGAGAGGCAGAGGTTGTGATGAGCTGAGATCGCGCCACTGCACTCCATCCTAGGCAACGAGAGCAAAAAAATAAATAAATAAAAAGCCATTCACTAAGTTCATAAGTGGTAGTCATGGCCAAGGCATGTAGGCAGAGAAAAACAAGCCCAAATTGCAAATTGGTGTGTATTCTGGGGAGTTCCCATTGTAGCCACTTCCATAATGAAAACTGCCCACTAGGTAATCAGGCTGCCACCACGTGGCTGGCTGGTCCCCTCAGAATACGACACAGAGCCCAGACTTTGGTCTCTATACCCAGATCTCTACTCCCAGATCTGCCATCTGTGGATCCACTTATCTGTGCCTTCCATTTTCTTTCATCTTTTAAATGGGATAATAGAATCAACTAAGGATTAAATGAGTTGAATGAATAGGGCCAGGCGCTAGTGGACTTTGAAGGCATTATATACCATTATTATTACCATACGAGACATTTTCCGTGGGTCTCCCACACTTCTGCAGGCCTTCTGAGCAGAGACATTGACAGCTTTTGAACCACACTATCTTTTCAAGGATGCTTGTGTAGCAAACAGCCTTAGAAGATATAGCATCTCCCTCCAGGGAAGAGGGAAGATTTGATCGCTGTCCAGGCTAATAAAAAGAATGTTTCCCTCTAAGGCAAAGGATGAAGCAGGTTTGCTTGCAGCTCATTATAAAATGTTGGAGTTTCCTAAGCTTGGGTTCCTTCGCTGAGACACAAACCTACTGCATATGCAGCATCCACCTGGGCCATTTTGCATCAGCCCATGGAACTTGGAGATAAGGACAGCTGATGCAAAATTGAAGCTCATGCTGTCTGCTGTGCCTGCTGTGCCTGCTGTGAGTAATAGTCTTTTTTCTCTGATCCAGGAGTCTCATGTCTTCTGCCAGCATTCATAAAACTGTAACAAACTAAATAATTAGCTTGCAAGGTAAGATCTCAGACCTTTCAGAGTTCTTTAGAACCAGAAGCATCAAGTTAGCTGCTACTGCTGGCAAATCAGAATCAATAGCAATAATTTCCAGAACAAGCTTGACCCATATTGTTGAACCCATTCACAGGCTCTATGCAGGCCTTCATGGATAGCTTATCCAAGACCTATTTGAGAAGTTTTGTTTCCATATACAGCACTTCTCTTGGATGGAGTGTTGTTGGGAAAACCTAACTTCATGGCTAAATCAATCAATAACCCCTGAACAGCTCAGATTGCATGGTTGTCTACCTTCTCTGGCCAGACATTCAGCATGCATTTCACAAAAGAAGTTTAATTACTTGCTAACGCTCCAACATTTAAGGAGCTCCACTGTGATTTTTCCAATCAGGGCTTATCCAAGGCACCATAGAGTATCCCAAAAGGCCAAATGACAAAGTATTTAATAATTTAACTGCAGCCTGGAACAGCTGGAAAACTGTTAGGGAGATTAATGCCTCTCTGTCCCGACCCCACCACTAAGATGTTCACATTCTAATCCCCAAAATCTGTGAATAAGTTAGTTACATGCCAAAGGGGAATTAAGGAAGCAGATGGAATTAAGGGTGCTAATCAGCCGACCTTAAAATAGGAAGATCATCCAGTTGAGCCCAACATAATCACAAGGGTCCTTACATATGGAAAAGGAAGGCAAAAGAGAAGAGACAGAGGGATGGGATGTAATGTGATGTGATCAAGATTGAACTGGTTATTGCTGGCTTTGAAGATTGAAGGGAGCTACAAGCCAAGGAATATGGGAAGTTTCCAGGACTGGAAAAAGGGTGAGAAAACAGATTCTCACCTAGAGCCTTCAGAAAGGAACAGGGCTCTGCCAAGACCTTTATTTTAGCCCCTTGAGGCTTAGGTCAGACTTGTGACCTACAGAACTGTGAGATAGCAAATATGTGTTGCTTTAAGCCAAAGAGTTTACAGTAATCCGATACAGCAACTACAGAAAACTAAAGCAAGAACTTCTTCATGCTCTGGGGTCTATTCAAAGCTGGTAGTAAACACCAATGAACAGGTCAAGACACGGCAGTCATTGTGGGTGTGATGATGTCTCCAGATGCTCCAAGACTTGCTCCTCCTGTTAGTGGATACCATCTGAAATCCTTTCCTTCACGTGAAGGCTGGTGAGACACGATAATACAGCAACAGCAATATCCATCCCTGAGTTTGGTTTTTGCGATCTCAACCCCATGGCTACAAGTGGAGTAAGATTCTTTTACTATAGTCACATGATTTTCCATTACTGGTTGTCAGTTAATGTGTGTGTGTGTGTGTGTGTGTGTGTGCATCAAGCCATAGAAGCTACTCTAACTTAAGCCAAAAAGGAATCTATTAGAAAGATGCTGTGTGGCTGATAGACAGATGCAGGGTTGAACCATAAGGCGTCCGTAGGGACAGGAGCTACTTCCACTTATTTGAACAACAAATTCCTCCACTTTTCCTTCACACTCATCTCACAGGCCTATTATGAGGATCAAATCAGAGCCGGGATTGGAGAGAAGGGTGTCAGAGAAATGGTGAAACCCTGTGCACCAAGGTTTTTCTTGCTATCACCTTCATTCAGACCCTTCATTAATAGTTAGTTCAATTATTGTGGAAGACAGTGTGGTGATTCCTCAAGGATCTAGAACCAGAAATACCATTTGACTCAGCAATCCCATTACTGGGTATATACACAAGGGATTATAAATCATTCTACTATAAAGACACATGCACGTGTATGTTTATTGCGGCACTATTTACAATAGCAAAGACTTGGAACCAACCCAAATGCCCATCAGTGATAGACTGGATGAAGAAAATGTGGCACATATACACCATGGAATACTATGCAGCCATAAAAAACAATTAGTTTATGTCCTTTGCAAGGACATGGATGAAGCTGGAAGCCATCATTCTCAGCAAACTAACACAGGAACAGAAAACCAAACACTGCATGTTCTCACTCATAAGTGAGAGTTGAACAATGAGAACACATGGACACAGGGAGGGGAACAACACACACCAGGGCCTACCAGGGGGTGGGGGGGCAAGCGGAGGGAGAGCATTAGGACAAACACCTAATGCATGCAGGGCTTAAAACCTAGATGATGGGTTGATAGGTACAGCAAACCACTATGGCACATGTATACCTATGTAACAAACCTGCACGTTCTGCACATGTATCCCAGAACTTAAAGTAAAATTAAAAAGAAAAAAAAAGTTGACATGGGGGTATCCTTGTGGATAGACCTTGGGAATTCGAACAGAGGCTCAGAGCTCACATTTTCCAAGAAGCCCCACCAGACTCAGATGTCTCCTTTCCTCTCCTCTGCCAGCACCTTCTCCACCCCCAGCCCCCAACCCCCAAAAGAGCCACACAGCAGACTTCCCTAGTGCCCTGGACCTTTGGTCTAATGATCAGAAAACTATTTTTCCCAGCCAAGTATTCTTCAAACTGGTGGGACCAAGATACAGAGTGGGGTAAGGCCCCAAGATAAGATTGGCCACCGAGGCAGCCATCAGTACATTCAAAGGAGGTCACCAAGAGAAACTGAGGCAGGATAGACATGAAGGAGAAACACCAGATTTGCTACTTTATTACAACTTCCTCGAACACACTGCTCAGCCAGCTGTTGAGGGTTTCAATAAGCCTGCTCTGTGCTGAGCTCTGCAGGCATCATCTCATCTAAGGCTGTAGTAACTCTATGCAGTACTAGGCCCATGTCGGAGATGATAACCAGTTTCAGAGAGAAGGGACTTCCTCAAGTGCACACCGCTTGCAAACGTCAGCGCTGGAATCTGAACCGTCACCATGCTAGTCCTGATGGTGCAGGACACCTCAGCCACCAGGGGACTATTTCTTTGCACAGTTCCCCACCGGCCTGTGGCTTTCTCTAATGCCCTCCTGTCTCCTGGGACAGAGAACTCCCAGCCCAGGTGTCAACCACCACCACCCCCCCAACCCCAGGCAAGGCAAATTGCAGCTGTTGTTAATTAGCAGGTATTTAACATCAAGGAGTCACTAATGCACCTGAAGTAGCTTGACAGCAAATAAAGTACTGAACCCCGGGCAGGACCAGACTCCTTGCCTGCCATCTCGCTGATCTGTTAGCAGGCCAGGGTTTTCTTCTCTGCCCTTTCTATCCACTGAGACATGCAGGGAAAAAAAGGCCCTCTCTGTCCTCTGGCATTCATCTTCTTTGCTTGAGGCAGGTCTGCAATGTCAAGGGCTAATTCTACAGTGGATAAATCCTGATATGTGGATTGGCCCCAGCTTTAGGCCAAGACATGACCCTGGCCCCACAAAACTCAGTTTGTGCCTCCCCAATATTCCTGTAACAGGGACAGGGTTATCTTTTCCCTATTTTCACTGCCCCTCCCTTAGGTGGGCTAGTTGGATGGTGTAAGAGGCAGTCAGAGGCACAAGAGGAGCTTTCCTGGGCTCAAAGCCCTCACCTGCAGGTAACCCCAGCCCAAGAGAACATTGCCTTCCCTCCTGACTCCTCTAGTCCTCATGCCGCCTTCCTCTAAATGTCAAGGCACCGTGCCCAGTGGCAACCAAAGAGCACCAGACAGCTCCTGGTTACCTCATGCCCCACAGGAAGTGTGAAAGTTCTCCCTAGCACAGAAAAAGAAACTGAAGGAATTTTCTCTGAAGTTTCTGAGTGCCTAAACCCAGTAAGGTCTTCATCATCTAGGGAAATCTAGAGGTTTGACATCCCATTGAAAATATATCTTGAGGCTGGGCGCGGTGGCTCACACCTGTAATCCTAGCACTTTGCGAGGCTGAGGTGGGCGGATCACTTGAGGTCAGGAGTTCGAAACCAGCCTGGCCAACATAATGAAACTCCATCTCTGCTAAAAATTAAAAAAAAATTTCCGAGTGTGGTGGTACATGCCTATAATCCGAGCTACCCAGGAGGCTGAGGCAGGAGAGTTGCTTGAACTTGGGAGGCAGAGGTTGCAGTGAGCCAAGATTGCACCATTATACTTCAGCCTGGGCAACAAGAGCGAAACTCCGTCTCAAAAAAAAAAATGGTTAATATGGTCAATTTTATGTTTTGTGTATTTGACCATAACTAAAAAAAATTTGCTGCATAAATTTCATGAAGAGCCACAGCTGCCAAGTGGCAGGGATGAGCACAGAAACCGTGAGAATGGGGACTCATCTTTGGATGGCCGGAGGATCCCAGAGCAATGGGAAAATACCAGGTGAGGAGTCAGGTCCTGGGCAATGGTCCGGGCCCTGCCAGCTGGCCCCACACACCATCCTGGGCCTGTCTTTTTCATTCACTGGTTTTTCTGGGCTCTAAAACCAAATCAACAAATGCCTTCAGATTATCTGAACCTGAATGTGTCTCTGTGGTCACAGAACACCATTAAAGATGCCAAGAGCAGGCTCACACAGGGAAGTGTAAACTCTCTCATTCCTGGCCCAGCATCAGATAGAGAGAATGAGCTACTAATTCAGACGGAGGCACCAGGTGCCAAGAGGCGCCCGCAGTACTCCCCGCCTGCAGAGACAATAATGGTTTATGACTCTGAACTCACCGGAAGGTTAGCTGGGTCAAAGCAGCAACTTGAGCGTTTGTTTAAATCTCTGTCCAAGAATCTCTCAACTTGCTGCTGGAAGATAATGAGTTCTGAGCCACGCAAGAGTCACACACCCTGTGGGTTTGACACAATCTGTTCTTTGATGAGGATTCCATGCATATTAATCACTAAAAAGGGGGAAAAAAAAGGAAAATATCAGCATTCACTCAGAAAATGTTTACTGATCACTGCTATGCGCTGGACACTGTTCTGGGCGCTGGAGATAAGTAACAGGGGTAAATGGAAGAGACATGTCTCTGCCCTCAAGGAGTCTGCATTTTAATGGTGGATCTCCCAAGCATGGATGGAAGAGTCAGGGAGGAAAATAACACAAGGCAAGGGGATAAAGAGTATCAAGAGTGCCGCTCAGAAAAGGCCCACACCTGTAATCCCAGCACTTTGGATGGCCGAGGTGGGAGGATCATTTAAGGTCAGGAGTTCAAGACCAGCCTAGCCAACATGGTGAAATCCTATCTATACTAAAAACACAAAAATTAGCTGGGCATGGTGGCAGGTGCCTGTAATCCCAGCACTTTGGGAGGCCGAGGCAGGCAGATCACTTGAGGCCAGGAGTTCAAGACCAGCCTGGACAACACAGTGAAACCCCATCTCTACTAAAAATACAAAAATTAGCCAGGTGTGGTAGTGTGTGCCTGTAATCCCAGCTACTCGGGAGGCTGAGGCAGGAGAATCACTTGAACTCAGGAGGTGGAGGTTGCAGTGAGCCAAGATTGTACCACTGCACTCCAGCCTGGGCTACAGAGTGAGATTCCATCTCAAAAAAAAAAAAAAAAAAAAAGAAGGAAAAAGAAAAGGCAATCAAGAAGGTCTCCTCACCTGCATGCTGATACTCATTGCAGCACTCATTACAACAGCAAAGATGTGGAATCAGCCCAGGCGCCCATTGACAGTGGACTGATAAAGAAAATGTGGTACATATACACCAAGGATTACTATGCAGCCATGAAAAAGAACGAAATCATGTCCTTTGCAGCAACATGGATGCAGCTGGAGGCAATTATCCTAAGCAAATTAACACAGAAACAGAAAACCAAATACCACAAATTCTCACTTATAATTAGGAGCTAAACATTGAGTACACATGACACAAAGATGGGAACAACAGATACAGGAGGCTCCAAAAGGGGAGAGGGAGGGATGGGGGCAAGAGTTAAAAAACTTCCTGCTGGGGACTATGTTCACTCTTTGGGTAACAGGATCAATAGAAGCCAAAACCTCAGCATCACACAATATACCCTGTGACGAACATGCACATGTATCCCCTGAATCCAAAATACTACGTTTAAAAAATTAAAAAATTTAAAAAAAATTTTAAAAGCTATGCATCTACCAAAAAAGTTCTCTTCAGTAAGTGCTGTCGGAGCCAAAGCCTGAATGACAGGCAGGAGCAACCATGCACAAAGCTGCGGAAGGAGCGTGTGGAGCAGAGGAAGACAAAGGGCATGCACCCCAAGATGGAATCTGGCGTGAATCAGCATCTTCCTCCAACGGCAGTGAGAAGAAGTCTCCAAGGAATGCCAAAGGCCTTGAGCTGAGTGAGGGCGACTTGGCAGGAGCAGAAGAGAATGCTTTGCCATCACTGGTCTCCAGAGAAAGTCGTGGTTTGGGTAATCCCTGAACACAGAGAACCCCAGCTGCAGAGAAGAAAGGAAGAACCAGGGGCTGCCCCAGCAGGTTTTCCCCAGGACGCAGGGGATAACACAAGCTCCCAGCTCAGAGCAATGGTCAGGCAGGCATTCACTGGACACAGGAACCACCAAGGCATTTGTCAGAATAAACAAGTTTTCCCTGTGAGGGACATCTTGATCACGGGTCAGACAACTAGGCGCTGGGCTGTCCGCCAGGTAAAAGTATCCGTGAGAGGCACACTGCAGACAGCCATGCCTGGCTCCTCTTCTCTTCCCCTTAGGGTGAGATTGCTAGTGGCTCTGGTTCTGGGATCCCAATGTAGCTGGGGGATTACAAGACACAGGCAGGGATTTAGGAATGACCTGTGCCCTCACCTTCCAAGGCTGTGCCTACCTCCCCTGCTCACTTCTCTTAGGCCTCGCCAGCCTACTCTTTCCATGCACCAAGCTCACCCCACCGCAAGGCCTTTGAACAAGCAGTTCTCTCTCTTGCTCTCCTTGCACAGCCAAATCCCTCTTGTCGTTCAGGCCCAAATGGCTCCTCTTCAGCAGAGACCTCCTCCACCCCACCCCGCTCCACCTAACGGTTGCTCTAGGTGCAATACCCTACTCTGCTTTCTTCAGGGCACATCTTCTGTGAGATTGTCTGGCTATAACTCCTAGTTACAGTTCACATCCCAAGGGGACCATGGAATTTATCGATGTGGGGCCTTGTCAAGGACAGCACCTCTGTGAGAATGCGCAAACTTTAGAGCAGAGCTGGCATGTCGGTTGGCACTCAGGAAACAGCTGACGGCTGGAAGGTTAAGACTGGTGGAGGGGGAGGAAGAAAAAGAGAAGAGGGGGAGAAGAGAGAGGGAAGGAGGAGAGGAAGGACAGAAAGGAGGGAAGAGAGGAAAGAGGAAAGGAGAGAGATTTGGCCTCTGCCCTTAAGGACGTCACAGACTACCATGGGAATGGATGTGCAAACAAATAATCACAGTGAGGTACAACACGTGCTAATGCACAGACGATAGAGAGGGCAGAATGCTTATGTGTGAAGCAAGTCAGGGCATACTTCAGAGAGGCAGTGTCACAAGAGTTGGTTTTGAAGGATGAATAGGAGTTTTCCAGAGAGACATATTGGGATGTCATGTCTAGGGAGAGTCAATTACATTTGGAAAAGCCAAAGGGAGTGAAACAACACGGGGTTATCAGGCAAATACATGTGACATTGGCATAGAACAGGCAACTGGGGATGACTGCTGGAGAATATACGGCAAAAAGCAGCAGAGCCATGTCTGAAAGGCCTTGAATGCCAGGCCCAGGGCCTAGGACTTGATGCCGTAGATGACCAGGGAGCAAGTGAAGAGTTTTATGCAAGCAAGAGACATGGGGCCAGATGTGAGTGGGAAAGATTGCTGCTGGGCAGTGTGAAGGATTGTCTAGTAGAGCGACCATGGCCTCACAGGGAGGCTGTTAGGCCATGCAAGGGACAAGGTAAGATATGATGTCTTTGCTAGTGATGGTGGATAGAAAAGTGGGTGGGGAAATTCCAGAGATTTTTGGGGGCAAAAGGGCAGGGCTTGGTGATTGAATATGGGGGTGAGGGACAACGGAGACAGAGAAAAATGCCTCTGTTTCTGGCTTAGGGGCCAGAGAGGTTACCTCTGAGCTGAGAGCCCAGGACAGGAGCAGGCTCAGGTGAACGTGATGAGCTCATTATGAGCATGTAGGTTTGAGGGTCTGTGGCATATACTGGGGAGCAGTGTCACAAATGAGTGTCTATACGGGGACACAGGAAGAAAGGGCTCCAGCCTGCTGCTCAGGCTTCTGAACAGGGAGGGTGGACCTAAAAGATTTTGCCTGAAAACCTAGAGAACATGCTGGAAAGGCAACGACCTTGTCTCTTCCTACTTCCACAGGAGAGTCACAGGGTGCTTGACCTTTTGTCTCTCTCTCTTTTATTCTCAAAAGATTCCATAACCTTTTATCTGCAGGGCTGAGAGAGGGCTAGTCCCATTATCTGCCTGTAGAGAGATTCTGGTATATGACCCCAGTCCACCTTCTGTGGGTGTAGACCCGCACCCCCCTTCCCTTTACAAATGGAGTATTCTTCATAACACAATGCTCAGGGCCTCGGGAGGCAGTCGCAAGGCCTCATCTGCTTCCCTCTTCCTCAACCAGAATCCCCTTCCTCCTGCTACCAGATATTGGGGGCTCTGGTGCTGATGAGGGGCAAGTCTTATGGCACATGCCAGCCACAGATGACAAGGATTTCAGGATCCCTTCCTGTCTTCAAATTCTGTGTCCTAGGCATGCAGTAACCTTCTGATCAGCCCTGCATAAGGCTTCAATTCCCTGAGAAGGAAGAACTGTCAGAAAGCCAGCCTTCCTTCCTTTCCCCAATCCAGAGACCCACACTCCATTCCCACCCCTGCAAACACTGGGACGGCCACACAACTGCAACCTACCTCTGCTTAAATCCTGTCCAATGTCAGAAGTTCTCGGCAGTGCCACTGCCTCCAGGAGGCCTTCCACAACGCTCCAGGGTTTGCAACTCAGTCACACCCTGGCCTTGTGATTCTGTGGGTCCTCCTCTTGTCTCCCCTCCTCCCCCAGATCCCTGGAACTTTGTCTGGTCCATCAACATGAGGCTGGGACCACCACACCAAGCCCAGGACAACACTCAGACCAGCCTTTCCTAAAGGGCCAACTGCTGATTGGCCAAATCAGAGACAGCAGAAGGATCCATGAGCCCTGCTGGTTCCCTCATACATTTAACGGGTCTTATAAATCACATAAAATTTTATCATTCCTATAAATTATGTTTTTATGAAGCATGCAAATCACCTGTAAGACACCACCTGTGGATATAGGTAATATTCAGAGAGATCTTGGTTATTCTAAAAGAGATGAGCATCCTCTCCCTCAAGGGCTCAGCACCCCTCACCCTGCCCAGGAACCAGCACTCTCCTGTCCAGGTAGAGAAAAAGGAGGCATTTACTTAGTCAAGGATTGGGGTTGGAGTGGAACAACATGGGTTAAAATTGCAGGTCTGCCACAAACTGGCTGAGACTTTGAGCAGGACACACAAACTCCCTCACCCTCAGCTTCGTCTTCTATGAAATGAAGATAGCGACACCTGACTCAGGGGTCTGCCATAAAGATGGACAGTCTTGTCAATTATAAAGCGCTATATACATTTTATGATCATTATTTCCTTGGTTCCCAACTCTCTAGGGAGGTGGCACAGGAGTTTGGGCTTGTGTCCCAGCAGAGTGAAATCGCTCAGTGACTTTGAGCAAGACCTGATCTTGGAGAACGGGGGAAAAACATGGACTTGGGAGCAGACCATGTCCTGGCTGTGTGACCTTGGGCAGCTTTCCTCACCTTTCTGAGACTCTGTGCCACCCACTAAAAAGTGAGGATAAACAAGGGGAGCTGAAAGTCTTTTTTGTTTTTGTTTTTGTTTTTGTTTGAGATAGAGTCTCGCTCTGTTGCCCAGGCTGGAGTGCAGTGGCACGGTCTCGGATCACTGCAACCTCTGCCTCCCGGGTTCAAGTAATTCTCTGCCTCAGCCTCCAGGATGACAGGTGCCCGCCACCATGCCCAGCTAATTTTTGTATTTTTAGTAGAGACGGGGTCTCACTATCTTGGCCAGGCTGGTCTTGAACTCCTGACCTGGCGATCCACCTGCCTCAGCCTCCCAAAGTACTGAGATTACAGGCGTGAGCCACCGCGCGCCCAGCTAGTGAAGGGGGATTACACAGGTAAAGAAAGGAAGAGGCCGGGCGAGGTGGCTCACACCTGTAATCCCAGCATTTTGTGAGACTGAGCTGGGAGAATCGCTTGAGCCAAGGAGTTCAAGACCAGCTCAAGCAACGGGTTACCCCATCTCTACAAAAAATAAAAAATTAGCCAGGCATGGTGGCATGCGCCTGTAATCTCAGCTACTTGGGAGGCTGAGGTGGGAGGATCACTTGAGCCTGAAAGGTCAAGGCTGCAGCATGTGGTGATGGTAATTGTGCCACTGCACCCCAGCCTGGGCAACAGAGCAAAACCCTGTCTCAAAGGAAAAAAAGAGGGAGTAGAGACGAGTGTAAAAACCGGGCGGATACCACTTTAAGCAAGATGAACTGACTTCGCATGTCTCCTGACAGGCTATACTGAGGACACAGCATCACTTCTGCAGAATTCTTGCAAAAAGGCAATCCTCAATGTAATTGTGAGCAAACATCAGGCAAACCACAGTGAGGAGACAGCCTGCCAAACAGCCGGCCAGTATTCTTCAAAAGTTTCCAAACCATAAAAGATAGACTGAGGACTATCTCAGATTGAAGGAAACGAAAAACTTTGACAACGAAACACGATGTAGACAATTGGCAAAATATGAACAGACAAATTAGATTATCATATCGATGCTAAATTCCTGGTCGTGATCGTGATACTGTGAGTATGGAAGATGATAACACTTGGAGAAGCTGAGTAAAGGTAAAAAGGACTCAGTACTATTTTTGAAACCTTGTTGTAAATCTAAAATTATTTCCAAATTTTTTTAATATTTTAAATTCTAAAAAAAGAGATTGATTCAAGCAAGCAGGGGCGGAAATGACTCACACCTCCCAGTATCAGGAGTCAATGTACCCAGGACCCTCTCCTCCACAACTCTATGAGACTCTGAGGTCATGGGGTGGGCTTAGGGAGAAGGGCGAGTCCTGCTTTCTTCCCAAATCAGAAGCAAAACTCTCTTAAGTCCAAAGCCCCACTAGCCCTAGGTAAGTCTCCCCCAGAGACACTGACAGAAGCAGAAAACAGAAAATCAGGTCTAATGGGAGTGCCTTTCCAACTCTCCCCACCAGCATCTGTGGGACTCCAGGCTAGAGGAACAGCCAACCAGGAGAAGCTCTCCCAGGACTGGGACCCCAGTATCTCACCCTGCATGGAAGGGTCCCCTTGGGACGTTCCTGCTCCCTCCTTGTAACCCCAGCCCCTGCACCCTTGGGTTCAGTGCACTCAATATGCATTCTCTACATTTTCACCGTGAGGATTTTATTGTACCAACAAAAAATCCCTTGGACGCTTGCAAAATTGTAGTCAACCTTTTAGTATCTTTTCTCTGAGAAAATGCATACTTGAAAAAACAAAGCAAATTTATTCACCTTTCAAAAGTAAATCTGTACCTTACCCATCACAATGAAATGCATATGTCATCACGAAAAACTAGTGTGTTTATGTCTACAAAGGAGCTCGGATTATTAAGGATTCGCAAAGGAAGGGAACCCTCATGGGAAAATATCTCTTCTCCAGCAGACACCCCAACAGTGCTTTTCACCTCAGGACTCAGGACCCATGACCACAGGATCTAAGGATCTCAGGATCTCAGGACCTCAGGCCATGGGACCCTCAGAACGCAGGACTTCAAAACCTCAGGACCCAGGACCTCAAGATCTCAGGACTTTAGGACTTTAAGACCTCAGGATCTCAGGACTTTGGGACCTCAAGACCTCAGGACCTCAAGACTTCAAGATCTCAGGGCCTGAGGACCCAGGACCTCAAGACCTCAGGATCTCAGGACCCAGGACTTCAGGATATCAGGACCTCAGGACCTCAGGATCTCGGGACCCAGGACCTCAAGACCTCAGGATCTCAGGATCTCGGGACCCAGGACCTCAAGACCTCAGGATCTCAGGATCTCAGGACCTCAGGACCTCAGGACCCAGGACCTCAAGACCTCAGGATCTCAGGACCTCAGGACCTCAGGATCTCAGGACCTCAGGACCTCAGGACCCAGGACCTCAAGACCTCAGGATCTCAGGACCTCAGGACCTCAGGACTTCAGGATCTCAGGACCTCAGGACCTCAGGACTTCAGGATCTCAAGACCTCAGGATCTCAGGACCTCAGGACCCAGGACCTCAAGACCTCAGGATCTCAGGATCTCAGGATCTCAGGACCCAGGACCTCAAGACCTCAGGATCTCAGGACCTCAGGACTTCAGGATCTCAGGACCTCAGGATCTCAGGACCTCAGGACCCAGGACCTCAATATCTCAGGATCTCAGGACCCAAGACTTCAAGACCTCAGTATCTCAGGATCTCAGGATCTCAGGACCTCAGGACCCAGGACTTCAGGATCTCAGGACCTCAGGACCCAGTACCTCAGGACCTCAAGATCTTGGGATCCAGGACCACAAGACCTCAGGACCTCAAGATCTTGGGATCCAGGACCACAAGACCTCAGGATCTCAAGACCTCAAGACCTCAGGATCTCAGAACTCAGGACCTCAGGACCTCAGGACTTCAGGACCCAGGACCCTTAGAGCTCAGGCCCTCAGAGTAGAATAACTCAGGGTGTTCTGAAGACAGCAAAGACCAGTGGTTAAGCCCAACAGACCTGGGTTTGGGCCAGGGCTGCCCCACTCAGGGCTGTATGGCATGAGCAAGTCACTTGACCTCTCTTCACCTCCATTTCCCTTCACATAAATCCTTTTTATGCAGAATAAGAAATCATTTCTTTACAACATTGTATCTTAAACACATTTGCATATTAATGACCTTTAATGGCCACAGAGCATCCTATTCAGAGTGTGTGTATGTCTGTGCTAGCTAAATAAATAAAAACATATATCATGATTAAATATATTAAGGTATATATCGCTTAACCCTACTGTGTACCAGATACTCCACTAGGAGACGAGGATACAGGAGTGAACAATGCCTGCCAGATCCCTGACCTCAGGAAATGTACTTCCCTATCTTTGCCATTCCCAGTTCAGTCATGGTCAGCCCCTGTTCCCAGTTCTCTGCAGCTATTCTTCCCAGCTATCCTCAAGTTCAATGCATCAGAATGTATATCCCAATTTTGGGTTCTGAAATCAAGGCCTTGTGTGATGGCAAATGACACTTCCAATGACCATCAGCAAATGTCCTTCTTCTTTTTGGTAATTACCTTTGGATAAATTCCCAGGGGTGCAATCACTGCACCAAAGGCTGTGAGCCTTTTAATGACTCTTGATACATACGATCAAACTGCTTTCCAAAGGGGCTGCACCCAATTTACACACTGCCACTGGCAATGTATGGGTGCCATGCCTTGACCATGACCGTGTCAGTCCTGGGTGTGATAATTACATTTCTTAATTTGTGCTAATTTAATAGGTGTAAAATTGCATCTCATTTTTAATTTGCATTTCTTTGATAGTGATGAAGGTTGAACATTTTCTTTTGTAAATATATACACACTTGGATAGCTTGATCCATTTATTCATTCATTATACATTAACCCTGTCCTATACCCCAGACACTGCAAAGTGCCAGAGGCTCAGAGATACGTAGAACACAGGCTCTACCTTCAAGAACCTTATATGTGGCTGGGCGCGGTGGCTCCGAGGCGGGTGGATCACCCAAGGTCAGGAATTTGAGACCAGCCTGACCAATATGGTGAAACCCCATCTCTACTAAAAGTACAAAAATCAGCCGGGCGTGGTGGCTTGTGCCTGTAGTCCCAGCTACTTGGGAGGCGGAGATAGGAGAATTGCTTGAACCTGGGAGGTGGAGGGTGCAGTGAGCCAAGATGGTTCCACTGCACTCCGAGACTCTGTCTCAAAAAACAAACAAACAAACAAAAAAGAACCTTATATCCAACGGATAGGAAAGAGAGGAAAGCAAACAAGTTAGCCAACAGTCCTGGTGTGGTGGTAGCACATTCTCTACCATGTGCTAGAGAGGCCTAGTGGACTTGTTGCAGGAAGAGGAGGGACAGAGAGAGGTGACAGAGAGGAGGGCACCCAAGCCAGACTGGGGGATTGAAAAGGGTGTCTCAGCTGCTCCAGATCAGCCTCTGATGGCCAACGGACAAACTGTCAGGCACCTTCCCTTGTGTTGGTCCGTTCGTTTCTTGTGCCATGTGATGTCTCGGCAAGGGGGAGGGCACCGTTCTATTTGTACGTGTGCTTCTGTGTGTCTGCAGTCTATGTGCATTTATTGTGTGATGCAAGTGCCTGGGTGACACGTGTTGTGGCTTTGGGAGTCCCCTGGGGTGTCTTTGTACTTTGGTTGTATCACGTGCATGTCAAGTGTGTTTTCCGGGTGCCACATGCTGGGGTGCTGGGGTGCTGTGCTATGTGCTCTGCCGTTCTGTGTCAGGCTGATGAGCCCGGGCGGGCCTGGGTTCCTGTGGGTGGAGGGCTGTGGAGATTTGCACAGGGCTCCTGCCAACTGAAGGCCCCAGCTGCGCTGACCCCTTTTGGCCATTGGCCCTGCCTCACTCAACCTTGGCTCTAGTCTCTGCCTCTGTTTGCAGTAAGGTGGGGAGGGTCAATCCAGCCTCTTTGGGGTCGGCTCTGTCATCCAGGCAGACTTAGCATCTTCTCTGACAGTCTTCTTTCTGTCAGCTGAATCCCTGCTGAGCCCGGCAGCCTCCCCTTCTCACAGTCCTCCCTGGCACAAGGGATCCCCAGAAGTGGGCAGGCCAAAGAGCTCATTCTCTGCCCTGAGTCACCGGAGGGCCAGGAGAAACCACCAGTCAGGAAAGGCACCCAGGAAAAGTGGTATGAGTCACCCTGCATGAGCACTGCCACCCCTGGGCCACTGATTGCCCATGGAGGGACAGCCACTGGCCCCAGAGTCAAAGAAGGTAGAGACTCAATGTGTGGCTTTGTCAAAGCTGTGTGGCTGGGTGGCCAGCAGCCCTCTGCCTTAAATGCCCCCCTGGAATGCCTATGAATCGTCATCACGCTTTGTCACCTGAAACAAATCACCAGGACAAGGCAAGTCCTTCACTCCTCCCTCCTAACGCAACACTCCAGCCCCCACACACAAAATGCAAACACAATTAGCATTTTTTAAAAAACAGTTTATGGAGATATATTTCACAGACAGCCATACAGTCCATCCATTTAATGCACACACAGGTCAGTGCACACACACGGTTGTGCAACCGTCGCTACAGGCTATCGAATGTTTTCATCACCCTAGAGAAAAAATCCATGCCCGTCAGCCTCACTCTCAGACCCCTCTCTCCTCTAGCCCTCAGCAACCCTAATCTAATTCCTGTCTCTACAGAAGTGCACATCCTGGACATTTCATATAAACAGAATTATACAGGCCAGGAGCGGTGGCTCAGCCTGTAATCCCAGCACTTTGGGAGGCAGAGGCGGGCGGATCACGAGGTCAGGAGATCAAGACCATCCTGGCTAACGCGGTGAAACCCCATCTCTACTAAAAATACAAAAAATTAGCCAGGTATGGTGGCGGGCGCCTGTAGTCCCAGCTATTCAGGAGGCTGAGGCAGAAGAATGGCGTGAACCCAGGAGGTGGAGCTTGCAGTGAGCCGAGATTGCGCCACTGCTCTCCAGCCTGGGTGACAGAGTGAGACTCCGTCTCAAAAATAAATAAATAAATAAATAAATAAACAGAATTATACAATATGTGATCCTTTGTGTCTGGCTTCTTCGACTTAGGATAATGTTTTCAAAGTTCATCCATGCGGTAGCATGCATCAGTATTTTAATCCTTTTTATTGCCGAATAATATTCCACTTTATAGATGCAACTGTTTTATTCATAGACCCATCAATTGATGGACATTTGAGTTGCTTCCACTTTTTGGCTATTGTCAAAAATGTTGCTAGATGTAGTTTTTATGTTGCCTGAGAACATGCCTAGGAGTGGAATTGCTGGGTCATGTAGTGACTCCATGTTTAACGTTTTGAGGGACTGCCAGCTTTCCAAAGTGGCTTTTCCAAAGCACCATGTAGCATTTCTACCAGCAGTGAATGATTTTTCCACATCTTCACCAATACTTGTGATTTGCCATTTTTTAAGTAATAGCCATTCTGATCAATGTCCAGTGGTATCTTGCGGTTTTGATTTGACTAATTGTTATCAACTTTATTACATTGTTTTTCTATATGTCTTCATATCTTTAATTCATATGCAGGTATAGGTATGAAGTTCGTGGGGTCTTAACAAACTCTTTTCTAACTTATCATGGGCAACTTACTTCTTCCCTTACTATATCTTGGAAATCTTTCCATATTAGGACAGGCATATCCATTATTCCACAACTGGTATCTACTGTGGTGTTACTGGCAATCCTCTGTAGACATACATTGAACTGGCTTCACATTTTCACTCTCTCAAGTAATGCTTCAATCTAAACACCCGTGGACATGCATCTTTGTGTATGCATGTGAGTGACGCAGACTTCCTAGAAGCAGAATTGCTGATTCGAAGGAGAAGAATAATTTAAACTGTGCCAGGACTCACCAGAGTGAAGTTCAATGAGGCTGTGATAATTCACACCACCGATAATAGCATTTGAGAACACAGACAGACAATTGTAACTGCTAGCTGTATACACGGTTGCAGTGAGTTTTCTCGAAAGTAATGCATTCCCTTTCATAGGAAGTCTTTAAGCAGAGAATGAACTTGGTGGGGGGGCTCTAGAAAATCAATTTCAAAATGGGAGAGGGAATTAGACTTTTTTAAATTTTTGAGACAGAGTCTCACTCTGTTGCCCAGTCTGGAGTCCAGTGGTGACATCTCAGCTCACTGCAACCTCTGCCTCCCGGGTTCAAGCGATTCTCCTGCCTCAGCCTCCTAAGTAGCTGGGACTACAGGTATGTACCACCACACCCAGCTAATTTTCATATTTTTCAGTAGAGACAGGGTTTCACTATGTCAGCCAGGCTGGTCTCAAACTCCTGACATCAGGTGATCCACCTGCCTTGGCCTCCCAAAATGCTGGTATTACAGGCGTGAGCCACCATGCCCGGCCAAATGAGACCATTTGAAGACCCCCATTTTTAAGATCTCTTCCCACTCTGAGAGCTCATGAGTCTGTGAAATGCCTCCACCAGGTGGTGAAGGGTTTCCCAGCTCACACCTGCTGCCATTTCCACACAACCCTGGCTTATCAGCATATTCCAAATATAACTGGAGGCCCAAATGGACCAGTCTCTGTGCAGGATCAATTCAAGGAATCTGTAGTCTGACAGCAAAATATAGCTGAAAGCAATTGTAATTTATGTACACCTCTGGGGAAGCCTCTACAGGGAAACTGTGCCCGTGTATGTAGGGAGGACAGGGTACATTCTCAATGCATAGCAAAATATAAATATTTCTTCTCCTTTTGCCACTCTCAGTATACACACATCTGGCAAACATTCCTCAAATATCTTTTCCTTTTCTCCACCCTCAGTCCCAATTTAAAATTTTCCCTATTGTCTTTCCTCCCCACTCTCTTTCTCTTCCCTTTTATTCTTTTCTCTTGGAACAGCTCTCTTCTTTCTAATGCAAATCTCCTGACCGCCCTTCCTCAGTCCCCAGCCTTTCTATCCAGCTCTGCATTATAAAAGCTGAGGGTCTGAGCTGGCAAAGGTGGAACCCTGTCTAGAAGGCCGGAAAGGGTTGCTGGGGAACTGAACAGGCAAAGAAGGAATTCTTTTCATTTAGAGGCGGAAGGGAATGAGAATGAGAATGTTCACACACCAGCAATTTTTGTCCCATGTCAGAGTGGGCCCAGTTCTAAGCATGCAAACCTATTTGACGGGTGGCAAGTGAGCCCAGTTAAATTCAAACAACATGTGATTTAAGAAACAAGCAGTCATTAAGGCTTATCAATGTATTTGACTGAAGACAACCCAACTATTTCTCTTTCTCTCTTTTTTTTTTTTTTTTGAGACGGAGTCTCGCTCTGTCACCAGGCTGGAGTGCAGTGGCACGATCTTGGCTCACTGCAAGCTCCGCCTCCCGGGTTCAAGCGATTCTCCTGGGCGTGGCAGCGTGCACCTACATTTCCAGCACTTTGGGAGGCTGAGGTGGGTGGATCACGAGGTCAGGAGTTAAGACACCAGCCTGGCCAACATAGTGAAACCCTGTCTCTACTAAAAATACAAAAATTAGCCGGGCGTGGTGGCAGGTACCTGTAATCCCAGTCACTTGGGAGGCTGAGGCAGGAGAATCGCTTGAACCCGGGAGGCAGAGGTCGCAGTGAGCCGAGACTGTGCCACTGCACTCCAGCTTGGGTGACAGTGTGAGACTCCGTCTCAAAAAAAAAAAACAAAAACCCTAGGGAAGGAGGAAGGATGACCTATGAACGTAGCTTGCCCCAACAGGTTCAAAGTCTAAACTAGGAATTCTCAATCTCTGCTGCACAGCAGATCACCTAGGGAGCTTGTAAAAGTCCCAGTGCCAAGGCTGTTCCCAGATAAATTAAATCAGAACCTCGGCAAGTGGAATACAGGCATCAGTTTGGAAAAAAAAAAAAAAAAAAAAAAAACTCCCCAGATGATTCCATATGCAGCCAGGTTTGGGAACCAATGATCCCAGAAGTATAAACTTGAAGGACCAGCACCATGAGCACGGAAGAACACAGAGCTTGGGCAGCCTGGCCCTAATCCCATTCCTGGAGCAGGAGAATCAGTCTAAGCACAATCTAATTACTGTCTCTTTTTGTTCACACCGGCATAACCCACACCCCAGAGATGACTGAATACATAAATAAATAGGTCTAAGCTCTTCTTAGTTTATTCAGGTTTCCCTGATAACTATGCATTTGGGGAAGCTTCTAAGAAATGTAATATTGTGTCTCTTCAGAATTGTTCAGTTCTATTGGAAAAATAAATATTGAAGAGGCTCATCAGATTCTCAGCAGTCAAGAAAGGCTTCCACTGAAACCCTGGCCGTGTCCTCTCACCATTGAGGGAAAGGGAGTCTTGACCACCGCCTTGCCCAACACTCAAGGCTTCGAGTGGGAAGGGCACCTGCTGGCTGGAATGGACACATCTCTGTCCCTTTCTCGGGCTCTGGGCACTGTGTCAGCTTCCAGTTTTAGCCATTGGTCCCAGAACCTCAACTGACCAGCTGGGTGATCTTGGGAAGATGCTGCCCCTCCCTGAATCTCAGAGTCCTCTTCTCTTGAGGTCACACACCTTCCAAAGGCAGGCTGCTCCCTCTCTGGACACTTCAGACTTCTAGAAAGTTCTGCCTGACCGTGTTGGCCTCTGTTTGCCAGTTGTTTATGTCAACCAGTGACACCTGCTTCCCTGACCCAGAGAGAGCCCGACGAATTCCGCACATGGAGCCTGGGCCTCACCTCTCTTCTCCAGTTTGAGCCCCAGCCCCTCCGTCATCCCTTACAGGGTGCCTTTTCCTTCCCTCCCAACCTTCTGGTGGTCTCTGAAGTTGACACAGTGCAATCTCTAAAAGCATCTTCTGTCAACAATAAAGGAAAAGTTTAAAAGCTCTCATTTAGAGAAATTGGCTAGAAAATTTGATCCAAAGGCTCTCAGACATGATCATACAAATATGATTTGCATAAACCTCATAATTTTATTTTTGCTGATATCATAATAAAATAGGGAGGGCCAGGCTCAGTGGCTCACGCCTGTAATCCCAACACTTTAGGAGGCCAAGGCAGGCGGATTGCCTGATCTCAGGAGTTCACAACCAGACTGGGCAACAGGGTGAAACCCCATCTCTACTAAAACACAAAAAAATTAGCCAGGAGTGGTGGCACGCACCTGTAGTCCCAGCTACTCAGGAGGCTGAGGCAGGAGAATTGTTTGAATCCCGGAGGCAGAGGTTACAGTGAGCCGAGATCGCACCACTGCACTCCAGCCTGGGCAACAGAACGAGAATCCATCTAAAAATAATAATAATACGTAAATAAAATAAAATAGGGAGAAGGCTGTTAATTGATCAAGGAAGAAATGCTCCAAACATCACTGCCAGTTCCCATTGCCTTCTAAGTGAATCATTTGTAGCCAATGAGGAACCTAATGAGAAACAAGGAAACAGAGGAAGAGGGTCCCAAGTTTGACAGTCCCCGTTAGTCAACACCCCAGCAGGCAGCCCCGTTCCAGGGACCACAAGGAACACCAGGTTGAGTTTGGCACAACCTGGAATGGAAGTGTGTGATTCCAAGTGGATCAGTCAGAAAGACTGGCCCTAGGTTATTCTGCTGTCAGTGAGGCTATGGGCATGAGAAACATCACCTAAGCTGACACACACCTGTAGAAGGAGCCCCTGCTCAGAGTGGGGGGTCATGCTTCATCTAGAGTCCTTCAGCTTCATCAAAGAACAGCTAAAAGAGACAAGATCATGGAATTTACAATCTCTCCACTTTATAGATGGAGAAACTGAGTCCCAAGAAGGACATGCCTAGGACCATACAGGAGTGAGTGCCACAAGTCTGGCTTGAAACTCAGACTCAATGGCTATAGCTGGCACCTTTCTTTGTCTTAGGAGCGGACAGGAAGTACTTGCTCAGGATCCAAGCAGAAGTTCTCTATTATTGCCTTCAAACCATCCCAACACGCGATGGTGGAAAGCGACCATGATGTATTATTTCTCAGGATTCTAAGGGCATGTGGGTTCCACTGGGCAGTTCTGCTCCACATGATTTGGCAGAGGTCACTCGAGTGGCTGCACTCAGCAGAGCTCCATTGAGGTTTGGGTATCCCAGATGATTTCTCAGCCTCCATCCCAGTGGCTTTTCTCCCCATGGCTCTCCTGCCAATAGCCCAACTCAAGCTTCTCCACATGGAGGCTGGCTTCAAGGAGTGTGAAAGTGGAAGGTGATTTCTGAAGTTAAGTCTTGAGCTGACATAGCATCGCTTCCAACACATCCTGTTGGTTAAAGCAAGTCACGGCTGGGTGCCGTGGCTCACGCCTGTAATCCCAGCACTTTTGGGAGGCCGAGGCAGGCAGATCATGAGGTCAGGAGTTCAAGACCAGCCTGGCCAACATAGTAAAACCCCGTCTCTACTAAAAATACAAAAAATTAGCCAGGTGTGGTGGGGGGCCCCTGTAATTCCAGTTACTCGGGAGGCTGAGGCAAAAGAATCACTTGAACCTGGGAGGAAGAGGTTGCAGTGAGCCGAGATCGTGCCATTGACTCCAGCCTGAATGACAGAGTGAGACTCCATCTCAAAAAATAAAAGCAAATCACATGGCCAAACCCAGAGCCCACGTGGAAAGGACTACACCAAAGCGTGATCCCCAGGAGGCAGGGCACTCTGGAGCAGTCATTCCACCATCACCCCTCCTGGGAAATGCTCCACCCTGAGCCCCACTGCAGCCAAAGCACCCGTGTGGCCACAATGAGCACTGACCACAAACTGAGCCTGGGTCTCAGCCCCAGAATGAGTCAGGTGCATGGGCTGCCATTGAGACCTATCCTGCCCAGTGCCTCAGGAGCAGAACAAGAGTGAATAATTAGAATCCATGGGGAGATGGGTTGACATTTCATAGGATAAAGGACTTTGGGTCAGAGGTGGCCAAGGAAGAAGCAGGCTGGCTCAGGAAGTAGTATATCCCTGTCACTGGAGGTATAGAGGAGAGTTGAAATGACCACTTAGCAGGGTTCCGTGAGTAGGGATGCGTTGGGGGGAAGAACATGGAGATGTACAGACCCTACACAGATCCTGTCAGGGCAGGGGAACTCATAGCTCTAACATTCTTTCCATACCCCCTTAGCTACAGGCCAGAAAACAATGAACAGGGAGCCTAGAGGCCAGAGTTTGAGGCAGCTAGAACCAGGAATGAACACTAGAGCAGTTCTCATCTAGACTCTGCTCTTGAATGACCAGGACTCATTTGTCTTCCTTGCACAATCATCTCCTCTTAAAGCAATAATTAATGAAGAATAATCAATTTCCCACCCTACAGTAATAACTTTAAAAAACAAATTGCTTGCTTAAAATGTATTGATGGCTCCCCATCTCCCCCATTGCAAATCCCAATCCTCAGCTCTTTCTGGACTGATGGGGCCTCTGACCTGCTTTTTTCCCCCGATCACTGCCCCTCACTCCCTGGGCTCTAATCACAAGATGCAAAAATTAACAATCCCCCCAAAGCCTCCCCAGTGTTACAAGCATCTACACATTGCCAATTCCTAGGATGGTCTTTCTTACTGTCTAGGTAGGGTGGACTGTAACTCAACCTTCAAGTCCCCAGGAGTAGGCAGCAGAATGGTAGAGCCTGCTTACTACATACCAGACATTGTTCTGGAACTTTATGTGCAGTATTTTTTGTAGTCCACATAATAACCCCATGAGGTAGGAACCATTTTCATCCCCATTGTCTGGGAAAGGAAATTGAGACTAAGAGAAATGAAGTAACTTGCCACACTCAAACACAGAGCACACACACATCCCCTTCCCTTTTACTTTCCTGTCCTTTCACTTAGGCTATGTGTATGACGGTGATGAACAACTCTTTATATCTTCTCTATTCTCACACCATCTATGCCCCTCTCTTCACCCTCTCACTTAACTAAATCTATTTTTCCCTTCCATTGAGAAAATGTTCACTGCTTTTGTTCACTTGTTCAAAAATATTTAAGTACCTATTACATCTTCTTGTATGCAGGATTTCTCCTAATACATTTCTGACTTGCAGCATCAAGGACAGACCTTTTTCTAAGCAAGAGTTTGGGGGAAGTTTGTGGGATGAATGGAGAGACAGATGAATGCATGCTGGGTGTGGTGGTGCATGCCTGTAGTCCCAGCTACTTGGGAGGCTGAGGTAGGAGAACCGCTTTAACTGGGGAGGCGGAGGTTGCAGTGAATGGAGATTGTGCCATTGCACTCCAGCCTGGGCAACAAGAATGAAACTCCATCTCAAAAAAAAAGAAAGAAAAGTTGAATAGATGACTGGCTGAGTGGGTGGATGGATGGATGGATGGATGGATGGATAATTGGAGGATGGATGGATCATTGGAGGGTGGATGAATGGTTGGATGGAAGATGGATGGATGGATGGATGGATGGATGGATGGATGGATGGAAGATAGATGGATGGACAGATGGATGAATGAATGGATCATTGGAGGTTGGATGAATGGTTGGGTGGAAGGTGAATGGACGGATCATTAGAGGATGGATAGATGGGTAGATGGAAGATGGATGAATGGATTGATAGATGAATGAATGGATACATGGATGGGTGGATGGATGGAAGATGGATGAGTGGATGAATGGATAGATGGATCACTGGAGGATGGAAGGGTCGATAAAAGATGGATGGATGAATGGATGTCTTCATGAAATTCTAGCTTGGTTACATTGATTGGGAAACCAAGTTTTAATGCCCAAGAGCTCCCAGCTGAGCCCTGCCCAACTCCTAGCATATTTGTCCTGTGTTCCAAGAATAGATGGGATTTTTCTCTATTCATTGCCAAGTTCCCACAGTGGCCATTTGTTTTAAGTGTCCAGGGAAGCTCTGTGGTGGTACAATTAGTCCTTGTTAGCAGGCACTGTAACTGGACTGTAATTTCCAGGCTGTTGGACGGTAATTGCACATGAGCAGCTCAGCGAGGCTCTGCACCTGTAATGACAAGCGGAGCCTCTTCCCCTCTCCACACTGCTCCGAATGCCAACAAGCAGGTGAGCTCCTGATGCCATATTAGCACGCGGTGATTTTCATTACTAAATGACTCCAGGGCTGTCCAAATGAGGAGAGCAATTAGGCTGATCAGGGGAAGACAAAGCATATCTTGATGAGCATAATGACACAGGCAGAATCGCTCTGGCCTGGGGGAGAGTATGAAATCAGAGCCCAGGGCTCTACTGTGGTGCAAATCAGCCATGATCAGTTCCTAGGCCCCTCTGCCTACTGCCTGGGCATCCATCACTGCCCCCAGGGCCTCAGCACCCACAGAGAAGAAACAACCAGTATTTCCACATAATTAGAAGAAATTGCATATCCAATACCCCTCACTGAGATTAGCAGTTATGGAGTGGACTCTTTCCAAGAAAAATATTAGTCATTGAAGAGGAGTTAAATAACTGAGAATTATTTGCTTAAAAGTTCGTGCTTCTTAGCACAGCAATTAAAATCCTCCTTGATCTCATTTCTACTGCATACTCCAGCCATCAAATTTCACAGTCTTTGCCAACACAGGAGGTACTACCATGCCTCTAGGTTTTCGCTCATGCTGTTCCATCTGCCCGGAGAGCTCTTCCCTCATCCACCGAAACCCTGATCAGGTTTCAACCACTGACACCGGCCTAATCACTTAAGGCCCCCAGGTCCCCTTCTGGGTTCCTTCTGTGCCTTGTGCACCCTTTAAGCCATCTCTACTTTTCACGCTACACTGTCATTTTTGGTCCACATGCAAGCGTCCCCTATTAGACTGTGTCTGTATCTGTGTCTCTAGCACCCAGCAATTATCCAGGGCAAAGGGCCACAAACTATAGTCCAGGGGCAAAATCCAGCCTGTCCCCTGCTTTTGCAAATAAAGTTTCATTGGGATGCAGCCACACCCATTTGTTTACCTCTTATCTGGCTGTTTTTGTGCTAAAAAGGCATCGTTGAATAGTTCCAACGGAGACCATGCGTCCTGGAAAACATAAAGTAATTACTCTCTGGCCCTTTTGTCCTATAAAGGGCCAGATTTGTGCTATTTTTTCAACCCAGGGTTTGATAGGATTAATGGAGAGACAAATGGATGCATGATGAGTGGATGAAAAGTTGAATAGATGACTGGCTGAATGGGTGGATGGATGGATGGATGGATGAATGGATGGAAGATGGATGGATGGATGGAAAATGGATGGATGGATGAATGAATGGATGGATGGATGGATGGACTGATCATTGGAGGATGGATGGATGGATGGATGGAGGGATGGATGGATCATTGGAGGATGGATGAATGGTTGGATGGAAGGTGAATGGATGGATGGATGGTCCAGGATGAGAGATGGCTGAGAGGTCTCCCAGGGCAAACCCTCAATCTACAGCATGACATTATTTTCAGCAGAGATGAGAAATGACTCTTCCAAGGTCATATAGCTTGACTGAGGCAGAGCTGGGGCCGGATCACAGGTCCCTTGCCCCTTTGCCAAAGCACAACCTCCTAGGGCCTGAGATGGAGCAACCCTCCTTCCCCTGGACCTGCGAATGAGAAACTTGGAAAATCCAGAGACCAGCACAGAGGAAACCCCACAAAAACATGTCGAAGTTGCCAGGCCTTGGCAGTCACTGGCCCAGGGAAGCCCATTAACAAAGCCTCCGGGGAATAAAAGCCTGCTGCGATCAGCAGGAGAAGGCACCCTGGACTGGACCATGAGAATCTGGACTCTGGTTTACTAAGGACAAGTGAATTTAACTTCTCTAAACCTCAGTTTCCTCATCTGCAGAATGAGGATGAAGACAGCTGCCTTACAAAGCGATGGTGCGAGATTCCAGAGAGAAGGTCAGAGGTGAGGCATGTAAGGAGCCCAGCAACGGTGCGTTCTCAGGGAAGCTTCCTCTGCAGTGTGGAATTGAAGGAACTCTGCATTAGCCCGCCCCTGCTCCACACTCTGTGCACTGTGACATTCTCACTTTCCTGAGTCCCCAGCTTCTGACCCCCCGTGTAAGGAGCTTCTCCCATGCAGGTCTGTGTACCGAGCTCAAGGCCAGTCCCCTTCTTGGAACTCTGGACCTCACTTCCCCTCACCTAACTCAGGCTCAGAGAAGTCTCTGAGTGGAGATCCCCTCTGTGGCACACCTTGCCAGGATTGGGCTGATGGAATCCAGTCAGACTGACTCCTCAAGTCTTTTCCCCTGTAAGATTTCCAGCTCTTCCCATGTAGAATGACCTCTGCTCTCCTGAGAGTCTTACATACACCTGTGTTCAAATCCCTGGCCCTGCTTCTCACTAACTGGATAAAAATGAGTGAGTTATTCAGCCCCTCTGAGCCCATGGGCAAACAGCTGGGAACAGCACCTGCACCCCTTCTTCCTCTTCCTCTTCCTTATCCCTTTTCTCCCAGCCCTGTTTTTCTTCCTGCCACCCTGGTACTGTTCTTCTCCTTCCTGCCCAGCTGCTGAGCTGAACGCTAATGGGCCCAGGCTCAGTCTCAGCCGTGGAGCCTTTTCAGGGAATGACGGGTCCAACTCCATGGGTTCATTTGGGGGAGAAGACCAGGAGGGTGATTCTGCAGGAGCTCATGAGAAGGTCTGGAACTAGCCTTGACGATGAGACTTTTTTTTTTTTTTTTTTTGAGACGGAGTCTCGCTCTGTCGCCCAGGCTGGAGTGCAGTGGTGCAATCTCGGCTCACTGCAAGCTCCACCTCCCGGGTTCATGCCATTCTCCTGCCTCAGCCTCCCAAGTAGCCGGGACTACAGGCGCCCGCCACCACGCCTGGCTAATTTTTTCTATTTTTAGTAGAGACAGGGTTTCATCATGTTAGCCAGGATGGTCTCAATCTCCTGACCTCATGATCCACCCGCCTCTGCCTCCCAAAGTGCTGGGATTACAGGCGTGAGCCACGGTGCCCAGCTGACGATGAGACTTTGAGATGTCCTGGCCTTCCTCTGAGATTACCTTAGGTGGACAGAGCTGCTATGTCCAAAGAGCTGGTTGCCATCCCAGCTTTGGGCCCCACTTTCCCCTACTGTCAGGAGTCTGAATTGGACCTTCTGGCTCTAAGATGCTTTCTCATCTCAGCCTGTAGCCATCCCTTACACTCCCACGTGCTGGCTGTTGACACCCAGTCCAGTGCTCTTGTCTATACTCGCAGCTTCTTTCTGTCCTGGCGTATGATTAGAAGATTAACTTCATTTGCAGGTCATTTTTACCGTAAAGGGGAATCGATAAAGGAAGGTCTCCCTCAACCAATCTAAACCCAGGAGATGAACCCACTGGCAAATCCCGACACAGAAGCTAAAACTGAGTTTTTCATTCCAGCGGCAGCCGGTGAGGCCTAGCCCCGGCCACCAGCCCAGGCTACAGTCATCTGTTGCCCCTCCCCTCTACTTTCTGGGAGTGGCTGGCTGTTGACTCCATGAGCAGAACTGCACGGAAGTCTTCAGTTCTACCTCCAGGGCCCACAACCAAGGCCCGCCTGCCCTAGGAATCCCTCAGATCCTACTCCCTGTAGAGGGTACCATCTGTGGGTGGCTTCCCCAGCTCTGCCAGCCCCTAGCCCCTCTGCCTCCGATGCTCTAGCCCTTCCTTAAGCCCCTCTTCCAGGGAGTCCTGGACCTGCTCACCTTCAGCAGGATATACCCTTCCTCCCTCTGCCTTGGGCTCACTGCTTCTGCAGGTAAAATCTCTTTGTATTCCAGTTCTTCATGTTCGAGGCTGTGCCTTTGCCGGTTCATGAGTGTGTGTGTGACAACTGGGCCCATCTGTGTGCATCCGTGTGCTCATCGAATGTGGGCTCTGGGAGCGTGAGGGTCTATGAACATGTGTGTCCATGTGAACATTTGTGTCCATGTGAACATGTGTGTCCATGTGAACATGTGTGTACACATGCACCTGTGTTTTTCTCTGTGTGCATACATGTATGCCTGTGGGCCTCCATGTGCCCATGTGGGCAAGTTGTGGATACACATATCTTTGTGTTTGTATGGATGACTCTTGTGACTTATAACATCCATGTGTTTCCTGTTGTATGTTTGTGTCTATATGCACACATGAGTGTCGTTGGTAAACTGTCAGGTAGTCAGATAACCAGGTCATTATATCTGATCATTCAGATTGGGTGCCCCTATTGTAACAATCATCTGTAATCTCTAAAAGGTCAAAAACACCACCAATATGCCTTCCATCTACAGAAATCCTGGTGCACTCCAGAACTCCTTTCCATAGTCTGTGTAACTTGGGCCTCATAAAATGCATACAAGGCAATAATAATGTTCTCGCCATTTTTATGGATGTGGTTTCTGGGGCTCAGAGTGTGAAAGGGGCTTTTCCAGGGTCACATAGCAAGTCAGCCACTGAGCTGGAAACGGAAGCTGGGGCTCCTGATGCCCAGCCCAGTGCCCTTTAATATGCCTCCTGCTTTTGCTCCTTAGGTATGATTAGAAGGTTAAGGCTATACAAAAATTAGCTGAGTGTGGTGGCATGCACCTGTAATCCCAGCTACTAGGGAGGCTGAGGCAGGAGAATCACCTGAACCTAGGAGGCAGAGGTTGCAGTGAGCTGAGATCATGCCACTCCTAGGCAACAAAGCAAGACTCTGTCTCAAAAAAAAAAAAAAAAAAAATGCCAGGCACAGTGGCTCATATCTGTAATCCCAGCACTTTGGGAGGCTGAGGCAGGCGGATCACGAGGTCAGGAGATTGAGATCATCCTAGCTAACATGGTGAAACCCCATCTCTACTAAAAATACAAAAAAATTAGCCGGGCGTGGTGGCGGGCACCTGTAGTCCCAGCTACTCGGGAGGCTGAGGCAGGAGAATGGCGTGAATCTGGGAGGCGGAGCTTGCAATGAGCCAAGATTGTGCCACTGCACTCCAGCCTGGGCAACAGAGCAAGACTCTGTCTCTCAAAAAAAAAAAAGGTTAAGGCTAGTTTGGATATGCACTCTATTCAAGTCATTCAGCCATTAAAAGAAATGCATTGTTTATCTTATTGAGTTGTAAGTGTTCTTTATATATTTTGGATAAAAGCCCTTTGTCACATATATTAATGATGTATTTAAAGAGTGGAGGGTTTTACTTGATATGCAGTCCGGTTTATTTATTTATTTTTTTCCTTTGGTGGTTCGCACTTATCGTGTCTTTTCTAAGAAATCTAATGTCATGAAGATTTTCTGTTTTTCTTTACAAGTTTTATAGTTTCTGCTTTTATGTTTAGGTCTATAACCCATTTTGAATTAATTTTGTTTGTGGTTTGAGGTAGGGGGGTGAGATTTATTTTTTTCTGTACAAATATCTCATTGTTCTAGAACTATTTGTTGAAGAGTTACCTTTCCCTACTGGATTATCCCGGAGCCCTTGTTAGAAATAAATTGACCATATATATGTGGCCATATATATGAACTGAAGTCTCTATTCTATCCCACTGATCTTTATGTCTGTCTTTACACCAATACTACGCTGTCTTGATGATTGCAGCTGGTAGATTAAGACATTAGAGAGCATATGTTCCTCTTTGTACAGTCATGAACTGCGTAATGACGTTTCAGGCAACATCCACCAGATTGCATCTATGCTCTGCCAGATGTATAAAAGTATAGTACATACAATTATGTACAGTATATAATATTGATGATAATAAATGACTATTTATGTATTTACTATACTATACTTCTTGTTTTTTCTTTTTTTTTTAGACAGAGTCTGAATCTTGTCACCTAGGCTGGAGTGCAGTGGCATGATCTTGTCTCACTGCAACCTCTGCCTCCCAGTTTCAAGCAATTCTCCTGCCTCAGCCTCCTGAGTAGATGGGATTACAGGTGCCTGCCACCATACCTGGCTAATTTTTTTTTTTTTTTTTTTTTTTTTGTATTTTTAGTAGAGATGGAATTTTGCCATGTTGGCCAGGCTGGTCTCGAACTCCTGAGCTCAGGTGATCCACCTGCCTTGGCCTCCCAAAGTGCTGGGATTACAGGCATGAGCCACCACACTCAGCCTATACTATACTTTTTATAGTTACTTTGGAGTTACTCCTTTTGCTTATTAAAAAAATTTTAACTGTAAAACTGTCTCAGCCAGGCCCTACAAGAGGTATTCCAGAAGAAGGTATTATTATCATGAAAGATGGCGGCTCTGTGTGTGTTACTGGCCCTGAAGACCTTCCAGTGAGACAAGACGTGGATGTCGGGGGCAGTGATATTGAAGACCCTGACCCTGTGTAGGCCTAGGGTAATGTGTGTGTTCATGCCTTAGTTCTTAACAAAGAAGTTTAAAAAGCAAAAATGCAGACATACATACATACACATACATAAATGTTTGAACAGAAAAACACTTTTAAAATAAGAATATAAGGAAAAAATATTCTGATACAGCTGTACAAGGTATTCGTGTTTTAGTCTGTTATTGCAAAAGAATCAAACAGTTTAAAAATTTTTTAAGTTTATAAAGAAAAATGTTAAAGTAAGCTAAGGTTAATTTATTACTAAGAAAAGGAAAATATTTGTCATAAGTAGTGTAGCCTAAGTGTACAGTGCTTAGAAAGTTTACAGTAGTCAGCCAGGCGCAGTGGCTCATGCCTGTAACCCCAGCACTTTGGGAGGCTGAGGTGGGGGGATCACAAGGTCAGGAGTTCGAGACCATCCTGGCCAACATGGTGAAACCCCATCTCTACTGAAAATACAAAAATTAGCCGGGTGTGGTGGTACATGCCTGTAGTCCCAGCTACTTGGGAGGCTGAGGCAGAAGAATCGCTTGAACCGGGGAGGTGGAGGTTGCAGTAACCCGAGATCAAGCCACTGCACTCCAGCCTGGCAACAGAGCGAGACTCCGTCTCAAAAATAAAAAGAATCAAAAGAAAAAAAAAGAAAGTCTACAGTAGTGTAGAGTAATGTCCCTGGCCTTCACGTTCCCTCACCACTCACTCACTGACTCACCCAGAGCAACTTCCAGTCCTGCAAGCTCCATTCATGGTGAGTGCCCTGCACAGGTGCACCATTTCTCATCTATAATTCCATATTTTCACTATACTATTTCTATGTTTAGATGCACAGATACTTACCATTGTGTTACAGTTGCCCACAGTGTTCAGTTATAGTAACATGCTGTACAGGTCTGTAGTCTTGGAGCAATAGGCTGTCCCCCATAGCCCAAATGTGTAGTAAGCGATACCATCCATGTTTGTGTAAGTTCACTCAACCATGCTCACACAACAACGAAATCACCTCACGACACATTCTGCAGAATGCCTCCCCATTGTTAAGCAATTCATACTGTACTTATTTTTTCAAAACTGTCTTACCTCTTCTGGATCCTTTACATTTCCACATAGATTTTTAAACTGGCTTTTTCATCTCCTACTGGGATGATGCTTAAGATTGCACTGAATCTATAAATAAATATGGAGAATGAACACCTTAATAAAATGGGGCTTCCTATCCACAAACATATGTATTTCTCCATTTATTTAAAGCTTTGAAATCAGCATTGTACAGGCCTTGTACATCTTTTAATAAGTTTCTTCCTAAGTATTTTATCTTTATTGACTCTATTGAAATGGTATTTTAAAATTTCCGTTTTCCAATTCTTGATGCCAGTACGGAGGAATACAATGGAATTTTTTTTTTTTTTTGAGATGGAGTCTCACTCTGTGGCCTAGACTGGAGTGCAGTGGCACAATCTTGGCTCACTGCAACCTCAGTCTCCCAGGTTCAAGTGATTCTCCTGCCTCAGCTTCCTGAGTAGCTGGGATTACAGACACGCACCACCACACCTGGCTAATTTTTGTATTTTTAGTAAAGACGGGATTTCACTATGTTGGTCAGGCTGGTCTTGAACTCCTGACCTTGTGATCCACCCACCTCCATCTCCCAAAGTGCTGGGATTACAGGAGGGAGCCAACACACCCAGCCTACAATGGATTTTTAAAATTTGATTTGCTATCCTGCAACCTTGCTGTTTCTTCTGTTCACACTTAATGTAGTTATCAATGTGGCTGGATTTAAGTTGACCATTTGTTTTTCATTTTTTCCTGTTGTTCTTTGCTCTTCATTTACCCCTTCACCAGCTTCTTTTAGGTTAATCAAGTATTTCTTAATATTTCATTTTCTCGTCTCTATTGGCTTGTTACCTCCAGCTCCTTTTATTAGTTATTTCACCACACACTTGGGCTCATCATACACATCCTCAGTCAACTCTGTTTCAGTTCCCACTTCCCACAGGATCCTTCATATTTCCCCTTTACTATCTCCCAGTTTACAAATAAAATAATCTTATAACGGTATAATTATATCATTATATGAGCACCCTCCATTCTTTCTGCTATTGTTGCCTATCTTTTGCTTTCCACAGATGTTTTAAATCATGGTTTGTATTATTATTATTATAGGTTTAAACTGTCAATTGTCTTTTTTAAAAAATACAATAGAAAAGCAGTTTTGCTCTTTCCTTCCTGGGGATGCAGGTTTCCATCAGGTTGCATTTCTCTTCAACCTGGACAACATCCTTTGGCAGTTCTTGCTGCGCAGGTCTGCTGCCAACACATTCTCTCAGCTTCCATTTGTCTGAAAATGACTCTATTTCACCTTCATTTTTGAAGTATGTTTTTATTGAATACACACAGTAAAACTCTCAAGGCTAACAGGATTTTTTTTCCCTCTTTAATCACTTCAAAGATGTTATTCCTTTGTTTTTCGGCCTCCACTGTTTCTGAGAAGTCAGTGGTAGTTCTTATCATTGTTATCCTATATAAAATGTGTCTTTTTTTCCTCTGGCTCCCTTCAAGATTTTCTCTTTATTTTCAGCAGGTTGAGTATGATATGGGTGGGTATGAATTTATCTTTCTTGAAATTCTCTGAACTTTTTGTAACTGTAAGTCTATACTTATTTTATCCAATTTTCATCTCTTTATTTCTTTAAATATTATTTCTGACCCATTTTCACTCATTATTCTGACCTATATTATATATAATATTCTGACATATATAATCTACTATTTCAGACCCATATTCTCCTTCTGCAACTTCTATTGCATGTATGTCAGACTATTTGACCTTATCTCATGAATTTCTGAAGCTTTGTTCATTTTCTTCAATCTTTTCCCTGTCCGTTCTCCTGTGATTGGATCATTTCTAGTGACCCATCTTCAAATTTACTTATTCATTCTCTGTCCCCTCTAATCTACTATGAAGCCCATCCAGTGCATTTTTTAAAAATTTCAATTATTATAGTGTTCAATTCTAGAGTTTCCATTTGGTTCCATTCTTTGCTGAGATTCCCTATTGATTCATTAAGACTATTTTCCTTAAGCCTTTGAACATATTTATAAAGCTGCTTTAAAGCCTTTGCCTGGCTAAATCTAAGACCTGGGTCATCTGAGGGTAAGCTTCTATTGGTGGGTTTTTTCCTTGACTAGAAGTCACATTTTCCCATTTATTTGTGAGTGAATTCCTGGCTCACAGGCCATTTCCAGTCTTGGTACACTGAAGATCTCAGAGTTTCAGCTCCCACACATCAGTATCTCTGTTTCATTTCTAGTCTATAGAAATTATTCTGTTTTTTAATATGGCCAGTCCTATCAGAAACAAGACAAAATGATATTTGTACTTGCATGACATCTATGTTTGTATTATTTGCATGTGATTGAAGCGGAGCAGGGAGACTTCAGCACGTGCCCACTCCACTGAGACAAGAAGTCAGAAGCATTTTTTAATACTTGGAGCTATTAGCAGAAAACAGCATGAGTTTTTTAGAGTTAGGGAGTTACTCTCACTGCAAGCACTTAAGGAAAGACTCTAGGTCCATTGTGGGGAGTGCTGCGGAGGGAATTCCTCCATGATGGGGGGCTGGAGCAGATGAACCCTGCTTTGACTTGTCCAAACATATCACCTTTCAAATATGAAAGTGCCCAGCACAGAGCTGGCACATGATAGATGCTTTTAAAAATGCATACTGTGATTATTATAGCCAAGTTCAGCTCATCACGGCCCAGTATGGTGTGGTCTCTCCTCTGGGTGATATTTACCTTTAAGCAGCAAAGAGCTTCAATCCCAGTGCCCAGGCCTGAAAATTGCTCCCACCATTTCAGAATAGGAAAGAAAATGTTTCTCAGCTGAAAACCACATTTGCTGGTTATGAAAATGATTCAGAGCATTTTTTTCACATTTCTGTATTGATTCCCAGCCTTCTTGTTTTATTGTACAATAACAGGCCCCGGGATAGAGAATATATTACTGCACAAACGTAAAAGAATCTCTTCCCAGGGAATTGTCTGCATACCAAGCGCTGCGCTTGACGCAGATTTTTTAGTTTAAAACAAAGGCAGCAGGCTGCCAAGAGAGCATCCAGGCTCTCTTTCTCTGTGGCTGGTGCACCAGAGCTCAGAAAGCCCAAATGGACCTCACGCGAGGTCTGGCTTCACGCCTAACCACAGTAGGGCTGGCTGTGAGTGGTGTCTGCCCAAGCGCAGCCCTGGGGAGGAACAGGTGTGCCTCCGATCTGATTGGAGCCAATGGGCTGTTATCGTCATCACCCCCTAATGGGACTCATCTGTCCACCCCACACTCCTCCATCTAATACTGCAGCCCCTAGGGAGGGGTCCTAATTGTCCTAGTAGTGAAACTCACATTCCCCCTCCCAGCACAACTAAATGACTGAGTAATGGCTCCATCAGCAGCCATCTGATTCGCCTGATCCCAAGGGGAGGAATACACAGACCGGCCGTGTGTGCAGGGCTGTGTGCAGGGATCTCCATCCATCTCTGTCACCCAGGGTGCCCGCATTCATTCGTCAGTCCCTGACAGGAGCTGCTAGTCAGTGGCAAAGCGAGCAACAATGAATGGCCTCTTGGTTCTGTGCTAGACCCAGCTCCCTGCCTGTCTGCTGCCCACAGGGAAGTATAGTAGGTTCAGCCAAGCAAGGTGTGGGTCTTTGGGTGAAAGAAGATGAGGCATGGGTTTCAAAAAGGGGAGGGGCCTGGAAACTTGAGAGACAGAGGAGGCCATGCTCAGGGAGGAGACAGCAAGGAGAATTCCCTAAGAGCAAGACTCTCCTGCAGGCTGACTTGTGCTGCAAAAGTGTCTAATTGCCTTCTCACACCCAACCCCTGGTCATGGGTCAGGCAGCCCACAACCCCTCCCCTAGCCACTGGGGCAAGGCGATGCTGAGAAGGAGAAGGAAGCACAGACAGTCAGTCCTCCCATTTGTTCTGCAGAGATGGACACATTGGACCCAGCCCATGAACCCAAACTGCCCCCTGCCTTCAGCCAACAACCCCAGGAGCCCACTGTCATGGCCAGCCGTGGGAGGGTGCTGGGGGCCACTGCCCCAAGAGACAACGATTTGGCTACTTTGATGAAGGGTTGCTCCCTGCCCTCCAGAGACCAACAAAGCCTGCTCCCTGGCCCCTTTCCAAACCTCCCTGGAGGGATCTGCCTGAGGTCTTTCTGCAAGAGTGGAAAACCTGCTCTGCCATGTCTTTTCTCAATCCGGAATCCCCTTTGAGGAAAGGGCTTTAAGGCTTGCCCAACCTGAGCAGAGACAAGATCAGGCCTGATCACCCCTGACTCTGAGCACTCAGGTAAAAGATGAAATGGTGCCTTGATCACCCAGGTTTGCTTCTCTGTCCTTTGGGGAATCCTGGTAGGATTGAGCATCATCCAGAAGCAAAAGGTTACGGTAAAATGACTCCACAGCCAGAAGGATACATAGGCCCCTGGGTACAAATAGCAACTGAGCCTCAGTTTTCCTTGCACATAAAATGGGGATGCTAATCCTTTCCCCCACGCAATTGTTCTCAAGATCTAGAGAGCTCACATATGAAAGTGCCCAGCACAGTGCTGGCCACAGACAGGTCAGGCAGAACCACGTGGAACTGGAAAGGACCCCGGAGCAGGTTAATTTCAAGCCAGAGCCCAGCTTTCCTCCAGGAGGCTGGAGTCTGTTGGATAAGGCTGTATCTAGTAGGAAGGATCACTTGCTCTCAAGTCATGACAGGTTTGGTTTGCTCAGAAGTGAATCAGGAGACAGGCTGGGCGTGGTGGCTCACGCCTGTAATCCCGGCACTTTGGGAGGCTGAGGCAGGCGGATCACGAGGTCAGGAGATAGAGACCATCCTGGATAACACGGTGAAACCCCATCTCTACTAAAAATACAAAAACAAAATTAGCTGGGTATAGTGGCAGGCGCCTATAGTCCTACTTGGGAGGCTGAGGCGGGAGAATGGCATGAACCCAGGAGGCGGAGCTTGCAGTGAGTCAAGATGGCGCCACTGCACTCCAGCCTGGGCGACAGAGGGAGACTCCATCTCAGAAAAAAAAAAAAAAAAAAATGTTAATCAGAAGACAGACAAAAGGAGGCAGGAGACCGGCTGAATCCCGGAGCAGGCCTCTTAGCTACACATAGGACAAAAGTGTCCCCTGGAAGTAGATTCGTCCTGATCCTGACCCCAAGAAGCTCTAGCCTGTCCCCAGGCCAAGATGCAACCTGAGCCACCCATTGACTGAGCTTGGCCCCCATTCCTGCTTCTGACCTTCTGCTGACATCTTACCCTGGGCACAACTGAACCCTAATCCCAGTCATGTATCTGCCCATTTGACTCCCTGAATCTACTTCTGACCCCAAAGGTCCCGAATGAGAATGCAGGCAATTCTGTGAAGCCCATTTCTTGTTGTGGAGGAGACAGGTGTAAACATTGGAAAAACCCAGAAGTCCTTGTCCGCCAACATTTCACAATCCCACATGCCAGAGGGCGGAAGTGTCAGTGACAACCCCAATCTGTTCTCTTATTATCTTCCATCTCATAGCTTCCATAGATACATGTTTATATTCACAATTAAAGTAAGAAAAACAGCCCATCTGAAAGAGGATGGCAGACCCCAGCTGTGGCCTTGAGATTAGAATCCACAGGCTTCAGTGCACAGCCCTGTCCCATCCTTCTAGACGAAGACCCCCCACCCACCCACCAATGTCACTAGAGATTCCCTGGACACAGAGGACACTTCAGGCCACCTTCATGGACACTCCACTGTGGACGTGCTTCTCTTCTGACTTGGTCACCATTTGTAATCCCCCTCTATCCCCTCCAGCCTCCACCCAACCCTTACCAGCAAGCCACTCTGAAAAAGGAGGTAACTCCATGCCTTTCTCCCTGCCAGAGAGAGTCAGACACTAGATGCCTATTGATCTCTCCAGTTCCATTGGCCATATTCAGTATCCCAGCCATCTCTGGCAGGGCCAGGCTGGTGACCTAGGCCTTCACGGACTGGACTCTCCAATCAGCATCTGTGTCTGAGCCAGCCAAGCTGGCGCAAGCCCTCCTGGAGTGTGCGGATGGGAGGAAGTACCTCTGTCCTTAGTCCAACTGCAGTTGGGTCAAGAGACAAATGAGTTGGATGTCAAGCGTGCCTCTCCCAAAGACACAAGAGGTGACCAAGGGACCCAGTGTGGGGACTCAAGGAGGGGCTAGAACCACAGTTGGGTCCCAAAGTCAGGACCAGGAGCTGACAGAAATAGGATAAGAGTGAGAGCGGGCTGGTGATAAGAAGAGTGAGACACTTGCCACGACCGTCAGAGGTGCAGGAGCTCCGGCATAGGCCTGGCACCTGCCGATGATTCCTGGGCCACAGTGTGTGTGCTTGGGAGGGACTGTTTCAGGCCCAGCTCACAGGTTGTCAGGACTATCAGGCTCTCCCCGAGGGCCACAGCTTCAGGCTCCCTTAAGATCCCCGGGAAGCACCTGACTTTACAGCTCCCCCTTTTATTTACATAGAAAACCTGAATCCAAATAAGGTTTCACACTAGACTTCTCTCAAATTCCAAATTGCTGCATCCAACTGCCTACCTAACATCTCTACTCAGAGGCCTGAGAAACGTCTCACACCCAGCAGATCCAAAACTGTGCTGACATCCCACTCCCCAAACCCATTCCTCCCACACCCTTCGTCTCCAGCCTTCCAGATGCCCCAACCAAAAACCTAGAGTCATCTAGAACTAGATGAAGAGACCAGAAAATTACTTGAACCCGGGAGGTGAAGGTTGCAGTGAGCTGAGATCGCACCACTGCACTCCAGCCTGGGTGACAGAGTGAGACTCCATCTCAAAATAAATAAATAAATAAATAAAATAAAATAAAATAAAAATACATCCATGACCCGGGCATGTCTCGCTGTTACATTTCAATTGCTGCAGTCCCAGCCATCACCTCTTGCCTCCTACTGGCCTCCATGCGTGCACCTTTGCTGCACCATAGTCCAGCCTCCACACAGCATTTGGAACACAAATCAGGCAGTGTGCTCCTTTGCTCTGACCCTCCTAGGACCCCCATTTCACTCAGCAAGAAAGCCAAGGTCTTTACAATGGACTTCGAGACCCTATGGGACCTGGCGCTCAGCCACCTCTCTGACCCTTGCTACTGCCACTGCCCCCTCCCTTACCCTGCGCCGGCCACGCCAGCCTCTCCTATGCAGGGACAGGATGTGGAGTTTTCCTTCAGCCTGGCTCACTCCTCTCCCAGGTATCCACACGGCTAACCCCTCTTGCCTTCCTCAAGACTTTGTTCAAATGTCCCCCTTTTTTTTTGAGACAGAGTCTTGTTCTGTTGCCCAGGCTGGGGTGCATTGGTGAGATCTCAGCTCACTACAACCTCCACCTCCCAGGTTCAAGCGATCCTCCTGCCTCAGCCTCCTGAGTAGCTGGGATTACAGGCACCCACCACCACGCCTGGCTAATTTTTATATTTTTAGGAGAGATGGGGTTTCACCATGCTGGCCGGGCTGGTCTTGAACTCCGGGAGCAGTGACTGATGCCTGTAATCCCACCACTTTGGGAGGCTGAGGCGGGTGGGTCAAATGTCACCTTCTCGAGGACGTCTCCCTTGGCCAACTTCACTAGCAAGTCAAGACACTCCCGCCCCCAACCTCTCACCACTCCTGATACCCCTTTGCATTGTCCAACTCTTTTTTCCCCAAAGCTCCTGGCATTCTAGTATATTACATGATTTATTTATATATTATGTTTAGCCGTTGTTGCCCATCTCCTCCAATAGAATGTAAGCTCATGAGGCAGGAAGGCTTTTCACCAACGTATCCAAGTGCCTGGCACATAGCAGATGTTTAATAAACGTTTATTGAATAAATGAACCAGCATGTGCTCTAGAGTCAAACAAACTCACATTCACATCCTGTGTCTGCAATGTGTGACTCTGTGACTGCAGCCCAGGCACTTCCGGCCTCTGATCTGCAGTTCAGCTTTCCCACCTGTGGAATGGGGATTATGTTATCTACTGCCACCGGCCTGTTGTGAGGACCCACTGAGACAATGCACGTGATAAGCAGAAGCTGCTGTTGCCGTGATGGTAGCTGATGAATGCCCACCACACTCGGCATGACGCATGGCTGCAATTGCACCCACAGCACTCAGGCAGCATTCAGAGGGGCTCAGCTGGTGCCCGGATATAAAGCATTCAAGGCTCTGCAGGGGCATCTGCAGATGAAGTGAAATGCTGCAGTGAAATGCTGCCAGGAAGGAACAGGAGTGTTTAGACACCGCAGGCTGCAATTCCAGTGCACAAGGCTAGATTCTGAGGCTAGCGTTCAAAAGCACCGTTTCCACGTGAATGGACGCTCACAGAGAGGAAATGATTTTAATCAGCTCAAGAAACACAAAGCCCATCTATCTTCCATTGTTTAAGGAAAGAATTCATCTTGGGGGCGGGGCAGTGGAGGTGGTGAAGAGAGTAAAGCTGGGACAGATTTAAATGATAAAGAGCAACTGAACAAGAGAGCACAGGGGCCCCGGACACCATTTGTCATCATAATTCCACGTGTGCCCTTCTCAGCAGTGGGAACGTGGGGTAACGGTAAAACTCGTAACGACGCCAGCCTTTGCAGATTACAAAACACTTCCGTATCCATTGTCTCATTTAATTTTCATAAAACCCACTCGGGTTTGGCATTATTCACTCTATGTATTAGGTGGGAAGACTGGGAATCACCGACGCTGCGTAAATGGCCTTCAACATGGTACAGAATCTTCCATTCGCTTGTTTACTATAAGCTTGTTTACTATACTATATATTTCTGTATTTCTTTTTTCTTTTCTTTTTTTTTTTTTTTTTTTTTGAGACAGAATCTCACTCTGTCACCCAGGCTGGAGTGCAGTAGCACCATCTCGGCTCACTGCCACCTCCCGGGTTCAAGAGATTCTCCCACCTCAGCCTCCCTAGTAGCTGGGACTACAGGCGCACACCACCATGCCCAGCTAATTTTTTTATTTTTTAGTAAAGATGAGGTTTCACCATGTTGGCCAGGCTGGTCTTGAACTCCTGATCTCACGTGATTTGCCTACCTCGGCCTCCGAAAATGCTAGAATTATAGGCGTGAGCCACTGTGCCCAGCCTCTGTATTTCTTTTTAAACTTTCTATTGATGAATGGCACCCATACAGAAAAGCACACAAATATAAAATGGATTTTCACTAGGGGAACATACCCACATCGGAAAATAAAAGAACATTGTCAGCAACCCAGAAGCCCCCCTCCTCCCCAGCCATGCTTCTTCCCAGGCACAGCCCTCCTTCTTCCCAAAGGTCACCTGACCTCTGTCCCCATCGATTAGCTCTGTCTGTGCTTTAACATTCTGTAAACACAATCATTCCAGATGTATTCTTCTGCTCAACATCACGCTTGCTATGTGTGTTGTCATATGTGGTTGTGTATGTTGTCTGTAGCTGGAGTTCATTCATTCATAGCTATTTTCATAGCTGGATCATTCATTCATGTTCATACAGCCATGTCCATTCATTCATAGCTGTTTTCATAGCTGGATCGTTCATTCATGTTCATACAGCCTTGTCCATTCATTCATAGCTGTTTTCCTAGCTGGATCATTCATTCATGTTCATATAGCCGAGTCCTTTTATCCACAGCTGTTTTCCTAGCTGGATCATTCATTCACGTTCATACAGCCATGTCCATTCATCCATAGTTGTTTTCATAGCTGGATCATTCATTCACGTTCATACGGCCATGTTCATTCATCCATAGTTGTTTTCATAGCTGGATCATTCATTCACGTTCATACGGCCATGTTCATTCATCCATAGTTGTTTTCATAGCTGGATCATTCATTCACGTTCATACGGCCATGTTCATTCATCCATAGTTGTTTTCATAGCTGGATCATTCATTCACGTTCATACGGCCATGTTCATTCATCCATAGTTGTTTTCATAGCTGGATCATTCATTCACGTTCATACGGCCATGTTCATTCATCCATAGTTGTTTTCATAGCTGGATCATTCATTCACGTTCATACGGCCATGTTCATTCATCCATAGTTGTTTTCATAGCTGGATCATTCATTCACGTTCATATAGACATGTTCATTCATCCATAGTTGTTTTCATAGCTGGATCATTCATTCACGTTCATACGGCCATGTTCATTCATCCATAGTTGTTTTCATAGCTGGATCATTCATTCACGTTCATACGGCCATGTTCATTCATCCATAGTTGTTTTCATAGCTGGATCATTCATTCACGTTCATACGGCCATGTTCATTCATCCATAGTTGTTTTCATAGCTGGATCATTCATTCACGTTCATATAGACATGTTCATTCATCCATAGTTGTTTTCATAGCTGGATAATTCATTCATGTTCATATAGACATGTTCATTCATCCATAGTTGTTTTCATAGCTGGATCATTCATTCATGTTCATACGGCCATGTTCATTCATCCATAGTTGTTTTCATAGCTGGATCATTCATTCACGTTCATACGGCCATGTTCATTCATCCATAGTTGTTTTCATAGCTGGATCATTCATTCACGTTCATATAGACATGTTCATTCATCCATAGTTGTTTTCATAGCTGGATAATTCATTCACGTTCATACGGCCATGTTCATTCATCCATAGTTGTTTTCATAGCTGGATCATTCATTCATGTTCATACGGCCATGTTCATTCATCCATAGTTGTTTTCATAGCTGGATAATTCATTCATGTTCATATAGACATGTTCATTCATTCCATGGCTGTATATTCCATTGTCCAAATATAACAAAATTAATGTATCATTTGAGTAAGTTGGTCATATACATCTAGCAGTGGACTTTCTGTGTCATCATGTGTGTGCATTTTGTTTAAATTTTGTGTTCCAAATAGTTTGGAAAGCAGTGATACAGCTCTGATGAGTGGAGCAACACCAAGGTTCTTCGTTTTGAGTTGAATTGGAAAAAACGACACCCACACACGTGGAATGGTTTTAAGGAGCAGAGAGTTTAACAGGCAAGAAGGAAGGGAGAAGAAAGAAGGAAGAAACTCCCCTGTGCAGAGACAGAGGGAGGGGGCTCCAAAGCCGAGGGAGGAGACCCCATGCGCCACAGATACTAGCCAGTTTTATGAGGAGGCTGGAGGAGGTGGTGTCTGATTTGCACAGGGCTCAGGGAATTGGTTTGAGCAGGCATGTCATTCTCGTATCCCATGAAAAACCTGGCCCTCCCACTCTAGCCTTTTAATATGCAAATGCAGGGCTCCATGATGTTCTACACACGTGGGGATATGTGGGGGTGGCTGTGCTGCCAGGCATATGTGGTGGCAAGGAAGAAGATGGCAGAATCCCCATGTTTGGGTGGACCCAGTTTCTAATGTCTGGTATTTGCATATTAAAGGTTGCTGGCCCAGGTCTAAGAGCCAGGGCTTTTCTGCTAGACCAGAAATGTCTCTGGGCCCAGCGCAGTGGCTCACACCTGTAATCCCAGCACTTTGGTAGGCCAAGGCGGGCACATCATGAGGTCAGGAGATCGAGACCATCCTGGCTAACACAGTGAAACCCCGTCTCTACTAATAATACAAAAAATTAGCCGGGTGTGGTGGCAGGCACCTGTAGTCCCAGCTACTCGGGAGGCTGAGGCAGGAGAATGGCATGAACCTGGGAAGCAGAGCTTGCAGTGAGCCAAGATCGTGCCACTGCACTCCAGCCTGAGCGACAGAGCGAGACTCCATCTCAATAAATAAATAAATAAATAAATAAATAAATAAATAAATAAAAAGAGAGACAGGAAATGTCTCTAGAACTGCTTTAAAAATGAAAACTTTCCAAGGACCCCTTTTCCTCTCTATCTGCCTAGAATAATTTCTTAATAACTCCTATCACACTCCCCCACATGGAGATGTTAACTCCTACCCTGTGGAATGCTACTGTTAGCGTTCCAGAGTAGTTGTACAAATTTACACTTGCGCCAGAATAGAAAAGTTCCAGTTGCTCCACATCTTCAACAACAATTTATATCATCAGTCCTCAACTTTTAGCCATTCTGGTGGATGCCTAAAGGATCTCAGCTGTGGTTTTGATTTGTAGCTCCTTGACTAATCAGGGCGAGCTCCTTTTCCAATGCTTATTGGCCATCTGGATTGCCTTATTTGTGAGGTGGCTGTTCCAGTGTTAGAGTCATTTTTTCATTGTCTTTTTTCTGATTGATGAGTTATTTATATATTCTGAAAATGAATCCTTTGTTGGACATATAAGTTTCAGACATGAGGGCTGAGAAGGCTTTCATTTTACCAGTTGGCTAGAGAATTGTTTCAGAAAATTATACCTTTACTGTAAATGAAATTCTTCCATGTACTTGGGTCTATTTCTGGAATCTCTATTGCTTTCATCCACCTGTGTGTTTCTTCTCCAGTATTAAACTGCTTTATTGCTGAGTTTCAGATGTTTTGATACCTTATCAGGCTGGTCCCACGTCAGTAGTTTTTTTCTCAGAATTGGCTCAATTATTTTTTATAGTTTTTTGTCCAGATGAACTTAGGTTTTATTTCATCAGATTCCAAAAGAAGAAAAATCCTGGGAAATTTTAATCGGAATTTCATTTCTCAGTTAATTTTGAGACCACACTCATCTCTGTTAGGCTGAATATTCCTCTCTAGAGCCAGGTCCAGAGAGTTTGAAGCAGTCTTTTCTGTATGCCTCTCAGGAGAGTAAAAGGGGTAATGATCTTCATAAGGGTAATGATCAGCTCAGGCTAAACATGTACCTACATTTTGTATGCTTTTTTATATTTTCCATAATATTTTCTAACTAGCTATTTTTAGCATACAGCAAAACTGTTGGTCTTGACTATTAATGTTGAAATCCACCACCTCACTGAATTCTTCCACTGTTTCTACTGACAGTTTCTCAGCCAGCTCTTAGAATCAGCAAGTATATGGTCACGTTATTTGTGAATCACAACACTGGACCTCCTCCTTTTCAATATTTTTGTCTCTTGTCTAATCTCATTGACTCGTGCTGTGAGAACAATGTAAACTCCACAGTGAGGTTACCCACGAGCCCCCGGAAGGAATTGTGAACATAATACCAGCAAAACTGAGAAGATAAAGGTGAGGCTTCTCAACCTCAACATGACTGACATCTGGGGTCAGATAATTTCTTATTGTCGGGGGCTGTCCTGTACGTTGAGGGATATTTAGAAGCATCCTTGGCTGCTACCCACTAGATGCCAATAACACTGACCCCAAGTTGTGAAACCATAAATGTCTCTAGACATTCCCAAATGTCTTTTGGGAGGGAAAATCACTTGGAGTTGAAAAACCACTGTTCTAAGGGAAAGTAGCTGGCTCCCCTCCCCTTGAGCTGATTTTGAGCAAATCACCACAGGGCATCTGTCTTCTCTGTTCTCTTCATTTCAGAGTCCCCAGGGCTATCAGCCCTTTTATCTTCACCTTTATTCCAGCCCTTTTTGACCTCAGACTCAAGAAATCTAGGATTTTTCCCAGTCATCCTTTGCAGATGCTGTTCTCATCTTGCATGCCCTGAATTTAATGAGCATGCTTCTCGTCTTCTACCATGGTTTTGATTTCAGCTAAACTTTTTAAATGGTGCTAAGAAAATATCAGTCTGAATCAGTTAGACTGTTTTTAGTTGCACGTAACAGAAAACCAACTCAAACTGGCTTACAAAATAAAGATGATTTATCAGCTTGCATAAAAACAGCCCAGTGGTAGTTAAGTTTCTGGTGCAGCTTGATTGGGGATCCAGTTTCATGTCCCTGTGATTCTCCGAGCTCCAGCCTCTTCTGCATGCTGGCTCTGTTGTCTAGCTGGCTTTCCTCTTAGAAAACAATAATGGCTACCCTGTTCCAGACCTAACATTTGCACACCATATAACCCAGAGAAAAATAAGGCTTCTCTTCTTCAAAGCTTTGAAGGCAAAACAAAACAAAAGTCCTGGTATTTACTCTGATTAGAACATCCTAGGACTCTTTGTTTATAACAATCCTAGTGATTGTTTATACCAATCACTAAGCAAGAAAATATCTTGCTGAGCTATTGTCCATCCTTAACTACTCACTGTGGCAGTGGAACTCCACTAACCAACTTGGGGCTTAGAGAAGGGGTGGAGGTCGTTTCAACCCAAACCTTTGTATACTTGCAATGGGGGAGGGAAGGATGACAGTGGGAAGCACACCATCTATCCCCATTATGTAAGGTTAGTTCGTTGGTTTGTGTTAAATTAGTGGTGAATATTGAATTCAATTAAAATTCCTTTTTGGCATCAATTGAGTTGATCCTCTGGTGTTTTCCCCCTGTGATACATTAATAAAATGTATCATATTAATAGATTACATAATTTTGAAAGGCCTTTAATTTGGAGGAAGAATCCCCTTGAATGTGGTGTTTTATTCCTTTAATATGCTATGGAAATTTCTACCATCATTTTATTTAAATTGTTCTTTATGGTGGTTGTGACATTGGTCTAAAGTTTTGTGTTTTTGTGCTTTGTCAAATTTTGGTATGCTGGCTTTATAAAAAGATTTGGAAGACATCCTTACTTCTCTAGGTTCTGGAAGGGTTTAAATAGTATCAGAATCATCTGTTACTTGAACTTTTGTAAGAATTTACCTTTGAGACCATCTGGATCTGGCACTTTTGTGGAGAGGTAGCTTTTTTATAACTTTCTCAATTTCTTCCATTGTTTTTGCTCTATTTAGGCTTTCTACCTCTTATGGGGCTGATTTTAGTCATTTATAGTTCCTAGAAAATATCTCATGGATTTTTTCAAATTTACTTTGACTAAATTTTTTGTTAAGTTTTTCTGTCGTATTCAATTTCTTTTGGATCTGTGGTGTTTTCTCTTGTTTGTTTCTAATGCAGTGGATTTGAACCATCTCCTAATTATTTCTCAATTTTATTGTATTTTCCCTCATAAACTTATTGAGTTTATCTCAAATAAATATTTATTAGCTCTACCATTTTTATTTTATAAATTCATCAATACTTTTTTCTAACTTTTTTGCATTGATTCAGTTGATCTAACTTTTCATATTGGATGTTTAATTCATTTGTTTTTTTTTTCTTGTGTAATGTGCTCTGTAATATTGCAAGATTTGATTGAATAAACAAGAGATTCTAAGGCCAGGCATGGTGGCTCATGCCTGTAATCCTAACACTTTCAGGAGGATAGCTTAAGGACAGGAGTTTGAGACCAGCCTGCGCAACACAGTGAGACTCCATCTCTACAAAACATTAAAAATAAAATAAAATATAACATAAGATAAAAAATATTCTAGTTCTCAGACACCAAAGTAAGATGAGAGATGAAGACCATGCTGAATATTTAAAGGAGGTAGCCTAGAACTAGTTAGGTGAACGACCATGATAAGGATACAACAGGATTGAATGATGAGCCTTAGAATACATTTTGGAGGAGCATTTATTTGTAGAGAGCTATGCTTTAAGTCAGACCCTACTCTGAAGGGTGGCATGAACAATGCAATCTCCTGACCCCAAGCTACGGAGATGGTTAGAAGAAAGTGTGGGTTCTGTATGGTTGGGAGTACAGAGAACTGGTGCCTGACCCACCCCTGAGAAAGCTAACACAGCCTGTGGCAACGAGGTAAAGGTCTGCCACTAGGAAGCCACAGCACTCCCATCCCATGGGCACTGAAGCTGAGGGGTCCTCAGGAGGCCAGGCAAAGACAAGGCTGTGCCCCAGAAACAAGACTGGCAGGGGCCCAGTAGAGAAATTGCCAAAGAAGCCAGGCAGTGCTCTAAGAAAAAGTTAACTTTAACCACATTTCAGGTACAAAACTTGGGAAGCCACCTTAGGGGACTTCTAGTCCAGAAAGAGTTTTCTGTACCACGTTCTTTCTCCTCCTTTCCCTCAGCTTGAAACCAAAATGAGTAGGAAGTGGGGGTGGGAAGGGAGATGTCAGAAACACTCTTACTCACTTAAAAGTATGTTTGTGCTCCAAAGTGATGATATCAAATTTTTTTTAACTACCTGAGAGTTATCAGAAAAGTAATGAGTATGCTCATACATTCATTGGGTGTCAAGGGAAGAACAACCCTTGGACAGTCAAATATAAAGACGTTTTCTAAATAGGTCCTAGTTTTTAACATGCTGGTTACTGGCTACACGTGATTGAGGTCTTAAGCATTTTAAGAGTAAAATTTCTCTCCAAGCTATATTTCTAAGCATCAATACATAGCATTTTCATTCTCAAATATTCTTATCTTTCAGAGATTCTTCATTTTCAGGTTCATTTATTCTTTAACCCAGAAGTTAAAATATAAGAGAGTTTTTCTTTAGTTTCTAGGTCATTGATTTGCAAGGGTTGCTATTGTCTTGATTTTGCTTTTAGGTTTTATTGTATTGAAGTCAGATGACATAAATTAGACATTGGAGTCATAACTTACACAGGGGTTAGGTTCTAAGGATAGTGTGTGAGAAAAAGAATCACACATTCTGATCCTCTTACATTTTTGTTGCTCTTTATTTTCCCTTCCCATCTAGAAATCTTTAATATCGCCTCTCAACTCCTCGTGACATGAAATGTCACAATAGTTTGTGTTAATGTGAGTCTTTTGCCATTCAGTGTGCTGGTTCTTTGTGTATGTATATCCCTTATTAATGGGGATTTTTCTTGTATTATTTCTTTCATAAGTTTCTCTTCTCCATTTTCTCTGCTCATTCTAGAACTTCTATCAGATATTGGACCCCCTGGAGTGATCTCCTAGCATTGCTATTCACTCATATTTTCCTCATTCTTCCTTTATGTTCTCCTTTCTTGGAGATTTCTTCTGATTTAGCCTCCAATCCTTCTCTTAGTTTGAAAAACAGAAACCCACAATTAAAAACTTTATGCCAAATAAAAGAAGCCAGACACAAAAAGTAATACCTTATGTGATTCCATCTACATGAGATGTCCAGAATAGACAAATTCATAGAGACAGAAAGTAGACCAGGGGGTGTCATGGGTTGGGGAGAAATGGGAAGTAGCTGCTTAGTAGATACAGGGTCTCTTTTGGAGTTTTGTTTTGGAACTAGAGAGAAGTGATGGTTGCACAACTAAATGCCTTAAATGGTTAATTTTTTAAATAAAAATTTCACTTTAATAAGAAAGTAAAATAAATGTTTCATAAAAGCAAGTGAAGGAGAAAAAAAGAAATCAGTAATCATGCTTTAATGTCCAAGGTCTCTTTCTCATTCTCTTAATTTTATTTTCCATGGCATTGATTTTGTGGTTTCTTTAATGAATATAGTATCCTCTCAAATACCTCTGAAGACACCCATTAAACTTTTTTATTCTCTTTTGCTGCTTATACTACTTCATTTTAGAATTATTTTTAAATATTTATTTATTTTTATCTCCTTTTTTCCTGTTATAGGTTGGGTAGTTTTAAAATATGTTCACAAATCCTTTGATTCTCTTCCTCTCAAGAGGTGAAGCCCAATTCCCCTCCACAGAGCATGGGCTGGACTTAGTGATTTGTTTCTAATGAATGGAAGAAACTGGAAATGATGGTATGCAGCATCCAAGATTGGGTTGTAAAAAGTTTCCTCCTTGCTCTCTCTGTCTTAGATCACTCACTCTGGGGGAATCCAGCTGCCATGTCATGAGGACACTCAAGCAGCCCTGTGGAGAGGTCCATGTAGTGAGAAACTTAAGCCTCCTGCCAACAGCCAGCAAGGATCTAAGACCTCTTTGCCTATAGTCATGTGAGTGAGTCAACTTGGAAGTGGATCCTCCTGTCTTCAGACATGCACCTCATAAGAGATCTTGAACCAGAACTACCTGGCTAAGCCGTTCTCAATGTCTGACCCACCGAAACTGTGAGATCATAAATGCTTGTTGTTTTAAGCTGCTAAGTGTGGGGGCCAATGTATTGCTCAGCATAACTCATACAGAGGCTTTCCTCAAATATTCGATAATGCTCTGTTTGTTTTCAAAGAAGGAGGAAAAGGAAAATTGTGAGAAGCTGTGAATACATGGGCAGAGCTTGTCCACCTGTGGGTGTTGCTTCAGGGTGATCAGGTAGGGAGATGGCCAAAACACTGAAGACCTACAAAGGGTAGAAAGAGGAGATCTCTCATTCAGTTCACCAAGGGCTTCAGGGTCTAAAGTCTCTCTTGGTTCTAGAAGGCAGATGGGCATCTCCTTCACCTGTATCCCCTCCACTCTAGCTCTACCCTTCCCTGCATTGCCAATGACCACTGCACTGCCAATACACCCTTCTAATTGAAAGAAATGTATTGAAGCCTCCTCTCGGCTGTTAGACCTTCACCCACTGTCTTTGACATCATCAGTTACACTTTTTTTTTACCTACCATTTTATTGGATCCCTGGAGGAAGATAAGATAATGTCTAGTAATTTAACCACAAGTCCCTCCCTTTAACTCCTAATCTTTGCATCAGAGTCTCACTCTGTCACCCAGGCTAGAGTGCAGTGGCACTATCTTGGCTTACTGCAATCTCTGCCTCCCAGGTTCAAGCAATTCTCCTGCCACAGCCTCCTGAGTAGCTAGGATTACAGGCATGCACCACCATGCCTGGCCAATTTTTGTATTTTTAGTAGAGACAGGGTTCCACCACGTTGGCCAGGCTGGTCTCAAACTCCTGACCTCTAGTGATCTGCCTGTCTCAGTCTCCTAAAGTGCTGGGATTACAAGGCATGAGCCACCACGCCTGGCCTGCATCACTTTATTTTTAACTCATCTCTTGTATACAACTTATAATTTGTTTGCTTAACCAAATCTGAGGCTTATTTTAATAACTGAATTTGTCTCATTTGTTTTATATGAGTAATAGATATATTTGGTTTTATTTTATCCTCATTTGTGTTTCTTTAAATCTTTCTTGGTGCTCATTTCCTACATGGATTATCTTATTTGACTGTATGGTTTCCTTCTTATGGATTAGAAAGTGCATTAAGTCTATTCTAGTCTCCTAATAGATGTCTTTATAATTTTTTTTTTTTAAGATGGAGTTTCGCTGTCTCACCCAGGCTGGAGTGCAGTGGTGTGATCTCAGCTCACTGCAACATCTGCCTCCAGGATTCAAGTGATTCTCCTGCCTCAGCCTCCCAAGTAGCTGGGATTACAGGTGCCCGCCACCACACCCGGCTAATTTTTGTATTTTTAGTAGAGACGGGGTTTCACTGTGTTGGCCAGGCTGGTCTCGAACTCCTGACCTCGTGGTCTGCCTGCCTCCGCCTCCCAAAGTGCTGGGATTACAAGCATGAGCCACTGTGCCTAGCCGTCTTTATAATTTTATGAGTGATATTTAATCCTGGTATCTTAGCTGTCTCAGTGTCTTACTGTAAAACAGAGGTCTCCAAACTTTTTCTATAAGGGGCTAGATAGTAACTATTTTAGGCTTTGGAGGCCATATGGTCTCTGTCACAACTGCTCACTTGTGCTATGGTAGTATGAAAACAGTCATAGACAACACGTAAATGAATGAGGAGGCCTGTGCTCCAATAGAAATTTATTTACAAAAACAGGTGGTTTTAAAAGAGAACAGGTGGCAAGTCAAATCTGGCCCATAAGCCATCATTTGCCTACTTCTGCTCTAAAAGATGAGAAAATCATCGCACATATCTTCATGGTGTTGATACCATGAGAACATTATGCAAGATGCTAACATTGGGGAAGAAAAAGTGGAGGGTGCATGGTGCATTTCTTTGCAACTTCCTGTGAATCTATAATTATTTCAAAACAAAACTTTAAGTTCAAGGAATTGACATAAAGAAGGGAAAACTATTTTAACAAGAGCCACCTTGCCGGACGCGGTGGCTCACGCCTGCAATCCCAGCACTTTGGGAGGCCGAGGCAGGCAGATCACCTGAGGTCGGGAGTTCGAGATCAGCCTGACCAACACGGAGAAATCCCGTCTCTACTAAAAATACAAAATTAGCCGGACGTGGTAGCTCATGCCTGTAATCCCAGCACTTTGGGAGGCCGAGGCAGGCAGATCACCTGAGGTCGGGAGTTTGAGACCGGCCTGACCAACACGGAGAAATCCCGTCTCTACTAAAAATACAAAATTAGCCGGACGTGGTGGCACATGCGTGTAATCCCAGCTACTTGGGAGGCTGAGGCAGAAGAATCGCTTGAACCCGGGAGGCGGAGGTTGCAGTGAGCTGAGATTGCGCCATTACACTCCAGCCTGGGCAACAAGAGTGAAACTCTATCTTAAAAAAAAAAAAAAAAAAAAAAAGCCACCTTGAACGAGTGTGGAATTACGGAATCATGCAATGGTTATGGAAGGACAACCTTCCCCGGGGTGCAGTCCGAGGAGCCATCGCCATCCTGGCTTTCTAGCGGCAGGAAAAAAAGCTTGTAGGGAGGCTGGAGTTTCCTGGCCCACAGCAAAACTGGACTGATATGTCTGTAGCTTGCCATAGAGAAGACCTTTTCTCCAGCCATCTTGAAGTGATAGAAATCAGTTGTTGCAAGAGACTGGTTGATCCATATAGCTATAGGGGTCAGAGCTTTAGTAAGCCCTAAATAATCCCTTTATTGTATTTTTAAATTAATTAATTAATTTTTTTTTCTTAAGAGAAACAAGGTCTTGCTCTGTCACCCAGGCTGGAGTGCAGTGGCGTGATCACAGCTCACTGCAGCTGCAAACTCCTGGGCTCCAGGGATCCTTCTGCCTTGGCTTCCCAAAGTACTGAGATTACAAGCGTGAGCCATCACGTCTGTTCCCATTTATTCTATAGATGGGAGACTGGACCCACAGTTACAGAGCGAGTTGGAGGCCATGCTGAGTCTAGAGTCTAGTCTTAAAATTTTCCTGGCCTGGGCTTTGTAACTAGAACAACCATCTTAGGCCATCCAAACCCCCTCTGCCAAGAGACCTCTTTCCTGGAGATCTAGGTGCCTCAGCCTTAGTATGTACGCAGCTTACTTTTAACGTTGCCTTGAGAATGCCCAAGAGCTTGGAAGCCGGGCAGGAAGGGCAAAGCAATGTGGGCCTTGCAGTTCATGTTGTAGAGGAAACAGCACCTAGAGGCTAAGGAGCCGGAGGTATGCAGTGGCTCTGTTCAAGCCGTGGGGCCCCCATCATAATGTTCCCTAGTTCTCAACATTGTTTGGGAGTTTTCTCTTCTATGATAGGCATCTCATGATTAAATCAAGAAATACTTACTGAGCACCCACTCCAGAGCATACACTGAGCCATGCAGGGAGGGATCAGGCAATTTGGACCAGACAGAAAGGCCCCTGTCTCTGTGGAGCTTACAGTCCAGTGGAGTATTGGCCCCTCACGGAGCCCACCTAAAGGATACAGGACAAGCATCCTTTCTCTGGTATTGTCCAGCAAGTGAAGATGCAGAGGAAACCCTTTGGCACCAAGCGGGCCCATGACTCTGAGGGCACAGTCCCATGTCTCCCTGAAGGACATCCCAGGATGGACGGGCCAGTGGCCGGGATAAGAGAGCAAAAGCTCATGCTGGAGAAACACCCACCCGCCTGAGGTCAATCCTTGCAGGACATACTGTCCCGCAGTGCTGCTGGACCCATTCCCCGGCGTCCATACCACCTAGCCCAGCGCTCAATAGTTACTTGTTAAATAAAAGGATGAATGAGGAGATAAGTTAACTTCCCTCAGCTTCAGTTTCTTCTTTTGCAAAATGAAGAGTGTTATAGAGATCAAATGAGGAAGCCGGCTAGGAAGCTAGGAAAGATTTTTGCAGAGCTTTGTGTGTTCTGAAACACAAAGAAGTGAAACAGAATCCAGATTCCAAAGGGCTTCAAGAGGTGAGATGAAAGGCTGCTCCCAGCAAGGAGAAACACGCATGAGAAATGCAAATTCCCATGCTGGGGCCTGAAACTCAGCTGCAAAAGAATAGGCAGCTAGCAGGCCAGGCATGGTGGCTCACACCTGTAATCCCAGCACTTTGGGAGGCCGGGGGCGGGGGGGGGGGGGGTGGGTCACGAGGTCAGGAGTTCAAGACCAGCCTGGCCAACATGGTGAAACCCCGTCTCTAATAAAAATATGAAAATTAGCTGGGTGTGGTGGTGGTGGGCACTTGTGTTCCCAGCTACTCAAGAGGCTGAGGCAGGAGAATCACTTGAACCTGGCAAGAGGAAGTTGCAGTGAGCCAAGATCATGCCACTGCACTCCAGCCTGGGTGACAGAGCGAGACTCCATCTCAAAAAAAAAAAAAAAAAAAAAATAGGCAGCTAGCAGAACAAGGCTGAGAAGAAGCCTTGGGCGGGGCGGGGTGGGGTTGCAGGTGCATGCAAAGAATTTTCAGCTTATGTTTGCCCGAAGACTTAATGGAATCTTAATAACATTGATGGTGATGGTGATAACTAACCCCTCTTGAATGCTTGCTCTGTGCTAGATGCTGAGCCAAGAACTTCACGTGCACATCTTGTTTCACCATCTCAGAACCCTGATTCATTCATTCACTCACTCATTCAATAAATATTTATTAAAAGCCCACATCCTTTACGAAGCATGGTTATAAAGACTATGAAGAAACATGAACATTTGGACATGATGTTAAATGGAGAAGGAAAGCAATATTCAAATTCACAACTGAACACTGCAAAACACATGGGGAGGGGTGAGCAGTAAACGAAGGAGACAAAGGCTCTTCCCTACTGGAGCTTATATTCTAGTCACAGAAGGCAGATGAAAAACGAAATGAATGTGTAACATGTAAAGTGGTGTTAAGTGTGGGTTGCAGGATACAGGGGCGGGCATAGCCCTCTGAAATATGATAGAGAGGAAAGACCTCTCTGCAAGAGTGACATTTGAGCAATGCCTAAAGAAGAGTGAAGGGTGAGGGCAGAGAGTTCTAGGCAGAAGGAACAGCAAGGGCAAAAGCCCTGAGGCAGGCTTGTGTCAGGCATGATGACAGAGCAGCAAGGAGGCAGGATGCCTGGAGAGGAGTGCCTGAGGCAGAAGCAGGAGGAGATGGAGGCGGGCTGGGGTGGGGGGGCGTTCTTTGAAGTTATCACAAGAACTTTGGCTTCTATTCTGAATAAGGTAAGAAACCAATGAGGAGGGGCCGGGCGCAGTGGCTCACCTCTGTAATCCCAGCACTTTGGAAGGCCGAGGCGGGTGGACCACCTGAGGTCAGGAGTTCGAGACCAGCCAGGCCAACATGGTGAAACCCCATCTCTACTAAAAATACACAAAATTAGCCAGGCGTGGTGGCGCATGCCTGTAATCCCAGCTACTCAGGAGGCTGAGGCAGGGAATCCCTTGAACTCCAGAGGTGGAGGTTGCAGTGAGCTGAGATTGCACCATTATACTCCAGCCTGGGCAACAAGAGCAAAACTCCATCTCAAAAAAAGGGAAGGGAAGGGAGGGGAGGGGAGGTAAGGGAAGGGAAGGGAGGGGAGGGGAGGGAAGGGAAGAGAAGGGAAGGGAAGGGGAGGGAAGGGAAGAGAAGGGAAGGGAAGGGAGGGGAGGGGAGGACCAGTGAGGAGTGATGGAATTTGACTTAGATTTTAACCTGAGGCTCACTCCATCTGCTGTGTTGGGAAGAAACCAAAGAATGACCTGGACGGATGCAGAAAGTCCAGTTAGAGACTCTTCACTCATCCAGGAAAGAGGTCATCGTGGTTCAGAGTGGGGTGGTGGCAGTGGGGTGATGAACTTGGTCAGAATCTGGATCTATCAGCCACAGGACTTGCTGATGAGTTGGGGTGTAGGGCGAGAAACAGGGGTAGCAGCTGGTGCTCAGGCTTTCCTGTGAGCCACTGCAAGGACAGACTTCCATCTGTCCCTTTGAGGCAGGGAAGGCAGCAGGAGGAACAGGGTAGGGGAGAACATCTGGGACTCAGGCTTGGATGTTCTACATTCAAGTTGCCTATTAGACGGTCAGTGGAGATGTTGGGGGGACACATGGGGTTCAGAGAACTGGGCTGGAGTCACCAGCATGCAAGAGGATTTAAAGTCATGTGACTGAGTGAGGATCATTACCAGAAAGGGAAAGGTCCTTGCCACCCAGTGAGGTCCCTAAGGGAGGAAGTAACAAAGATAAGCGGGCCAAGGGCCGAGTCCTGAGGCAGGAAATGTTTAGAGACATAACAATATAGAGGACACAGCAGGCTAAAATGGCCCCAGAAGATATACATTCTACTTTCTGGAAACTGTAAATGTTACCTGATTTGGAAAAGGGGGTTTTGCAAACGTGATTAGATTAATGACTTCGAGATGGATCCTGGGTTATCTCGTTGGGTCCTAAATCCAATGACAAGTGTCCTTATAAGACAGAGGCAGAGGGAGATTCAATGAACACCAAAGAGAAGGCTGTGTGGCTACGGAGGAAGGTTGGAAGGATACAGCCACAAGCCAGGGAGTGCCGGTAGCCACCAAAGGCTGGAAGAGGCAAGGAATGGATTCTCCCCTAGAGCTTCTGGTGGGAGGGCAGCCTGCCAACACTTTGATTTTGGCCCAGTGATACTGTTTCAGACTTCTGGCCTCCAGAACTGTGAGAGAATAAATTTCTGTTAAGTCACCAAATTCATGGTAATTTGTTTCAGCAGCCCTAAGAAACTAACACAAAGGCCATTGGTGAACATGATAAGAGCAGGTATTAAGTAAGTTCTGTCCACATTTTACAGAAGAGGAAAGCAAGTCTCAGCAAATTCCCCAAGGTCGCAAAGTAGGCAAGCAGAAGGATGGGGGTTCCACCTAGACCTGCCAGGTTCTGTGCGTAAGCCCACTATTACCCGTTACCATCAGATGATGGTGTCTCCATCAGTAGACACCCAGGACCCAGCATCAGTGAGCTGACCCTCCCCGTTCACCCAGCACTGCCCAGCCCACCCTGGGAGCATCCTGCCGTAGGTCAGCCCAGGCACTGGCTGCTGGTGACGGAGCCATGAGAAAGGTCCTTTCCTACCATGGACGTCTAGTAGCCCTCCTAGAAAGCAATGGACCATATGTAGCAACTGTAAATATTCGCACCTTCTGACCCCAAGATCCATCTCATTGACCTCTTTCTCAAAGAAGCCACACCCAAAAATGTCCATCACAGCATTGGCTATAATAGCATAAAAGTAGAAATAATCTCAGTGCTGAACAGTATAAGCTTAAATAAATTATCGTAAATGCATCAATAGATTGAAGAGTGCACATCCTTTAAAAGTAAACACTATGAGGGAACACAGAAAACAATTTTGACATAACATTTACTGCAGAAAGAGGTAAAAAGTATTCAAATTTACAGTTCAAAACTGTAAACAACATATGGAGAAAAAGAAAAGAATGTACCAAAATATGCATAGTAAGTGGATTAAAAATGGAAATTTTGAGAACTTTTTCCCCGAATAATTTTTCTATAATTATATTAGCTTTATGATTATTTATATATATATAAGGGACACGTTTAGCTCTATAACTTCTTTATAAGAACCAAACCAGGCCAGGCACGGTGGCTCACACCTGTAATCCCAGCATTTTGGGAGGCCGAGGAAGGCAGATCACCTGAGGTGGGGAGTTCGAGACCAGCCTGACCAACATGGAGAAACCCCCTCTCTACTAAAAATACAAAATTAGCCGGGCGTGGTGGTGCATGCCTGTAATCCCAGCTACTCGGGAGGCTGAGGCATGAGAATTGCTTGAACCCAGGAGGCGGAGGTTGTGGTGAGCTGAAATCAAGCCATTGCACTCCAACCTGGGCAACAAGAGTGACACTCCACCTCAAAAAAAAAAAAAAAAAAAAAGAAGAACTAAACCAGAATGGTAAAGACTCACGACTACATGCCATAAATGATTCAGGATCTGGGAGTACTAATTCTGGAGAGGAGCAGACTAAAGGGGTCTTGATTACCATTCTTCAGCACTTGACTACTGTCATTTGTAGGAAAAATTAGCCTTACTCCGTGTACTACCAGGGAGCAGAAAGAAGACGGATAGGGAAATGTCTCTCTTTGTTCAGCATAAGAAAAGACTACAAGAGTAATACTTTCCAATACCTAATAGCCTGGACTGCCTGGAAGGTGGGGAGTGCCCCTTCACTGGAGGTATTCAAGATGAGGTCAGAGCTGCAGTTCTCTGATAACAAGGAGGTTGGAAGAAGGCGGAAGAAACCCAAAAGGCAGCAGAAATAGCATGAAAGGGGTGATTGGGAACAGGTCAGAAGCCCTCATGGGCCCGAGGCCTTTCTTGCAGTTTTCTATAGCTGGGGCCACTCCTCATCCCTGATGGGTTTCATAAAGGAGACTGTATATGGGGAAATTCCCCAAGCTGTAGTGAATGTCATAGAACACAGGAGCCAGAAGACTCTAGAGATCATGTAGGCTGCATCCCCATCACCTCTGAAGACACGGAGATTCAGACAGGCCCAGTGTGTGCTGGGGATGCACAGCAGGTCTGTTTAGAGCTGTTTAGAGCTATTTAGAGCCGGGCAAAGGTGTGCTGCCTCCCAGGCCACTCTGCCCTTTGCTAAAGAGCCTGCCAGGGTGGCCAGACTCCCACTCTGGCCGTGCACCATGGGGCGTGTCTGTTTACCTCCAGAAACAAGGACAAACTCAGCAAAGGCTGTGATCCCACCTAGGAAACAAGAACAGAAGCATCAGGGGTCGGAATATAAAGATGAAAGCGATTCCAGTCTGACTTTCTTACTTGGTTCCCTGTATTGCACACACACGCGCGCACACACACACACACGCGCGCGCGCGCACACACACACACGCGCGCGCGCGCACACACGCACACACACACGCACACACACACACACGCACACACACACACACACGCACTTGCTTTTCTGGGAAGAAATTAATGACCCCTGGGCCGTTCATTGCTCTTTCACTTGGTGACAAAAATCACTAGTGATCATTCTGGTTTCATACAAAATTAATATTTGATTGAAGGTGATATTTGTTTGGAAATAATGAAATGTCTGTCCAAGCCCGGGCACCACACTGCCTGAAGTGAGAGCAGAATGCACCCCATTTCATATTTCACTCCAAGGAAATGCCATCCTGTAATGAAAACAATCGTGTCTATGTCACTGGGCCGAAGTAAGGAAGCCGCAGTGAGGAAGGTGCAGCATTTCCCCAGGAAACACGGGGAAAAGCCGATCAATAAAATCCATCAGACTCACTGTGTTCTGTAAAGCACTTTCTGCATTCACTTATCCCGGACTTGGGAGTAATTATGTCAGGCTCTTTTTCCCAAGGACTCTGGGAAAGCAAAGCAACTTTCCACCCAATTCTCTTTCATGAAAGGCTTTGGTTACTTCGAATGCGTGTTTGCTGTTTATTTCAGCCTTCCAGGCAGCCAAGGGGCCGTTCAGGACAAGTTTATCATCAGCAACAGGTGTCTTATGAGTGCAGTGACTCATCGTTAGTGGAACCCCCAGCTTCTGGCTGCAGGAATTACAGGAAAAATTTGCAAAGGAGGTTACTCTAGCCTTTCTGAAAGTCATGGCCGAGAGCTGATTTCCTATCTCTATTGAGGAGTGGAGGAAGGTGGCCCATTCCTAACGCACTGAAGGGTGAGAATGGCCTCGGCAGAGACACTTGTTCTTTAAAAAAATGTTTTGAGGCCAGGCCCGGTGGCTCACACCTGTAATCCCAACATTTTGGGAGGCCGAGGCGGGTGGATCACGAGATCAGGAGTTCAAGACCGGCCTGACCATCATGGTGAAACTCAACCTCTACTAAAAATACAAAATTAGCCAGGCATGGTGGCATGCTCCTGTAATCCCAGCTACTCAGGAGGCTGAGGCAGGAGAATCGCTTGAACCTGGGAGGCAGAGATTGCAGGGAGCCGAGATCGTGCCGTTGCACTGCAGCCTGGGTGACAGAGCGAGACTCCATCTCAAAAAAAAAATGTTTTGAGATAATTGTAGATCCACGGTGGGAGGAGCCAAGATGGCCGAATAGGAACAGCTCTGGTCTACAGCTCCCAGCGTGAGCGACGCAGAAGACAGGTGATTTCTGCATTTCCATCTGAGGTACCAGGTTCATCTCACTAGGGAGTGCCAGACAGTGGGCGCAGGTCAGTGGGTGAGTGCACCGTACGCCAGCCGAAGCAGGGGCGAGGCATTGCCTCACTCGGGAAGCGCAAGAGGTCAGGGAGTTCCCCTTCCAGGGGTGACAGATGGCACCTGGAAAATCGGGCCACTCCCACCCGAATACTGTGCTTTTCCGACGGGCTTAGGAAACGGTGCCCCAGGAGAGTATAGCCCACACCTGGCTCAGAGGGTCCTATGCCCACGGAGTCTCGCTGATTGCTAGCACAGCAGTCTGAGATCAAACAGCAAGTCGGCAGCGAGGCTGGGGGAGGGGCGCCCGCCATTGCCCAGGCTCGCTTAGGTAAACAAAGCAGCCTGGAAGCTTGAACTGGGTGGAGCCCACCACAGCTCAAGGAGGCCTGCCTGCCTCTGTAGGCTCCACCTCTGGGGGCAGGGCACAGACACACAAAAAGACAGCAGTAACCTCTGCAGACTTAAATGTCTCCGTCTGACAGCTGTGAGGAGAGCAGTGGTTCTCCCAGCACGCAGCTGGAGATCTGAGAACGGGCTGACTGCCTCCTCAAGTGGGTCCCTGACCCCTGACCCCCGAGCAGCCTAACTGGGAGGCATCCCCCAGCAGGGGCAGACTGACACTTCACACGGCCGGCCAGGTACTCCAACAGACCTGCAGCTGAGGGTCCTGTCTGTTAGAAGGAAAACTAACAGAAAGGACATCCACACCAAAAACCCATCTGTACATCACCATCATCAAAGACCAAAAGTAGATAAAACCACAAAGATGGGGAAAAAACAGAGCAGAAAAACTGGAAACTCTAAAAAGCAGAGTACCTCTCCTCCTCCAAAGGAACGCAGTCCCTCACCAGCAACGGAACAAAGCTGGACGGAGAATGACTTTGATGAGCTGAGAGAAGAAGGCTTCAGACGATCAAATTACTCCGAGCTACGGGAGGATATTCAAACCAAAGGCAAAGAAGTTGAAAACTTTGAAAAAAATTTAGAAGAATGTATAACTAGAATAACCAATACAGAGAAGTGCTTAAAGGAGCTGATGGAGCTGAAAACCAAGGCTCGAGAACTACGTGAAGAATGCAGAAGCCTCAGGAGCCGATGCGATCAAATGGAAGAAAGAGTATCAGCCCTGAAAGAGTATCAGATGAAATGAATGAAATGAAGCGAGAAGGGAAGTTTAGAGAAAAAAGAATAAAAAGAAACGAGCAAAGCCTCCAAGAAATGTGGGACTATGTGAAAAGACCAAATCTACGTCTGATTGGTGTACCTGAAAGTGACGGGGAGAATGGAACCAAATTGTAAAACACTCTGCAGGATATTATCCAGGAGAACTTCCCCAATCTAGCAAGGCAGGCCAACATTCAGATTCAGGAAATACAGAGAACGCCACAAAGATACTCCTCGAGAAGAGGAACTCCAAGACACACAATTGTCAGATTCACCAAAGTTGAAATGAAGGAAAAAATGTTAAGGGCAGCCAGAGAGAAAGGTTGGGTTACCATCAAAGGGAAGCCCATCAGACTAACAGTGGATCTCTCGGCAGAAACCCTACAAGCTGGAAGAGAGTGGGGGCCAATATTCAACACTCTTAAAGAAAAGAATTTTCAACCCAGAATTTCATATCCTGCCAAACTAAGCTGCATAAGTGAAGGAGAAATAAAATACTTTACAGACAAACAAATGCTGAGAGATTTTGTCACCACCAGGCCTGCCCTAAAAGAGCTCCTGAAGGAAGCGCTAAACATGGAAAGGCACAACTGGTACCAGCCACTGCAAAATCATGCCAAAATGTAAAGACCATCGAGACTAGGAAGAGACTGCATCAACTAACGAGCAAAATAACCAGCTAACATCATAATGACAGGATCAAATTCACACATAACAATATTAACTTTAAATGTAAATGGACTAAATGCTCCAATTAAAAGACACAGACTGGCAAATTGGATAAAGACTCAAGACCCATCAGTGTGCTGTATTCAGGAAACCCATCTCACGTGCAGAGACACACATAGGCTCAAAATAAAAGGATGGAGGAAGATCTACCAAGCAAATGGAAAACAAAAAAAGGCAGGGGTTGCAATCCTAGTCTCTGATAAAACAGACTTTAAACCAACAAAGATCAAAAGAGACAAAGAAGGCCATTACATAATGGTAAAGGGATTAATTCAACAAGAAGAGATAACATCCTAAATATATATGCACCCAATACAGGAGCACCCAGATTCATAAAGCAAGTCCTGAGTGACCTACAAAGAGACTTAGACTCCCACACATTAATAATGGGAGACTTTAACACCCCACTGTCAACATTAGACAGATCAACGAGACAGAAAGTCAACAAGGATACCCAGGAATTGAACTCAGCTCTGCACCAAGCGGACCTAATAGATATCTACAGAACTCTCCACCCCAAATCAACAGAATATACATTTTTTTCAGCACCACACCACACCTATTCCAAAATTGACCACATAGTTGGAAGTAAAGCTCTCCTCAGTAAATGTAAAAGAACAGAAATTATAACAAACTATCTCTCAGATCACAGTGCAATCAAGCTAGAACTCAGGATTAAGAATCTCACTCAAAACCGCTCAACTACATGGAAATTGAACAACCTGCTCCTGAATGACTACTGGGTACATAACGAAATGAAGGCAGAAATAAAGATGTTCTTTGAAACCAACGAGAACCAAGACACAACATACCAGAATCTCTGGGATGCATTCAAAGCAGTGTGTAGAGGGAAATTTATAGCACTAAATGCCCACAAGAGAAAGCAGGAAAGATCCAAAATTGACACCCTAACATCACAATTAAAAGAACTAGAAAAGCAAGAGCAAACACATTCAAAAGCTAGCAGAAGGCAAGAAATAACTAAAGTCAGAGCAGAACTGAAGGAAACAGAGACACAAAAAACCCTTCAAAAAATTAATGAATCCAGGAGCTGGTTTTTTGAAAAGATCAACAAAATTGATAGACTGCTAGCAAGATTAATAAAGAAAAAAAGAAGAATCAAATAGATGCAATAAAAAATGATAAAGGGGATATCACCACCGATCCCACAGAAATACAAACTACCATCAGAGAATACTATAAACACCTCTACGCAAATAAACTAGAAAATCTAGAAGAAATGGATAAATTCCTCGACACATACACCCTCCCAAGACTAAACCAGGAAGAAGTTGAATCTCTGAATAGACCAATAACAGGAGCTGAAATTGTGGCAATAATCAATAGCTTACCAACCAAAAAAAGTCCAGGACCAGATGGGTTCACAGCCGAATTCTACCAGAGGTACAAGGAGGAACTGGTACCATTCCTTCTGAAACTATTCCAATCAATAGAAAAAGAGGGAATCCTCCCTATCTCATTTTATGAGGCCAGCATCATCCTGATACCAAAGCCTGGCAGAGACACAACAAAAAAAGAGAATTTTAGACCAATATCCTTGATGAACATTGATGCAAAAATCCTCAATAAAATACTGGCAAACAGAATCCAGCAGCACATCAAAAAGCTTATCCACCATGATCAAGTGGGCTTCATCCCTGGGATGCAAGGCTGGTTCAATATATGCAAATCAATAAATGTAATCCAGCATATAAACAGAACCAAAGACAAAAACCACATGATTATCTCAATAGATGCAGAAAAAGCCTTTGACAAAATTCAACAACCCTTCATGCTAAAAACTCTCAATAAATTAGGTATTGATGGGACGTATCTCAAAATAATAAGAGCTATTTATGACAAACCCACAGCCAATATCATACTGAATGGGCAAAAACTGGAAGCATTCCCTTTGAAAGCTGGCACAAGACAGGGATGCCCTCTCTCACCACTTCTATTCAACATAGTGTTGGAAGTTCTGGCCAGGGCAATTAGGCAGGAGAAGGAAATCAAGGGTATTCAATTAGGAAAAGAGGAAGTCAAATTGTCCGTTTGCAGATGACATGATTGTATATCTAGAAAACGCCATCATCTCAGCCCAAAATCTCCTTAAGCTGATAAGCAACTTCAGCAAAGTCTCAGGATACAAAATCAATGTACAAAAATCACAAGCATTCTTACACACCAATAACAGACAAACAGAGAGCCAAATCATGAGTGAACTCCCATTCACAATTGCTTCAAACAGAATAAAATATCTAGGAATCCAACTTACAAGGGATGTGAAGGACCTCTTCAAGGAGAACTACAAACCACTGCTCAATGAAATACAAGAGGATACAGACAAATGGAAGAACATTCCATGCTCATGGGTAGGAAGAATCAATATCGTGAAAATGGCCATCCTTCCCAAGGTAATGTACAGATTCAATGCCATCCCCATCAAGCTACCAATGACTTTCTTCACAGAATTGGAAAAAACTACTTTAAAGTTCATATGGAACCAAAAAAGAGCCCGCATCACCAAGTCAATCCTAAGCCAAAAGAACAAAGCTGGAGGCATCACGCTACCTGACTTCAAACTATACTACAAGGCTACAGTAACCAAAACAGCATGGTACTGGTACCAAAACAGAGATATAGATCAATGGAACAGTACAGAGTCCTCAGAAATAATGCCACGTATCTACAACTATCTGATCTTTGACAAACCTGAGAAAAACAAGAAATGGGGAAAGGATTCCCTATTTAATAAATGGTGCTGGGAAAACTGGCTAGCCATATGGAGAAAGCTGAAACTGGATCCCTTCCTTACACCTTATACAAAAATCAATTCGAGATGGATTAAAGACTTAAATGTTAGACCTAAAGCCATAAAAACCCTAGAAGAAAACCTAGGCATTACCATTCAGGACATAGGCATGGGCAAGGACTTCATGTCTAAAACACCAAAAGCAATGGCAACAAAAGCCAAAATTGACAAATGGGATCTAATTAAACTCAAGAGCTTCTGCACAGCAAAAGAAACTACCATCAGAGTGAACAGGCAACCTACAAAATGGGAGAAAATTTTCGCAACCTACTCATCTGACAAAGGGCTAATATCCAGAATCTACAATGAACTCAAACAAATTTACAAGAAAAAAACAAACAACCCCATCAAAAAGTGGGTGAAGGATATGAACAGACACTTCTCAAAAGAAGACATTTATGCAGCCAAAAAACACATGAAAAAATGCTCACCATCACTGGCCATCAGAGAAATGCAAATCAAAACCACAATGAGATACCATCTCACACCAGTTAGAATGGCAATCATTAAAAAGTCAGGAAACAACAGGTGCTGGAGAGGATGTGGAGAAATAGGAACACTTTTACACTGTTGGTGGGACTGTAAACTAGTTCAACCCTTGTAGAAGTCAGTGTGGCGATTCCTCAGGGACCTAGAACTAGAAATTCCATTTGACCCAGCCATCCCATTACTGGGTATATACCCAAAGGACTATAAATCATGCTGCTATAAAGACACATGCACACATATGTTTATTGTGGCATTATTCACAATAGCAAAGACTTGGAACCAACCCAAATGTCCAACAATGATAGACTGGATTAAGAAAATGTGGCACATATACACCATGGAATACTATGCAGCCATAAAAAATGATGAGTTCATGTCCTTTGTAGGGACATGGATGAAATTGGAAATCATCATTCTCAGTAAACTATCGCAAGAACAAAAAACCAAACACCGCATATTCTCACTCATAGGTGGGAATTGAACAATGAGAACACATGGACACAGGAAGGGGAACATCACACTTCGGGGACTGTTGTGGGGTGGGGGGAGCGGGGAGGGATAGCATTGGGAGATATACCTAATGCTAGATGACGAGTTAGTGGGTGCAGTGCACCAGCATGGCACATGTATACATATGTAACTTACCTGCACATTGCACACATGTACCATAAAACCTAAAGTATAATAAAAAAAAAATTGTAGATCCCCATGTAGTTGTAAGAAATAATACAGAGAGACGCCTGCACACTTTGTCCAGTTCCCCTCATAACATTTCACAAAACTATACAATAATATCACAATTAGCATATCGACATTGGCGTAGTCCCCCAAACTTACTCAGATTCCCCTAGTTTTGCTTCTCCTCATTTTGTCTGCATGGATTGAGTTCTATACAATGTTATCGCCTGTGTAGCTTCATGTATACAACGCCACCATCAAGTTACTGAGTCATGTCTTTCCTCTCATGATCCTTTTAAAACCATCATTTATTTCCCTGTCCCACTTTCCAGCCGGATGCTAAGCCCCTGGGCTGTCGGAACCATCCTATCTGCAGGTGGCATGTGGCACACAGCCTGAATCACAGCGAGGGCCCAGTTAGTTGAGCGTCCCCTATCTGAAATGCTTGGGACCAGAAGTGGAATATTTGCATTACACTTACCTGTTCAGCTTACTATTACACTTACTATTCAGAAGTGGAATATTTGCATTACACTTACCTTCCTTATCTGGAAGTCTGAACTCCAAAACACTCCAATGAGCAATTCTTTTAAGTGTGGGGGCCTCAAAAAGCTTCAGATTTTGGAGTGTTTCTGATTTCATATTTTCAGATTAGGGATACTCAACCTGGGCTTGCCTGTTGAGTAATGAACCTCAGCTTGCTGGTCCATGCAATGGGCACATGACTTACCTCTACTGATGCCCACGCCTGGTTCCAGTGCTGGTTCGGTAACTCTGGGGGAGTCCCTGAACCTCTCTGTGTATTTCTGGTCCCTCCAACCCCCTATCTGCTCAGTTGCTGGCAGAGGCCATGCAAACGTCTTGCCCTGACAGCCAGTGATGCTGCAGGAGGAATACGGGATCTCAGTCTCGGAGAATTCAGGCCGTGGCAGCAGCTGGAACCCAGTCTAGGACCATGGCCAGGCTTGGTCTGGAAGAGAATGCTGTTTTGTTAGCTTTGCTGGCTGACATGGCCCTCCTCCGGGTGGGACTGACCCTGTGACTCTGCCCTCGTGAGCACCATGTTCCAACCTCTGAACTAACTGGGAGCTCACTGCTAAGGTCATTTCAGTACATCCCGAATCTGTGCATGGCCCGATTACACTTCCAAATGGAGGGTTTCCCTCAGAAACCAGGCCAGTGCTTCCTTTGACAGGGGCTGAGGGCGATTCATCCCTGGGTCCCTCCCAAGCCTCACACACAGATCACATTTTCTAATCAAGTGGAATGAGATGTCTCTCCACACCCAGGCCAGGGGTTCATTGCAGCCAAACACAATGAAGGGAGTTGGCATTTCCTGCATCTGCAGGCTCACAAATAATTGGACCCCACAGTCAAGCCCTTTGATCTCCTGTCATTTGTCAGGGTGAAGAAGGGAGGACTTGACTGTAAATGATACCAACATAGCCTCCACTCTCATGAAGCTTATAGTCTGGAAGGAAGAGTGATAAGAATAGAAGCAATGAGATCATGGGGGGAGTACAGGATGCTGTAGCATATATAGGAAAGGCCCCCAACTCAATCTTGGCAGATCCTGGAAGGCTTCCTGGAGGAAGTGGCACCCAAGATGAAACATAAAGGATGAGTGAGATTAGGCAGATGATAAGGTAAAGGGAGAGAGGGATAAAAGTGCTCCATTAAAAGGCCCAAAGAGGCTGGGTGCAGAGGCTCACACCTGTAATCCCAGTACTTTGGGAGGTTGAGACAGGCAGATCACTTGAGGTCAGGAGTTTGAGACCAGCCTGATCAACATGGTGAAACCCCATCTGTACTAAAAATGCAAACATTAGCTCGGCGTGGTGGTGGGCACCTGTAATCCCAGCTACTCTGGAGGCTGAGGCAGGAGAATCACTTGAACCGGGAGGCAGAAGTTGCAGTGAGCTGAGATCACGCCACTGCACTCCAGCCTGGCTGATAGAGCGAGACTTCATCTCAAAAAAAAAAAAAAAAAAAGGGAGGGGGCGCAAAAGACAGCAGATGCAAACAGGAAACTTTTTTTTTTATGTCTGGCTGTCATCGGGCAGAGAGTGGCAAAAGAAGAGAGGCATGAGATTAGATCTGAGGGGCAAGCGGGACCACAGCATGGAGAGGACTTTGGATGTCATCAGAAGGACATGGAAGCTGTGGATATGTTTGAAGCCAGAGAGTGGCATGAAAAGATTTCATGTTAGAATGCTCCCTCTGGCCATCGAGTAGAGAGTGAATTACGAGGAGCCAAGACTGGAAGCCATGAGGCTGGGCTGGAGGGAGGACATGAGGCTTGAACTAAGGTAGGGGATTTGGGGAGGAGAGAAGGGTGCGGGTTCAAAAGATACTCAGAGATAGAATTACAGGACTTGGTGATTTCTTGGATGAGTGAGAGCGAGCAAGGAAGCCAAGGATTTCAGGCTTAAAGACCAGATGCCATTCTTTTAAGAAGTGAAGTATAGATTCTGAGCAATAACAGAGTGTGCCAGTTAAGGGCCAGTAAAGAAAACAGAATTCTTACTAAGAGGAATTTAAAACAAGGAACCAGTAACAGAGGTGTTAGAAAAGCTGAAAAGACAAACTCAGGTGAGGAAGCCCAAAGATGGGCAACTAGGGAGCCTCTACCACCCCAGGTTGGAGGGTCGTGGAAGAAAGATGTCATTTCCAAATCTTGGGAGCCAGGATCCCCAGCAGGAGCCAAAACCTTGAAGGAGCCTTGCAAGTGGGGAGCCCCTGGGGGCTAGACCAGCTGCTCAAGCTGCCTGGTGGGAGCTGAACCTCAGAGGAGGTGCAGCCATGGCCAAAGATGCTCCAGGGATGGGAGGGATGCAGAGGATACCCTGCCTTCCCCCTCCTCCCCATCCCCAGTGTCCCACCTGTCATTGGTGAGGGGTAACTAATGGCTACATCCAAATGGAAGCCAGTTGTCAAGGGAGCATGGAAAACCTAGTTTGCAGGGACCATCCAACCCCACCCCACCTGTGAGGGAGGAAAAATAAAACAGAGGAGGGATGGGAATAAACTGGAAAGCAAACAGTTTCCCTACCCAGATCCCTAATGAGAGAGATGAATAATTATTCCTGCAATTGGTACTAAAATCTGTTATTCAAATAATTATGATTCAAGTTTATAAGAGTATGCTTAAATTAGGTCAATCCACATGAGATTACTGGTTATTTTTTTTTAGGTCAAAACCTCTCCAATAGTGGAAATTATACAGGGCTCGATATTATGAATCTATAGAACCCCTTTGGAAGTCAACACGTGAAGCTGTGGACAGGATGTGCCTTAAGGTAACAGGGAGACTGTGCTGGGAATGGTACTTTCCACTCTGACCCTTTGTATACTTTTAGAATTTGCATGTACATGTACCTATTTGAAAACATGGGCTAAAATATTTTTATATGATTTGTAGAATATGGTAGCATTTGTACAAGGTTTTGCTTTTGAGGTTAACATTCTAACAGTGATGGTGTGGAGGGAGATAGTACAGGACCCCAGAGGGAACCAGCGAGGCAGGGTGGGGAAAAGGGAAGGGCAGCCAAGGAAGATCAGACAGACCTCTGCCTGGTCACATCTGGAACATTTCAGATTTTGGATTTTTGGATTTGGAATACTCAACCTGTACCTGCTGGTGGAGTTAATGAACCTTAGTTTACCAGTCCATGCAACGGGCACATGGCTTATCTGGGGTTGGGCGTCATGTTAGAGGAGTCCTCTGTGCTCCCCGCTCAGTCATGCCCAGGCCCGGCTCCCTCTTGTGGTGTGGTCCTTTTGGTCATTCTCCATTAACCCCTTTGTGCTTTTTACACAGCCAGGTGGTAGAAGGCCCTCCGGGATTTCAGGGGTTTCAGGAGAGAGGGCGCTAACTGACAACAGAGCCCAAACTCAACAATCAGAGGTGAATCAGGAGGTGGAAGCCAGTCCATTCCTGCCTCCAGCTGGTGCCCCTGTGGACAGTCAACTCCTGCTCCTGGGGAAAAAAAAGACAACTTTTGGAAGAGCCTGGCCAGACCCACTGGGGGCTCAGAGAGAGACTGGGCCAAATCCTTGATTCACATGAGTGGGGAGGGGAGAGAAAGAACCAGGGCCTGAGGATCAGCACACCCGCTGCTAGGAGATGACTCTGGACAGGGCCCTCCCTCTCTCTCAGATCCTTCTGGATGAGGGGAGTCAAGGCTAACAGGAGAGGAAGGGAAGGTGGGGGCCAGCTGGGTGTCACCCAGGGCTGACCCTGGCCTCGGGGGTCTGGGGAGGTCTCTGGCAAGAGGAATCGCACCACCCTGGACTTTCAAGACACGTACCCCCAGAGTTAATGGCGTTCACTCTACTGTATTCCAAACTCAGGGTGGTAAGTGACCCATTCATTTCCTCCCTCCATTAGAGAGATCATCTGCTGATGGATCTTGTCATGAGCATAAGCACGCAGTGATCAGCCTCACCGACAGGGCTCTGGAGCCAGGCCTGGAGCTGATGCAGCTGCTGCTCCTGCTGGTCCTCCATAGAGAGGACCCATAGAGAAACCCCAGCTGGGGTTTCCTGTCCCCATCCATCATAGGAAGTCTTCCCTGGGCTCCTAGTCACTCTGGGTGGGCTTCCAGAAATGAGTATTTCATGTTAAAGGGGAGAGAGCCCAAGAACTTCCACCTTTAGGTAGCAGGAAGGACAAGGCCTAAAAGAAGTATGTTCCAGGCCTGGCCCCACAGGATTGCAGGCAGGAGAGGAGCTGGCCAGGTCAGGCCCACTGCAGCAGCAGGTGGCTGGTCAAAGTGACAAGTGATCGCCTTAACCAATTGGTCAAGGCAGTGACCAGGGTGGCCGAGGCAAGCCTCAGGGCTGCAGACCATGGGTAAGGCTGACTACTGTCCCCACACAGTAGCTCTAAATCAGAGGACTTATCAATTCACCTGGAAAACTGTTTGTCTGATTCCAAGGTCCTGACAGATCTGGAGGATCCTGGGAATATGTGTCTTAAGGGCTCCTATGGCTGGAGAGTCTGCTGCAGCCTCCATCCTGGCCTCCAGAGAGGTGTGTGGCCGTCACCATACAGATGGCTTAGAACCTCTGACACCTTGCAGAGTCCTCACTACCCACTCTGGGCTTGAGGCTGCCCTGCCGTCAACCCAGAGTCCCCACTTTCATTTTGAATTATTGCTCCTGGAAACAGAAATTGCATTAAGGCAGGGGCATGAGGAAGTATCCCAGAAGGTCAGATGATGGGGTCAAGTCGGGGCACCCCCATGAACAGCAGTGCAGAGAGCAGGTGCCAAGCAGGAGCCGACTTCCCCCCTCCACTTCTAGTGGCTTCCACTCACTGGTCCCGTCAGCAGACTAGGGGGCTGGTCCTGGGGCTCCTGAGGCTGAGCTGGTGCAGACGGGTAGGAAGATGGAGGAATTCAATGACAAACAAGAAGTGACCATACACACACACACACATAGACCCACGTGCACACCCCACACTCTTCACACTCACAATTAGAAAATACAGAGGAAAAAAATCAACCTTACAATATTCTGCAGCCATGTGCCTGTGAATACATGCTTTGATTTTTTTTACTTCCTGTATTTTCTAATTTCCTTCCTATTCTAGTAGGAAACTAGCTCAGGGCACAGAACCTTCAGGGAGGTTTATGTCACAGCAAAAAGTAGAAAGACCTATGTGCCTTTCTGGTTTGGGTTTTTCCTAAGCCCAGCGGAGGACTTTGAGGATTCACAAATGGAGAAGAAGAAGGAAGAAGGTGGGATTTGCTGGTAATGAGTGTTTAGGAAAAATGGGACTATGGGGTTTCTCACACCAGTTAGAGAGAAAGCTCCACCAGAGGTGAAGGAAGAAGACAGGTCTGTGGTCCTAGAACAGTGGATTCCTGGACTAAGCTACCTGACACTGGCCTGGGTTGAGGTAGCAAGATTCCAGGGAGAAATAGCTGTGGGTATGTGGGGCCCTCAGCCTGGACCCCCAACTTTGACAACAATATCTGCTCCCCAAATGGGACCTGGAAGCATCAAAGAACCCCTACGACTGAAAGGACCCTGCATTCCAATTGTGGGTCCCCCCAGCCATGCCTAGGAGGGAGCATGGGGAAGGGGGGACTCCCTCACCAAGAGCACACCCCGCACAGAGCATCTTCAGCACGGGGGAAGGGGCCGCGGAATGCAGAGCCACGGCCTCACCCTCAACTGCCCATAGATCTGTTGGAAAGACAAAGCATGACACACAAAAGCGATGAGAAGTGGCCACTCCCAGAGGACAAGTGCTCACTCTCTCCGCAGTGGCCTCTCAATATTCACACCATCTCTGTGCTCACTCAGACACCCCTTCCTTCATTTATTTTCCACACATATGGTGGAAGGAAGGGGCTGTGCTCATTAAAAGGAGGAAGGAAAGGAAGAGAAATGGTCTATCCTTTCAAAGAGCATTCAGCCCTGCTCGGGAACATCTGGGTCAGACAGTGGAATATTTGGATGAATCAAACTATTCAGATGCTTTGTGTTGTATAGATAACTTATCTAGAGCATTAACTAAACTTTCCCTTCCTCTTCTAGATGATTGGTCTTTGTAGACATAACTCCAAGCCTTAGCTGTCTCACTGGAAAGAGGATGACTTCAAGATGTAGAATAGCAGAATGGTCCTTTGACCATCCTGGAAACCACCGAAACTGGATTCCATCTTGTCCCTCCCAATAATCATCTGTGTGGTCCTGAGTAAGTTAATCTCTCTGAGCTTTGCAGTTTCCAGATGGAAAATCGGGGCATCATCACTATTTATTTTAAAGATTGATGTGAGGATTCCCTCAAGAAGCTACTTAAATGAGACGATATCTGAAAAGCACATAGATTAAGTGTAGAAACTGTGATTATTTAAACAGCAACATGATTTGGGTTTCCTGTCTGCACTGTGTCCTTTAGATGCTGAGGAAGGTGGCCATCTTGCAATTTCAAAGTGAGATCAGCCTTCCCAAGAGGAGACGGGCCATTGCATTGGTCTACTCACAGTTCTGGAGGCTGAAGCTCTGAGATCAGGCTGCCAGCATGGTGGTTGTTTGTTTGTTTGTGACGGAGTCTTGCTCTGTCACCAAGGCTGGAGTGCAATGGTATAATCTCGGCTCACTACAACTTCTGCCTCCCAGGGTTCAAGTGATTCTCCTGCCTCAGCCTTCTGAGTAGCTAGGATTATAGGCATACGCCACCGTGCCCAGCTAATTTTTGCATTTTTAGTAGAGATGGGCTTTCACCATGTTGCCCAGGCTGGTCTTGAACTCCTGACCTCAGGTGATCGACCCACTTCGGCCTCCCAAAGTGTTGGGATTACAGGCCACCGTGCCCGGCCGGTGGGTGTCTAATAAGGCCTCTCTTCCTGGTTTGCGGATCACTGCCGAATCGCTGTGTGCTTCCATGGCCCCTTTGTGCAGGTGAGTGATGGCGGGAGTTCACCAGGGTCTCTTCTTCTTCTTCTTCTTTTTTTTTTTTTTTTAAGAGACGGAATCTCTGTCACCCAGGCTGGAGTGCAGTGATGCGATCTGGGCTCACTGCAAGCTCTGCCTCCGGGGTTCACACCATTCTCCTGCCTCAGCCTCCCAAGTAGCTGGGACTACAGGTGCCTGCCACCACCCCCGGCTAATTTTTGTATTTTTAGTAGAGATGGGGTTTCACCGTGTTGGCCAGGATGGTCTCGACCTCCTGACCTCTTGATCCACACCCCCCCAGCCTCCCAAAGTGCTGGGATTACAGAGGTGAGCCACCACGCCTGACCTCCAGTGTCTCTTCTTATAAGGACACTAATCCTACCAGATCAGGACCCCTCCCTTATATCTCATTTAGCCTTAATTACTTCTTTAGAGGTCCCATCTCCATAGACAGCCATACTGGGAGTTAGAGCTTCAATGTATGAATTTGGGGAGGGGACCAAAAGGTTCAGTCAATAACTCCTCGTCTGAGCTTGATGGTGGGATTAGCTGAGCCCAGAAGGCTGCTTGCCCCACCTTTACTCTTTCCCCCGTGATCATTCCGTAAAACAAGACCTGTCTCCTTACTGCAGAGAGATACGCAATATTGAAATTGCTCCGCTAATCTTTATGCGATTGCCTTTTCCCTGATAGAAATATTGCCTCTTGCTGAGTATTTATTGTCCATTTCTCGCCAAAGTATTGACTTTATGTAACAGTTTGATATACATCAAATCCTTTATGGATTTAATAAACTCCTCTGGTCAGCCTTCTGTTGTGAACACAATGAGATTTATGGTCGTCTTGGTGTAAAACCCTTTTTCCTTGAAATTTTCTACTTCCAGATATCAAAAGATAAGAAGGGAAGCATTTATCATCTTGGAAATCTTACCCCATGTCTGCCTACTGGGTATTAGTCAGAAATGACTAGTGGTTAAAGGACTCAAATATGACTGTCAAAATGCTTGACTGCTGAACAGATAAGGCTGGGAGAAAAGCAGGAACTTAACCAAAAAAAAAAAAAAAAAAAAAAAAAAATTCTTCCCCTTCTCTTCAGAAAGGATTTTTCTTTGCAATTAATCACGAGAGCATGTGGGACAGACAGCAGCCTGATTTGAGTTGGAAGCATAACCTTGGGAGGACTTGACTAAAAGGTTAACAAGTTGAGTCAATCAGGGACACATTTAGCCAGTGCCTATTTCATGCCAGGTGAGTGCTGGACACCTGCGTGCAGAAGCTGCCGTGCTGGATGGTGTGGGCGCAAGGAGGGCGGAGGGCACCTGTGTGTGTCAACTGACTCTTCCTCTGGGTGCCTCCAGCTCCCTCTGTCTCACTCCAGGTGCCTAATCACCTGCTTATATCTCTTTTAGACTGAACTTAACCACAGCAAGAGCAGCCCCACCAATCCCTTTAGCTTAGCCCCTAGAGAAAGCAAGACAGCCGGAGTGCTGACCAAGGGAATAAAGAAATGAATGAACAGGTCGGCTGCAGTGGCTCACGCCTGTAATCCCAGCACTTTGGGAGGCCAAGGCGGGCGGATCACCTGAGGTCGAGAGTTCGAGACCAGCCTGACTAACATGGGGAAACCCCGTCTCTACTAAAAATACAAAATTAGCCAGGTATGGTGGTGCGTGCCTGTAATCCCAGCTACTCGGGAGGCTGAGGCAGGAGAATCGCTTGAACTGGGGAGGCGGAGGTAGTGGTGAGCCAAGATCGCATCATTGCGCTCCAGCCTGGGTGACAGAGCAAGATTCCATCTCAAAAAAAAAAAAAGAAATGAATGATGAATGAACAAATGAATGAATCTGACCTAGACCAAAAAGGCCAAGGCAGGAACAGGACAGCCATCTAAAAAGCTTCTGAAATATATTGGTATTTCTAATTCTCCTTGATCTCCAAAGAAAGTTTCTGGAAGGAAACATTACCTTAATGAGTAGTTAGAGATGATCAAGAGGGAGAAGCCTCTTAAACGTTCTCGGTGCTTCTCTGAAGAACTTATGGGAAAGTGGAGAAGAAATAGAAAAGAGATTTATTGAGTCTCAAAGCCTCCCGTTAAAATTAAATGCGGTGAGAAAAGTGGGTTTCCACATTTAATTGTCTTTCTCACAGTAACTGTGTGTCAGTCTTTTCTAAGAGCCTATTAATTCTGTAATTTAGTGCGGCTAGAGCAGAGAGATCGACGGAGCTAGCGTGGGGTGTTTTTTCCTCTCTTCATTGACTAGCTGTCATCTGGCATGAATGTTAGGGTGGCTTTCTCCTTGAACACTCTAAATACCCCCAAATTAAAGAGTTTTTACAGTCAGTTTAATAATTTTAAAAAAACTGCTTGCACATCAGTTAGCAGAAATGGGGTCCATGACACCATATGTTGTGATTTTAATTACAGCTAAAAATAACCAGGCTGGCTGGAAGGGCCCTGTGGAAGCCAAGCCCTGGACAGAGAGATTACTCAAGTGGCTCTACTGTGTGTTGGGAGGTGCTTTCAAATAAAAAAGTGATTTATTAATGTGGCCCCCAAACCCACTGAGCAATGCAAGTGTGTACGTTTGATAAATGGCCAAGTTGGCCACGCACCAGCTATCTCCCCTGTCAAAGGTATCGCTGCAGACGCTGGCTTGTCCTGTGTTTAATTAGGACCTCCAGCAGGACAGGCTTCTTTAGAGAAGGGGTGCTCAGAAGCCCAGGGCCTTCCCCAGGCACTGGCTGCCGGCAGGCGGGGTTTCTGTGATACAGCAGGATCTGGAAGCAGGTGAGACTCATGGAACGTGGATAGCCGTTTTCCCACTTGCCAAGGTCTCTCCTGTGCCTTGATCCCAGTCTCCTCACAATAACGAGTGCAGCACAGATCCAGTGACGGGACACAGATCCAGTGACGGGGAAATAGCACACGTCTGCAGAGAAACACAGCCAGCTCTGCCTCGACCACTGTTTGTCCGGACATTCCAGATTCCTTTTTATGTAAGGCGTGAGATAAGAATCTAGAATGTATTTCATCCTAAATAGGTAACAAATGGCCCTACATCTTTTTTCAATGCCTTGATTTAGATTACCTCCTTTATTATAGAGAAAATTTCCTTACAAACTTGAGTCTGTTCCTCATTTCTGTGTTCTGTTCCATGGACTCGTTGGTCCATTTATGTGACAATGTATTTTCATTATTTTTGCAGCTTCATAATTATTTTTGTAAATTTGTAGTACAATGATAAAGAGCCAATGTTATGGCACTTCCATGCATTAAAAAAATTTGGTGAGGCTGGGCATGGTGGCTCATGCCTGTAATCCCAGCACTTTGGGAAGCCGAGGGGGGCAGATCACCTGAGGTCAGGAGTTCGAGACCAGCCTGGCCAACATGGCAAAAACCTGTCTCTACTAAAAAAAAAAAAAAAAAAAAAAAAAATAGAATAATTAGCCAGGCATGGTGGCACGCACCTGCTGTAATCCCAGCTACTAGAGAGGCTGAGGCAGGAGAATTGCTTGAACCCAGGAGGCAGAGGTTGCAGTGAGCCAAGATTGTGCTACTGCACTCGAGCCTGGGCAACAGAATGAGACTCTGTCTCAAAATTTAAAAAAATTAAACAAAAAAAAAGAAAGAAAGAAAAAGAGAAATTTGGTGAAAAAATAATGGAGGGGAGAATCAAGAGAAAGGTAAACAGAAAATACCCAAGAGGAGCTGTTTCCTGGGCATGAAGGGAGGCAAAGAGATGGGATCGGGAAGGAACATGCCGTGATCTCAACAGTACTGGTCTTGTCTTGGTGATAAGTTAGGGGCCAGCTCACAGGTCTATGTCTTATTATTATGTATTATTATGAGTTATGACAAATATTATATATATTCATTTGTATACACTGATTATTTCATTTTAACAAAGAATAATAATGAGAAAGAGTTTCTGATGCAAGATGGTGGACAAAGACAAAGCAAAAACCCTACTTTCAGCCAGGTGCAGTGGCTCACGCCTGTAATCCCAGGACTTTGAGAGGCTGAGGCAGGTGGATCATCTGAGGTCAGGAGTTCAAGACCAGCTTGGCCAACATGGCGAAACCCTGTTTCTACTAAAAATACAAAACTTAACCAGGTGTGGTGGTGCATGCCTGTAATCCCAGCTACTCAGGAGGCTGAGGCAGGAGAATGGCTTGAACCCAGGAAGCAGAGGTTACAGTGAGCCAAGATCGTGCCGCACTGCATTCCAACCTAGGCAACAGAGCAAGACTCTGTCTCAAAAAAACAAACAACAACAACAAAAAAACAACAACAACACCTCTACTTTCCACTCCAAACTTTTCTAGTGTTGAGGGGGAATACATGCATATTCAAAAATAAGGAAGGGATATCTCTGTAGGTTTTAAAGCAAGGCTTCTAAAAGAAATGAAATGCAAAGCAGCACAGTAGCAGTATGTGGAGGCTAAAACCACATAGCCCTCCCCAGGCTGCAGCCCAGAGGGATGCCTCCCAGAGGAGGCCAAGAACTGGAAATCACTTCCTGTCCACCCAAGATAGCACCAAGACCTTTCGGACCTGAGTCCTATCTAGGGATAGGACCTAGAAATGAGGTGGAGGCTGCCGAGGCACCACCCCGCTGGAGGCCAGCCCAGCTCAGGATCCACCAGGTGAACTCACAGTGAGGGGGCACAAAGCTGCTGAGGAAGTGGCCACTGTGGAGGGCTCACAACAAACTCTATGAATGAAACCACGTGTGAGAGAAAAGAGATCAAACAGAACATTCTGAGAAGCTACAGGACAAGCATTGTCATCGACTTAAAGAGGTCAAGAAGGGGACTGCAAGCATGACACGAGAAATAAAATGACGGAATAAAAAGGAAATGGCTATGACAAGGAACCAATTAGAAACCTTAGAAATGAAAAAAGAGAGTTAATGAGATTTTAAACCTCAACAGAGACACTGACCAGAAGGCTGAACGTAGCCAAAGAACAAAATTGGGGACATAAAGAGCAAATGGTCCATAGCAAAAAAGAGATTAAAAGACTGAAAAATACAAAAGAAAAGTTGAGGGACATGAAAATCAACTCCAAAAGTTTCAATATAGGTCTGCTAGGATGTTCCAGGAGAAACAGAGATAATACAGAATCAGTGCTTGAAGAGGTAACAGCTGGGAATGTCACAGAACTTAAGTAAGACTAAGACAATGGATCTAAAAATTCTACCAGGTGCTGAGCAGGATAAATAAAAGATGCAGGCCAGGAGTGGTGGCTCTTGCCTGTAATCCCAGCACTTTGGGAGGCCGAGGCGGGTGGATCACCTGAGGTTGGGAGTTTGAGACCAGCCTTACCAACATGGAGAAACCCCATCTCTACTAAAAATACAAAATTAGCCAGGTGTGGTGACACATGCCTGTAATCCCAGCTACTCGGGAGGCCGAGTTAGGAGAATCACTTGAACCCGGGAGGCAGAGGTTGCGGTGAGCTGAGATCCCGCCATTGCACCCCAACCTGGGCAACAAGAGTGAAACTCCATCTCAAAAAAAAAAAAAAATCCATAATGCTAAAACTCCAGAACATAAAGGATCAAGAGGACATCCTTACAAGCACCAAGGAGAGAGATCACTAGAAAGGAATGAGAACCAGCCCTCCTTCAGGGACCACATAGCTGGTTAATTTAGTGCGATGAATATCACAGCCTGAGACCAATCTCAGCCCCGTCACTTCTGCCTCTGTAGCCGTGAGCAGGTCGTTTTGCCTCCGTTTCCTCCTCTGTAAAAGAGAGATGCTACTACAAGCTGTTTCCCTTATCCAAAATGCTTGGGACCAGAAATGTTTTTCAGATTTTTCTCAGATTTTGGAATATCTGCATTATACATACTGGTTGAGCACTCCTCATCCAAAAATCCAAAAGTGACGCTAATGAGCGTCACTTTTGAGCCTCATGTCGACACTAAAAAAGTTTCAGATTTTGGAGCAGTTTGGATTTCAGGTTTTCAGATAAGGGATACTAAACCCATAGTACCTCTCTCATAAGGTTGTTGGAAGGATTAAATGACTTAATCCATGTGAAGGCCTTAGAACAATCCTGCCACAGAGTAAGAGATTGAGAAATGTTAGTTTTTATTAACTGCATGTATTATTCTCGTTATGGTCAAATTCCTCCTAAGCAATACTGGAAGTAGGAAGACAATGAGGCTTTGTGCAGTCCATGTCTGTTGATAAGGGTGGTCTTCATGGACCAGGAGGGGGACACAACAGGATCTGTATGTGTGGCTCACCCACCATGTATCAGGGGATTTTCACGCGACACCTCATTTAATCTTTGCAATACCTTGAGATGAGTCATAGTATCATTATCATTCAGAAGAGAAAACTGAGACACTAAGGAGCTAAGGGGTTTACTCAAGGTCCTTTGCTGGAAAATAGTGGAGCTAATGGACCCAGAGCTCTCTGACCTTGGTGGGAAGACAGAGGCAGGGGAGGCCAGGATCCTGGACTTGAGTCTGGTCTCCTTTGGGAGCACCTCTTCCAGCCTCAGAAAATGTAGCGCTACCTTGGAGCAGGAAGAAAATAAACCATCCTGATTTCTTACAACAGTTTCAATAACCAACATGACATTGTGAAGGACGTGCCAATATTTGTAATCTCCCCTGACAAGTTGTTAAGTATTTATAGAAACATTTTCTGTCCTGGCCCTGCTTAAGGAAAATACTGTATCTAATTTCCTCTGGAGACATGTGTTGGGGGAAATCAGAAAGATAATCTGTCATCATAAGTAGCAATAAATAGTCACCCTGAAAGAGTTGCTTGTTTAGCAAAGTTGCTTGACTATTAACAGATTTGCTTTTATTCTTGCCTTTGTGAGGATAAGTCGATGACTTGGAAAGAGGCTGAGTTCCAGAGATGGTGGGGGCAGGAGAAGAAAGGTCAAGACTGGAGGCAGTGACTCCTGAGCTTAGAGTGCAGATACAGGATCAGCATGGGAGAAATCACAGACCACGGGAAGAAGATGGGTATCCAAGTTCCATGGGGCCAAAGCTCCCATGGATCCCAGGCACCAAAGACACTCAGGGATCATCCGCGTTTCTCTTTCAGATGAAAGGTGATCTCACTGACCTTGAGAACCAGAAGACCTTGGCTCCAATTTTTCTAGCACTGAGTGATGTTCTATTCCTCCCTCTGGGACTCAGTCTTCCCCACCTGTAAAACTGGAAGACAGGCTGAGGCAGATTATCTATGAGAACTATTTTTGCTCTTACATTCTATAAGAAAGGCCTGGAAAGAGCTGATAGCAAATGGGGTATTAGGATTTTCCCAGATGTTCAGAGCGGGCCAGTCTGTTCTAGACAGACTACTTGATCTAAATGCCCCTACACAGAACCCAAGAAGCTGAAACACACCCTCTCCCTCCTTAGCAAATATCTGTGAGCAAATAGCTTTTCCAAAGGCATTAGAGAATTGGGGAGAAGCTCACAACTGCTTATTTTGTGTGAGGCGGGTCACACCTGAAGAACAGAGTTCTACAAGTGCCCTCTCAAATGAGGCAGGAAGTGGAAGCCATATGCTTAGAAAAGCAATTGCTGATTCTCAGGCTGCCTAGCCTGGAAAGGGGAAGATTCCAATGAACGAGCTCACAATTTACTAATATCTGCAGGATTGAACTGGCGACCCAAGATTCATGTTCAGGTGAGTAGCTCCTAAGGGGGACCCATCTGAGCTGGTCAGGTGGAACAAACTGATACAATTGGAGATGTTCAGAAATTGAATGAGCTTTTTCACAGGGTAGTGAGCTCCCCATCACTTGGGCTATACAAAGAAAGGTTCATTGACTACCTCTTGGTGACGATGGAGCAGAAATCCCTGGCTGGATGGGGACATTGAACTAACTTACTCTAAGGACTCTTTCAGTCATAGAATCCTACTTTTATTTCCAAGCCTTCTGATAATTTTTGTATCATTCTAGATGTCTTAGGATATGTAAAAATATGTTTGGTCCTCCAAGACCCTGACAAGACGGAAGTGTTCCTGCCACAACAGGGGCAGCAGCAGCAGCAAGACTTTTTCTCTCTCGAACACCTCTTCTCTCAGCCCTCCCTGGTTAGCTTCTGTGCTAATCAACTATCAAGTCAAACTTCAAAGCAGAGAATCCAAGTGAACAAAAGATGTTGATGGACCCCTACAAAGGAGACCCTGCAACAGAAGCCTCAAGGCTTGCTCAAGGATGGTTTGAAAAGCCAAAGGGTGGCCAGGTACAGTGGCTCACACCTGTAATCCCAGCACTTTGGGAGACTGAGGTGGGAGGATTGCTTGAGCCCAGGAATTTGAGACCAGCCTGGGCAACATAGCAAGACCCTGTGTCTACAAAACATTAAAAAAAATAAAAATTAGCCAGCCATGCTGGTGCATGCCTGTGGTCCCAGTTACTCAGAAGCCTAAGGTAGGAGGATTGCTTGAGCCTGGGAGGTTGTGGCTGTAGTGAGCTATGGTCGTGCCATTGCACTCCAGCCTGGGCAACAGAGTGAGTTCTGTCTTGGAAGGGAAGGGAAGGGAAGGGAAGGGAAAAAGGAAAAAGGAAGGAGGAAGGGAGGGAGGGAGGGAGGGAGGAAGGAAGGGAGGAAGGAAGGGAGGGAGGAAGGAAGGGAGGAGGGAAGGAAGGGGAAGGGAAGGCAAAAAGGAAAAAGGAGGGAGGAAGGGAGGAAGGGAGGAAGGGAAGGAGGGAGGAAGGGAGGAAGGGAAGGAGGGAGGAAGGGAAGGAGGGAGGAAGGGAAGGAGGGAGGGAGGGAAGGAGGGAGGGAGGGAGGGAGGAAGGAAGGAAGGAAGGGGGAAGGGGGAGAGAGGGAGAGCAGGGGAGAGAGAGAGAAAGAAAAGAAAGAAAGAGAGAAAGAAAGAGAGAGAGAAAGAAAGAAAGAGAGAAAGAAAGAAAGAGGAAGAAAGAAAGACCAGCCAAACAGCATGAGCAAGAAACAGATGAAAGAGGAGCACAGACCCAGGAGCTTGGGAGCCCTCATATTTTAAGCCATGCAAAGTTTATCATGTCAGTCCTGCTTCACCCAAGCCTGGACTCTTGCCACAGAATCACAGAAAATCTGGACTGAGGGGGCCATAGGGATCATCTTGTTCAGCTTCCCATTTCCACCCTGAGAAAACTGAAACCTGAAAGGGTTGATTCTCCCAGGCACCCCAAAGAAATGGCATAATAAGCTCTTCTAAAGTTAAAGAAGAAATCACCGGGCCCAGAGTTTGAAAGAATGCCGAAGGAAATCTAAATTTCTCAAGCTGTTGGTTTAAGGAAGCTGATGAACATGTGGGCTTAGGGGAAAAATTCTGCTTCTTAACAGCACCACCTGGCATCATTGAAAGACTTCCATTTGACTAGAAGAAGCAGTAGCTTCCAGGCACCCTTGCTGGTGATTTTGCAGTTATGCATTTTCTCTCAATTCTTTGATTTAAAAGAATCTTGTACTTCCCAGCTGGCAATGTTCTTGGGACCTGTAGTTTATAACAAAGGTCATCTTTTGACCAAACACATTTGGCATTTATAATGACTGGGCTGTGACCTGACTTTAGCTGCTGCTGGTGAGATTTCAGCCTGTACGTAACCTGCAGGCAGAGGGCTCTGACCTAGAGATCCACAGACCACTGAGGAGTCATGCTGCCAACGGTACCAAATCGCTCCCAACAGGCCACCGCTGCTCGGCCTGCAGGAGGTTGTGTCTGTAGATAAGAGTGCAAAATGCCATTCCAACATGGGGTAAGTCTCTTTCAAGGGGGTGTGTTATCCAGAACCTATTTGCATGAGGATGTTCAGGAAATACAGGAGCACACTGCATCCCCTGGCACCTGGTGACTGGTGAATCACAGCTGACACAGCGGGAGCCAATCCACCGGCTTGGCTGGGCTATCCAGAGTCTTCCTCCTACAAGTTTTAAATTAATATACACTGTAATCAGTCTCTGAAGAATTATGAATTGGGAGGTCATGGAAAGCCAGGCCCCAGGTAACCACATCTCAGCCATCCGTAAGTAGAATAGAAAAGATCAGGCTGAAGATAGAAGAATGAAAAGTTCCAGCACTTTGGGAGGCCGAGGCAGGCAGATCATGAGGTCAGGAGATTGAGACCAGCCTGGCCAGCATGGTGAAACCCAAAAATTAATACATGGTGAAACACAAATTAGCTGGGCATGGTGGCGTGTGCCTGTTATCCCAGGTACTCGGGAGGCTGAGGCAGCAGAATCGCTTGAACCAGGGAGTCAGAGGTTGCGGTGAGCCAAGATTGCGCCACTGCATTCCAGCCTGGCAACAGAGTGAGATTCCGTCTCAAAAAAAAATTAAGAAAAAAAAAAAGAATGAAAAGGTGCTCACATACCAAAAAAAAAAAAAAAAAAAATAGAAATAAGAGGCCATCAGGCAATGAGGCAGATGGCAGCCTTGTATCCTGATGGCTTTCCTGCTGAGTACCAGGCCTTAAAGGTCCACTGCCCTTCAGCCCTGGGATTCTGTGACACATCCAGCCAACCAAGCCCTGTCTTTTGCTTAAGCTATGCCAAGGAACTTTTTACTGTTCATTGAATTTAACAAGTACATTATGCAACAATCACATTGTTGAGTTTCTATCATGGACCCCTCTCCCTTTGGAAGATAAGCCCTTTGCAAATGAATTAGGTCATACCATTGGAAGGGAGGTCAACAGGGTTCTCAAGATTTCAACAAGACCTTGAGATACTGGAAGAAGACAAAGGTCCAGAGGGACAAGGGATTGGCTACCAAAGATACAATCCTCAGAAATGCTAGGCTGGCCCTCAACCCAGTGCTGTGACAGTGATTGGGGTCTGCAAAAACAAAGGGCAACTTCTGTGTTGTAGGCTGGGGTGTTTTGTGGGGTGGGGAGGTGAGGAGACATGTAGGACAGACTCCTACTGCTTTGGTGATGAATTCAAAAATGTATTAGGAGAGTTTAATCAACACAGTCGTTCTTACAGTTAAATAGGTCTAAAAGAAATCCAGATTAAAAGGACAAAGAAGGAATTTAGACTCCTCAGATGGAAATGCATGGATGTTATGTCTCTCTCTCCTTGGCTCACTCCTTCCCCAGCTGCCTACGCAAAACCCACGTCCATCTCCGCCACAGACAGAGTTATAAGACCCTCACCTCCCAGTGATGACTTCAGGCCCTGAATCAACGCATCAAGGTCTTTCCAACCAGCCTCAGCCTCAGCCTCAGCCTTGTTAATATCATGCAGGGGTGGCCAGGCATCATGGCTCATGCCTGTAATCTCAGCACTTTGGGAGGCCGAGGCAGACAGATTGCCTGAGATCAGGAGTTCGAGACCAGTCTGGCCAACATGGTGAAACCCCATCTCTACTAAAAATACAAAAAAATTAGCTGGACGTAGTGGCGTGCACCTGTAGTCCCAGCTACTCGGAAGGCTGAGGCAGGAAGATGGAAGCTGCAGTGAGCCAAGATCACGCCACTGCACTCCAGCCTGGGAGACAGAGCGAGACTCTGTCTCGGAAAAAAAAAAAAAAATCATGCGGGGATAATAATAATAATAAAAGGAAAAATGGAAACCTGTAGGAAAATATAATTACTCTATACCCTAGGCCAATGACTTGCCATGCATCTTTTACTCAATCCTCATAGCAATTGTGGAAAGTAGAGGCAATTGTTATCCCTCATTTATAGCTAAAGAAAAAGAGGCTCAAAGGAGTGACAAGCTTGCATGAAGCACCCCAGATGGATGATGGCTGAGCCCAAGCTCCCCTGTAGGACCCAGGTGTGATTTGCCCCCATTTCTTCTCTTTCTCCCTCACACACACACACACACACACACACACACACACACACACACACACTAGTTACAAACCATCATCCCACTCCAGCCCCCTAATTCTACTTGCATTCTCTCTCCCCAATATCCAATCACCCCTTTTCTGCCCCTTGCCATTTTCTTTAACTTAAATACAAGCAGGTGATCTGGGTGGACTCACTGACATTTAAGAGCCTTCCCATATTTAAACCTTAGAACCCATCATCGGATCATGACCCCACCTCCTCACCTTCATTTTGTTCCCAAACTGCAGGCTGCCTCTGACACCCAAGATTTCTGCAAACTGAAAGTTCATTTAAAAATACCCTACAGGGGGCACGGTGGCTCATGCCTGTAATCCTAGCACTTTGGGAGGCCGAGACGGGTGGATCACCTGAGGTCAGGAGTGCAAGACCAGCCTGGGCAACATGGTGAAACCCCGTCTCTACTAAAAATACAAAAATTAGCTGGGCGTGGTGGCGGGCGCCTGTAATCCCAGCTACTCCGGAGGCTGAGGCGTGAGAATCACTTAAACCCGGGAGGCAGAGGTTGCAGTGAACTGAGATCGCGCCATTGCACTCCAGCCTGGGCAACAGAGTGAGACTCCATCTCAAATAATATATATATATACACACACACACACACACACACACACCATACAGCCGTCATTTTCCATGGCCACTATTAGGATCTAAAGGGGTTGAAGCAAGTCAGAAATAAACCAAATGCATAAGTGAAACCTACAAGGTCCACAGGCCACAGGGAGAGTCCTCTGAAGGGGCCTTGACTTTAGGCTTGCACGCCCTGTGATTGTCCCTGGGGAGGCCAGAACTGAGCTGTTCCCACCAGCAGCACCAAGCCCGCAGAGCAGAAATGCACACTGGGAACAGAAGCTTCCAGCCTGTCCCAAGATGACAGAAGAGCCCCCATACTTCCGCACTTGTCATGCCAATCAACATAGAATGGCCAGGAGGAGGGGAACGCTGCCCTGAGTGCTATCGGCACTTCTGGTTTTGCCTTCCTGATGAGTGTGTTGGGGAAATCCAGCCCAAGCCCCGCTGCTTGCTCTTCTTTCCGGTTTCCCAGCCCTGGCCCCGCTGCCCTTCCACCTCCGACTTGGTTGCAGCTTAACTCCTTTTCCAGTCACTGAGTTGCTCAAATATCCTCCACTGAAAACCAAGGCTTCAGTAGTAGCATTGGCACCTCCTGGGGCAGCCTCTTCTCTCTCCCAGATCTTGGGACACTCCATCTGCCTCAACTCTGATTCCCCTAATAAGGATGCCAAGATCCAAGAACACTCAGAGAGAATGCGTCTCTCATGGTCATGGGATGCAAGACTCCAGTTCAGGAGGCCAGGAGGAGGTCCAGGAACCCCAGGGCCAGGAGGAGGTCCAGGAACCCCAGGGCAGCTCTGCCATCGGCTCTAATGATGGTGCTGGGGACTCATCAAGACAAAAGGTCTCTTCCAAGCCCTAGGTTTGCTCAAATCCCCTGTGTCCAAGTGGCCTTTTATACCACTTAGTATTTTCAAAAACATTATCACCAGATAAAAAAATAAACAAAAAAATATTAGGGGAAAATCTTTCCCAAGCAGTGAAATAAGACCAAATGAAACATAAAAAAATTGTCAGGGGAAATAAGCCTGCCACTTCTACAGATAAATCTCACCCAAACTGTTCAAGTTGGGCAATTTCCATAAGCCTGTATGTCCTTCCCAATATCACTTGGTTCTGAGTCTCAGATCATAAAGGTCAATAAAACCCTCAATTGGAAATCTCACCCCTCCCAGAATAATGATTCTCAGGTTCACTCACAGACAGCCCCATGGCTGGACAGCAGTGTTGGGCCCAACACATCTCAGCAAAAGGTTAGACTTTGCAAGCCCGATGGTCTGCATCTCTAGCACTTAGCACATAGTAGATGCTTTATAATGCCTGTCAAAGTATCTCCCAGGAATCTCATATGTATTAAATATAATTCTAAGCATTGGCGAAATCCCAGCATCTTTTCCAGATGAAATAAAAAGAGGGGTCACAGGACATTTACCGAGTTGTTAGCCATCAACTTACCCTAGGAAGCCCTCAAGTGTAAGCCTCTAAATCAACTTTTTCTGTAAAGGGTCAGATAGTAAATATTTCAGGCTTTGCAAGCCATATGGCCTTGGGCACATCTACTCGGTTTTGCTGTTGTAGCTTGAAATTAGCCATAGACAATATATAAATGAATAAGTGTGGCTGTGTTCCTGGAAACCTTTATTTACAAAATAAGCTGCGAGCTGAATCTGGCCCATCCGCCATATTTTGCCGACCCCTGCTCTAAATTGTTAGCAGCATTCAATTCCGTGGTGGCTGCTCCCAAACTCTCCCCAGAGAATAAGATCTAATATTTAGATTAACCTCTGAAAGTTTTACATGTACAACAATATCTGCATTGGCCTGTAAGAATTTCCACACACCCAATTAAAATTGCTAAACTAATTGAGTCTCAAAGTGAAAAATAAGTCCAGTAAGAATTACCATAGGATTCCAATTAGAATTACTGTATATTAATACTGGAAGAAATATACCCTTGTTTCATTTTATGAATGCTCTAATTTAATGTCACCCACAAGGTATAAAAGGCAGTCTTTAATACCCTCTTCCTGTGAACCTGAAATCAACCAACCATCCCTCTATTCATCCATCATTTAGTGAAAAATATATTGAATTCTTGCTAAAATTAGCAAGAAGGTCTACAGACCACAAGGAGTCCTCTGAAGGGGCCTTGACTTTAGACCTGCACGCCCTGTGATTGTCCCTGTGGAGGCCAGACCTGGGTTGTCCCCACCAGCAGCACCAAGCTCACAGAGCAGAAATGCACAATGGGAATGGAAGCTCCCAGCTTGTCCCAAGATCACAAAAGAGCCCCCACACTTCCACACTTGTCATGCCAATCAACACAGAAGGGCCAGGAGTAGGGGAACACTGCCCTGAGTGCTATCAGCACTTCTGGTTTTGCCTTCCTGATGAGCATGTTGGGGAAATCCAGCCCAAACCCCACTGAGTTGTTAGCCATCAACTCACCCTAGGAAGCTGCCTTTCTGGTCCAAGTGCAAACCTCTGTATCAGCTTTTTCTGTAAAGGGTCAGAGAGTAAATATTTCAGGCTTTGCATGCCATATGGCCTTGGACACATCTACTCAGCTTTGCTGTTGTAGCTTGATATTAGCCATTTTGTGCTATATAATGGTGCATACAACACATGAGGCCTAGAGAAGGTCATGGCCACATGATTAGATGTTTTATACATGTATAACCCACAGGGTTCCAGGGTGGTGGGGACACTAAGGGAGGCGCAGTCACCTTGGCTGGGGAGAGTTCCGGAAAACTTCAGGGAAGAATATGCCACAGAGTAGTGAAGGGTGTGGAGGGCCTCCCTGGGCAGGCAAGAGGGAAAGGACTTTCCAGGCCCATGAGGTAAACTGTACAAAAGCACGATGGTGTGAAACTGCGTAGTGTGTGTGCGAACTCCAGAGAACTTAGCAAGGCAGAAGAAAAAGATGAAAAAGGAGAGTAGGGGAAACTAAGCTTCAGGCACCAGGAAGGGTCTGCATCACCGAAAGCCATGCATGAACTCAGACTTTCTCTCAAGGGTACAGGGAGCCCTAGAGGACTCTTCTTTTCAGTTTAGATTTGCATCTAGCTAGACCTGATGCCGTATGGAGAGTCTAAAAGCAAGAACATCCAAGAGGGGGATGTTGCAGTAGGCCAGGAGGGCACTAAGAAGGTCTGAACAAGGACCACAGCAAAGGCGATGGAAGGCAAGAGGTGGTACTTAAGAGGGAAAAGCTCCAGGACTTTGTGACCATGGGCAATTGCACTATTGGTTCCAATTCTTCACCTCTTCTCCTATCCACACCCTTTGCCTTTTCACTTTGAAGCTCCTCCCACTGAACGGGCAGAGTATGGGTTCAGCCATGTGACTTGCTTGGGTAATAGAGTAAGGCAGAGGTAACACTGTGCCGTTCCAAGCTGGTGCCTTGAGAGGTTTTGTGTGTTTTTATGGACCTGGGAAGAAGAGGAGAGACACGCCAGCCAAGCCCGGCACAGATCACTCAGCCGCCAGTGATGATAACAATTGTTTTAAGCCATTGACTTCTGGGGTGGTGTGTTACCCAGCAATAGTTAACTGCTAAGTCACCAAGGCTTTAGGGATGGGAGGAGAGGAACGAGTCAACAATCACTTCCAGGTAATTTTATTAGTAGGATAAATGGAGATGCCATTAACCAGAATATGAAATATAAAGAGGAGGAAGAGACCTGGGGGAATATGCCAAGTTCAGTCTTGAATAAGCTGAATTTGAGACAGCTGTGGAGGAGCCCTAAGGAGACAGTCCACAGTCAGATACGGGGGTTTAAGGAAAATGGGAGAGGGATTTAGGCTAGAGATATAGTTTCAAGAAGCATCAGTTTATAGGGAGAAATTGAAGTCATCGGAATTGTAAGAAGAATGGCAGGGGCTGGGCGCAATGGCTCACGCCTGCAATCCCAGCACTTTGGGAGGCCGAGGCGGGCAGATCACGAGGTCAGGAGATCGAGACCATCCTGGCTAACACAGTGAAACCCCGTCTCTACTAAAAATAAAAAAAATTAGCCGGGTGTGGTGGCAGTCGCCTGTAGTCCCAGCTACTCGGGAGGCTGAGGCAGGAGAATGGTATGAACCAGGGAGGCGGAGCTTGCAGTGAGCTGAGATTATGCCACTGCACTCCAGCCTGGGCGACAGAGTGAGACTCCATCTCAAAAAAAAAAAAAAGAAGAAGAAGAAGAAAAAAAATAGCAGGAAAAAGTTGACCAAGGATGAGTCTTGAAGGAAGGCCTACATTTATGGGTCAGGTGCAAGCATTTGACTATTAAACAAATACACCCCTCCATCCGTCTCCATATCAGTATCTAGTATATAGTAGACACACCACAAGTATTTCATTAAAGAAGTAATCAGTCATTGAATGGATTGGTCAGATTATGGCCAGTCAATAAGAACTCTCACACACCAATTTTCTAAGAAAGTTGAAGCAGCCCCACATGCTCCTGGCTTTTGAGTAGAAAGAAAGAAGGGGAAAAAAAGCTGTATTGCAGATTTAGTCAGTAACATGTTATTTGCTCCATCACTCTACTCAAAAGCAAAGGTTAGGGATTGTGCAGAAAAGAGTTCACATAGTAGGGCCAGGACTGCTGTCCTTAGAAAGGGCTGCTTACAAAGCCGGTCCTTGGCTGGCATCTGGGAACTTGAATGGTAGACAGTTCTTTATCCTGATGCAAAACTTTGCCTAAAGGGTAAGAATGGCTCCCTGTGCTTAAACCATTTGCATGAACAATATGGTTTATGCTGACACCTGCTTTTCTTCTGGAAAGCCAGAACCAAATTTGGTCCATGCTAGACACAGAGTACCTAGTGACCAGCTCCCAGTAAAAACCCTTGGCAATGATTCTCTAATGAGCTTCACTGATAGACACATTTCACAGGTGTTATCACGACTCGTTGCTGGAGGACTTACGTGTGTCCTGTGTGGCTTCACTAGAGACAACTTTGGAAAACTTGCACCTGGCTTTCTCCAGACTTTACCTCACGTGCCTTTTCCCTGGGCTTATTTTTCTTTGCATCTTTTTGCTGTAATGAACCACAGCTGTGACAACAACTACATGTTGAGTCCTGTGAGTCTCCCTAGCAAATCCATCATGGGGAGAATCTCGGGGACCTCCAACACACATATCCTGTTTAACAATCACTAGCAAACACACTTAAAACCACCAAATCCGTATTCAGCAAACATATTTTTCCTTATCCTAATTTATATACATCATCACTTTCACCCCCACATATACAGAAATTTATATAAGACACATTAATATTAAAAAATTATTTTTTAAATTGATAAATCTCAAAAGAGAAAATTACAGTGACAGGCTGGGCACGGTGGCTCATGTTTGTAATCCCAGCACTTTGGGAGGCCAAGGCAGATGGATCACATGAGGTCAGGAGTTCAAGACCAGCCTGGTCAACACGATGAAACCCCATCTCTACTAAAAATACAAAAATTATCCAGGCATGGTGGTGGGCGCCTGTAACCCCAGCTACTAGGGAGGCTGAGACAGGAGAATCGCTGGAACCCAGGAGGTGGAGGTTGCAGTGAGCCAAGATCGCGCCACTGCACTCCAGCCTGGGTGATGGAACAAGACTCTGTCTCAGAAAAAAAGAAAAGAAAATTACAGTGACAAATACATTGTATTCATTTTCCTTTTTACTTGCCTTACTGTACTAATCTGTGGCCACCCCATTTGGTCTGGATGTTTAGCTCATTATTCTCCTCCCATATACTGCAGTAGATCACTGCAGAGCCTTGAATCCACAGGAGTACTAAATACTCTCGGGACAGAAAAACTCTTATATAGTTTATATTTGTCTAACTCTCATCTCTTGTAGAGATATACAACTACTTTTCAAATGTGGATGAGAGCTTGAGGTTAATAAAACATGGATCTATTTAAAAGTGCAATTGCATGTGTAGTAGTGAGCATGGCTATTTACAATTCTATGAAATGAAATAAAATGACTTTAAAAATATCTAATGGGCCAGGAAAACAATAAAAAGTGATACTGGTATTTCAGAAATGGTGAACGTTTTTAAAAAATATAAACTGGATTTTATCTGAAATGAAACAAAACCACAGGAAACTGCTGAAGGAGAAGACCCCTTCGAAGGGAGAAGTCATTCCAGAGAATTCCAAACTCAAAGGCCTTCAATAGAAGAAAGAATAGACTCTGGTCATTCAGAGGGCATGAGTGGGAAGCAGCACTCAGGGCAGCTGAATCTCTAACAAGCTTCCCTGATAGACGCATTGCACAGGTGTTATCACGACTCCTTGCAGCTCAGCCCCGCCCCTCTCCCCTGGACAGACAGTGTTGAGGCCAAGAGTGTGAAGCTGTGTCCAATGCGGCCAGTGAGGCCATTGGACCACAGTGACCACTAGGAAGGATGGGACGCCCAGGAAAATGAGCTCCCGATCAAGCCGTCACTCCTGAGTGTGCCCCACCCCTCCTTCATAATAGCCACAGACGGGCCACGGGAAACACAGTGCTCAGGTGTCCTGGAAGTGAGGACACATCAAAAACCCATCAAGCACTTACAGAAAACCGACGCTATGTCAGAGAGGAATCACGCTCAATGCACGGATGAACTAAGAGTTCAGTAGCACTCAGAACAGGCTTTCGAAGAGGAATAAAGTATCTCTTTCAAATTAATCAAATACCTGAAAAATTAAAATGTTAACCATCAAAATCTCACTAATAATATATGAAAATATTTTCCCTCTGGACATAGGTAGTAGTAGCATAGTATATGAAAGCAAAAACAAAATAGAACAAAGAGTAGACTTGATGAGTAAAATGAAAGCTTTTTAAAAATACCAATAAAATGTACAGATCTCCAGTAATTACAGTGAAGAAATAAGAGAAACAGCAAAATAAATAACATTCAGAATCAGAAACATGCCTAATTATAGATACGGAAAAGATTTTTTTCAGTATAGGAAAAAATTGATAATTTTATCCAATAGATGTTTAAATTTAGATAAAATAAATTATTTTCTTGGAAAATTACCTCGATGTACTCAAGTACAGACAGAAATTCTGGATGGATTAATTTTGGAAGAAATTGAAATAATGGCCAATAATTATACTTAAAATAGGCACTACCTTATGAAGATTTGGGGACCAGTTATACCGAATCCTGAATAAACAGAAAATACCTAATTATATGAAATATTTCAGATGAAGTTTCCATAGAATTTATCTCAATTCATTCTATAAGTTATCCATAACCATGATACCAAAACTGAATAAGTGTAACACCAAAAAAATCCCGAAAGCCAATCTCATTCGAGCTCTTAAATGTGAAAATGTTAAATCATATATTTGCATATCAAATGCAGCAATGTACTAAACTACTAATACATTATCACAAAGAAAAAATTTTCCCCAGAAATATATGAGCAATTGAATATCAGGAAATCAGTCATTGTAAATCATTACGTCAATAAAGTAAATGAATAAAAACATGAGATTATGTCAACTGATGGTGGAAAAGTATTTGATCAAATTCAACATTCTTAAGCCCCCAGTAGGCTAGAAATAGAAGAAAACTTTTTTAATCTTACAAAGCTAATCGGTCAATCACTCACAGCAGACATCACAGATAATGGTAAAAACATCTGAAATATTTTCTCCAAAACAGAAATTTAAAATATGAAGATGATTGTTATCACTCTAATTATACAGCATTGTACTGGAGGTTCTACTCAATGCAACAAGACACAAAAATTAAATAGAATATGTGATTATCAGGTAAAAAGAGGAAGATTTGTCAGCATTACAGAACATACACTCTCCTCTCTGGAAAATCCAGGAGAATCAGATGAAAAAGCATTAGAACTAATCAGAGTTTACTGAATTTGCTAACTTTAAGATTAAAGTTTTTAAATCAATAGCTTTAAATCACAAAGAAATTAACAGTTGGAAAAATGTAATGGGATAGAGCAGGACTTGGCACATTATGGCCCATGGGTCAAGCCCATTCCGCAACCTGTTTCTGTAAGTAAAGTTTTATTTCAGTATAGCTATACCAACTTGTTTATATATTGTCTGGGGCTGCTTTGAGACTACAATGGCAGACTTGGTTATCTGAAAGAGGGATCATATGGTCCGCAAAGCTTAAAATATTTACTATCTGGCCCTTCACAAACAAAGATTGCCAGCTCATGTAATAGGGCATCTCATTCTCATTAACAATGAAATTTATAAAAATACTCAGAAATAAATTTATAAATGAGTGGACAATTTATCGATTAATAAAAGTGTAAAACTTTACTAAGGCATAAGATACATTTTAAATAAGCTTGAATGGAAAGATTCAATACTGTAAAAACGTCTATTCTCCTCCAAATGAATCTATAAATACAAAGTAATCACATTCGAAATTCCAACGGGAGACTGTTAAACTTGACAACTCTAATTCCAAAATTTAAATGAAAAAGAAAATGTAGGACTTCCACTTCAAATAATGGCAAACCATTTTGCTTTAAACCGACCTATACGCGCACCTCAGAGACCAACAAAGATGGACACAATATTTAAAAGCAACTTTTTGGAACTAAAAGTAGATCTACACCTTGATCTAGCAATCCCACTACTGGATATCTTCCCAAAGAAAAAGAAATCACTATATCAAAAAGACACTTGCATGCTTGTATTTATAGCAGCACAATTCATAATTGCAAAGATATGGAATCAACCTAAGTGCCCATTAACTAATGAGCAGATAGTGTTTATATATATATACGTGTGTGTGTGTGTGTGTGTGTGTGTGTGTAATACTACTCAGACATTTAAAGAAAACAACAAAATAATGTCTTTTGCAGCAACCTGGATGAAACTGGAGGTCATTATTCTTCTTTTTTTTTTTTTTTTTTTTTTTGAGACAGAGTCTCACTCTGTCACCCAGGCTGGAGTGCAGTGGCACCATCTTGGTTCACTGCAAGCTCTGCCTCCCAGGTTCACGCCATTCTCCTGCCTCAGCCTCCCAAGTAGCTGGAACTACAGGCGCCCACCACCACACCCGGCTAATTTTTGGGTTTTTTTTTTTTTTTTTGTATTTTTAGTAGAGACAGGGTTTCACTGTGTTAGCCAGGATGGTCTCCATCTCCTGACTTTGTGATCCGCCTGCCTCAGCCTCCCAAAGTGCTGGGATTACAGGCTTGAGCCACTGCGCCTGGCCTGGAGGTCATTATTCTAAATGAAGTAACTCAGGAATCAAAGACCAAGTGAGAGCTAAGCAATGGGTACACAAAGGCATACACAGTGTTGTAATGAACATTGAAGACTCAGAAAGGAGGAGGGTGGGAGTGGGGTGAGGGATGAAAAACTACCTATTGGGTGAAATGTACACTACTCAGGTGATGGACGCACTAAAATCCTAGGCTTCACCACGATATGATTCATCCATGTAACCAAAAACCATTTGTACTCTTAAAGCTATTGGAATTTTTAAAATTAAAAATAAATAAATAAATACCTTCCTAAATGCATCCAAGAGCTAACAAGACAGTGAGAAATTATCACACCAAGATCTAAAATAAGATAGAAATTGAAAGAGGTGAGCCTGCCATTGAAGGCCGCCTTTGTTCCCCAAGCAATTACAAATCCAAAAGAAGTAATTTATAAGCTAAGACCCATTTTGAAATCTTTACAAGGCAAGAGGGACAGGGGCAGGAACCTTAATGACACACTCACACTAAATGCTGGGATACCAAAGTTCTAAGCCTAAGGAGGAACCAGAAGTAAACCAACCGTTACACAGGCTGCCTCTCAGTCCCAAGTTACCAGGTGTTCTAGAATATTTCAAACCTGAAATGGGATTAAGGTGATCTGAGATTGCTAGGTGATCTGAGATTGCTAGCACCTCCCAGAACCAAATGAAAAAGAACTAGCAACATAAAATATGTCAAAGCCGATTTGAAAAAGCACCAAATAGGCCGGGTGCGGTGGCTCACGCCTGTAATCCTAACATTTTAGGAGGCTGAGACAGGCGGATCACAAGGTCAGGAGATCGAGACCCTCCTGACTAACACAGAGAAACCCTGTCTCTACTAAAAATACAAAAAATTAGTTGGGCATGGTGCCGATGCCTGTAATCCCAGCTACTTGGGAGGCTGAGGCAGGAGAATCATTTGAACTCCAGAGGCAGAGGTTGCAGTGAGCCAAGATCGTGCCACTGCACTCCAGCCTGGGTGACAGAACAAGACTTGATCTCAAAAAAAAAAAAAAAAGGCACCAAATAGATATTATCAGCTAAAAATACAATGATTAAAATTAAGAACTTGAGACACAAATGAAGAGACAATTGAGATAATCATGTGGTTTTTGTCTTTGATTCTGCTTATATGCTGGATTACATTTATTGATTTGCATATATTGAACCAGCCTTGCATCCCAGGGATGAAGCCCACTTGATCATGGTGGATAAGCTTTTTGATGTGCTGCTGGATTCGCTTTGCCAGTATTTTATTGAGGATTTTTGCACCAATGTTCATCAAGGATATGGGTCTAAAATTCTCTTTTTTGGTTGTGTCTCTGCCCGGCTTTGGTATCAGGATGATGCTGGCCTCATAAAATGAGTTAAGGAGGATTCCCTCTTTTGCTATTGATTGGAATAGTTTCAGAAGGAATGGTACCAGTTCCTCCTTGTACCTCTGGTAGAATTCGGCTGTGAATCCATCTGGTCCTGGACACTTTTTGGTTGGTAAGCAATTGATTATTGCCACAATTTCAGAGCCTGTTATTGGTCTATTCAGAGATTCAACTTCTTCCTGGTTTAGTCTTGGGAGGGTGTATGTGTCGAGGAATTTATCCATTTCTTCTAGATTTTCTAGTTTATTTGCGTAGAGGTGTTTGTAGTATTCTCTGATGGTAGTTTGTATTTCTTTGGGATCAGTGGTGATATCCCCTTTATCATTTTTTATTGCATCTATTTGATTCTTCTCTCTTTTCTTCTTTATTAGTCTTGCTAGCAGCCTATCAATTTTGTTGATCCTTTCAAAAAACCAGCTCCTGGATTCATTAATTTTTTGAAGGGTTTTTTGTGTCTCTATTTCCTTCAGTTCTGCTCTGATTTTAGTTATTTCTTGCCTTCTGTTAGCTTTTGAATGTGTTTGCTCTTGCTTTTCTAGTTCTTTTAATTGTGATGTTAGGGTGTCAATTTTGGATCTTTCCTGCTTTCTCTTGTGGGCATTTAGTGCTATAAATTTCCCTCAATAGATGCAGAAAAGGCCTTTGACAAAATTCAACAACCCTTCATGCTAAAAACTCTCAATAAATTAGGTATTGATGGGATGTATATCTCAAAATAATAAGAGCTATCTATGACAAACCCACAGCCAATATCATACTGAATGGGCAAAAACTGGAAGCATTCCCTTTGAAAACTGGCACAAGACAGGGATGCCCTCTCTCACCATTCCTATTCAACATAGTGTTGGAAGGTCTGGCCAGGGCAATTAGGCAGGAGAAGGAAATCAAGGGTATTCAATTAGGAAAAGAGGAAGTCAAATTGTCCCTGTTTGCAGATGACATGATTGTATATCTAGAAAACCCCATTGTCTCAGCCCAAAATCTCCTTAAGCTGATAAGCAACTTCAGCAAAGTCTCAGGATACAAAATCAATGTACAAAAATCACAAGCATTCTTATACACCAATAACAGACAAACAGCCAAATCATGAGTGAACTCCCATTCACAATTGCTTCAAAGAGAATAAAATACCTAGGAATCCAACTTACAAGGGACATGAAGGACCTCTTCAAGGAGAACTACAAACCACTGCTCAATGAAATAAAAGAGGATACAAACAAATGGAAGAACATTCCATGCTCATGGGTAGGAAGAATCAATATTGTGAAAATGGCCATACTGCCCAAGGTAATTTATAGATTTAATGCCATCCCCATCAAGCTACCAATGACTTTCTTCACAGAATTGGAAAAAGCTACTTTAAAGTTCATATGGAACCAAAAAAGAGCCCGCATCACCAAGTCAATCCTAAGCCAAAAGAACAAAGCTGGAGGCATCATGCTACCTGACTTCAAACTATACTATAAGGCTACAGTAACCAAAACAGCATGGTACTGGTACCAAAATAGAGATATAGATCAATGGAACAGAACAGAGCCCTCAGAAATAACGCCGCATATCTACAACTATCTGATCTTTGACAAACCTGAGAAAAACAAGCAATGGGGAAAGGATTCCCTATTTAATAAATGGTGCTGGGAAAACTGGCTAGCCATATGGAGAAAGCTGAAACTGGATCCCTTCCTTACACCTTATACAAAAATTAATTCAAGATGGATTAAAGACTTAAACGTTAGACCTAAAACCATAAAAACCCTAGAAGAAAACCTAGGCATTACCATTCAGGACATAGGCATGGGCAAGGACTTCATGTCTAAAACACCAAAAGCAATGGCAACAAAAGCCAAAATTGACAAATGGGATCTAATTAAACTCAAGAGCTTCTGCACAGCAAAAGAAACTACCATCAGAGTGAACAGGCAACCTACAAAATGGGAGAAAATTTTTGCAACCTACTCATCTGACAAAGGGCTAATATCCAGAATCTACAATGAACTCAAACAAATTTACAGGAAAAAAAACAACCCCATCAAAAAGTGGGCGAAGGACATGAACAGACACTTCTCAAAAGAAGACATTTATGCAGCCAAAAAACACATGAAAAAATGTTCACCATCACTGGCCATCAGAGAAATGCAAATCAAAACCACAATGAGATACCATCTCACACCAGTTAGAATGGCAATCATTAAAAAGTCAGGAAACAACAGGTGCTGGAGAGGATGTGGAGAAATAGGAACACTTTTACACTGTTGGTGGGACTGTAAACTAGTTCAACCATTGTGGAAGTCAGTGTGGCGATTCCTCAGGGATCTAGAACTAGAAATACCATTTGACCCAGCCATCCCATTACTGGGTATATACCCAAAGGACTATAAATCATGCTGCTATAAAGACACATGCACACGTATGTTTATTGTGGCACTATTCACAATAGCAAAGACTTGGAACCAACCCAAATGTCCAACAATGATAGACTGGATTAAGAAAATGTGGCACATATACACCATGGAATACTATGCAGCCATAAAAAATGATGAGTTCATGTCCTTTGTAGTGACATGGATGAAATTGGAAATCATCATTCTCAGTAAACTATCTCAAGGACAAAAAACCAAACACCGCATATTCTCACTCATAGGTGGAATTGAACAATGAGAACACATGGACACAGGAAGGGGAACATCACACTCTGGGGACTGTTGTGGGGTGGGGGGAGGGGGGAGGGATAGCATTAGGAGATATACCTAATGTTAAATGACGAGTTAATGGGTGCAGCACATCAGCATGGCACATGTATACATATGTAACTAACCTGCACATTGTGCAAATGTACCCTAAAACTTAAAGTATAATAATAATAAAATAAAATAAAATAAAGAGACAATTAATGAACTGAAATATACGTTAGGTAAAATATTTAGAATGAAGTGCCAAAAGACAAAGAGATGGAAATTACAGAAAAAAGAGTAAGAGACATAGGGGATGTGTTGAGAAAGACTGACATGGGTTTAACTGAAGTCCTGGAAGGAGAGTAGAGAGAATAGGCTGGAAGCAATATTTAAACAAGTAAAATGGCTTTAAAATCTCCAAAACTAGTGAAATAAATTAATCCATGGATTCAAGACCCCAATGGCTCCTTGGCAAAATAAATAAAAATAAATGTACTCCCAGATACATCACAGTGAAACTGCATAAAACCAAAGACAGAGATAAAATTGAAACATATCACTTCTAAGAAGAAACAGACCTACAGCTGACTTCTCAATAGCAACAGTGGAAGACAGAAGACAGAAGGGTGGTATTTCCAATGGACTAAAAGAAAATACTGCCAATCTAGAATTCTATACCCAGTGAAAATACTTTTCAAGAACAATTTGAAATAAAGACATTTTTAGAACAGCAAACAACCAAGGGGCTTCACCACTAACCTATTTGAACTAAAGAAAATACAAAAGGAAATGATCCCAGATGCAATAGTAGAAATTAAGAATAAGGAACAAAAAAAAAAATGGTAAATATATGGATAAACCAAAATGAACAGAGTTTATTTTAAAAACCAATAATATTCCCTGTGAAGGTTTAAATGCATATAGAATTAAAATACAGAAGAACAGCACATGAGCCAAGAGAGGAGAACATGGAATAAAAGTATTCTGAGATCCTTACCCTGTTCAAGAGGAAAGTAAATGTACCAACTGATACTAGACTTCGATAAGTCAATAAAGCATATTGTTATCTAGAGAGATCACGGCAGGAGAATGGCATGAACCTGGGAGGCAGAGCTCACAGTGATGGTGCCACTGTGGTGGCAGTGAGGTTGCGCCACTGCACTCCAGCCTGGGTGACAGAGCGAGACTCCACCAAAAAAAAAAAAAAACTGTAGAAGAGTATATGACTTCCAACCAACAGAGGAGTAGAGCTTGAATCATGTACGTATGACTATCCTCAAGAAAATGCCAAAACATAGGTCAGGTGCAGTGGCTCGTGCCTATAATTCCAGCCTTTTGGGAGGCTGCGGTGGGTGGATCACATGAGGTCAGGAGTTCGAGACCAGCCTGGCCAACGTGGGGAAACCCCATCTCTATTAAAAATATGAAAATTAGCCGGGTGTGGTGGCACGCACCTGTAGTCTCAGAGGCAGGAGGCAGGAGAATCGCTTGAACCTGGAGGCAGAGGTTGCAGTGATGGTGCCACTGCATTCCAGCCTGGGCAACAGAGTGAGACTCCATCTCAAAAAAAAACAAAAAGAAAAAAGAAAATGCCAAATAATAGAAAATGAGAGAGGATTTGCCCAGATAGATGTTAGAACAAAGATTACACACATATTTATTTAAATGATGTGGTATAGGCATACAAATAGTGGAGTGGATTATGTTTATTTTTATGTCCCCCTAAAACTTCCTGTGTTGAAACCCTAGCCCCCCGAATGACAGTATCTGGAGCAGGGACTTTAGGAGGTCATTAGGTCGTGTGACTAGAGCCGTCATGACAAGATTGGTGCCCTTACAGGAAGAAACAGCAAACAGCCTGATTGCTTTCTCTGCTCTGTGCCACGTGAGGACACAGAAAGAAGACAACCATCTGTGGACCAAGAAAGTACCTTTTCCTCAACAAAATCTTATCGTGCAGACACCCTAATCATAGACTTCCCAGTCTTCAAAACTGTGAGCAATAAATTTCTGTTGTTTAAGTCACCCAGCTTATGGTATTCTATGATGGCAGCCTGAACTGACCGAGATAAATAGATACACGGATCACAGGAACGGAATCAAATCTACAGTTTTGTGTATATATGGCAATTTCATCTACAATGACAACAATAACGATATAATAAGGAATTAGGAACTGTTCTAAGCACATTTATTATTAGTGACAAAATACTATTTGCTATAAAAGCATTTCAAATTCCTAGGAAAGAAAGGACTATTCAATAAATAGTTTAAAGAAAACTCCACATCCATTTGAAAAAATTAACTTAGATACATAACTTGTACCATGCAAAAAATAAATTCCTGTTGGATAAAAATGCTAAATATAAAAAAAAACTATAAAAGAGTTGGAATGAAACTATGAAGTAATTATTATAATCTTAGTATTGCAAAGATTTTCCTAAAACAAGACATATAACCCAGAAGCCATATAATAGAAGATTAACATTTTTAATCTCATAAAATTTTAAAACATTTTTGTTGAAAAATAACACCTCAGAGTTAAAATACAAACAGCAAATAGAAGACATTATATGCAACACACTTATCTCACACAGAATTTATAGCCAAACTATATCAAGATTATATACAAATCAATAAGACACACAACACAATCAAAATCAGACAAAAAAATCAGGCAATTCACAGAAGAAAAATAGAAATGCCAATAATCATATGAGAAAATGCACAGCTTCTGCTAGTAATCAGGGAAATGAAAATTAAAACAATAATGAGATATGATTTTATACTCCTTATATTGCTAAAAATTAAAAAGATTGATAGTAACAAATATTAGCAAGGATGTGTGAAAACAGGTGCTTTCAGATACTTGCTGGAAGCAGTTGAGAATTTGTGAGGTCATTTGGAACCCATTAGGCGTCATCGACCAATGTTTAAATGGGCATTCCCTTTACCCTAGCAATTTCACTCCTGGAAACTCACCTGCGCACAAAGATATACATACAAAAGCAGTTTTTGTAGCCTGGTTTGTTAGCGCAAAACGCTGGGGGTTGGGAAATTTGTAGATGTGTATCAATAGGAGAGTGGCTAAAGATTGACATACTGTGGGACCATGGAATTCTCTGCATACATTAAAATAATGTAGTAGACCTTCATGCACTGACATGGAAAGATGCCCAATACTTATCAAAAAGTAAAATAAAATTGAAAAATAATTTGCATGGTATGACATCATTTATATGTTTCTTACACACACACACACACACAGACATTAGAAGAATGGAACCCAAGATGTTGATGTTGGTTACTGATATGGTTTGGATCTGTGTCCCCACCCAGTATCATCTTGAATTGTAATCCCCAATGTTGGAGGTGGGGCCTGGTGGGAGGTGATTGGATCTCGCGGGTGGATTTCTCTTGAATGGTTAGCACTGTCTGCTTGGTGCTGTTCTTGTGATAGTAAGTGAGATCTCACGATATCTCACTCACGAGATCACAAGACAAATAAAGTGTATAGCACCGCCTGCCCCATTGTCTCTTGTTCCTGCTCTGCCATGTGCGACACCTCCCTCCTCCTTTGCCTTTAGCCATGACTGGAAGCTGCTTGAGTCCTACCGATGATTCGGGAGCAGGGAAGGAAAGTGCTGGGTAAAGGAGGGCTTGGTCCCTGGCTAGGGCTCCACCCCCACGGACGTAGCTGAAGACAGGCACTCCTGCCTTCCCGCCCAAATTTTGCATTTCCCAAGACCACCCTGGACCGCCAGGCGCCCATCCTGTGCCTATAAAAACACAAGACCTGGCTGGGCCGCCTGTAATCCCAACATTTTGGGAGGCCTAGGCGGGCAGATCGAGAGGTCAGGAGTTTGAGACCAGCCTGGCCAACATAGTGAAATCCTGTCTCTACTAAAAACACATTAAAAAAAAAAAAAAACCACCTAGCTGGGCGTGGTGGTGGACACCTGTAATCCCAGCTACTTGGGAGGTTGAGGGAGGAGAATCACTTGAACCCAGGAAGTAGAGGTTGCAGTAAGCCGAGATTGTGCCACTGCACTCGAACCCTGGCAACAGTGCCAGACTCCTTCTCAAAAAATAAATTAATTAATTAATTAAATAAAAAAGAAGACCCTGGCTGGGCATGGTGGCTCACGCCTGTAGTCCCAGCATTTTGGGAGGCCGAGGCGGGCAGATCACTTGAGATCAGGAGATCCAGACCAGCCTGGCCAACATGATGAAACCCTGTCTCTACTAAAAATACAAAAAATTGGTTGGGCATGGCGGCAGGTGCCTGTAATCCCAGCTACTAGGGAGGCTGAGGCAGGAGAATCGCTTGAACCTGGGAGGTGGAGGTTGCAGTGAGATCATGCCACTGCACTACAGCCTGGGCAACAAGAACAAGACCCCGTCTAAAAAAAAAAAAAAAAAAAAAGGCCAAGGCGGGTAGATCACGAGGTCAAGAGATTGAGACCATCCTGGCCAACATGGTGAAACCCTGTCTCTATTAAAAATACAAAAATTAGCCAGGTGTGGTGGCATGCTCCTGTAGTGCCAGCTACTCAGGAGGCTGAGGCAGGAGAGTCGCTTGAACCCGGGAGGTGGAGGTTGCAGTGAGCCGAGGTCGCGTCACTGCACCCTGTGATATTGCTTCTAAAATCCAGGGGAAGTGTATGACATTACTCTCAATATAACAGTGGGTGTACCAAGGATACTGCTCCTAATATTCAGGGAAGGAGAAAATGATATTACTCCCAATATCGCAGAGAGTATACAACCCTTCTGTGATATTGTTCCTGATATCCGGAGGGGGAGAGGATATTAGTACAATATCGCAGGCTGTGTACACCCACCCAGTGATATTGTTCCTAATATTCAGGAAAGGAGAGGATGATATTCACCCCATATAGCAGGAGGTGTACACCCACGCTGTGATATTGTTCGTAATATCCAGGAAAGGGAGAGCCTGACATTACTCCCAATATCTCAGGTGGTGTACATCCCCCCTGTGATATTGTTCTTAACATTCAAAAGAGGAGACGATGACATTACTCCCAATATCGACGAAAGTGTAAACCCTCGTGTGACATTGTTCCTAATATCCGGAGGGGGAGAAGATGTTATTAATCCCCATATTGCAGAAAGTGTGCACGCTCCCCCCATGATATTGTTCCTATGATCCAGGAGAGAAGAGGATGATATTACATTCAATATCGCATGGGGTGTACACGCCCCCAGTGATATTGTTCCTAACTTCAACATGGGAGAGGATGATACGACACCAAATATCGCAGGGGGTATAAACACTCCTGGGATATTGTTCTTCATATCCAGCAGGGGAGAGGATCATATTACCCCCAATACTGCAGAGAGTGTACACCCGTCTGTGAAATAGTTCGTAATTTCCAGAGGGAGAGATGATACTACTCACGATATCGTAAACACGCTGTGGGTCCACCGTAGGTCGTAATATCCAGTGGGGGAGAAGAGGATGATATTACTCCCCATCTGGCAAGGGGTGTCCATATATTATAATTATAATTACATATATAATATATGTAATTATAATATATTATATCATATATAATTCTAATAATTATAATATATAATTATAATATAATTACATATATAATTTTAATTATAATTAAATATATGATATATTATGTATAATTACATATATAATATATTATGATTACATATAATACATCATATATTGTAATTACATATATTATAGCATATAAAATATTATATATAATTACATACATTATATTATATATAATAATTACATATATATCATATATCATGTAATTATAATATATTATATATAATTACATATATAACATATATTATGATATATTATGTAATTATATACTATATATAACATATATTAATATTTATATATTATATTATATATTATAGTATATATATTATATATTTATATATTATTTATAGTATATAAAATAATTATGCATATATAATTTATATAATATATAAATATGTTATTAACATTCTATTTATTAATATTATTATATTTAATAATGTTATATTATATTAATATCATATTAATATATTAATACAATGTGATATTGTATTAATATGATGTATTAATATTAATAATATTATTTACTAATATTTAATCTCTGAGAGAGACTCTGTACCAAAACAACAAAAAAACAAGACTCTTGCAGGCAGACATAAAGCTGCTGGACGTCGTAAGGAATACATCGGTGGAAGAAGACACAACCCCCTGCTCGTGGAGAGCACGCTGGCAGAAGAGCAGGCCGCCAGGCACTGGCAGGACGGCAGGCCGGCAGGCCATCGAGCAGAGGAAGGATGTGGAGTTTGGCCTGAGTGGTCAGAGTTGAGCCTGGCAGCCAAGCAGCCTGACTCCAAGGGAAAACCATCTCCCTTCTGACTCCCCCATCTGCTGAGAGCTACTTCTACTCAATATAAAACCTTGCACTCACTCTCCAAGGCCACGTGTGATCCGATTATTCTGGTACACCAAGGCAAGAAACCGCGGGATACAGAAATCCCTCTGTCCTTGTGATAAGGAAGGGGCTCTAATTGAGCTGGTTAACACAAGCCGCCTACAGACCACACACTAAAAGAGCACCCTGTAACACACACCCACTGGGGCTTCAGGAGCTGCCAACATTCACCCCTAGACACTGCCTTGGGGTCGGAGCCCCACAGCCTGCCCATCTGTATGCTCCCCTAGAGGTTTGAGCAGCAGGGCACTGAAGAAGGGAGCCACGCCCCCATCACGTGCCCTCTGAGGGGGACAAGGGAACATTTCCCATTTCACCCGGAAGCATATGCCGTCATGCTTCCTGTACAGCCTGCAGAACCATTAACCAATTCAACCTCTTTCCTTTATAAATAACCTAGTCTCAGGTAGCAATGCAAAATTTGACTAATACAGTTGCCCACAGGGAAGGGAGTATGAGTAATAAGTAAAGAAATGGCGACTTTCATGTATGAAAATGATGTTTTGGCCGGGCGCGGTGGCTCACGCCTGTAATCCCAGCACTTTGGGAGGCCGAGGTGGGCGGATCACAAGGTCACGAGATCGATACCATCCTGGCTAACACGGTGAAACCCTGTCTCTACTAAAGATACAAAAAAATAGCTGGGCGTGGTGGCGGGCACCTGTAGTCCCAGCTACTCGGGAGGCTGAGGCAGGAGAATGGCCTGAACCTGGGAGGCGGAGCTTGCAGTGAGCCGAGATCGCACCACTGCACTCCAGCCTGGGCGAGAAAGAGAGACTCGGTCTCAAAACAAAAAAAAACAAAAAACAAAAAAAGAAAAGAAAGTGATGTTTTGCCCAAAACTGAGGTGGAAGCAAATTGGGTGTTCATCGTCTTTGAGAGCAGGCTGGAGACATGTTTTGAGAGCTTCAATGAAAGGCCAGGCCCTGCGCCTGTGAGTGATACCTGGGGTTGAATGGGATATAAACCCTGTTGCTTGAAACATTCAATTAATAGGCCCAGATCAATTTGCTATCTTTTACTTCTCAGATCTGTGACTTGGTGTTTTTGATTAGTGAGTCATGTCTGATGGTGGTTCCAAATTATCCATGCCCCACCACTGAGAGGAACCTGATTTTTTATGACCACGCGATGCCAGACAGCAAGCTGTGTCTAGCTAGGTGACGAGGAGGCAAGAAAGAAAGGTCAATGTCCAGCTAAGAGAGGCAAATCTCTCTCCCAGGATCTTTGAACAGCTCACTCCCTTTGCTACCTGTGTTAGAATCCTTCATTAATAAGCAATAAACATTGACTCGCAATTGGAAATTTTAACTGACAACAGTTTGCTCTGTATTTAAATTTTATAAAATAAGACTGTATTGAGGTAATACCTGTGAAATATATAGCTCTATAAATAAATGTCCCCCTAGTATAGCTTTTGATTGGATATTTTCTATCTCAGTGGATATTAAACAACTCATTTGGACCTAGAAAACAATTTGATGTTTAAAATAGGTTTTTATACTCAAAAAAATATTGAGATACTTCATATACTTTTCACAATTACTCGAATGAATGAAAGGGAATGAAGTGGAGAGAGGGTGGTGTGGAAATAAATGAATTTTCAGTCATGGAGCACAAACTCAAAAAGAAAGCCAAATTGACTCCCTGTGGTGCACATCTTTCAAGAGCCCTGCACATACAGACAGGGGGCCCTGGGTTCCAGCCACCAACCCCATTCCCCCCGCTCTCTTGAGAGGCCCCCAGCACCCTTTCCTCGCTGCCTCGGCTGCACTCTCCTAGCCAAACCCCAGCCTGCTCCAATCCAACTGTCTCACTTCTGCTCACCCACACCAGAGCAGCTAAATGTCACCCAAGAAAATCACTTCAAATGACCCGATTCTGATTTGTTACGCTTTCAATTCCTGACCACAGAATTCACTCAGAGACTCAGCCCTCCGGACCGCCCTTCCGTGTTAATCTCATGGGTTCACTTTGTGGCTCTCTCGGAAAACGGTTCTGTCGGCTATGCATGTAGGCTCACGCCTGTAATCCCAGCAATTTGGGAGGCTGAGGCAGGCAGATCGCCTGAGGTCAGGAGTTCGAGGCCAGCCTGGCCAATATAGTGAAACCCTGTCTCTACTAAAAATACAAAAAATTACCCAAGTGTGGTGTAGGACGCCTGTAATCCCAGCTACTCGGGAGGCCGAGGCAGGAGAATTACCTGAATCCGGGAAGCGGAGGTTGCAGTGAGCTGAGATAGCACCACTGTACTCCAGCCTGGGCAAAAAGAGCGAAACTCCGCCTCAAAAAAAAATTAATTAAAAAAGAAAGAAAACTGTCACTTCACTCTCCTTTAATCCCCTCCCACCCCCATTTTGGCCAATGGGGGCACCTCATTCTCCATGGTAGGAAGGAAAGCAAATAACAACAGAAGCTCCCTCCTGTTCCTAGGCCAACCCTGTGTGAGGTGGGTGCCTACTCTTGCTCCTGTCTTAATGGAAGATGCATCCCTGCTCCTCTCAGAAGCCCATGTGCCCTGGAGCCCAGCCTTCCTTCTCCAGGCATTTACTCCTCTCTCATATTTTAAAAATTACCCTCAGCTCATTTTGTACTTCTGCTTGAAACCCTCTGTGACTTCTTCTGTACTTAGAAAATCCACAGCCTCTATGTTGGTGGCTGGGCAGTGGGGGCCTGGCCTCTACCCACCTCTCCAGCCCAGCTCCTCCTGTCCTCCATCACTTGTTCAGTCCTTTTGGCTCCTTGAACTAGCAAAACTGTCCCCCACTGCAGGGCCCTCATAGTGGACACAGTGTCCACAGCCCTGTGGCCAGCTTCTGAGTTTACCTGGAACTGAGGCAGACTGTTCCAGCTCGCTAGCTGCCTCCCTAGACAAGAGCCTGGGTCTCTCTGCTTCTCAGCCTAAGGGTGTCCTCTCCCCCACAGAACGTGTCCAGCTTCCCACATGCACAACCCATGAGCGTGGAGAAGTGACCAGCCCTGGAGACAACCCTCAGCCAGTGGGATACAGGAGTAAATAGATGCACTCCCAGTTCCCACCTCTCATTGGGATGATCCTGAGCAACCGTCACCATTCCTCAGAGGGCCCCCCACTGGACTGAGTTCCTGCTCACAGTGATACCCCTTCACGAATGCAAGTGTTATAGGCTTCTTTTCCCTTCCCTGTCTGCTTCCCACCTCCCAATTTGTGCTTTGTTGTTTTTTTTTTTTTTTTTTTTAGACAGAGTCTTGCTCTGTCGCCCACCCTGGAGTGCAGTGGCGCCATCTCGGCTCACTGCAACCTCGGCCTCTCAGGTTCAAGTGATCAAGCAATTCTCCCACCTCAGCCTCCTGAGTAGCTGGGATTACAGGCACGCGCCACCACGCCCGGCTAATTTTTGTATTTTTAGTAGAAACAGGGTTTCACCATGTTGGCCAGGCTGGTCTTGAACTCCTGACCTCAGGTGATCCACCCATCTTAGCCTCCCAAAGTGCTGTGATTACAGGCATGAGCCACCGTGCCTGGCCCAATTTGTGCTTCTTGAAATCACTTCCCAGGTAAACTACCAGCGCCCAAGTCCCTCTCATAGAGCCAAACTAGGATGCACTTTGACAATCTAAGATCCTTGTTTTCTTAGATGTTTTCTGTGTCTCCTTACCAGCCTGTCAGGCTAGAGCAGGTCCTTGTCTATCTTGGTCATCACTGTGTCATCAGTGCCAGCACATTCCTGGAGATCAAAAAAAATAAAAAAGTGAGTCAATGAATGAACAAGCCAAAACTGCTGAATGCACACAAGCACACCCACATGTACACAATTCCCTAAGTTTTGAAAAATCAAAGATTGAATATTCTCTAAGCAAGCACTGACACCAAAACCTGAGACACTCATTCTTCGTTCTCATCTAAGAGTTAACAGTTTTCCCGAGGCCTCCTTCTCCAAGGGCAATGTTACCCACTAGTTAACTTAAGCCTTTTAGAGGAAAAAAAAAAAAAAAGAGTTAGTTACTTGAGATTAACACTAGAACATGCTTCTGTCTCCTGGTCTTTCTCTCTTATTTCTCTTAGTCAAGCCATTCCCCACTTGCCCTTCAGTATAGATCAGTAATTCAGAGTGAAATCTCTAGAATTAGACTCCCTGGGTTCAAACTCCAGCTTAGCCTCATTTTTCTTTTTCTTTTTTTTTTTTTTTTTTACCATTTGTGTGATGGGGATAAGAGTACTATATCACAAGGTTACTGGGGGACTAATTGCATTAAAATATACAAAGTGCTTAGGACAGTGTTGGCACATGGTAGGCACTATGCAGGTATTTGTCATTAGTTCTAGTGTTATGTCTTTTTTTTTCTTCTTCTTCTTCTTCTTTTTGAGACGGAGTCTCATTCTGTTGCCAGGTTGGAGTGCAGTGGCAGGATCTCGACTCACTGCAACCTCCACCTCCCAGGTTCAAGCAATTCTCCTGCCTCAGCCTCCCGAGTAGCTGGGACTACAGGCCTGAGCCACCACGCCCAGCTTATTTTTGTATTTTTAGTAGAGACGGGGTTTCACCAAGTTGGCCAGGATGGTCTCAATCTCTTGACCGTGTGATCTGCCCCCCTCGGCCTCCCAAAGTGCTGGGATTACGGGCATGAGCCACCGCACCCAGCCAACCTAGTGTTATCTCTTATTTCCCACCTTTGGAACCTGATACTGTGGACACAACCGTGTAGTCTGCAATCCCCCACCCTCAGTCTGTGGTTACCACTCCTTCTCCTGCCTTCAATCAGGACCTTTCACAAACAGAATCCAGGGTCCCAAGTGGAGGGCAAAGCCTCACTGAGATGTAAGACAGCCCCTCCTTGATCCAAAACCCTACCTCAGTCCCCCATCAAGGGAGCTATGATGCTTAATTTTGTATGTCCACTTGGCTGGGCCATGGCGCCCAGGTATTTGGTCAAACATTATTCTGGATGTTTCTGTGTCGGTGTTTTTGGATGAGTTTGACATTTAAATTGGTGGACTTTGAGTAGAGTGCCCTCTGTGAGTCGGTGGGCCTCATCCAATCAGCTGACAGCCTGAACAGAACAAAAGATTGCTCTCCCCCAAGCAAGAGGGAATTCTGCCAGCAGATGGTTTCAGACAAGAACTGCAACTGTGGCTCTTTCCTGGGTCTCCAGCAGGATGGTCTCTCCTGTGAATTTTAGGCTTGCCAACTTCCATTATTCATGCACCTATTCCTTAAAATAAATCTATATACTGTTGATCAAAATTAAGGCTGTTGAGGCTGAAATAAATTGAAAAAGCTTTAGAGGAAGTCAAATGTGAGCATCAACCTGGAAAAACACACCAACAAATTTAGGTGTGTTCCAAAGTCTGTTACAAGTTGGAATGCCATTATAAGAACGTTTAGGAGAAGGGAGGGGGTCTTCTCATATCAGAGTTGCTCTTTTTTATTGGTAGGTACAATTCAGAGGTTACAATCATTGGCTACAGTTTATAGCATACTGGCCAAAATGTCCTACAGGCAAGAAAATCAGCAAAACTTCATGCTTCAGAAACAAATCAGTGTCCGTTTCAGTGTTAATAGGTTACATATTAATCAGTACATCAAAAATTTGAGGAACTCAAAATAAGACTTGAGAGACTCACAATAAGCTTTGTTACTCAGAGGGGCCAGGCGCGGTGGCTCACGCCTGTAATCCCAGCACTTTGGGAGGCTGAGGCAGGCGGATCACAAGGTCAGGAGATCGAGACCATCCTGGCTAACACGGTGAAACCCTGTCTCTACTAAAAATACAAAAAATTAGCCAGCGTGGTGGTGGGCGCCTATAGTCCCAGCTACTCAGGAGGCTGAGGCAGGAGAATGGCGTGAACCTGGGAGATGGAGCTTGCAGTGAGCCGAGATGGTGCCACTGCACTCCAGCCTGGGCGACAGAGCAAGACTGCGTCTTGAAAAAAAAAAAAAAAGATTTGTTACCCAGAGACAGGATGTAAGCCACGAATCATAAGACCTTTCCCAGGTGGTTAATTTGGAAGCCTGCCAAAGGTGATCTGTAAGTTATCATTTCCCCTTTTTGATCAAAAATCTTCCCGTGGAAGCACTGATGATAAATCTCCGCTTAGGTTAGAGTGACAGACATTCTTTATCCCTAGGCACTGAGAAGGCTCATTCCCAGGAAGTCTCATCTCTCAATGCAGAGAAAGAACCTTGTTATTGAAGGCAGGTTGTTAGCAACATGGGGTAGAACATGACACAAGGGCTATGTGCTGTTTTCCTGAATAATGAATCACATCCAGTTGCTGGGTGATATTATTTTGGCCTTAGTTGTTGAGGAATAGTTTCCATATTCTGGAGAATTTGGGTAAAGAGAAAGGTGAGTGTCTTAATTTTGCTCACAAAAGCATACTTTACCCAATTGTTGTAAGGTGGCTCAAAAGAAGGACAATTTTTTTGACATTGGAAAACAGAATATAAAAAGAATTAGCAATTTTTTAAAAAGTCATAAAAATCATTTTAGTCCTCTATCAGTGCAGTCCCGTGTAATTCTTGTTTTCTTTGATGTTGGGTTAGTGATCTTGATGTACAACTTTTTATGGAAGTTTTTACTTAGTCTATTATTCTTAAAGTTATCGGAAATCTGTATTCAAGAGTACTTGTTAGAGTCTCTTCCATGGAAAGCAGTTTTGGAGTATAGCTGATTACAAATGTTTCTAGAGAAGATTTCAAAACAATAGCTCTGGCCTGTAATCCCAGCACTTTGGGAGGCCAAGGTGGGCGGATCACTTGAGCTCAGGAGTTCGTGACCTGCCTGGGCAATGTGGCAAAATCCTGTGTCTACTAAAAATACAAACAATTAGCCAAGCGTGGTGGTGCATGCCTATAATCCTAGCTACTCGGGAGGCTGAAGCAGGAGAATCGCATAAACCTGGGAGACTGAGGTTGCTGAGAGCTGAGATTGCACCACTACACTCCACCCTGGGTGACAGGGCAAGACTGTCTCAATTTAAAAAAAAAAAAAAAAAAAAAGCTATGATGACAAAAACTTTGAATAGCCATAGGTTAAATCTGATGAAAGTTTCCAATTGACAAAGAAATTTAGTTATTTCCATTGCATGTAACATTTTCAGATAACAACCACAACTATGACTGACAGTGTCATATCAGGACCATTAGACTTTTATAAATTGTATATAATCTTTAGAATACTCATATTAATAACATATCCATATAAATATAATTTTAGAAAAAAATTAACAATCAAAATTATGACTGATAATATACTGGGTTTTTACAATTTATATACTTTTTGGAACATTTATATCAACAACATACCCATAAATGTAACTGAAGGAAGATCTAGTATCATTTATTATTTGTCACTGTTTTCCATATAATTTACCAAATACATATAATTATTAGGTCAAAAGCCGCAATTCCTTTTGCACCAACCTAATATTTACTCCAAAAAGACTTAATTTAGGATTTTCACCTTTGGAAAATATGTCAAATATGTCAGAAGTTTCAAAACATTGGAACAAAACAAAATTACAGGTTATTGTCTTTGTAAAATAATAGTTATTCATTTAACCAGTGTGACAATCAAAAGATCTCAGGGGCCATACAGAAAGTTACACGAATGTAAAACCCTTAACTCATTTACAGCTCAGTTTTCCTAAGTAATCAAGAAACCTAATAAAGGCAACACAGGAATTATCTTGATAAAATGTAAAATCTTTGATTTTTCAGTCAGCTACCAAAAAGGTAAAGAAAAACCTCCTGTGGTGTGATTGCTTCTCCTTATGAGAAGCCAATTTAGATAACCTGGAAGCCAAGCCTGATGAAAAGGATATTTAAATTTAAATAGACAGACACAGGAAAAGTGTTCCCAGGGTGATGAGTGAGCACTGCATCACAGAGGAATGTAAACAAGAAAACCATTACCTTGATCAGGGGAATACATGGTTCTTTGTATGGGAAGTCTCCAAATTACATTGACCAATTCAGACACATCAAGAAAAGCCAAGAGAATGGAATCAAGTTACACTGGAGGAAAACATTGCTTTTCTGGAACTTCAAGATAAACATTTCAGCAGCAGGCCACGACATCAGAATTAGAACTAGAGAAAAAAGTTATAGGAGTGGATGAAAAGGCGGAAAGAGCTATCACCTCAGCCAGGCAAAAAGATACATCTTTTCAAGAGCAGGAAAAACAGAAAGCAATGATACCTGCTCTGCAAATTAGCAGAGCACAGCAAAAGTTGAACTTGCAAAATATAAATCTCAGAAGTTTCAAAAAGAAAAAGATAACAGAATTAAAAATCAAAATCTCTTACAATGTCATTAAGAGCAAATCAATACTTTAAGAAAAACTTGTTCCAACATAGGGGACCAATCTTTAGAAAGACTTATAAATAATTCCCTTTTAATTATAGCCAACTTAATCACACACAAAATTTCTTTCTTAAATTCTCTTTTCATGAACTGGATACAGACCATTTATGACATGCTTAGTTTATCCTACACTTCCTTTTTCTTAAATACCAAGTCATTTTACTTTAGGACAAAAAATTATTATTCAAGATTTTTTCTCATACAAAATTATTTTTTCTTTAACCTTACTTAATAAAAACATATATTTATGTCCACAACTTTCTTCACATCTCTCTCTCTCTCTCTGTCTTACTTAATGGTTCCTTTCTATCTTCTTATATCTTTCTCCTAAATCTGCATTTTGAATCAACTTTTAAATAACCTCCAAATTAGACAAAATTATTTTTTCTCAGTAAAGAACATATTTTATCCCTTTTTATGATTTTTTTTCTTAAAAACACATCTTGTTTTTTACGTACACTTTATTTAGAATTTTTATTCTTAGCAACCTTACATTTTGGTGAAAACCTAGGAGGCAAGAAATCTTGAATCATCTGTCACGTATCAGTATTTCATAGATGAAAACCGTTTGATACAATTTTTAGAAACATGTTTCCTTCTAACATAATTTTTTCTTAATTGGAAATAACTCAGACGTTTAATAAGTAGTTATTATTTAACACAATTTTAATATTTCAAAGTACATGAAAATTTTATGTATAAGCACTTTATCCCATTTACATTTATTTTAAGTTTACCCAGATTATGAGAAATGAGCTATTTGACAAACCTAGGCATTATTTCAACTTATTTCTATGTTAATCATTTTCACGGCTTATGAAGATATTTCTATTTTACCAATAACTTTAAAGCTATCTTATTAAAGATTTACTTAGTCACATGAACTTGGGGAATATTGGGGCTAATTTATGAGTGAAAAGACAAGTGGATCCAAATTATATCTCTGACAAAATTGGGACCTATTTACATGAATAAACTTTGTTTGCCCCAATAGATAATATAGTGAAGACTCTGAACCAAAATTTTGGAAATAGCAGTTTCCATGGCAGTTTTATATTTTTAAGAACCTCTTTCACTTCTTTTTTTTTTTCCTTTGGTTTCATATGAATTTGGGGTTACATTTTTAATGTTTACCCTTTATCTAGGACTGGCTGAATTCTATAAGAAAAACAAAACCTCCAAGCAACCTTGAATTAGTAATACCAGTAGCAGTGAGTTTTATCTCAATACCAGTAGAAAACTCAGCAGATTCATAGTAGGCAGCAGAAAAAAATAGAGAAATAAAGAACTTAGAAGATTCTACATACTAACGTTAAGAGTTGCAGGGTTTTGGAATAACAACTATTTGAGTTCTGAATTTTCCTTGAAGTAACTTGCCCATCAATTTACAAATGTGCACAAGAATGGGCCATAATATGTAGCCAGCTGGAGGCCTAGAAAACCTGGCATTGCCTCAACGGTTCAGAATCCCAGAGTGTTTCTCATTAACAAAGTTTAGGGACAAAAAATTGTTTAAAAAAACTCTGTATTTTTTAATCTCAGCAGTTTTATTCTCATTCTGTAGTTGTTCCATTTGCTTCTTTTGTTTCGAATTTAAATATATTTCCCCCTTTTGAGAGAAGAAAATGTGAGCATTGTGAAATTCCAAAAATCTCTGCCTAAGAGATATATAAAGCCAAGGGAACAAGCAGAAAGGAGTGAGTTCAGATCAGAGGGGCTGAAGAAGGGGGAGCAGGTGAAGGTTACAAAGCTTTTAGGTGCTGTTGGAAGTAAGTCACCCATTCAATTTGTTTGGTTCTAAAGCCAGCTTTTTCCAATTCTGGGTTCAAATAAATCATTTTAGGCATTTCAAAAAAATTCCCATTTTGGCTGTTACTGCTTATGACCATCCCGAGTTAGGTTGATCCACTTACCTAAGTACTGGCAAGGACAAGGACCATAAGGATTACACATAAAACCAGCTGGTGCAACTAGAAGACCCACTTCCCATCTTGGTTGTTTTGAGTGAGACAAGCTATGTAGTGAAGCAAGAGTGCCCTCACGCAATCAAAAAAGGAGAAAGCTAAGGAAAGGTTGTCTCACCCCAAACTCCCAGGAAACAATTCACAGAGCTCCTATTCTCCCTTGCCGTAGTACTCAACAAAAACCTTTACCTCGAATTTACTCTCTCATTCTGAGAGAGTCCTCGTATGTCCTAGCCAAGGAGGAAATCAGATTCAATAAACCAGAGCTTTTACTAAGACAAGAAGTTAATTGATTTCAGGAGGAACTCATTTGTAGACCTAGCAGGTGTATCTAAGTTCAAAAATGCGATGCGTTCATTGTCATTTCCTGCACGAAGGTTGGAAGCTGCTCCAGGTGGTCCAGGGAGGTCACTCTGAAATCCTGCCAACTATGCCATTTTGTCAACCAAAATTAAGGTTGTTGAGGCTTTGGAAGGCTGGACAAAGGCTTACTGGAAGCCAAATGTGGGGAGCAACCTGGGAAGACACACCAACAAAGTTGGTGTTCCAAGGTCTGTTTCAAGTTGTAATGCCTTTACAAGAAAGTTTAGGAGAAAGGAAGGCAGCGCCACATATCAGAATTGTCATTTTTTTATTGGAGGGTACAAGACAGAGGTTACAATCCTTGGCTACAGTTTACAATATACATGCTAAAATGTTCTACACACAAGACAATCAGTAAAATTTCATGATTAAGAAAGAAATCAGTGTCCTTTTCAGTAGCAGTAAGCTATGTATTAATAAATGTATCGACAGTTTGAGGAATTCACAATAGGATTTGAGGGACTCATGATAAGATTTGAGGGACTCAGGGGCCTGGCACGGTGGCTCACACCTGTAATCCCAGCACTTTGGGAGGCTGAGGTGGGGGGATTACCTAAGGTCAGAGTTCGAGACCAGCCTGATCAATGGATGAAACTGTCTCTACTAAAAAAATACAAAAATTAGCCAGGTATGGTGGAGGACACCTGTAGTCGCAGCTACTCGGGAGTCTGAGGCAGGAGAATCACTTGAACCCGGGAGGCAGAGGTTGCAGTGAGCCGAGATCATGCCACTGCACTCCAGTCTGGCCGACAAAGCGAGACTCCATCTCAAAAAAAAAGATTCTTTAGATTCTTTACTCAGGGACAGGATGTAAGCCATGAATCATCATAAGACCTACCCCAGGAGATTGATTTGGAAGCCTGCCAAATGTGACCTGTAGGTTACCAACATCCGTATCTAATCTATATCCACATCCTATTAATCCTGTCAACTAAGCTATATCTATATCTATACCTATAGCTATATCTACACCCACATCCTATCAGTTCTGTTTCTTTGGAGAATGCTAATACAAGAGGCAACCTGAGAAAGGAGCTCTGCCCCCCACGGAAGGTGGACACTGAAAAAGATACCATCATTCATCTCTTCTCCCTACACAGATCATCATCTGGCCACTGATGTTTTAGTCAAGTATTGAACCCATGTCCTTTGTTTTCATATTTCTCCAACTGATGTTTTTTTTAATTACCTTAACTACTGTCACATGGACATATTGACTTTAAATATTTTGTGACGAAGAGGCCTCTTTTGGAGAACGTTCTCAGAAGGAAAGACTGCCTCTTGCCTGCTTCTTGCCCCTCCTACCTCCTGTTTGTTGATTAGCCTTCATCTTATGATCTTCTCTGGCTCCCCGTGCTAATATGCCCATCCTTAATTCTAAACAGAGACCCCCTCGCTCACTCAGTTTCATGATAAATTGATGAGTGACCCTGTTTCACCAAGACACCAACACTACAAGGGTAACTTTCTAGCACTTGCCTCAAAACAACTCCTCCTGCAGCCTGTGGGACCATCACAAAGCTATACAATGACCCCTCCTCTTTTATCCAGACTTTTATCTAGACTTAAGTCACTGGCAGAACAGCCCAGAGTCAGAGGATGCTTCATCGTCCTTGCCCATAAATGCTCCACCTGAGTTTTTAAAGTCTCATCACCCATAAGACCTCACTCCCTTCCCCCCAAAGTCTTCGATGCTCTTCTGAGATGCTCAGTTCAAGGATATCTTGTGTTCCTGAACTGTCTTTATGTCCTGAACTCCGGGTTTATTCTGCTTGTATTCTTCATGTAAATTTGATCTTACTGAACAAAACATAATCTTAAACCAACTCCAGTAATTGCCCCCATTCCTCTCCTAAAGTTTCCAGCATTAGATTCTGCTCATAGCACACCAACAGTGTCTGATACACAGCTCAAGAAATAGTCACTGAATAAATGAATACACTAATAGCAAAAACCCTTCTGGTTGACACTGATTTTAGCAGTTAAATTCTGACATGTCTAGGCATGATTTTCTTATTTATTCTCTTTCAGGCTTGCTAAGATTCATGAATTTGTAAATGTATGTCCTAATCTCCAAACTTTGGAAGATCTGTGTGGTTATTTCCTATCATGGTTTTTATCTGGTTTTCCCCTTGGGACTCCAATTATTTATAAGTTAGAGAGTTTTATATTTCCCCTATAAGTCCCTGAAGCTCTGTTCTCTTTTTTTTTTTATCTTTTTCCTTTGTTCCTCAGATTTAGTCATTTGTATTAATCTGTCTTCAAGTTCACTGACTCTTCCGTCACTTCCTTTCTGCTAATAAGTCCGCCTAGTGAATTTTTTTAATAATTGTTTTTTAGTTCTAGAAGTTGTATTTTGTTCTTTTTCTATAGGCTCTATATTTCTGTTAAGATTTCCCTTTTTTAAATCCATTATAACCACGTTTCCCATAATTGTAATACAATTACCGTTGTAGTTGCTTTAACTCCTTTGTGTGATAATTTCAGTCTCTAGGTCATGAAGATGACCTCTATTGATTGTCTTTTCCTTTGATAATTGGTCTCATTTTTGTGTTTTTTCATACATCAAATACTTTTGGATTTTATCTTAATTTTGTGGATTGTTACATTGTTGAGACTCTGGATTCTGTCATATTACTCTGAAGAGTGTTAATGTTTTTATTTAGCAGGCATCAAACTTGTTGAGTTTCAAACTACAAACTCTATTTCATCTGAAGTGGGCAGCAGGTCTAATTTCATTTCAGGTGTTTTGGCCTTAGCTGCAAGCTTCTTTGGGTCTGCACCATGCATGCACAATTCAGGGATCAGCCAGAGACGGGCAGAATTTATTCACAGAACTTGGGGCTCTCTTCTCTGCTTATTTCCTTTCTGGAATTCATTCCCTCATTTTCCAGCAGCTGTCCTCTGTCTCTGTCCTCTGGTTCTTCAGGCCAGAAAGAGAGTGGGCTTTCTATCAGAATATTTGATGCTCTGTGCTGTGTCATGACTGTAGCTTCCTTCAAATCCAAAGTCATCAAAAGCGGAAACCAACTTCACACTAGTCCCTTCTTCCAAGTTTCAAATACGCTACACAATCTGCCTGTCTTTGGTCACTACTCAGAGCCTTTCAGATTTCTATATTTTATCTAGGGTTTATGGTTATTACCTGAAGGAGGGTCAGTATATTAGAAGTCTATTAGGAGTGCACTCCACTGTACTGGAGAAGAACCAACACACAATCAGTACATTGGCTTTAGAATAATGTTCGGCATTTTCAGTTCATTTATACACATATTTATTTGTAGTGCAGACTCAAATACCATCAAAACTATAATTTTTATGTATTTTTTGTTTACTAATTGAGAACCAAGAAATAATGACAGTTGGGTAGAAAAGAATTACGTTGAGAACTTCAGCAGCGGAAAGCTACAGCAATTGAGAGAAATTCTGGAATTTCCTTGTAGCCAAGAAAAAGGAAATTTTATGGATTTCATATGTTTCAGAGTATAGTAATGGGAAATCTGCAAATCCACTGAGGAATTAACTTCCCTGGTCCTGAACTCAATGGAGTGATGTGTCATCTCCTGTCAGTAGTGATATTTGTACATACTGAGTTACTCATTATTTGTTTTAATCCTGGGATTTAAGGGTTAAATGAGATTACTCAAGTAAAGAATTTTTCATAGTGCAGATAGAGAGCAAAGATAAAGATGGTGGTCTTGGTAGCAGTAACATAAACTCTACTTTTATCTTATCTTTGTAAAGGAGAACCAATTTCACCTCCTGACAGATTTCAACCCAGTATGTCAGTGACTCCTAAGTCAGAATGTCACTCACTTGATTTGGCTCCGGTGGGAAACTGTCTTCAAAAAACCAGCAAACCCATCATCCTGGAGGCAGAACACTGTCTGCATTCTGGCCAGGTTCTGGGCATCAGGCACCCCTGTCCCTCAGACACTTCGCCAGCGCAAGCACTCAGGAAAGGCCTGGGAGCCGGCTGGGGAACAGCCTCGGGGTCCTCCAGTCAATTTCCACATAAGTGCTGCAAGCTTTGTTCTGAGGAATTAATCAGAGGAGCAATGATCTGGAGAAAGCGCCTGGGGAATGAGGGAAGCATGATGCACGTTAATCAGCCTTGCGTGTGGAGCTAGGGTCGCCTTTCACGCACAGTCTCTGTGCCCCAGAGCCCTCTCCTCAACCCCACCAGAGGCCACCAAGCAGGGCGTGGGCTCTCAGCTGTGTCTCCAGCCCTGGGGTAGGAGGACGCCCTGCAGAACCAGCCACATCCCCTCACGTGAGAGTCAGCTGGCTGAGCTTGTGTTTGGCACTCTGCCTGGAGAAGGGTCAAAGGCAAAGGCTAGTCTATGTTTATGATGAGGGCTTCATCGGTGACCACAGTCAGGATTTATGCTGAGGTCATGGGTAGAGGTCAGTAAGTGGTAAGGATTAGGGATGAGTATATAGCAAGGACCAGAGCAGTCTATGGCCAGTCCGCCTGTGGCTCTGTCTGTGATCAGAATAAAAACTAAGCTTATATTCATGGCAAGGGCTTAGCTGAGGGTCAGAGTCAGGGTGCCAGGAACCCTGATTAAAAACCTAGCACCTCTGAAGTTCTCTCAGCCAAGAAGAAAGTCAGTTCATGTGAGGAAGCTCAGGTGCTCATTTCTCAGAAGCTACACGTGCTATGTCTCCCAGGTAACTGCAGACTAACGAAAACTGCATCATAATTACTTAGAGATGTTTGTTTCAAAGGCAGATGCTGCAGCCCCGCCCAACAACTATGAACCTGGGAAGCTGAAATTCAATGAGTTTCCCAGCAATTCGGATGCACTCTAAATTTGAGACCCTCTGCTTCAGCTCCCCCAAAGCTTTCCTTCCAAGGAGCTCTCCAAAGCGGCATTCCTTATAGCCTCAGGGCATCTGTGTGCAATCCCAAGCCCCTTTCCCACTTTGGATTTGGGGCTGTGGCAGATGCAGCTGTTCCCTCCCTGCCACCTTCCAGCACAAGGCTGAGCAATGTAGATATGCCTCGGAAGTCAGCTATGTCCTCCTTCAGTGATAGTGACGGTGGCACCTCAGGATCTGACTATGTGCACCCCTGGCTGGCTTCTCCCCATCACAGACAGCAGATCCTACATGATAGTAACAGCGATCATAAATAATAGCAACTCACATTTATGTGACACTTACTATGTGCCAGGCATACAGTAATACATGACCTACAAGTATTAGCTCAATTAATCCCCACAACGACCTCCGAGGTAGGTACTATCATTGTTCCCATTTCACAATGAGGAAACTGAGGCCCAGAGAGGCGAAGAAACCTGACCAGGGCCACAAGGCTAAAGAGAGGCAGAGCCCAGACTGATCCCGGCGCATACCCTCTTATCTATGATACTCTAGGCCATAGCAAACAATCCATGGTATTGTTCCCCCAAAACGTGACTACTTCTTAAAACAGGCATTATAATAAGTACTGTCCCCACTAACTCCAGCTGTTCTCCCTCAATGCTTAATCAAACTCTAAATGTATCTTAACTTTGTAAAAGGGAACCTGTGCCTTTTCCTCATCTGAATTTCTCAGAGGTGTGGGAAAACTTTAGGCCTTGCATCTAATTTCTGGATGTAGACAGAGATGCTTGCTTTCTCTCTCACCTCTTCTCCTACATCTATGATACCTGCCTCAAGAACCCTGCTCCCTGCATAGCCTTTCCCAACAGCAGGACCAGGGGAGGAATCCAAGACAGAATCCATGCTCCCCAGGCCTGGCCCTCAAGCCTCTCCTACAGCACAGGCATGAAAGGGGCTCCTCGTCAGAGCTGGCATCTTACGACCACAACAAGCCTCTGCAGAAATGGCTTCTTAAAGTAACATTGCTCCAAGTTTGAGACCAGCCTGGCCAACGTAATGAAATCCAGTCTCTACTAAAAATACAAAAAATTAGCCGGGTGTGGTGGCGGGCGCCTGTAGTCCCAGCTACTCAGGAGGCTGAGGCAGGAGAATGGTGTGAACCCGGGAGGCAGAGGTTGCAGTGAGCTGAGATCACGCCACTGCACTCCAGCCTGGGTGACAGAGTGACACTCCAACTCAAAAAAAAAGAAAAAGGAACATTGCTCCTTTTCCTCTGTATCACTGGAGATATTGGACATAACTGGGGTAAACAGGGGCTTCCCTATGAACCTAGGCCACCCAATGGGAAACTGACAGTTCCCTTATAAGGGTCACGCTTAGCCACTTGGAATTTGGCTTTTTGCCCTCTGGTTGGTGATTTTAAGACATGAAAGAAAATGCCATTTATTTCATTGTTAAATATGCATTTTAAGGCAAAGTAATATATACACATAATTTAAAAATTCAGGCTGGGCACAGTAACTAATGCCTGTAATCCCAATGCTTTTGGAGGCTGAGGTAGAAGGATCACTTGAGGCTAGGAGTTTGAGACCAGCCTGGGAAATATAGTGAGACCCTGTGTCTACCCCAAAAAAAAAAAAAAATTAGCCAGGTGTGGTGATGCATGCCTGTGGTCCCATCTACACAAGAGGCTGAGGTGGGAAGATCGCTTGAACCCAGGAGTTTGAGGCTGCAGTGAGCTATGATCATGCCACCTCACTCCAGCCTGGGTGACAGAGAGAGACCTTGTCTCAAAAAAAAAAAAAAAGTCAAAGGCTGTAGAAGGGCTTATGATGAGAAGCAACCCCACCTCCTCCCCACTCCCAGGTGATACATAGTTTCCAGTGACAGAGAAGTGCTGGAAAGGGAAGAGCATGGTCCCTTTAAATAATAGGGACGTGAAGAAGGGAAGTGTTGTGTAGAGGAGGGCATGGTCCCTGGCTAGGGCTCCACCCCCACAGACTAGGTGAGGACAGGCATTTCCTGCCCAAATGTTGCATTTCCCAAGACCACCCTGGCCTACCACGCCCCCATCCTGGGCCTATAAAAACCTGAGACCCAGGCAGGCACGCGGTGGCTCACGCCTGTAATCTCAGCACTTTGGGGGGTTGAGGCAGGAGGATCACCTGAGGTCGGGAGTTCAAGACCAGCCTGACCAGGCTGAGGCAGGAGAATTGCTTGAACCTGGGAGGCGGAGGTTGATGTGAACTGAGATCACGCCATTGCACTCCAGCCTGGGCAACAAGAGCAAAACTCCATCTCAAAAAAAAAAAGAAAAAAAAAAAACCTAAGACCCTATCGGGCAGATAGGCAGACGTTGAGAGGAGCACATGGGTAGAAGACACAAGCAGCTGGATGTCCTCGAGAGGACATGGAGAGGAGCATACCAGTGGAAGAACACAGTCAGGCACCAGCACACTGGCCGGCCATTGACCAGCAAAACAATGCAGAGCTGGGACGGAGCAGTCCAAGAAGAGTGGGGCCCCCACATGGCCCGACTCCAGGGGAAAACCATCTCCCTTCTGGCTCCTTCATCTCCTGAGAGCTACTTCTTCTCAATAAAACCTTGCACTCATTCTCCAAGCCCACGTGTGATCCGATGCTTGTGGTACACCAAGGCAAGAAACCGTGGGATACAGAAATCTCTCTGTCCTTGTGATAAGGCAGGGGCTCTAATTGAGTTGGTTAACACAAGCCGCCTATAGACGGCAAACTAAAAGAGCACCCTGTAACACACACCCACTGGGGCTTCAGCTGTGAACACTCGCCCCCACAGCCTGCCTGTCTGTATGCTCATTTCAGCAGTGAGGCACTGAAGAGGTGAGCCACACCCCCAATGCACGCCCTGCGAGGGGGACAAGGGAACCTTGCCCGTTTGACCAGGACTCAGGAAATGCTTGTTGATTGACACCTTAATATTTCTATTTATCAGCTCAGAACCTAATGATGTAGAAGTGGAGCTTTTCCTCTTTCATTTTATTCAACACCACTTGTGAAATGTGGGGTTTATGCTGGGTGGAGGAATAAGACAAAGATGAACTAAACATGGTCTCCCCACCTTGAAATCATCTCTGTCTAGGGGCTGGAGGGTTGAGCATGGGGCATTAAAATGGATATTTATAATGCCAGAAAGAAGGACATAACTGGCAAAATACTAGTACCAGTGAGCATTTTGGGAATCCAATGAAAGCTCCCAGGAGCTTACGATGGGAGGAGTTGGGTGGGGCATGGGCCACTGGACACCAACATTTCAGCCACACCTTGAAGAATGGTAGGGAAGACATGAGCCAGTTCTTGTAGGTGGAAGATTTCTGGAATGCTGGGGGAAAGCATGCTGCAGTCCAGACCAGAGAGGGCCAGAAACTCTGTGACCTTCACCTTCCATCCCCTGGGGAGCCATATTCCAAAGGGCCTAGATTTCCTCATCTATTAGATGGGAAAAATAATACCAGCCAGATTACACGAGTTAACACACATAGAGTACTTGCCACAGTGTCTGGAAAATAATCAACTCAATAGATCTTAGCTAAGAACCCTAATTCCTTCCTGCGTCCCCCACCCCAACTACCAGACATTCCTGACTGCACTCCCTTTTCCCAAGTTCAAAACAGCAGACTGTCTCACCAAGATCCTCACCTGAGCTAAAGGAGGTGCTTGTTACCGGAAGGCACTGGCACCTGAGAACAGGCAAGGCCTGTGCTCCAGAAGTCTCTTTCCAGGGGTGTCTGGTGCATGTCTGCTCAGGAACCCCTACCTACAGGACTGCCTCCCCAGTGACAATCAGTTCGGGGCTTCTAAAGCAGATGCACAGGTCTGAACCCATGAGGTGGTGTCTGCACGGATAAGTATTCCCTCTGCGTAGCTTCCATGAAGGCTGGTTGGAAGAGTGATTTTTTTGCAAAGGGTATGTTAGCTTCATGGAGTTGCTGCCTTTAGTCTTCGTCGTCTTATTAGAAATACTGGTTTGACCTTAAACCAAAGCTCCAGGTGTGAGTCAGACTGTGCACCCTGCCCCTCCCCTGCATGGCATAGGGAGAGAGAGAATGACTCGTAGGTCTGGCAGGTCCCTAAAAGTGACCTCGTCTGATCAATGAGGCGATGACTGACTTTAACCTCCCTCCTAGGAGATTGTCTAGTATCTGCTAGCATACCTCCAGCGATGGGGGTCTCACCACCACTCCAACTCCATCATTCCATAGGTGAATAGCTCAGACTGAGACAAATCTTTTACGTTGAGCTGAAATCTATCCATCTGGGGAAGGGTTAATGAGACAATCGCTAGGCCCTCCTTGTCAGCCCTCCCGCTTCCTGCTTCCCCCACTCCCCCACTCTGCCTAGAAGCATTAATTCCATTATCAAATGGTCAGCCCTGGGGAATGAACTTTTAAAGGCTTAAAGCAAGGTAGGTTAATTAAAATCTTTGATCAAAGTCCCATAAACAGCATAAAACTCCTCTCAATTATCCTGGATGGTCTCACAAGCATTAAAGCCAAAGGGGAGAAGATGAAGAGGCAGGGAGGCGAGGAGCTGGGAGGAGAATATTCCAGAAAGCAACAGCCCCAGGCCGAGGCCACCAGGTTGCTGCTGCCATCAGGGCCCCACACTGGGCAATCCAGGGGAAGCCAAGAAACCTACCCTTGCTTAGCTAACATTTACCCACAAAGCACTTCTTAGATCAGTTGCTCTGCCAGATGCCAGGAGTACTGGAAGAAATACCCAGATCCTCCCCTGAGAAGGGGCCAGGGTCCTCCGGGAGAGACCCCAAGAAGAGCAGGCAGGCGGGAGGAGACTGCAGAGCGGGAGTTCCTGGCCCAGCCCGGGAGGGTCAAGGAAGGCCTCCCGACGAGGCGGCCTGGAGCTGGGACCGTGTGCTGGAGTCAGTGATCTAAGTGACAGGCAGAGTGGAGCAGCCTGGAGGTGAGGAGGTGCTGGGTAGGAGAGCGAGGAGGGCCGTCGAGCAGGCAGTGGTGAGAGATGGAGAGGGGAACAGGGCGGGGGCACGGAGCACGTGGTGCTGAGGACAGTTTCCAGGAGCAGTGGGGATCACCGGGCTGTTTGAGTATCTCTCCAGTCTCATCTCTCACCACTGCCTAATAGAAAGGCCAGTCTACATCGTAGGGAGAACGGGTGGGCGTGGGGAGAGTGAGCCAGCGGGCAGGAAGCCCAGGTTGCTGACATTGTCCAGGTGAGAGAAGGTACTGCCCAATCTCAGGTAATGGCAGGAGACTGGGTGAGGGGGAGAAGTAGATGGATTCGAGAGATGTTTGGGACAAGTCAGCATAATCTAGGTGATGGCCAGGCTTCCTTCTGAGGTGTCTGGGTGGGCGATGGCCCTCACTGAGAAGGAGAGTAGGTTGAGGGCTGGAGGTTTAGTTTTGGACACTTTGGGTGTGATGAGCCAGTGATCAACTCACATTCCTACCTCTCCCGCCCACCCGCCCTCAACTAAAACCCTCGATGACTTCCCACATCTCTCAGGATGAAGTCCAGAATGCTCAGGAGGGCTCGCAGGGCCCCACTGGACCTGGCCCAGGGCTCCCCCTGCAGGCTTACACTGCGCCCTCCCTTCCTGGCCAGCTTCTCTCCAGCCACAAGGACACTTGGTCTGATCTACAAGTGCCCCAGGCGGCTTTCTACCTCAGGGCCTTTGCACACTCTCTTCCCTGGGTCTGGAATGATCCTTCTCTCCCTCTCTCCCTCCACTCATTCTTCAGGCCTCACTTTTATCATCTGACTCACAAGGAAGGCTTCTCTGACTTCACCCCACCAAGGACCAGAGAGCTGGTTAAAAGTGCAGACTCCCTAGCCCCACTCCACTCTACGCCCAGATTCTGATTCAGCAGCTCCTGATGGGGGCCTAGGAATCTGCATTTTAGCAAGCCTCCCAGGTGGTTCTAAAGCCATAATCCACAAACGAAGATCTGAGAAGCCCTGCACTACAACATCCTGCCTCCCCCAGCAGGAAATCTCAGCCACTGCGTAGCTCAGAGGGCAGCCATGGAGCCTCAGCTGCACCCTCCACTCTCCATATTCTCTGTTCCATTATTGACATACATGTCAATCGTTAACATGATATGATGTTGATTGTAAAAATACTTTTAGATGTGAAAAACTCACGCTTTTGTAGACTTATGTAAAATATTAATAGGAGCATCCTTAGAAAACTCTGCTATTTTTATTGATCGGTATTAACACACAATCCAAATAAAATCAACATCCTTTCTATGGAATTACAACCTCAAAGGACTACTCTGGCCCTCGCCTCCTAATCAGATTGTTCTCGTTACACCTCTGTGTATACAAATTCTGACATGATGATGTTGAAATTTCCCTAAGCCCTGTGTTTCGCAAAAACAGTGATGGTTAAGAAGTACTCACATCCCTTTTGTGTTTGGGAAAACAGCTCACTGCAAAGAACCACCCTCCCCCATATGACTTAGATAAGACCGGCAAATAACCACCTTGTTAACCCGGGACAAGGCCAGACACGGACTTTCTAAATTCCCATTCTTTTTCTCATAAATGGTTGGCTGAATTGTTTGTCCTCCTGAAGCCAGCTAGACAGACACATTTTCTGTTCAGCTGACTGATGAAGACTCCCTGAATACAAAAACAATCCTAACTGTAATATTGCCCTACCTATAACTTGGCTATTCCTCCCTCTAAACGTCTAAAACCACCCTGAAGACACACTCTCATCTTCGGATCTCGGCTGCGCCCCATATTACGTAAATAAAATCCATTTCCCTATGTGTTTGGTTTTGTCTTTGACAGGCACCACCACAGTTGGTATCTATATTTTGAGAAGATGGCTGACTGCCAAAATCAGAACAGGGAACAAGGACAAGGTCCCATTATGACTCCAATTGGACCATCCCATTATGACTCCAATTGGACCACTGGTTATTGCCTAGAGATGGGGGTTTCTGTGTCCAGGGGTCAGGGGCTATGTGAGCCTTTCTCTGAGTTCAGCAGTGAAGGGATGATGGGGCAGGTTGGGGAGGGCATGGCACAGCAGGGGATCATGGGAGGAAAGGGATCCGCAGACCCAGAGAAGCAGGGGCCAAGGGTCCAGACTTCCTCTAGGCAGGTCCATTTCTAAGCACCCTGCAGCCAGGGCAGAGGCTGTGTGGCTGCTTCCTCTGGCAGTCAAAGACAAATGGGAAATCAAAGCTTTCGTGAATTGCCACCATCCTATCTCAAATCCTGTACTGTGTCTGGCCATAGGAGTCAGCAGCCATCAAGAGAAGGTTCCGGATGAGCAATGCTCACTCTTCCCTGTCTTTGCTCAGGCTGCTTCCTCCACCTCAAATAAGCCTGCCCCTTCTCTTCAGGTCCTGCTCACTCTTGTAGGACTGATTCAAACACCTCCTCCTCCAGGAAGCCCTCCTGGCTGTTTCCCCATCTGAAATCTGAAATCTGGGGAGTGTTCCTCCTCCAGTCCTCAGTTCTCCAGTGGCACTGCAGTCAAGCCTTTACCAACATCTGCTGAGTCCCGTGAGGCAGCATTGCGGAGTGGGAAACCAGCAGATCTTGGAACCAGAATGTGGGTTCAAATCTCCACTTAACTTCTAGGTGCCCTGTGGCCTTGAGCAAGTTGCTCAATTCCCACTGAGCCTCTGTTTTCTTGTCTGTAAAATGGGGATGACAAGCCATACAGGACCACCTGGGGATATTGTTTGGATACGCATTCAGATTCAGGGGCCTGGGATGAGCCTGAATGTCTTTCTAAAAAGGTCTCAGGCAACGCTGCAGCTACTGGTCCAGGGTCACACTTCCAGTAGCAAGACATCTTACATCAAAGTCCCTGTGAGGAACACAGAGAGTGCTTTAAAGGGCCAAGCTCATATTAGCAGCTAAATAAGTGGGAGACTTTATTAATACTATTATCATCTCCATCACCTGTGTCTGACATGCAGCCGGTGCTGGAAACAATGGTAGCTAGTTATCTCCCCTGCTACCTGGCAAGTGTCCGGAGGGCAGGAAACGTGCCTAATTCCTCCATCAAAATGCCTTGCGCATAGAAAGCTAAAAACCACGCAGCTGTGAAGGAAACAGCAAAGTCGCTTCTATCAGTCTTTGCAAAGGGGTCTGTCCTGTGTTCTGTGCATGGCCGAGGAGAGACGCTACCCACCGTCTGCCACACCCCAACCACTTTGTCTTGTAGGCCGAGTGCCAGCTTCCCCCGAAGCCTCCATCCTCAGAAGCCGGTTTCTCATGGAAATGAGCTCCCTGCCTCTGCGCATCTGTACACTGAGGAAAACAGTTGGCTTCATAACCTTGAGGGGGAAAAAAGACAAATAAAGGAGTCTCCAGAGATTTATCAGAGACCACAGGAAGCTGTAAAACATATGTTGCAGCATATTGATCTTTGACAAACTCCAGCAACAGAGGAAGTCCTTTCCCGCCTACACTGGCTAATGAGGACCTAGGGGCAGAGTCCTCCTCCCTTCTCCCCCTAGCAGGGTTCCATCTGTGAGTCTCCATCTCAGGCCTGTCAAGCCGGCTGGAGATGAATCCACACCCAGCTGTGAGCCCCTTCTGCCTCCAAGGCCCTGAGATGCAGGTGTGAAGCCCATGCACCAGCATTCCCAGCCCTCAGTGGCACAGCCCAGTTTGTTCCCCGGGTGCCTGGAGCCCTGCCTTCAAGTGCCATGAGGTTAATTAGGTCCATCGCCCCAGAAATGGATAGGGCAGTTGCAGCTTGGAACAAGTACTTCTCTACCCTGGTTACCCATTTGAATCCCTTCGGGAGCCTTAAAAATATATGGATGCCTGGAACCCACTGTCAGGAATACTGAATTCTGGGGTGCTGCCTGAGCATCAGGGTTTTTAAAAGCTCTCCAGGTGATTCTAATGAGCACCCTACGGTGCAAACCACTGGCCCAGGAATAAGTGTATTGCTCAGATTTAACTTTCAAAATGCAGCTTTTAAAGACCTCCCTGTAACAATAGTCAAAGTATTTTTTATTTGCAAGAGAAAGAGTTTTCCTTGCAAATGCCATCAAAACAAAGACAAAGCCTCTAGAATCAAGATCACAGAGTTGAGAGAATGCTAAACAGGAGGCGAGAGCAGTTTTTCCACTCAAAAAGAAATCAAATTATCTTAGAAGAAGAGAGAAATTTGGCCGAGCACAGTGGCTCACGCCTGTAATCCCAGCACTTTGGGAGGCTGAGGTGGGTGGATTGCTTGAGGTCAGGAGTTCGAGACCAGCCTGGCCAACATGGTGAAACCCCATCTCTCCTAAAAATACAAAAATTAGCAGAACTTGGTGGCTTGCACCTGTAGTCCCAGCTACTCAGGAGGCTGAGAAAGGAGAATCACTTGAACCCAGGAGGCAGAGGTTGCAGTGAGCCGAGATCACGCCACTACTCCAGCCTGGGCAACAGAGTAAGACTCCATCTCAAAAAAAAAGGAAGAGAGAAATTTGAAAGATCAAGCAAGGTGGCCATAGATTTTTCCTTGGCTCCCAGAAAAGGCTGGGAGCAGAGTGTCTTTTGTCTGCTTCCCACCCAGAACCCTGGCAGCCACTGGGAGGAATGAGGGGTGATATCAAGAGAGTACAAGTGGTAGCTGAGAAGGGGGTGTAAAAGAGCCCTCTTCCTGAGTTGTTCTCACCTCCTGTGTGGTTCAGAGACCCGGCCGGGCTGGACTCTAAAGACTATTATTGCAGTCCAACCTCCCAGGCCTCTGCAGCTCCTATTCCAGCCAGGGTGGGGTCTGGACAGCAGGGAACACTACTAGCAGCAGCAGCAGCAGCAGCAGCAGCAGACACAGCTGGTGCAGAGGCTGCCCCCAAGGACCAAGGTGCCAAAGAGTAGTATCTAGACCAAAGGAATGGGAGTGGGTGCAGGAAGTGAGACTGTGTCACCTGGAAGTGACTGAGCAAGAAGTTACTTTGAATCAAAAATTGGCTTGTTTCTGCTGAGTGGAAATGGCAGAAATTCAGGACCAAGTTAAGCTTGGTTATAAAAAAAAATGAAGAAAGTTACATTTCTGCTGCACATCTGAGTGTAACTATAAATCTTAAATCCACTGTGAGGTCTATTCAGAAATGAAGAAATATACATGGCCAATGAATAAGAAGAGATGCTCAGCCTCAGCAGTAATCCAAGAAACACAAATCAAAACACTGGCAATACACCATTTGGGCCTCTCGGCTGGGAGGCATTTTAAAATCTAATACCTGTATCAGCAAAGGTAAAGAAGCCAGGCTCTGACAAATTGATGGTGAAATGCACGTAATCTTTCTGAGGGACAACTAGGTAATGAGAATTAAAAGAATTCCAAGTATACTTTTGGTGTAGCAATTCTAGAAATTGATCCTGAGGAAATAATCAAGAATCACAGAAAACTTTGGCAGCTTTAAAAACATACAGACGCCTGGAACCCGCCGTCAGGAATTCTGAATTCTGGGGTGCTGCTAGAGGGTTGCCCATTAGAGTTTCTATCATGATCCTGAAAAATCAGTGGACAAAACCCAAATAGCCAATGACTTAGGGCTCGACAAAAATACACTACACTGTAAAATATTTCAAGAAATAATATGAACCGTTACAATAATTTTTTTTTTTTGAGATGGAGTTTTGCTCTTGTTGCCCAGGCTAGAGTGCAGTGGCGCAATCTCGGCTCACTGCAACCTCCACCTCCCGGGTTCAAGCGATTCTCCTGCCTCAGCCTCCCGAGTAGCTGGGATTACACGTGCGCGCCACCATGCCTGGCTAATTTTATATTTTTAGTAGAGACGGTGTTTCTCCATGTTGGCCACGCTGGTCTCAAACTCCCGACCTCAGGCGATCCACCCGCCTCAGCCTCCCAAAGTGCTGGGATTACAGGCATGAGCCACCATGCCCAGACCCATTAAAATAATTTTAGAAATATGTTTAGAGACTTGGAAAGGTGTTCACAATATATTGTTAAGATTAAAAATGGTGTGTTTATTGATTTCCAATCGTTGCATACATATATAATATAGTGAGAAAGAATTCATATATATGAAGTAATGGAAGGACCTACCTTTGTAATATTAACAATCATTTTTCCTAAAGTAAGAGCATTATTACTCTTGTTACATTTATTTTTTTTTTTTTTTTGAGACAGAGTCTCACTCTGTCACCCAAATGTAGTGCAATGGCATGATCTCAGCTCACTGCAACCTCTGCCTCCCGGGTTCAAGGGATTCTCCTGCCTCAGCCTCCCAAGTATCTGGGACTACAGGGGGACACCACCACACCTGGTTAATTTTTGTATTTTTAGTAGAGACAGGGTTTCACCATATTGGCCAGGCTGGTCTCGAACTCCTGACCACAGGTGATCCACCCACCTCAGCCTCTCAAAGTGCTGGGATTATGTGTTATTTTCTTAATTATATTTTCTAATTTTTCTACAGTAAACATGTATTATTTGTAATTTTAAAAAGGTAAAGTTGGCGCAAGTTAAACACATGCATTTAGCACTGCTGTATCTCAAGCCTCACTAAAATAACAATAAAATGATTTCTTTTAAGACATAAGCCCATTAGGTTTTAAAAGGTAAGTGAAAGGATATAACTACAACAAAATTTTGGAAACAGGAAAGCAGCTGGAAGAGCAGTTGGAAGGGCTGTAACTAAGAAATCTGCTTCTCAATCAAGAGTAAGAAAAGCCAACAGGCAACCTGGATTACATCTCAGACCACCTGCCCCCACTACCATAGTCTGCTGGAAATGTAGATTAACATGTGACAAAAACAAAGCCATTAGTTGAGAGTCTGTGTAAGAAGATTGCAAGTCCCTTTTCCTCACCCCTGCAGAGAACTGAAGCCTTAGTCTCTGGAAGGTCTATTCTCTAGGGAAAGAAAAAAAAAACAGAGGCACTGAAGCACCCCAGGTACAGCGGAGAGCAGCGAGAATTAGTAAAAGTTTGCAGACTCAGTGGGGAACCCCACCTCCCAGCCTTCTTCTCTCCCTCAACTCCCAGATTGCTAGGCAGGACATGGAAATGATCTCCAGGTCATCTGACAATCTCCAAAGGAAAAACCTAGAGATACCAACATTGGGATGCCCCAGAGACCACCTACGTGAAGCTCACGATTGACAAGCTCTATCCATAAGCGCAGCTTCCAGTTAGCTTTCAAATATGAGCTGCAACTAAGGCTCCCCAGACAGTTGAGGAGAACTTTAATGTGAAAGACAGAAACTTAAATAAGCATGGGAAAAAGAGCAGCTTGGAGGAGGCAGAGACCTTGCAGGAAAAGGGAAAAGGAAAAGGGAAACCTTGCAGGAAAACTATCCATCACAGCAGTGTAAACCAAAAGTATCTGAGACAGGTCTCAATCAATTTAGGAAGCTTATTTTGCAAAAAGTTAACATGTGCCCAAGGTGGGCAGGGAACGGCTTGGTTTTATTCATTTAGGGAGATGTGAGACATTAATCACTACATATAATATGTACATTGGATCCATCTGGAAATGTGGGACAACTGGGGTGGGGCTTCCAAGTCATAGATGAATTCCAAGACTTTCTGACTGGCAATTGGTCAAAAGAGTTACTCTCAATAGAAAGGAATGGCCAGGCGCGGAGGCTTATGCCTGTAATCTCAGCACTTTGAGAGGCCAAGGCAGACAGATCATGAGGTCAGGAGATCAAGACCATCCTGGCTAACACAGTGAAACCCCGTCTCTACTCAAAATAAAAAAAATTAGCCAGGCGTGGTGGTGGGTACCTGTAGTCCCAGGTACTCAGGAGGCTGAGGCAGGAGAATGGAGTGAACCTGTTAGGCAGAGCTTGCAGTGAGCCGAGATCGTGCCACTGCACTCCAGCCTGGGTGACAGAGCGAGATTCCATCTCAAAAAAAAAAAAAAAAAAAACAATAGAAAGGAACGTCTGGGTTACCATAAGGGGTTGTGGAGACCAAGGCTTTATCATGCAGACAAAGCCTCCAGGTAGCAGGATTCAGAGAGAATAGATTGTAAATGTTTCTTCTCAGATGTACAGTCTGTTCTATCCATAATTCCAAAAGGGAGAAGGGGATAATGAGGCAGGTCCAGCTCCCTCTTTCCATCATGGCCTGAACTCATTTTTCAGGTTAACTTTGGAATGCCCTTGGCCAAGAGGAGGGGTCCCTTTAGATGGTTGTAGGGGTCTTAGAATTTTATTTTTGGTTTGCAGAGAGGAAAGATTGCCATAAAAAAAAAAATGAGGCCAGGTGCAGTGGCTCACGCTTGTAATCCCAGCCTTTTGGGAGGCTGAGGCAGGCAGATTATGAGGTCAACAGATCAAGATCATCCTGGCCAACATGGTGAAACCCCATCTCTTCTAAAAATACAAAAAATTAGCCGGGCATGGTGGCGCACGCCTGTAGTCCAGCTACTCAGGAGGCTGAGGCAGGAGAATCGCTTGAACCCAGGAAGCAGAGGTTGCAGTGAGCCGAGATCATGCCACTGCACTCCAGCCTGGTGACAAAGTGAGACTCTATCTCAAAAAAAAAAAATGGCACTGATTAAAAAAAAAGAAGAATGAAATAACACAAACATCAAATAGCTTCTAAAATTATCAAATAGCTTCTAAAATTATGCATAAAATGAAAAACTCATTAGGATAGAAGATAGAGTGAAGAGATATCTCCCAAAAGACAAAAATGTGGAAAGAATAGGAAAAAAATATGTTAGCAGACATGTCCAGAAGGTCTAATATTTAAACAAAAGGAATTTCAGAAAGGGGACCTGAGAAAATGATGAAAGGGACAATTGACTAAAAATCCCAAAACTGAAGGATCCATATTGAAAGGAAAATAATCACCAACCTGTAAGTCTTTACCCAGCAAAGCTACCAATTATGTGTAAAGGTCAAATGAAGATATTGTCAGACCTGCAAGATGTCAAAAGTCTGTCTTCCAGGCACTGTTTCTCATGAAGACAGCAGAGATGGGTTGGTCCCCAACAAGCAGGGTAAACAGAGAAAGAGATACAGGGGACAGAGGACACAGGAGATCCAACCCAAGAGAGAGGCAAAGAGAATCTCCACAATGATGTGATGGAAGGTCCCAGATGTCAACCAAGCAGGCTGGGAGAACACCCACCTCTGACAGGCTGGTTAGAGGTTTCTTCAGGAAAATGAAACATATAGAATATCTGTCTGAACACCTTCTGGGGAAATCTAGACAACTGGCAGAAAGCTTGGCATTGGATTATTGGAAAATCCACAGAAAACGAGTGAAATGAAAGACCCAGGACAGTTATGAATTGCATGGAAGATGAAAGGCTGAGCCATCATAGTACATAGAAAAGGAATCATGCCAGGTGCAGTGGCTCATGCCTGTAATCCCAACAGTTTGGGAGGCTGAGGTGGGTGGATCATTTGAGGTCAGGAGTTTGAGACCAGCCTGGCCAATATGGTAAAACCCCATTTCTACTAAAAATACAAAAATTAACTGGGCATGGTGGTGCATGCCTGTAATCTCAGCTACTCAGGAGGCTGAGGCAGGAGAATCACTTGAACTGGAGAAGTGGAGGTTGCAGTGAGCTGAGATCATGCCACTGCACTCCAGCCTGGGTGACAGAGTGAGACCCCATCCCAAGGAGAAAAAAAATAAAAAATAAAAAGTAATCGTAGGACACTGCACGTTCCTGCTGTAAAAGCGCTCACATAGGGATCATAACATAAACCTGGCGGTGATCTCACCAAAATCTTCACCATGTTTTGGGAGGAAAGAGAATGGGGGAAGAGCAGGGAGAAGACAAAAGAGCTAAATCCATCTTATTCACAGTAGGAAACCAGGAGATAGTACCCAACACTACACGATACAGAAATAGCTGCAAGATTATTATATAAAGCAAAGAGATCAATACCACAAGAACGGGCTAAAATCTTGAAAGTTCTTGTCTCCAAGGAATGAGAAAGAGGGAGGACTGTTTTCAATAACAAGCCTCACAGACCTACCGGGGTCTTAAATTCGGTATATGTATAAATTGGATAAAAACAAAAACAAATTATCCCTTTTTTAACTTGGGCAATGGAACTAAAGGCTTTCTGAAATTGCCTTTACCTATAACAGTGCGGGGCTCAAAGTGAGTTCTTATTTTTAGAAAACACAATAGGCAGCTTTCTTGAACTCTGAGGTCTTCTGGCATCCCTTGCTGTTTGTAAAATGACTCCCTTAAGTGAAGAAATAGGTCAGAGTCACATTCCCTGTGTATTGAGTTTGGGTGCATTTTGGCATGTCCCTGCCACTGAGCCCTGTGAATCGATGTAAAGCGCAGGACTAACAAGATCCTGGTGCACATCAGCTGCCCCTCAGTCACTCCCAACTCCTTCCCTAGACAGGCCTCAGACTCTGGCAAATCAAGGGCAGCTCATGCCCCTTGCTGGGGGCTCTCCTAGCCCCCTCCTCCATCACCCACTATGCATATTCCTGAGTCTGCAATGAATGTTCCCAGAGATTGTTGCAGGAATCAAGGGACAGGAGAGACCAATGGGTAAGATAGGAGGATTTATTAGGTGCGCACCAGCCCAGTGGATTAACATCCAAAGGCTGAGCCCTGAACAAAGACAGGGCTTGACTTTTATACATGCATCCAAAAGGGGAATGGCCAGTTTGATGGTGCAAAACCTGTAGAGCGGGCGAACAAGCTTACAGAAGCAGAACAAAGGCAGTTTGTCAAACAGTGACAGATTTTGCAACTCAAACATACCTTGTGACCTTGCACAGAAGGGAAAGACGTGAACTTATAAAACTTGCAAAAATAATTATGAGAATAGTAAGGGGAAAGGGGAAAGCCAAAAGAGAAAGAACTTGTTTTTCTCATCCCTGCTCCAGGATAGGAGGGAGACGGTCTGGAGCCCATCCCTTCTGGGCCCTGGCTCTGCAGATAGTGCTATCAGAGCCCTGACAGAGCCCTGCCCATCGCTGGGCCTTGGAGTCAGCCAGCCTAGTACAGGAAAGTTTGTTTTTCTTTTTATATCTTCTGCTTCAAGATGGCCTAGAACCCATCTAATCAGGCACCTGTCTTGTCTCCACCACCTGCTCACCACCAGTTTTTGTGGCCACTTCACATCCACAGTGAGTGCTGGGGGCTGTGGCTTTGGGCCGAGTCACTGCTGGGAAAGTGCTTGGCAGCTTCCAGCCAGGGAGCAGGTGGCACCAGCAGCCACCCAGCGAGGCCACCCGGCAAACCCAGCAGCAGGAGTTTTCTCCACTGTCGAGCTAGCATTTATTATTCTTAAAATAAAGTGGTGCCATGCAGTATTAATTCAGGAGAAGCTGCAAATTCCAGGCCCTTTTGAAGGCTTGTTTTCACAATGAATTAATGGGCTTTAATTTAACCCTGCATCAACAAACCAGGCTGCTGAAGGAATTCCAAATACTAGCGGCTTTCCGCATCCATTCTGGCTCTCAGCTGCCACTACAGGACTGCAGCAACATTGTTCATCACTGTGCAAGATAATAACAGTAATAGCTAATATTTATTGAGTGCTTACTATGTGTCAAGCATTGTGTTCAATGCTTTACAAGCATTATTGCACTGAATCTTCACAAAAAGCCTTTGAAGTAGACATTATTATTACCTTTATTTTATAGAAGAGAAAATAAGCTTATGAAGGTGAAGTTGCTTAAGGTCACACAGGTAGAAAGTGGTAGAACCAAAGTGTGAACCCATGTACTGATAGAAGTCCCCAGGAAATGTTGTTTGCTGGGATCCAGGTGCCCTAAACTCACCACTTTGTGACCAGGTCTTTTCCTTTTGCTCGCCAGACCTCTAAATTAGATGAAACTTATCAGCCTTAAATATAAAGTATAAAACAGGCTGATTCAATTTGATTATAATGCAACTGTCTGAAGTAGGAGTAAATGTTCTGTTTGAAATATAAAAGAAATATCATTTAAAAGGACTCCTGGGCTACTTGTGCCTGAAAGCCATGCTGTTTACATCTGTTTCAGTATTTATGAGGACAGTCCCTGGCTGTCCTCATAAAGAGTTAGAATCAGTCCCATGACCAGCTCTCTGAGACAGCTTTGGCTTCAACCTTGCCAAGGTTCTCAAACAGGGTTGCTGTCCCACCTGGCTATACATAGTCCCACCTGCTCAGCAACCTGCAGGCAGCCAGTGCCTCCTCCCCACATCCTCCCAGGTGTTGGTGGGTCTGCCAGGATGGGTGAGAGGCTGGGGCCCTTTCTCACCACTGGCCTAGGGAGTCCTTGCCTTTCCTTCTTGCTAGACCTAGGCAGGGTGGAAGCAAAGCTTGTCAGTCTGTTTTCCATGTCAAGACTTACTCATGTGAAGCAAAAAAGGAATTGTTCTTAGTTCCAGCTCAGAACTAGAAAACTTGGTTTTTAATCAGCAAATACTCCCCAGCACCTGTGTTCCTAGCCCCTATGAGACAGTGCTTCCCTTCCCTGTCCAGTGTATCTGACTTGATTCAGCCACATATTTTCCTGCATTGTCCATGTAGCAGACTCTTTTTGAGGCCCTGGGAACATAGAGGTGAATCAGGCACAGTTCTGCCCTCAAAAGAAGTTCACGGGCCAAAGGGAGAGCCAGCCACACATATTCATATCTCCAGTAAAAGCTGGACAGTGATGAACAACATCATAGCCACAACAAAGGGTTTTAGAGAAGGGACAACTAATTCCCTGTGGGTTAGTCCTGAAAAGCTTCAGAGAAATACAGATCCATGATTCAGGCTTGAAAGATGAGTAGGATTATCAATCAGGCAGAGATGAGGGACAAGAGCACCTGGGAAAGGGGAGCAGAAGGGGTGAAGCCAGGGAATGGTGAATGTGTATGATGCCTTCAGAGAGCAGAGAGTGGTCCGGGAGGAATAGCATAACACTCAAGGGGACAGAGAAGAGAAATAATGAGAGATGAAACTCTAAGGAGGGCCAGAAAGGCAGGAGCTCTGAATGTCCTGCCAAGGACTTGGGACATTGTTCCCCAGGTACTAAGGAGCCATACATGCTTTTGAGCAAGAGAGCAACTCTGTCTGGCCTTTTTAGAAAGAGCCCACTTGTGTCAACATGGAGGACAGATTATAAGGACAAGGAGTGGATGTAAAAAACATCTGGTGGATCACAAGGGTAAGAGATCGAGACCATCCTGACCAACATGATGAAAGCCTGTCTCTGCTAAAAATTCAAAAATTAGCTGGGCATGGTGGCACACACCTGTAGTCCCAGCTACTTGGGAGGCTGAGGCAGGAGAATTGCTTGAACCCAGAAGGCAGAGGTTGCAGTAAGCCAAGATAGCACCAGTGCACTCCAGCCTCATGACAAAGCAAGACTCCGTCTCAAAAAGAAAAAAAAAAAAAGAAATCTGCAACTCAGCAATACCTCAGGGAGCATCTTTTTAGTCTCTTATAATCATGACATATTTTGTGACATAGATTTTCTACTTTTCCCCACAAAGGGCCCCAAAAACTCTTCTGATATGTGATCCCAGACAGAAAACCTCTCTGAACCTTTTTTGGAAAAATAGCTCATTACTGAACTGCAGCACTCAGTTTGTAAAACAATTTGGAAGGAAGGGGAAGTATGTGCTCCTCTCTTCTCCCCTCTCCTGTCCTCTCCTGTACATACCTCCCCTTTCTGCCAAACCACATTAAAATGACAGAAGAAGAAATATAAGAATAAGCTCATAACCGCCTTGTAAAACAAGGAGGAATACCATTGATAAAAAGATAATATTTATCACTGAACAGCAAAGAATCAAAACATAGGAGAAAAAAAGCTTTTCAGAAAAATGAAGAGATAAAATTACTAGCCTAGTGACATTAACATACCTCTTCCCCCCAAAGAGACAGAGAACTCAGTTATAATTATAATTAACAAATATGATTCAGTAGATATGTAGAGGACTTCATAACCTATAATGAAAGCATTGAATGTTTACAAAGACTGACCAGGATAAATGCATAAAGAAAATTTCAGTACATGCCAAAAAATGTAGGACATTAACAAGGAGTCTTCTCTGGCTAGAATAGAATAAAACTAGAAATATTTAACAAAAGAATAATATCAGAAAACTAACCACAAAAAAATGTGAAAAGCACTGTTCAAAGGTAACTAAAATCACAGGTCACTTAAAAATTAAAGACACAAAGATCACTATATATAAAATTCCATGGGATGAAGACCAAAGCCCAGCTCAAAGAAAAAGTGATCACCCAAAATACTTTGATTCTCAAACAAAAAGAATGAAAACAAATCAACCAAGCTTTCAATTCAATAAGTTAGATGACAAACCATGAGATTTTTTAAGGTAGATGAAATATTTAATCTTTGTAGTTGAAAGCAAGAAAGAATGAATTAAAAAGAAACACAATATCTATGAAGCTCAACAAACTAAAAACCTGGTTATCTGGAAACTCTGGTAAAATGTACCAAAAATTGGCATGCAAAGGATAAAAGAAAGGAAACACAAATACCGCATATTTTTTAAAAGTGAATAGAGATTATAAAGGAGATTTAAGTTTACCAGAGAATACTAGACACAATATTGCCAATAAATTTGAAATAATGATTTTCCTAGAAAATAAAAATTTCATCCTTGTGATACCCTAAAACTTAAAGTATAATTTAAAAAAAAAAAAAAAAGAACCAGCCAGTGCACTTGTACCAGCTGGTCATCGTTGGGCCATGCTCCCAAAAAAAAAAAAAAAAAAAAAAATGAAAAGAAAAATTTCGAACTTGACTTGGCATGAAGCAAGAGTCTGAGAAGATTGGGGAAGCACAGAAGAAACTGACTGAATTGCCCAAAAAACACCACAAAAAAATAGTGGCACAGTCAAAGGCTTTATGGGGAATGTCTATTAAACATTCAAGGACTGAATGTACCCAGTGTAATTTAAACTGTTCCACAGGACAGGGAAACATGGAAAGGGTCTCAAATTATTCTAGGAGATAAGCAAAATCCTGAAAATGACAGCATGCAAACACAGCATGCATACCTGCAGGCACACACACACCAAGAATTTATAAACCAGTTCACTTATGAATACAGATGCAGCAATTCTAAATAAGATATTAGCAAATTAAATTTAGCAGTGCATTAAAAGAAACCTTCAGCATGTACAACTAGGATTTATTCTAACAATACAAGGGTTATCCAACACCAGCAAAAATATTAACATAATTTACTATAATCGTAGGTTACAAAAAATTCTACTGATGGACTGCTTCTAGGACAATGAGGGTAGACATGCTTTTGCCTATTCCTCCTGTGAGGTACAACGAAAATCCCTGAGCATACAGGTATAAATAGATATAGGAAGACTCTGAAAGGTGGAGAGAAGAAGGTTAACTGACTTGGGAGTTTCAGACCCAAGGAACAACATAATGGTGAGTTTCTTGAGTTATAGTTCTGCCTCATGTGTCCCAGACTTAGAGCTGAAGAAGCCAGCCATGTAAACACCAATGGTGAAGACTAAATAAATAAATAAAAGCCTGAACAAAGCCTGCTGTCTCAAGCCAAAGGACCAGGAAAGAGGCAACCTACCAAGAAAGATAACTTGTAGATAATAAGTGCTTTACTCCAGCAAAACACCACATAAAAATACTGTGTCCTCCACCCATGAACATCAGCAAAGGCCAAATGGTGAGCCTAGACTTCCTCCCCAAGGAGCTGGAGTCAAAGGAGGCTGAGTGGAAGATCAGGACTTTCACCACCACCCAAAAGTAACAAGGACAAACACCCCAGTGGTGTCACTGGAAGCTACCTGGTGATCACTAATGAGGCACTTCTACCTCCTCCCACTCCCCCCACACACACCCACAGAGCCAGGGAGATATCAGTGGACTCCTAGTAGGAAACCAGAAATCCTACCCTATCCCCCAGTAATAAAGAGTTCTACCAACTCTGGTGTCAATGGAAGCCAAGTATGAAACCTGAAATTCAACCCCCACCTAGCAGTAACAAGGCAGGGTCTCCCTCCACTGCTGGAATGGTATTGGAGAGATCCAGATAAAATCAAAGATTTAGATAAGATCTGGAGTCTCAGCTATGGTTTCAATATGTCCTCCCAAAAGCATGTGTTGGGAACTTAATCGCCAGTTCGACAATGTTGGGGGGCGGGGCCTCATGAGATGTGGTTAGACCACGAGGGTAGAGCGAATGGGTTAATGCCATCATCACAGGAGTAGGTTCCTTTAAAAAAGAGGAATCTCTCTCTCTCTCTCTCTCTCTTTCTCTCTCTCTCTCTTTGCCTTCTGCCTTCCACCATGGAATGACACAGCAAGAAGGCCCTCAGCAGATGCCAGCCCCTCAATCTTGGACTTCTCAGCCTGAAATGTGATAAAATAAATTTCTATTCATTATAAATTACCCATTCTGTAGTATTCTATTATAGCAGCATGGAACAAACCAAGACAGTCTCATAACATAACACTCAAATAGTCCAAGCTTCAATCAAAATTGCTCAATCTATTAAGAAATAAGAAGGTCTCAAACTGAATGAAAAAAAAAAACCCAAAAAGATAATCAGCATTATGGATTGAATTGTGTTCCTCCCAAAAAATCTGTTGAAGTCCTAACCTCCAGTACCACAGAATGTGACCTTATTTAGAAATAAGGTCTTTGAAAAGTAATTAGTCAAGATGAGGTCATAGTGGAGTAGGGTGGGTCCTTAATCCAATATGACATTTTCTTTATAAAAAGAGACACAGAGACAGACAGATACACAGAATGTCATGTGGAGACAAAGGCAGAGGTTGGAATGGTGCATGTACAAGCCAAGGAATGCCAAGGGTTGCCAGCTGTCACCAGAAGCTAGCAGAGACGCCTGGAATAGAGCCTCCCTCAGAGTCCTCAGAAGGACCCAATCTTGCCAGTACCCTGATCTCAGACTTCTAGCCTCCAGAACCATGAGAGAATTCCTGTCGTGTTTAGCTACCCAGTTTGTGGTACTTTGCAACAACAGCCTTAGGAAACAAATACAGGTGGCAACACTGATATAACAGATATGCTGGAACTGGCTGACCAGTATTTCAAATCAGTCATCATAACAATACTTCAATGAGCAATTACAAACACATTGGAAATAGAATAGGCAGATACATAGAGACAGAAATTAGGTAAGTGATTGCCTGGGGTTGCAAAGAGGATAGGTGAGATGGGGAGAAGAGAAATGGGGAGTGACTGCTGACGGTTATGGGAGTTTTCTTTTTTGCGTGATGAGAATATTCTAAAATTGTTGTGACGGTTGCAAAGCTCAGTGAACCTACTAAGAACCATTGACTCATACACTTTTAAATGGGCAAATTGTATGATACGTGAATTATATTTGAAAAATAAAGCTTTTCCCACCTATGAGTGAGAATATGCAGTGTTTGGTTTTTTGTCCTTGTGATAGTTTACTGAGAATGATGATTTCCAATTTCATCCATGTCCCTACAAAGGACATGAACTCATCATTTTTTATGGCTGCATAGTATTCCATGGTGTATATGTGCCACATTTTCTTAATCCAGTCTATCATTGTTGGACATTTGGGTTGGTTCCAAGTCTTTGCTATTGTGAACAGTGCCACAATAAACATACGTGTGCATGTGTCTTTATAGCAGCATGATTTATAGTCCTTTGGGAATACACCCAGTAATGGGATGGCTGGGTCAAATGGTATTTCTAGTTCTAGATCCCTGAGGAATCGCCACACTGACTTCCACAATGGTTGAACTAGTTTACACTCCCACCAACAGTGTAAAAGTGTTTCTATTTCTCCACAACCTCTCCAGCACCTGTTATTCCCTGACTTTTTCTAACTGGTGTGAGATGGTATCTCATTGTGGTTTTGATTTGCATTTCTCTAATGGCCAGTGATGGTGAGCATTTTTTCCTGTGTTTTTTGGCTGCATAAATGTCTTCTTTTGAGAAGTGTCTGTTCATGTCCTTCGCCCACTTTTTGATGGGGTTCTTGTAAATTTGTTTGAGTTCATTGTAGATTCTGGATATTAGCCCTTGGGAATTGAACATTGAGAACACATAGACACAGGAAGGTGAACATCACACTCTGGGGACCGTTGTGGGGTGGGAGGAGGGGGGAGGGATAACATTAGGAGATATACCTAATGCTAAATGACGAGTTAATGGGTGCAGCACACCAGTATGGCACATGTATACATATGTAACTAACCTGCACATTGTGCACATGTACCCTAAAACTTAAAGTATAATAATAATAAAATAAAATAAAAAGAAAAATAAAGCTTTTTAAAATACACACACAATGGAAACAAATGAAAAAAAAAAGTCTCAGCAAAGAAATAGAAAGTCTCAAAAAAGAAATAGAAGATATAAATAAGAACCAAATGGAAAGCTTAGAATTGAAAATAGTGTAACCAAAATAAAAGACTCAATGGATGGAATCAATAACAGAATGAAGGAGATAAAGGAAATCATCAGGATGTGAATACAGAAAAATATAAATTACCCAATCTGAATAAGAGAGATAAAATCGACTGAAAAAAAATTAATAGAACCTCAGAAGCCTATGGAACTATAACAAAAGAACCAACATGCATGTCATCAGAGTCCCAGAAGAATAGGTGAAAAAGGACAGGCTGAAAAATAACTTTTAAAATGGCTGAAAACTTGCCAAATTTGGCAAAAGATGTAAACCTCCAGGTATGAGAAGCTGAATGAGCCCCATATAGGGCACAGTCAAAGAATAGAGTTATATAATGAAAGAATCATTCTTTCCTGTCTATCAATTTTACAACTCATCCCCCAAGGTTGCCAATGCTAAGTCTGATGTGCATCCTCACTTCCCTTTCTCTGTTCATAGGCAAACACACAAAGACAGGTTCCAGTTTTGGCTTTATTTTGTTTTGCTTTTTACAAATATATGATTATACCACTCACCTTACTTAGCAAACTGTTATACTTAACAATATGCTACAATCCTTTCATAGAAATCTAACTCATTCTTTTTAACAGCTGCATAGTATTCCATACCATGGATGTGTCATAATTTAGTCAATTGCACTCTTATTTTGTACATTCCCATACTGTGCCACTTCAAACATTGGAGGAAAAAAAAGTTCTTGTTCTACTGTCCTTAAGTACTGGCATTTTTACTTTTACAGAATAGAGTACCCAAAAGGGGATGCTGAGCCAAAGGGTATGTGAACTTTTCTGGTAACAATGGGAAAAATCAGTCAATTTAATGTTTAATTGTTTAAAAGTTTCTATTTGGGAGTTGTATCCAGAATTTAGAAGGACATCAAAAAAAGACGACCTAGGGCAACGTGGCAAAGTCACAGGGAAAGTGACATTTGATTTGGAGCCTGAGAGAGGAGTGGATGTTTGCCAGATGATGAGAGTTAAGTGTGGGAGGAGTGTGGCCTGGGGAAGACCATCACTGCTGATCAGAGGGACAGGGGTTGACCAGACAGGCCAAGGGAAAGATATGCCAGGGTGCTCCAGGTGGAGGGAACACATAAAAGCGAGGAGAAATGCAAGAGAATTTGTCTGCCCAGAGCATCCACAGAAGCTGTGGACAAAGAGGGCTTACCAGTGTCAAATGTGTTTATCCACCTGAGGCAAGGTTAGCTCAGCAGTCACGCCCTGCAGCCTTCACTGACCATTCCAATCTAGCACTTGGATCACCCCCTGAAATGCCCAGCCTATGGTTACAGACTTTTGTAAGCATGTCCACATCCCGCACTGCACTGCCCAACTTCACTGAAACTCCCCCAAATCAGGGCCCCAACTTGGCCATCCATGTTCCCCCTGAAGAGCTGGAATCGCGCTCCAACCCACTGGTGTTAAGTACATAAGCACTGATGAGTTGACAGGCTGCTTGTCAATTGACTGATTATCACTCAAGTTGCCTGAGGTTTAATGGTTTCAAAATTGAAGAGGGCACGAATTGGGCTTTCCCCCTCACTCCCCGCTCCCCTCTTTTGCAGAAAATATCCTAAAAATAAAATTAAGATGCCAGGACTGCCGTCCTCCCAATTTGAGAAGAAAATTCTTAGCTTCCTTCCAATACATTGTCTTTTGCATATAAAGACAATGCTCCCAACCTGTCCCTTTTCTCAAAATGAAGGAACCAGCTCTGAGTTCTGTTCAAAGCAGATAACTTGGCCCCATAGTCATCTGAGCTCTCATACATTTGTGACCTACCCTGCAGGGGTCACTAGGGGTCAGAGGATATCTCGGGGCTGTCTGGATAGACTGGGGCTCCTCTGATAAGCAGGTCCGGGCCAGGCACAGTGGCTCAAGCCTGTAATCCCAGCACTTTGGGAGGCTGAGGCAGGTGGATCACCTGAGGTCGGGAGTTCAAGACTACCCTGGGCAATGATGAAACCCCCGTCTCTACTAAAAATACAAAAATTAGCCAGGCATGGTGGCAGGTGCCTGTAATCCCAGCTAACTCAGGAGTGAGGCAGGAGAATGGCTTGAACCTGGGAGGCGGAGGTTGCAGTGAGCCAAGATCGCACTGCTGCACTCCAGCCTGGGCAACAAAGCGAGACTCCATCTCTCAAAATAATAATAATAATAATAATTAATTAATTTTAAAAATTCTTGAAAAGATAGCCAGGACCAAGGTCCTCATTGAGGCCAGGGTCAGGGCTCAGCCTGCGGCATGACGCAGCTGCCCAGTCCTCAGAAGCAGCAATCTGGGCATCCTCAGCCCCAGAATCTTACCAGAGACTCAGAAGGCCCAGTCCAGGTCAGATGTTCTCAGCTCCTCTGTTGTTCACGTGCAGAACAGACCCGCCTGTCACTGGAGCTGCCTCTGAGTGCGCACTACAGAGCAGCCTGGCCAGCCCCGCCTCCCTCTCAGAAGTCGGTTTTATATCCTGCTCTGGCATTTTCTCCCAGGGAATGCTTTGAGGGTGTGCTGGAGACAGCGGTGGCTCGCATCACCATGACAATGACGCGGCAACAGACAGCTCCTCCACTGTGTGGTCTATCTCTCCATCTGGGTCCATGGGTTGCCTTTCAAAATTAAATCAGAAACTAAGGAAAATGGACAAAAAATCACTGGGCTGACTGGTTTTTCCCACTGAGGGCTTCTGAAACCAGCCGCCTAGAAGTCCATTTACGAGAAACCATAGGTAACCCTTCATCCAGCCCTAGCCATGCCCTGTCGTGAATTCTCAGGGCTGCTAGGTCCCGGAAGATGATCTTCCAAAGGCAGGGACAGGGAGAGAGAAGGCACTGAGTGGAGCAATTGGACCTGGGGAGAGGATTTGGTCCCGTGGGGGTGACGGAAATGTGCCCCTGTTTTAACCAAAGATGGAAGAAACAGCAGACTTCGGCCATGCTGAAGATTCCTTCCACAGCCAGATGGCAAGCTTCCTCATGTGGCCTGTGGCCAGAGAAAGAGTGTTATCCTCCTGGTCAGCGAATACATTTTGTACTAACTGAATCTCATTGCAGCAGAATCTTCCTGGCTTTCTAAAATCTAGTAGTGTTGCCAGTGGAAAACCTCATTCAGACAGCAGCTCTGTGGACCGGGAGCAGCGGGAGGACGACAAACTTTGAGGAGACTTTTTCCAGCTAAGAATGGTTTTTACAATTTTAAATGGTTGCAACAAAAGGAAAAAGGTGGAGAAGAAGGAAAGGGAGGGGGAAAAAAAGAGGAAGAAGGTCATATATGACCCTCAAAGCCTAAAATATTCACTCTGATCCTTTACAGAAAAACTTTACCGATCCCTAGTCTAAAGCAAAGGGCTTGAATTTCAATCATGGTCCACAAATTTCAGTGTGAACAAAAAACTTCATTGTAACTTTATTTCAAGCTTCTGCTACGGTGCATAAACCAATCTCAGGGGATCCCCTCCTTTCCCTGGGGTTGTGGCCACGTTCCTATATAGCTCGAAGTCAATTGGGTGTTCAACATCATCCATCCACACGAGCATCCTCTGAGATACCCATCATCCTCTCTGCCCCTCGCAGGTCTCTTATCTGGCTCTTTCAGGTCTGCAAGCTCCGGCCTGTATTTCTGCGGCTTGTCTGAAAACCCAGCAATCATTCAGCTGCTCCTGCACCACAACAGGGAGCAGGATTTTTACAGATAGACCATGGTCCCATCTTGTCGATAACTTCTTTCTCTAAGCTTCCCTGGGGTTCCCCTCAGAGAGTGGGGCACAGGTCCTCTCTGCTCCCAGATCCCGCAAACTTCTCTTGGGTCACGCTGCCTCCCCAGGGCTCCGCCCCGGAGGTAGGGACCAGATTGCTCCCCCTGGGACACACAGGGAACTATACTCTCAGCTTTTCCTCCACTCCTGTGTTCTTTTCTTCCCTTAGTATTTGGAATCTTTGCTCTTCCAGAGACCAGATGGTGGTTACTCTTCTCAATCTCCCGGTCTTAAACATTTTTGTCTGACTGTTCAAAGGAGCTTTTTGTTCGGTCTAATACTGTTATTTTAGAACATAAAATTCAGGAAAAGAATTCACAACCCTTTCCTTTCTGACATACCCCTTCTCTGAAGGAATGAGTACAGAATGATCAGACTGCTTAGAATTGGAGAGAAGGCTATGCTGGAGGAGAGAAAGGTCTGCAATATTTCACAACTATTTTTCCATCATGCTAAGCTGTTCATTTGTAATTAACTTATTTACTTATACCAGGCTTACTATACAGCCAGCTTATATTGGCTCTCAAGAGCCAATTGTTGAATTTTCAGAAAAGTTACAAGCTGGTTGTTAAACCATTGGTAGCTTGAAATTGGCCACAATAGGAGCATTTATACCACAAAAAGTGATGAACATACAAAGCCAGGCATCTCCTGACCTACCTCCAAAAGAGCTAGTTGTTAACATTTACTAGCACACCACTGCTCATACCCACCTCATTCCACAAAGGATTTCAGGTAGATTTTCCAAGTGCGGTGTGTCTGAGATGTTAATCACTGCCAGTCCCACTCATTCTCACTCTAATTAGATTTTTTCTACTCAGAGTTTCTGCTGAATAAGCAGCTATGTTTTCTACCCCACGACCCTCCCCACCTCAGTCCACATGTAGTCCTGGCTAACTGGCCTGGGGTGGGCACCTGGCACAATACAAGACAGTCCCTAGGAGGGCCAGAAAACCATGTCTTGGAGACCGCGGCTCAAAAAGATGAGGCTGTATAGCATTCAGTGTATGAGCCACCCCAGATCTGCACATCTGATTTCTAGCTGGAATGGCTGGAGCCGTGGCTTGTCCCATTGCTGTGGTCCTACAGTCAAGCCACAATCACAGTCACAGTCAGGCTGTTGTGGACTGTACCCCTGCAGCAGCCTATGGGACTTGCTCAAAACCCTCATGGCCACCTCACCCCATGCCTGCTCCAAGCCTCTTGCCTCCCACCTCAGGACGTCCTTGCTGCTGCAGAGACAAGAGACACCAGGGGACCCAACTGAAGCTCACATTACAAACAACCCAGAAATGTGAGGAATTAGCATCCCCTGGAGCACATTCTAACCAAAAGGATATGGGAGCCCACAGATAAATTCTTACCCTTCCTCCCCTAAGAGTCCAGCCTAGATCAGTGCTTCTCAGTCTCAGCACTGTTGACATCGTGAACCAGATGATTCTTTGTTCAGAGCAGGAGATGCTGTGCCTTGGAGGATGTTTAGTAGCATCTCTGGCCTCTGCCCGCAATATCACCAAATGCCATTGTCCTCCTCCTAGACATGGCTATCAAAAATGTCTCTAGATGTTGTCCAGTGTTCCCTGAAGAGCAAAATCACCCCTGACTGAGAACCATTAGCCTCTGCACAGACCAGAGATGCTGCAGTTTCATGTGGTCTGTCTGAAGATGTCCTGCAATGCCGAGAAATCAGCTGTTAGGCAGCTGCAGCCAGCTTAGCGACACACTCTCCTGCATTTGCTCTCCCTTGTTTCCGCCTCACTCCCCTTTTCTCTCACCCCTGCCCTCCCTGAGACTGCACTTCCCAATGACATGTAAGCTTTTTCTCCAGTTCTGTTTTCTAGAGAAACTGGGCTAAGACACTTGCTAATTAGATTTCATCGCAAGAATGTGAACTAAGAGACCCTGAGGAACGTTACTACACAGTGGTGGAGGCTGCAGCTGGAAGGAACTGTCGTGCTGGGGCTGAATAGAGGGAGGGGTACAGGAGACAGGAGTGAGCACAAGGCGGAATAAGTCTGCAAGAAAGAGAACAGGACAGAAGCACAGGGAAGCAGACCCACTGAGAGAGAGCGAGCAAGCGTGGGAAGGAACAGGGATCCCTCTTGTACTCTCATGGAAAACCCTGTGCTTGAGTTAAGCTTAAGTGGGTCTCTATCGCTTACAATAACAGAACCACTGAAACTTTTGGAAACACCCTAATTTCCCACAGAGCTCATACAAAGCTGATTTCAGCCCAATTTAGGGAATAACATTTTAACAAAGACGTTCTCTTATGGAATGGGGAGGTGCAGGACAAGGGACAATGCACTTCCCCTCCCCCACTGGGCTCATTCCCAAAGGGGGTGGACAGCCAGCCTCCCATCAGAAACATGGCAGAGTAGTCAGGCGTGGTGGCTCACACCTGTAATCCCGGCACTTTGGGAGGCCGAGGCAGGAGGATTGTTTGAGCCTAGGAATTCGAGACCAGCCTGGGCATTAAAGCAAGTCCCCGTCTCTGTACAAAATTTTAAAATTAACCAGGTATGGTGATGCACACCTATAATCCCAGCTACTTGGGAGGCTGAGGTGGGAGGATCACTCAAGCCTAGCAGTTTGTGGTTACAGTGAGCTATAACTGAGTGACAGCCTGGGTGACAGAGCAAGACTGTCTCAAAAAAAAAAAAAAAAAAAAAAAAAAGAAAAAGAAATATGGCAGAGGATGTGCTCCCACACCTGAGGACTTGGGAGAGCTATTTGGGTGCCCTCTATAGTTCCTCCCTCCCCACCTGACTCTGAACTTCCCTGATTCCTGAACTTACATTCAGAAAAACTGGGTTTTCTACCCTGATTCTCCAGCCACCTTGCTGTGTACCCCTAAGCAAGCCCCCGCCTTCAAATCTAGGTCTTGTTTTTCTCATCTGGACAGAAAGAGGTTTAATGTTATGCTTGTCGAAAATTTGAAAAACATGACGTTCACATGACGGATGTCAGAACCCAGAGCCCAAGTGATAACACCAGGTGAGAATGTAAGGAAGTTGGCCAGGCAAAGTGGCTCATGCCTGTAATCCCAGCACTTTGGGAGGCCAAGGCAGGTGGATCACCTGAAGTCAGAAGTTCAAGACCAACCTAGCCAACATAGTGAAACTCCATCTCTACTAAAAATACAAAAATTAGCTGTGCATGGTGGTGGGCGCCTGTAGTCTCAGATACTTGGGAGGCTGATGCACTTGAACCTGGGAGGCAGAGGTTGCAGTGAGCTGAGATGGCAACACTGCACTCCAGCTTGGGCGACAGAGCAAGACTCAGTCTCAAAAAAAAAAAAAAAAAAAAAAAAAGTAAGGAAGTCTATGAAGAGCAAAGTAAAGACCTATCCTTGAGTGCAGAAATCTGGCGATGTTGGCACAGGATAGCAAAGAACATGATTCTGCATCAACAAGCATAGAAAATAATAGTGAACTCTAATTTCATGGAATTAGTAGTGTGATATGGTTACCAAGAAATAAATGCTATCAGGACCACATCAATAGAAGCATGGGGTCCAGAATATGGGTGGTGGCCACATCACTCTCCTTTACACTGCTACAGACTCATCCGAGGTACTGAGTCCCCCACACTCTCAAAGGGACATATGTGGTCAACCAGGCTTGATCAAAGGAGGGTGGCCTAAGGTAAATGAACAACCAGAATCCACTGTGTTAGAAGGACATTCAGTGGAGCTACGAGTGCTCCTCTTGGGGAAGGGAAGATTTGGGGAAACAGGAGGACCAATTTCAAGAATCAGAAGGGCTGTCATGGGTTAGAGGGAACTGACTTCAGCGTGGCCCAGTTATCCAGACCTAGTTCAAGGAACTCAAATGGATAGAAGCTACTGGAAGATCAATCACAACTAAACCTGAGGCAGGGTTTTCCCATGCTCATACTGGGAGTTGGATCGGTTCTGCAGGGCCTGGATGGAAACAATGATCGGGATTGTAACAGCTACTTATTAAGTGTTTTCTGCAGGCTGAGGACTCTACACATATTTCATCTTTACAACAACCCTAGGAGGCAAGTAATAGCATCTCTAAGTTACAGTAAAGAAAACTGCAGCTTGGAGATATAGGAATCTGGGAAGATCTAGAAATCAAGGCCCTAGGAACTGACTCCAAAGCCTGTCCTTAAATACTGTTGAACAGGAGATGCTGGTGGAGAAGACAAAGCTTCAGCTGAGAGCATAGTAATGATAATAGCCAACGCTTGCAAGGCATGGGCTGGGCCCCATTCTGGATGTTTTGCATATGTCAGCAACATAAATCACAACACTTTAAGACACCATTTTAATCTATAGGAGGGGAAACAAGCAAGGCAAATTTAAGTAACTTGTCCAAGGTCACTGGTTCATAAATAGTAGAGCTGGGATGCTCTTAACTGCTATACCACCCTCCCTCCCACCTGAGCTAGAACTAGGAGGTTTCTCTTTTTTGGTGGCTTCTAGATTCAGCACCTGTTACTTCCCACATACGAGTCTCAGAGACAAGCCCGTTTCCCCATGGCTTACCACAGAAACTCTTGCCAAAATTACAATTTGATGGGGGGTGTCCTTGGCCCCTGTAGTAGCTGGGTTTCATTCCTTCCCAGTTCTGTGCCATCTGACAGGAACACTGATTCTCAAGGGTGGTGGACACTGTCCTCAGATATAGGCAGCAGCCATATCACCAGCCCATCCTGAGCCCCAGCCCCTGGAACCTGGCTCTGCCTCTCAGCCACTTCACTCGAGTCTCCGAAAAGGGCAGCTATTTTGGGTGAGAAATGAGGCAGGCAGAAAAAATGTCATTCAAGCAATTAACGAATCACTGCATTTTTCATGATTAACTTCACGTGTGCAGATTGAATGCAAAAAGCTGTTAGCAGAGCATTTCCATTTCTGTACCTGACATGAGCAATGGGAATATTTGTTCTGCCCGGGAGGATTACACCTTCTATTAATCTCAGTTTTATTGAAAGTTTAAATAACAGACAGACACAATGTGATCAATTAGCTGTGTAATTCCAAGGAGATGTCATCGTAAAATTAAATCTCGAGCACATTCACGGCAAAGATGCCGGCAAGTTCTCTCCAGTCTCCCTTCACCATCGCAGTGTGTATATTTTAATTGAAAGTTTATTCTGCTATGTGCTTCGTCTACTAAATTTTAATTTAACATTGTAATGAAGAGGGTGTTTCTGAGAAGCTCTTCATAGACAAGTCCAGGAGGTTTCACAAATTAAGAGAACAAGTGAATTTATGGTACTTTCCAAGCTGCTGTGGGAGAAGAGGGCACCCTCAATCCTTTGGAGGGTGTCCCAGGGCCTGGAGGACCAGCCCAAGGGATGTTTAGCAACTGTGGGCAGCTGGACCAAAAGGTGACCATATCATAGAAACTGTAAGGTCCCAAGAGACTGGGATCTCAGGCCAGACCACTTGCAGAGGCAACAAGCAAAACAGGAATCTCCACAGCTCTTCTCCCTTCTCCTGCCTCCAGCATCCCTCTAGTGCCCCCTAATGAAAAAACCCAATAGGAAACCCGCTGGCTAAGTAAAAATGCCATTCCCACTCTCAGCTGCAGGTTGCAGAGCTAAGTGTGGAAAGGCAAGTCTGGAGGTGAGAGGCAGTAGCTTAGTAACCAACAAAAACTTGGGAACATCCCTTTGCCCCTTTGACCTTTAGCTTTCTCAACGGCAAAATGTAGATAATAATACCCAAGTCTCAGGGTTGTGGGGAAAATCCAGCAAGACATGAGACCTATTGCAGGGTTTGGAGGGTACAATCTAAAGGTGAGAGGAATTGGAATTGTTCTTTTCCACCACCTGTCAAAAAATCCCCAGGGAGCTTTTCCAGAAGGGAGACTCTCCTTCTTTCAGATGACACCAGAAAATGATGTCATGTAGCTGAGGTTTCAGAAAGGTCTTGGGTTAGGAGGTGACCTGAAGTTCAGGCTGATGGGGGAGGAAGACAGAGGGATAGAGCCTTCATTGTCCCCAGCAACAGAACCAAAGTAGAATGAGCATCAGCCTATTCTGTTTCATCAAAGCCAGAAGTCAGTCTCCAAACGGGTCATTTCACTGGAGCCTTGAATTTATGCCTACCAGACTGTATCTAACTTATTGTTGTAACCCAGCAGCCTGAGCAGTACCTGGCCCCTAGCATGCACTCAATGTGTTGCAGATTTGAAATAGAGAGAATTACAGAACTGTAGGAATTGGGTGCCCTTGTGGCAACTGCTGGTGAGAGGTGGTATTGCAATTCAGCTCTATGAGACCCTATACATGCCCAGAAGTGAGTACATCTCTGGAAGCTGCCAGTGTGGAATCAAAGAGTTTCCAGGGAAAGAAAAAGAATATATGCTAATGTTCGGAATTTAGTTAAATGGCAAAGAAAACGAAAAAGATGTCGTCTCTGGCTTTATTATCTCCCACTCTACTGCTGCTTGCTCACTCCATTCCATCCACGATGCCTTCCTACCCAAGTATACCCAGCAGTCTCCCGCCTCAGGCCTTTGGCCGTGCTGTTTTCTCTGCCCAAAAACACCTTCTCATATATTCTCATGGCTTGCTTTGTGGTCCCTACTCAAATGTCACCTCCTCAGAAGAGACTTCTCTGACCACTGCATTTAAAATGGTAACAATTCCTGTCATTCTTGCATTTCTTCAATGCACTTTCTTGTTTTTCTTTAATGCACTTATTACCTGCCATTATCTTGTATATATCTATTCAATTTTTTTCTGTGTCTCCTGAATATAAATTCCCTGAGGGTAGATGTCTTCATTGTTCTCAATTTTATCCCTAGCACCTAATATATTAACATAACAGTCACTCAAAAACTATGTGTTGAATTACTAGAGAGAAAAAGACTGTGATGTGACTTAATGACAGCACTTTTAGGAGATTTCTACACTTCTAATAGATTTGCTGTAAGCTGTGCTGTGAAGACTTTTCTCAGCTGAGCATTGACAAGGGTCCCTGTGAGAAAAGAGCCCCACAGTCCAGAAATCAGGGATTCATCAGGGTAATGAGTGCTGCCATTGTCTTTCCGTAAATGCCCCCTCTGGTCTTCAATGGTGAACATGCTTCACTAATGAAAACCAGAAGAGACATTCTGGTGAAGCCCAGGAAAGGACTGATCCATGTCTGTGGTCGACAGAGTATGTCTTGCTCTCCTTTCATGGGAAAAAAAAAACCAGCAAAGAGGCCATAAGTGCAACCTAAGACTTCAGAAGTTAGTGTCCACAGGCCCTGAGAACTCTGAGGTAGTCTGTGGAGCATTTGTCAGTGCCCCACATTTATTATATTGTTACACATTTATTGTATTGTTCTTTGGGTTCACACAAGAAAGTCATTAAATCCCCATGATAACACATCTCTGACTTAATAATAGAAGTTAATTGAGAACTAGGATTCGCTTTTCAAAAATTTGCTTTGCCATCAACTTGGCTAAAATAGAGCTCATTCTATAACGCAACCATCATCTGAATTTGCTGTCATCAGTCCTAATCAGTCTATTCTGTATCATTTCAGATAGCTAAAGAGAAAATATTTGGAAACTTGGTAACACAGAAGATTTTTTTAACAGTTAAGACTGGAATCCACATGGAGACCCACAAGATTAACTCTTGAATGTGGTTGATATTCTGTTCATGAGACCTAAGAAAGGTGCTTCAAGACGTAACACCTTCTTTTGGAAACTCCAGTCTAAGTTGGCCAAGTCAAGACCAAGCTTATCAGATCCATCATATTCTGGACTAGATCTTCCAACTGAACCTCCAGAGTCAGTGGCTGAAACTGGAGCATGTGCGCCAGTACCTGGCCACACTAATTATGAGGGCAGGTGGGAAGAGACAGAGAAGGAGTTTTCTTCCATTCCTGGATTCCTTCTTCTCCCCCAAGCAAATGCTGCCACATCTCATGGGTGACACACCTTCCATCCTTCTCACCCAAGAGCTGTATGGATCTTTTATTTGTTTGGCTTCCAAATGAGTCCCTCCCCAGAATTTTCATCCAGGCGGGAGAGTCAGCTCTCCAGTGGTCGTCCCAGCCACACCTTTCCACAGGCATCTCACTCTGCAGGCCTCACATACCTGCTATTTCTCAGCTTCAGCCTTAATTGCTTGTATTGTGCTTCTCACCTCAAAGGAAATGTTTCCCACATCAACATTATTCAACAGGCCTCTGATTTTATCAGAAATGTCATTCTGACATTTTAAATACCAACGGAGTCTTCTCCATAAGGTAGCTTTGATCTGGCCTCTCTCCAGTAAAAGGACTTTCAATTATGACCACCAGGGCTGCCAAGAGCCCAAGAGCTGGGCACCACACAGACGACTCCTGAGAAGTGCACTGACTGAATAGCCCACTGGACCTAGCCCCGAGGGCTGGCCCCAAGGCTTTTCTTACAACCTCCTCCAGAAGCCTCTCTTTCTCCTCACAGCCTCTACCCTACCCTTCATTGTGCCAAGAACTTCCTCAAAGTTAGAGCAAGCCATACTCAGCTCACTATCTAGGGAACAAAGCCATGCCCAAGATGAGGTGGCCCAGGACACAGAAGCCCTACATCAATCAGACCCCATGAGGACACAGAATCCAACTGGGATGATGCAAAGGAAGAGACTCAAATGAAGGATCTCCTCTCAGTGTTGCGGCAGGAATTGTGAGGCACCCAAAGTGTAGCCACAGTGGTGAGGCATCACCACCCATAGGCATAAAGGAGAAGAGGGAAGAAATATGACTGAGACCCAGTGAGAGCTAGAGCCACTGAAGATGACACCAGACGGGACATGGACGGGTCCAGCAACTTCCAGAACATGGCCCAGAGCAAGAAGGGTCAGAGAAAGCCACACCTCATCCTTTCTCTCTCTTTCTCTCTCCCCTCTCCAATCTTCTATTAGTGCCTCACTGGCCAAACCCAACAGATAGTCAGCAAGGAAACCCTGGGTGATGTCCTCCTGGGGCACAGCACAGGTCAGGAGGACAGACAGGATTCGAGGGTGTAGGACAGGGGTGCACAGAGAATAGCAAACACCAGCAAAGTCTGGTTATAAACATCTACTCTCCTGCCCCTGCCTTGCCCTCCCTGAAGCTGGTGCCCACCCAGCGCCCGTCACTCATGGTCCTGGTTTCACGATCTCTGTTCATCTCTCGCAGCTCAGGTCTGCAAGGCCACTGGCAAACCTGAGGGTGCAGAATCTTCCCATTTTCCCTCCGTCTTCCCCGTATTTCCTTTCTATTCTCTTTTCACAAAGGTTCCTCTCATTCCCTCAAATACACTTTTTACCTAAGTCCCTAGTCCAAGGCAGCTCTGCAGAGCCTAGGGTCACTTCAGTGATGTCAGGCAAAGAAGCAGGGGGAAAAACACATAGGATCCTCTCCTAAAATTCAAGATCTAAAAGCCTAGGATAGACGCAGGATTCCACAATGTCCCCTTCTGCAAGTGAGCCAGGACTGTAGAAGCACAGGCTTTCTCTGCTGGGCAGCAACAAGCTGAGTTCCACTTCTGGCCCTGCCACTAGCTCCTATTCAGCCCAGTGAGTCCCCTCATGCTTACAGACTGCTCAAATGAACCTCCTTCTAAAAGAAATCCCGGGAAGGAGTCAGAGAACTGGAAGAAGCTGTCATTGTTCCCTTGGAGTAACTGGGTTGACAGCAAACCCAGCACAATAGCCTTAAACGCAGACACACTCGGCAAACATGCACCTGATTGAACGGAGTTCTATGGGAACCCAGCGGGGAGATTTCATTTTGTCATGCTCCCCATTCCCAAGTTGAACCCTAATTCTCTCCTCCCCCACAATACGGCATGTTCCTGCAATATGGGCGTCCTTCTGTAGGGTGCTCCCATGGCAGGGTTGCCTATGAAAAATGAGCCTCGCTGGCCATTGTGCAAATTCACAGCCTTGCCTGACAGCTAACAAGCTCTGTGGTCAGGAAGCGCAACAGAGTGAAGGTCCAATTACAGCAGAGGAAAAGCCTCCTACAAAGGGCTTAAATGCACTAACAATCCATTGCGGAAGGTCAGGGAGCCCCTAATAGGCTGCCTGCTGTCAGAGAGGCAGCAAAAGGCTGAAAGTGAACCGACTGCTCCACAGCTGCAGCACGGAGATGTTTGTCCTGAATCTTTCTTGTTCAGAATCAGTCTTGTTGACAGAAAAAAAAAAAGGAAGGGGCATCACTAGGCAAGGGGACAAGCAAAGCCATTCGGCAACTTTCATAAAGCGCAGCTCTGGATGACTTCCCATCCCCTCCTCAAATCCCTCTTTAGTGATTCCCCATTGCCTGCAGAATAAAATACCAAGGTCTCCCCGCCTGATCATTAGAAAAACCCATTTCCCTACAGCCAGGTGTCTCAGAGGGCAGTTTTTGGGGCATAAGCAAAACTTAAAAGGTAGATTTGGTTTCTGTTTGTTGTTTTTGAGATGGAGGGAGTGTTGCTCTGCCACCCAGGCTGGAGTGCAGTGGCATGATCTCGGCTCACTACAACCTCTGCCTCCCAGGTTCAAGCAATTCTCCTGCCTCAGCCTCCCGAGTAGCTAGGATTGCAGGCACCCGCCACCACGCCTGGCTAATTTTTGTATTTTTAGTAGAGACAGTTTTGCCATGTTGGTCAGGCTGGTCTCGAACCTTAGGTGATCCGCCCACCTCGGCCTCCCAACGTGCTGGGAAAACAGGTGTGAGCCACCGCGCCTGGCCTAAAAGGTAGACTTGTATGCTGCCTCCCAAGTTCTTCAATGAGAATCTTGGAGGCACGGTGGGGGCAGAATTCTTTCCTGGGTGATTCTCAACAAATTCATTCATTCACTCATTCATCCCATCAGCGAGTATTCAGTGATCAGTTAATCTGTGCCAGGCAGGCCCCATGCTGGGTGCTGGAGATAAGGGGTGTGCAAAAGGCATTCACACTCTATTTTCCCTGGAGCAGCTGCTGGGGACAGACATGAATCACATAATCACACATGTGAGCTCACACTTAGTCACCAACTCTGGGTACAGCCGAAGCCATGCACGGTGCCCACAATGACAGCATGATATGGGGGCTGAAAGCCCAACCTTGGTGTCAAACACAGACTTCTCTTGGTCCCACTTCTGACTGTGAAACCCTGGGCAAGGTCCTGCACTATTCTAAGTCTCAGTTTCTTCCTCTGTGAAATGGGGCCAACCATACATAACTCATACTCCTCAGAAGAGAGTGAGATAATCCACGTGAGGCATTATCACCATGTCTGGTGCTTCCTATGTGTACAGTAAATGTTGGAGAGAGGCTGTGGTGGCAGGACTGGAGTTGGCTGTCATACAACATGGCATTAGTAGGAGTTGGTTGTCATGCAATGTGGCATTCGTAGGTGCTCAGTGAAGTTTCAATGGAATTGAACTTGACTTCTACAATTTCTCCTAGTTACATTTTCAATCATACTACTGATTTGAGGAGAATTTCACTAGGATATCATAGTCACTTTCTTCTTTTCCTTTGGAGGAAGGAAACTGAACACAAACAGCAATTTTAAACCAACAAGTGGGATGAGGTGCAGTGGCTCACACTTGTAATCTCAGCACTTTGGGAGGCCCAGGTGGGAGAATCGCTTGAGCCCAG